>NC_142872.1:71102500-71727500 GCF_051225735.1 Oryctolagus cuniculus
CTAACCTTGGCTTTTCATGGGTCTCCATACCTTGCTTGTTTCTTAGGGGTTTTCCCGAAGGAACATGCTAGAGTGTTTGGAAATGATACGAAAAGGAGGTTTGGGACCCAGCTGTCTGTCTGTCCGCAGGCTTAGGGCCCTGTCTACATTCAAGTCTCTTGAGGGAGCTGAGGAATGGCACTGTGTTTGTCTCCTTGTGTACAGTTAAGGGGATGATATTGTGGCAGCAGCCCAGAGGGGCCTTGGCATATCTTCTTAAGGGAAAGGCTCCACAGAATGGAACTTTGAAGATGTGACCTCACTTCCTTGGTGATAGAACTTACACTCTGATAGCAACAGTCCTTAGCGGCTCACTTGATGGGAGACGTTCAGGAGAAGACCATGTTCTCTCGTTGCTGCCAATCGTTGCCAGGCTCTGGCCTTTTCCGGCGCTTGAGACATTGGCTCCGCTCTCACACGGGGTGTCTGTGGCCTCTTACTGCAAGGCCACCCCAGGGAACAGAACAGCCCAGGAGGCAGCCCCAGGTAGCGGAACAGGCCCGTCCTGGCAGGGGATCACCTGTGACCCCATCTGGGTCTTCTTTGCCCCTCCCTTCACCATGACAGTGGCAGAAGAAGAGGGGCTCTTGCTGCCCAGCAACACGATTCACGTGTTGGAGCCTCCTGTGTCTTGCGTGTTCATACCCTATTTTGTGGACAGCTGGTTGGGCAAGTGGGTGTTGGGGGACCTCCTCTTGTCTTCTGGAGACCTCTCTGGCTGCACAAGGGTACAGAGGCCCTTACTTTCCCGACCTGGGTAACAGAATGCCTCATGGGGGGAATTATTCTCTGTGGGGACAGCCAAGCACGACACTGATGCCTCCGGTCTGGGCTGCCACACACTCTCTTTGCAGAGCTCCACACTCGAGTCCACAGACAGAACATATGAGGAAGCCACAGGCATCGTCAATGGACACGTGAGTCAGGCCAACAACGTGGCTAATGCCGGTGTGGAGGGAGCGAGGGGCCCAGGAGTACCCACATGTTGGGGCACGAGATGACCACGGTGTGCCTAGAACCACATCCTGAAGGGAGGAACGCCCCTGGCTTTTGGCCTCGTGATCTCCCACTCAGTGACTGACCCCCATCCCACTCTCAAAGAAATCTCAGCCCCTTGGCAACTGGGTGTTGGGAAACTCCCTGTTCACACAAGCATCGTGTGTGGCCATGGTGCTGAATGTTTGCCCACCTAGTCCAAGAATCCTGTGCAGTCCTTAGTCAGCTCCACTGCCTTCCAGGTCTTCTCCAAGCTTTAGGACTCAGTGATCCTACCAGGAAGGTTTTCCCACACAAAAGGGCAGAGGGTTCAACCAAAAGGGTGAAGATACCACACAGGACTGGAGCCTGGCCCCCACCTGTTCTATTCCATGGGATGACATTGCCCCTGTGGCCACACTTGCATGGCTGCTGGGAAGCACTGGGATTCAGCTGCATTGCCACGGCAGCGGTGCTGTAGGACACAGACTCACTGTCTCTCACGGAGCACAGTCAGCTAGGCTGCTCAAAGCACAGGAGCCCAGGTTGGGCAGCTCTCCCAACAGGAGTCGCTGTTCCCATTTCTGGTGGCTGCATGTCAGGGCATGGCCAAGGTGATTTCTCAGGAGGGCTCATTGCCATCTCCATCCCCAGTTTCATTTCCTATGCTCCCCTGGGCTTCTCTGTGCCCCTGTCGCATCTGCCAATGAGCACAGCAAGGTAATGGGATGGGGCCCACGCCATTTCTGGGGGTAAGGTCAATCACCTCCTTGTGGACTACTGGCCCAACTGCAGCAGTCACACTCAAGTGCTTTGGTGTCAGAACAACCCCACGTGTGTGTTGGGGATGGGGGCCACAATTCGGCTCTGAAAAGGCAGTGATGCCCTGCTGAGGACAAACTCCAAGGACCAGGCTGGCTGGGGACTGGCTCTACACATGTGTCGTTGTAATGCCTCAAGTCAGGTCACTTGGCAGAACGCCTGTGGTCATTACGCCACAGGCAGACACCTCTGACTATGGCTCTTTTCAGGATCTAGCCTCCCCTGGGGCTTCATATCCTACTCCGCCCACTTGTTTCCATTCTGCAGTCTGGTGGCAAAGCAAATCACACAGTTGCCCTCATTTCTAGCTCCCCCAAGGGGCACGGAATCATCTTTCACTGCTGGCCCCCTCGCAGGACTTTCTCATCCCTCAGTCCCTGTTCAGCCTCTTGGCCCCAACTGGGGTTTTCTCCCAACCCGGGTGTCTGCTCCCCTGTGCTCCCTGGAACTGCCACTGACTCACGTCCTTTCTGGTCCTCCCTAGTATGGAAATGGGTCCATGCTCTACTTGGCAGAGGTCTGTGCCATGCGGACCCTACAGCCAGACACTAAAGAGATGCTGCTGGATGCCCTGGTCCCGGGCCCCCTGGGAAAAAGGATCTGCTACTTCAACACCTTCCTGTGTACATACAGCGACTTCTCCACCATTCCGTATTACTTAGACCAGATATTCGACAGGTGGGTAGCTGCCTTTCAGCACTGCGGTGATGCAGAGATGAATCTTACATGTTTTAGATGACCTAAGCGACTTAAGACATGGCGGGCATGGAACGGGTGCCTTTCTCTGTGGACAGGGCTACTGGCACATTGCGTCACACCTCTTGATTTCCTTTCTCTGCACCCTCACGAACCAATGTCTCTACTCAGGTGGGAACCGGCCATGTGCCTCTATGGTTGGAAAACCTCCCAGATGGCAATCCTGTTTTCTCCTTTTTCAAGAATCAGAAATGTTTTCTTTCACAGGCAGAGTTAGACTGAGAGAAAGAGAGAATGCGTCCTTCTATCTGCTGGGTCACTCCCCAAATGGCTGCAAAAAGCAGGGCTCTGGGAAGCCGGGCTGAGGAGCCTGAAGCTCTATCTGGCCCCCTCAGGGGTGCCAGGGGTCCAACTACTTAGGCCATCATCTGGCACTTCCCCAGGCTCATTAGCAGGGAGCTGGACACCAAGAACAACAGCCAAGACTTGAACTGGCCAACCCTGATATGGCTTGCCAGTATCACATGTGGGCAGGGGCATTGGAAGCTGCTATGCCTTCGTACCGGCCACATTTCCTACTTGTTCCAGCTGCTCCTGTCCTTGATATATGCACAGAACAGCTGCCCTCAGGGTTGGTAGCAGTTGCCCAGACCCCTCATCGACCTGGCAGGTTTGCAAGGAATCATTCACTCTACATATATATGGGAAGCCTTTCCCTTGTGCACTTTTCCAGACACTTGCCACAAATCCAGTGAACAAAGCATTCAAGGGCCTCACAGTTGTGGGGAATCAGACCCTCACAGCCGAGATCCTATACAAGTCCTGTCCTGCAGCGGCAGAGCTGAGGCTTGCCAACCTCCTCTGGGAGTAGCTGCAACATCCCCTACTCTGATCACAAGGAGAACCCCATGTCCCACTAAGATGCGGGGAGGTTGGTGTGCAGATGTGGCCTTCTGTCACTCGAAAGAGTGGCAGGAAAATGAGGGCTGAGGCAAGGCAGAGGCAGACAGTAGGTGCAACTCCAACTTCTGGCCCCACCACATGCAAAGGAAGTGCTGAAGAGCAGTGCTATGGATAGGAGCAGATACGTTCTGCAGAGGAGCGGGCATGTTGGGGCTCACAGACAACACCCACATAGCCATGCCCAGGGCAGTTGCTTCCAGCTTTGCCTACCCTCCCTGACCACCCAACCCAACCCACCATCCCAGGAGCAACCTACTCCCAAGTCTGCTCAGAGCCAGAGCCTAGGGGCCTCCACCTGAGAAAACCATGGGAATGAATGGGAAGGCACTGAAAGGAACATGAGAAGGAAGCCATCCAAAGGAAAGCTACTGCCGGCAATGCCAGAATCCCTTGTGGGTGTTGGTTGGTGTCCCTGTTGTTGCAGTCCAGATTCAGGACCCTGCTCGGGGGTCTGGGAAAACCAGGGGAACATGGTCCAAGCATTTGGACCTCTGCCACCCATGTGGGAGACCTGGATGGAGCTCCTCACTCCCCGCATGAGCCTGGCCCAGTGCTGTCCACTGCCCATCCGGGGAGTCAAGCAGTGGATGCAAGACCTCTGCCCCGGTGTGTGTCTCTCCCTCTCTCTCTGTAACTCTTGGGATTCACAGTCAAGAAATCGCCTTGGAAAACAGCAAAGCATGGCATTGTCTTTAAGAAGCTAGAGTTCACCGGCAGGCTCCGTGCCCCACCCCACACAGGGAGTCCTGGAAGGGCAGCAAGCAGGGTAAGGTCAAGTCTGACTCTGCTGCCCACTCTCCTTCCCCAGGAACATGGCTTCCTGTTTGCAAAGCTGCAAAGCCAAGTACAAGGCCGAATTCTGCGATCGCACGGATCTCCCGCTTCTCAAGATGAAGGTCGGATCCAAGCAGGTCCGCTTGCCCAGAGGAGACCTGCAGACCCATGCGTGCTTTCTGCGTGTCAGGATGGCCTACCCAAATCCCACACAGGCAGAAGCAGTCGGTAAGATGCACTGCACTCCGCGAGATTCTCTCGGTGGGCTTTGGGGCTGGAGCCCCTTTAGAGGCAATGGGATCGCGCCTGGCTTTTGAGAGGCCATTGGAAAGTGCTTGATGTTGCTGACCCTTTCTCTTCTCCCAGCTCCTGCTCTATTTGCCAGGCTGCAGTCATGCCAAACACTGGCTTTAGAGCCAGATCCCCCACTGCTCACAGAGCTAGAACCTCTTCTGGAGACAGGATCCATTTCAAAACTGAGGCTGCCACCATGCACAGAATCAGCACCAAAGACAACTACCAAAGTCTCCTGCGCATGTCCGGGACCTGCAAACAACCAGCCTCGCAAGATGGCTAGCATCACCACATTCCCCGCCAAGCTGCTGGCGGAACAGTTCACACTGATGGACGCGGTGAGCAGCGGGCTTGTCTCGGCAGGGCCAGGCCCGAACACCCCTTTGGCACCAGCCTCCCCACAGCTGCCCCGACCAAAATCCAGTGCCCTGGCTGCAGTTCAGGCTTCAGGTCCCACCACCTATGTGACTGGACCAATGTCTTCACTCCCAAGGCTGCCTTTCTCCCATGGCTGGCAGAGAGGGCACCCAAACCACACCAGCTGCACAGTGACTCTGCAGATCAACTGACATGGGCCTGGCAGAAAGTAGGGCTGGATCTGACCCACAGGGCACTGGACGGGCCTAGGTGGAGGGCATCCAGGTCCACCCACTGCCTTCCCATCTGCCTGCGATGCCACAGATGTCCTGGGTCCTAGCACACATATCCCAAACAGCAAGCACCTTGTTGGAGTTTTCACAGGGAGCAGCACTGGCACAGGGACAAGGACTCCAGGGCAGATGCCAAGAGCAGAAGGATGAGATACTGGGCGGGATGCCTGGGAGCACACACCTCTGTCTCTTTCCTCAAGGCTTGGGAGGGTTGGGATCTGGGCTGGCAGGAGCGAGGCGACCTCAGTGGCAGAACACATAGCCCAGCTGCTCCCATGTTGGGGAGCTGCATGCCAAACTACCTGAGCTGCAGCTTCGAGCACTGTCACTTGCCGGGGTGGCTGGGCTTCACTGCATTCGAGCTAGGCTGGCTGTGCCCATGGGATACCCTCTTGCCCCCAGGAGCTCTTCCAGAATGTGGTCCCCTATCAGTGCCACAGCTCCATCCGGATCCAGCAGAACAAGGAGGTCAATGCGCAGCTGCCCCCTACTGTTCTCGCTGTCATCATCCACTACCACCACGTGGCCCATTGTGTTACTACCACGTGCTTGGGGGACCCCAGCATGAAGGCAGAGGACAGGGCCCGCGTGGTGGAACACTGGATCAAGGTGGCCAAGGTAAGCTGAGGCTGTCCCAGGGGCTCCCTCTCTGCATGGCAGGGACGTGCCACTTTGCTTCCTCAGCTCTCAGGTGTACAGTCTGTGGTCACAGATCCTGCCCAATCCCTGGGCTCTTGGGATCCACGAGGTGGCCTGATCTCACTCACTTGTCCCAGAACTACATGCTCACTTCCCGCCTAGGCCCCTGACATGGGTTGAAACCAATCTAGCCCATGTGAGCGTGGCTCAAGGGGGTCCCATCACTGACCTGCTCTGGCTCCCTGGCCAACTCTCTGATGCATGAGGGGGATGTCAGCACAGCTGGCTGAGCCTGGCTCAGGTGGGGCTCCAAGCCACCTACCTGCCATTCATCCGCTCCCTGCCCTAGGAGTGCCTGGCTCTCCGGAACTACTGCTCGGTCCACACCATCCTCTGCGCTCTGCAGAGCCACCCGGTACGCCAGCTGAAAACAACGTGGGGAGAAGTCTCCAGGTGGGTGTGCATCCCTCAAAGCACCTGGTGGACCCGGGACTACCCTCGGGCCTAAGCACTAATCCTCCAAGACTCACAGAGGCTGGTATCCTGGGACACAGGGAGAGGCGTGGACTGCCGGGGGCAGGGGTGGGGAGCACCATCTTTCAGCGGCCCTGGGACATGAGGACTGGGTTTCTGCCTCAGGATGACATTTCCATTAGTCAGGCACATGTGGCTTCCAAACTACATACTTGCGCCTGTGCACCACGCAGCACTGGACCTGCCTGGGCACTCCAACTCTGTAAACACTCACACACACACACACACACACACACACATACACACACACAATCAAAACAGAAGATACTACCAGGCAGGGTGGATCCTCTGATCTTTGTTCTTAAACCAAAGGGGTTTGATCCACCACCTCACCATTCCATCCAAATATCTCCTGGTTTTCCCCTCACAACAGAAAAAGTGCCAGGAAATTTCAGCGTCTTTGCACACAGGACAATAAAGTCAACAGAGATGTGCCCATGAAGGTAAAGTGGGGGCTCAGGGACAGGGGTGAGGGCTTGGCAGGAGGGGAAGGGGTGTGGCTGTAAGGGCATCAGGGCAGAGGGGAGCTTTTGGTGTCACTGAAAGTGTGCTTGAAAAGAAAACCTGGGGTGTGCCTGCTAGGACAACAGGCCAAGAGAGGGCTGTGTTCACAGGTCGTGGGATGCAGTCGGGCTCAGAGGGCAATGGGAATGGGCTGCAGCGAGAGCAGCTTGGCTCTCAGAGGGGGCTGTGAGCACCCACAGGTCTCTGGCTCCCATGCTGTTCCTGCTTCCCCCAGGCTGTGAGGTGGATGCGGCAGCAAGGGCTTCCTTCCATCTGTGCTGGGGCCCTAGAGGTCCTTTGGAAACCAGGCCTGCTACAGGGTTCTCTGTTGCAGCCTTCCATGGGGAGGGCTGCCAAGCCTGCCCCACACATTGCACAGCTTGGGAATGCCAGGGGCTGAGCAGTCGAGTGGGATGCCAAGCATTGGGTCTTACTGGCTGCCCTGGGAGCAGAACTTCTGTCTTCTCGAGGAGAGAAGCAAGCAGCATGAGCCTGTCTCTCAGTCTGCACAGGGAGCCTCATGTGCATCCAGGGAGGCAGGGTATGGGGTGCTGGGCCTGGCTTCCTCTCAGGGACACGCTGAGGCACAGGTCAGTCAAAGGATCCTTAGCGCAAGGGGGACCTGAGGTGGGAGGGGAGGCCAGCACCCTCTCCAGCTGAGGAGCAGGCACAGGGAGGCGTGGTCAATCCCCCAAAGCCACCTTCCCAGTGGGAGCTGCATGAATCCATACAGAGCACGTTGTGGGAGGAGGGGAGTGCAGGGTGGGCATTATACCAATGGAAGTGAGCCAGACATGCAGGGCTCAAGGTGGTTTGCACAAATGTGGGCCGGTCAGGAAAGGACTATCTCCCTGAACGTGACCCTGACCCTGGCAGATGGCGATCTGCAGGTTGCCTGCCCGGGAGCAGAACCCCCAGAGAACACAGATGCGGCAGCGGCTGCAGAAGAAGGCAAGTGTGCCTGGGGAGGGGGGGGCAGGGGCTCCTGTCTCCCACTGGGGGCCCATGTCAAGGGAGCAGGGCCTTCTGCCTCCCTTGTTTGCCCACGCCCATCACCACAGTAGCTGAGAGACCCCAGTTGAGAGACCAGAGCTGAGGGCCTGAGCTGAAGGGCTCCCAGCAGACTTGGGCCTGAGCTGGGGCTGGCACCCCACAAGCTGACTTGTTATCATGCCATCAGGGCTCCCAGGGTTGTCCGATTCTAGAGGCAGTTGGCTGGATGCAGGGAGAATTGGGAAAGGCACTTTAGGGGCGGGGAGCTTCCCAATGGGGAATGTGGCCAGGGCTCCAGCAGCTGGGGTGGAGTGCATCTCAGGGGCCGGGCCTTGGTGGCACCTGAGAACAGCTGCTCACCACCACCACCACCTCATGGCACAGGGAGCCGTCCCCTTCCTTGGCACTTTCATCATGTATCTGGATAGGCTGGACATCGCCATGAAGGACTTCGTAGATGTGAGTGAACTTGCCATGGGTGGGGCAGGCTCCAGGACCCTGAGGCTTGGGGGGAGGGTCCTGGGCTGAGCTCTCAGCCCCCAGCTCCTTGCTGCCCATGTCTCCGGAGGCCTCACAAGCTGTCCCAGGGAGGAGGGCTCACCTGCATATCCCCTCTGAGTGCGGGAGCCTGCAACCAGGTGCCCACCCCTGTCCCCCAACGGTTAAAGCTGCATAGCCAGAGTCCCTGACTGCAAAGCTGCACAAGGTCTTGGCTGAGCCTGCTCAGCCTCTGAGTTGGGTAGCACCCAAGGGAAGGAGAGAAATTGGGCCCCTGTGAGGTCAGGCAGCACCCACATGCCTCAGTGCACCCATCCATTCCCAGGCCTCACTTTCCCTGCCTGCCATCAGACATGGTTGGGACAGCAGTTCCCTGAGCCTCAGCCACCATGTCCCCTTCTGCAGAGCTAACAGCCTGTCCCAGGGACACCTTCTTTTCCTTCCTCTTACCCAGAGGGGAGGGCCAGGGGCTAGTCACAGGCCAGGGGCTGTTCTGATGGACTCTGCCTTCCAGGGAAAAAACAACATGCTGAAAATGACAAAGGTGAGCAGCTCTGCCCTATCTTCCAGGCACAGAGGGGATGGAGGGGTCAGAGATGCCCTGGGCAGAAAGCCCAGGCTCCAGCCCATGCGTGTCTGTCTGCTCTCTCCACTGGGATGGATACACACAGAAGGAGGAGAGCATCCCTAGGGAGGCTGTGGCTAAGGGACTGGAATCCAGGAGAACTTCCTTCCTGGGCGAGGGGCTGTGTGTATGCTACTCAGAAGACAGCTTGGAGCCTGGAAGGGATGGCCAGGGAAGGCTTCTCTAGCTAAAAGACCCAGAGGCCAGCCCCCTGCCCCTGCCACAGTCTGCCCCTCCAGCAGTCCCAGTGCAGGCCTGTCAGCATCCTCTCTGCCCCTCTTGCCCCAGGAGATAAAAGTTCTCCAAGAAATGCAGCGGCTCCAGGTGGCAGCCAGTCAATATACTTTGCTGCGCGACGCAGAGTTTGCACTGTGGTTCCAATCCATGGAGAGGCTCAGTGACACTAAGAGGTGAGTGCTGGGCAGGGATTGCGGGATGTCCAGGGTGGCAGATGGGGAAGGTTCTCCTGTTGTGCACTGAGGAGAGGGCTACCCATGGCTCCTTGGTCAGCAGAGGGCCTTACCCATGGGCAGTGCGGGGCTCCAGGACTGCGGCTGCAGGGCGGGCCCTGGAGGGAGCCTGAGATGAGCAAGAGTGCACTCATGGCTGCTTCTGTGTCCTGCAGCTACAACCTGTCCTGCCTACTCCAGCCCCTCTGCTAGAATGTCCACCTCATCCTCAAGGCCAAGAACATCAGGCCTTGGAGAACATCAGCATGACTGAGTCCCCCATGCAGGCAGAGAGTGGGGGCTGCAGAGTTCATCTGTGGGCTCGGGGACTGCACCGTGACACTCGCTCCGTTCCCCGCCGACCAAGCAACAACCCAGTGCCTGGGAGACTGGCCTCCCTCTCTCAGATGGGTGGTCACATCATCACCAATTTCACGGATTCCTCCTAGATTTTCCTATGTATATAGTTCACCATGATTAGTACCAGTTGGTTAGGCCTTTCATTAAAGTAGTATACATGGTAGACCATGAGTGTCCTTCTTCCTCTTTATCCCTTCCCTGCCCTGCTAATTAGAGACCATTCTCTAGATCCACAGACAAAGACATTCATGCAGATTCGAGAGGGGTGTGTCTCCCCATGCAAGGATGCCACACCATGAGTGCTCTTTCAGTTCTGAGGCTCCTACATGGAGCCCCATGCTGTCTCGTGGAGAGAGTCCCTCAGGGTCTGTTCTGAAGCGCAATTCATACATCCATCGGTATCTGGCGAGAACAACGCTCTCACTGCTTCTACACTTGCTCCCACGAGCTTTGGGAGTTTGCTGCTTAGGGCCCTTTAGGCTCAGATGGTGGTCCCCTCTATACAGTGTTTTCCAAATGATGTGTGTCACCAGTGACCAGCAAAATGTCCCAAGAACACAACTCAGCCCTAGTCACTAGAGAGAATTCCCTGTGAGATTCAGTGGGAAATGCACATAATAAAAGTGCACAATCTTGGGAAGCCAACACTGACAAAAATTTCATCGATGTATACATATATATACACAGAGATTTGTATGTATTCAGGTGAAGTATCCACCTGCAGCAAAGGCATCCCACATGGGTGCCCGTTTGAGTCCCAGCTGCTCTGCTTCCTACCCAGCTCCCTGCTAATGGCCAGGGAGAGACATACAGCCTGGGAGACAGGAAGTGATATTTCAAACACCTGGGTCCCTGCCCCGCAGGTTGGAGACACATGCTGCGTTGGAGACACTGTACTTGACTCAAGTATTTGGGGACCGAACCAGCAGCTGGAACATCTCTGTGTCTCTGCCTTCCAACCAATGAGTCAGAATTCTTTCAAACATGAAAGCACAGGGGCTGCCACTGTGGCATAGCAGGGAAAGGTGATGCCTACAGTGCCGACATCCCATGGGGCCGCCTGTTCGAGGCCCGGCTGCTCCTCTTCTGATCCAGTACTCTGCTATGGCCTGGGAAAGCAGTAGGGTTTGGCACAAATGGTTTGGCCCCTGCACACTTGTAGGCTTTCGATCGGCTCACTCCCAGCCATTGCAGCCATTTGCAGAGGGAACCTGCAGATTGGAGGTCGCTCTCTCACTCTCCCAGCCTCCCTGTAACTCTGCCTTTAATAAATATATCTTGAAAACAATTAAAATACAAATAATGTACTAAAGGAGTAACTTGAGCCAAGAAAACCAAAGATCGGTCTAGTGGTCATGGTAAAACACTACCACAGAAACCACAGGTGCTCTAAATATATGCCATGATCATGGGAAAGATATCTCATGTTCCTATTTAGACAAATGAACAGACATTGGACAATGTATGCCGAAACTGCGAAAATGTACAGTTTATACTGATATGGATTTGCCTTCTGGAAGCCTGGGATTCTAGGACAGGGTAGGAAGAGAGAACACCGAGTAGGAGCCCCAGTCAAAACCTGCCCATTGAATAGCTAGAGCTCTCCAAGAAGAGCACAACTTCCATAGCTTGTCCATGTTAGGTGAATCTACTGGGAGACGAGCATGGGGAATTGATGACACAGCTTCCTCTCCTTTCCCTATAGCCCTGAGATGCCTCTACACCACATCTCCAGTGTCCTACAGATGAGCAAACCTGGGGGTGGTCCTGGCGACACCTAGAACCCCACAGATCCAAAACACTTGACAAACGCTAAGCAGAAAAACATACCAAAGCACGTCCCAATTAACTGCTGAAAACCACTAGCAACACCAAAACCTTCAAAGATCAAAAATGAGAAGCTTCAGCCTGACTCACAAAATCCTTGAGCTGAAAGACAATGCATCAGTGCCTTCAGAACTTGGGAAAAACCATTTCCAACCTAAAAGTACATACATGTTTTCAATCCTACATTACAGGACAGTAAGATCAAAGCATAGTTAGAGATGCCAAGCATCAAAAACGCTTCTGTATGCCATTGCTCAGAACCTGCCAGAAGATGTGCTCCAGAAAATCAAGGGTGGAGGGGCCTGCACCCTAGCTCACTTGGTTATTCCTCTGCCTGCGGTGCCGGCTTCCCATATGTATGCTGGGTTCTAGTCCCGGTTGCCCTCTTCCAGTCCAGCTCTCTGCTGTGGCCCGGGAGGGCAGTGAAGAATGGCCCAAGTGCTTGGGCCCTGCACCCGCATGGGAGACCTGGAAGAAGCACCTGGCTCCTGGCTTCAGATCAGCACAGCGCAGGCCATGGGGGCCATTTGGGGAGTGAACCAACAGAAGGAAGACCTTTCTCTCTGTCTCTGTCTCTCTCACTGTCGATAACTCTACCTGTCAACTAAATAAATATAAATAAATACATAAAATTTTTTACAAAATCAAGCATGGAAAAAAAAACTCTGAGGAAAACATGAAATGCAAGATCAAGGAGCACCATCAGCAAAGAAGTGAACACATTCCTAGAATGATGGGGAACAGAAACCCCAGGGTGACAACATCCACAAAGAGAAAAGCATCTTGAATCCACATTGGAGCAACTAGGAGGTGGTAGGGAAACATTCACCAAGAAAATGAAACTGAGAGAAAGTCTGGTAAGTATAGAAATGTTTATGAGACTGTAAGACAATGAAGAAATATGAGGATTCTATGAATGTTCAGCAAAATGACCTAAGAAAGGGTCAATATGGGGAGCAGGTGTTTCACGCATTGGTCAAGATGCCACTTGGGGATGCATACACCCCAGGGCAGAGGGCATGGGTTTGAGTCCTGGCTCCAATTCAGATTCCACCTTCTTGCTCATGTGCACCCAGAGAGGTGGTCAGAGAAGCCTCAAGTACCTGGAGCCCTGGCACACGAGTGCTAGACCCAAATGCAGTTTCAGGCTCCTGGATTCAGCCTGACCCAGCCCTTGGCTGCTGCGAGCATTCAGGGAATGAACCCAGCAGATGGACAATCTCTGGGCCCCACTGCCTTTCACACCAATACGTTTTTTTAAAAAATCCAAGTAACACAACTCATTGTTCAAGAGCATCATGATAATTAGCACTGGTCTTGATGATCAAGAGTCCTTATGGAATTACAATGATGTAAATGCTGCATACTCAACTAAGCAAACCCTGACATATCTGTACTAGGGCCCTGGAGGGACAACCAAAGTTCATTGCCTAGTTGGCAGTGGAGAGTCAGGGGGGAGAGAGCTCCATATTTCCCCATGTTGAGAAGCACAGCACCAGCATGTGAGTTAAGGACCAAGGTGTGGAGCTCAAAAGAAAACTCTGAGAGTGAAAAGGATGATCCCTGAGAAGGAACGGTGGGAGAAACACCAAAAGGCCTTGATGAACATATGTTATAAAAGAATAGGAGTTTCTGAAACGATCCATTCTTACCTTAGCAAACTCAGAGAGCCTGTCATCACTCGTCAAAGACTGCCGACTTGCACAAGAAGCACAGTCTGAGGGACCCACGGCACCCTTGCCATCTTCAAGCTCGTTACATTCACCAGCACCTTCCCTGTCCCTGTCGAGCTCCCAGTCAGGGAAATGCAATTCACCTAAAAAGGCACAAGTTGCAACTTACTTCATTTCAAATCATTAAATGGTTTACAACTATTTGTATTCTCAGTAGTTAGTATAGCCCTGTTCCTGAATAAAGGTTAAAACTACATTCAGACAGTGAAAAAGTTATCCCTGGCCTCTTTTCTAGTCACTTGGTTTCTCGCATCTCGTAACCCCACCCAATCAAACTTAACCACATTTGTTAGCTCTTGGATACCCTTGCCGAGTCTCCATTGCCTGTGCAAGTAACTAGCTAACTGTGCATGTTGTATTTACCTCCTTTCGTACAAACCATGATCTTTTTCACTTCACATCATTAAGGTGATTTTCCTTACCACTAAACAGGGAATGCCCTCAGTCCCAAATGTCCTTGTAAAAGGAGGATATTTTCAGCTCAGAAGACCCAGCAGATATCAAAGGAAATAACTCAGCCAAGCGCAAAAGAAAAAAGAATATTGGCCATCTTCTAGAGAGGCTGTCTGTACAAACCTAACTTGTTCATATTAAGTGTAAGTCGCTAATAGGAACGGTGAGGATGAAAAGTTACCACTTCCTCCACCTTGCGGCACCGGCACACCGGGTTCTAGTCCCGGTTGGGGCGCCAGATTCTGTCCCAGTTGCCCCTCTTCCAGGCCAGCTCTCTGCTATGGCCAGGGAGTGCAGTGGAGGATGACCCAGGTGCTTGGGCCTTGCACCCCATGGGAGACCAGGAAAAGCACCTGGATCCTGGCTCCTGCCATCGGATCAGCGCGGTGCGCCGGCTGCAGCGGCGGCCATTGGAGGGTGAACCAACGGCAAAGGAGGACCTTTCTCTCTCTGTCTCTCTCTCTCACTGTCCACTCTGCCTGTCAAAAAAAAAAAAAAAAAAAAGAAAAAGAAAAGTTACCAGCTTACTTTGAGTGCATTAACATGTCTAAATAGTCTAGTTAAGCTATCTCTTTTAAGATTTGGAAAAGTACATGATTTCTACAATTCTTGTCTGTGTCTATCAACTGGGGTGTGTCCTTCAGGGGATGCCTCACCTCAGAAGACCTCTTTGGGAGTGTCGATGGGGACTGATGCTGTCACTGTAATGTACTGGGGAGACGTTGGAGAAACTCTAAAACTTTCTGCAACACACAGGAACGTCCTCCTCCTCATGACAGAGGTATCTGGACCCAAGCGATAACAGTGCCAAGACTGAGAAACCCTATTTTCAACTGTCTAAACCATGAGGCAACACAAACTACTCACAGCAAACAAAACTGGTGAAAGTTACACTCCCATCACACATGCACTGTTCTAGTCTTGTCCCAATAACCACAAGTTAGCCAGGCAGTAGTGTGGGTGTAGCATTCGGTAGGAGTTCAGAGAACTGGCTTTGAACTCAAGGGGATCTAACAATGAACCCCAACAGAGTTTACACATCCAAACTCAAGTTGTTACCAATAATACCAGTCCTAGCTCTTAGTCGTTACTGTAAGAAACATTACATCAGAAAGCATTTCGAAAGGCTTGGCACACAGGCTAAGCCTCACAAAAACATCAAAACCTATAATAACTTTGAGAATGAATTCTTCACCCAATAATGAATCCAATATGGAACAAAACCTGACTTTCTGACAACATTAGAAACTTACCATCACTGGCCCCATCTTCTGGACCCAAAATATCCCCGTTCCAAAGCCTCTACATTCTAGAACCGTGTCCATTATCCCTATGTGATTCAGAGTGTGTCTTCACTTCATTTGACACATCGCTTCCATTGGAACTCCAAGTTACGTCAGTCAACACACTGTTACTCTTCGAAGTGAGAGTTTCTGACAATGAAAAAAGAAAACACATCAGTATGTCAGCCACTGCGGTCATTTATCTAAAGGAAATTGTAAGCATGCTACTTGCCACAATCACAAAGATACAAAACTCTGACAATACTGAAAGCAATGTCTTATGTCCAATCCTCTTGCCTCAAGTTTGAAGAACAACCTAAGATTCTTTGAGTTAAGGCCAAGTTACAACAAGAAAAAAAAGGAGAACTGGCTGAGATAGATTATCAATTGATAGTAGAAATGAAAGATCTCCGTGAGTGAGATCCCAGGGGAAAGAAGGAGCCATCCAAGAAGGAGGTACCTTCTTTCTCTGAATGCTGGAGAGAAATTCCGCTTGAAGGATGGCCTTATCTAAACAAGGGCAGAGTTTGTGAACTCAAGAGGCATCCATACCCTTAGCAACTCGTCACAAGAGCCTCGGCTGATCACTGACATCATAAATAAGAGTGTCAATTGTTAAATCAACAACAGAAGTCACTGTGCACTTGCTCCTCCTGTAGGACCTCTGTCCTTAACGTGGTGTACTATGAGAATTCACGTTAAAACTAGCCTTCAAACATTACTTTCCACTTTGCATGTCAGTGTGGGTGCAAGCTGTGAAAATCTTTACTGAGTATAGAGTTGGTCTCTATATAAAGATAATTAAAAATGAATCTTCATGAAGAATGGGATGTGAGAGGGAGTAGGGGGTGGGGTGGTTTGGGGGTGGGAGGGCAGGTAGGTGGGAAGAACAGCTACAATCTGAAAGCTGTACTTATGTAATTTATCTAGTAAATAAAAGCTTTCTATAAAAATAGATACTAGATATTAATAAATAGAGCACAGATATAATAACAATAATAATAACAATAATAATAATAGAAAGAATCAAAACAGACTGAATGCTCCAACATGGGAAGTATTGCATATAGCAGCCTCCCAGAATGACAATGACCTCAAATAACACCCTGGCTCAGAATCAACCCTGAAGACATTCTGATGTGGCTAAAACACCTATGAGAGCATGTCAGGCATGGGAAGACAAAACACTGTGGCACACAGGGTTCCCCATGAAGCACTTCTGTGGGTAGACCCCAAGAGAAAGAAGTGGTCATCCACAAAGGATACACTTTATTCAGAAGGCACAAAAGAACTTCCTCTTCCCCGTGGCCCTGTCTAAATATGGAAGGAGTCAGTGGATTCCACAGGCTTCCACAGCTGAGGCAGCTCAGGTCAAGATCCTCAGGTGTTCGCTGATGTGCTAATTCTGAAATTCTCAACAGGGGTCACTGTGCACTGACTTCCCATGCAGGACCTCTCTGCTCAAAGAGTTGAGGTATGTGAGTTAACAGTACCACTTGGTCACAAAGATCTACCACACTTTCACGTGAATGACACCATCTATGGATTATAAGCTAGAAGAATGTCTCATGCTCGCAAAAGTCACACCACCCTTGGGTTCTTCTCCAAAGTTAACTCACTCCACCGCAACAGATACTATAGACATACGTAAGTCAAATCTCAGAAAGCCTTACTTTCATTGAATTCAAAAGCACTTTCATCTCTTGTTTGTTGTAAAAACAAGCCTGCCGGTGTTCTAGTGCATAGTAGGGTAATAATACTTCACCAAACATACAGTCTTTTCTCAAAAGCTAGAAGAAAGACTTCTGAATGTACATACTACAAAGAAACCTTGAATAGGGAAGCGGTGGATGCGGATGACCTAATATGATCATTTAAATGTATGCATGTAGGGCAATATTACATTATACCACATCAATATGTACAGCTACTCTTTGTCAACAAATAGAGAAACACATCAAAAAGGAAATACATGATTGTTCAGTGAAATGCATCTCCAAATGCTCACTCTTTTTCATAGAAGTATATGCCATTCCAAAGTTTCCAAATACGTATAGTATTCAGCCCGTCATGTTTTGTTAATAAGTTCTAGGTAAATTCTACTCCTGTCAGAGAAGATGCCCCTAAAGGAGACAGAGGAGGAAGAGAGGTGGGAGGGCTGCTGTGAAGTTAGGTATGGTGGGAGAATCACTATGTTCCGAAAGCCGTGTTTAGGAAATGCATCAAGTTGGTATAGCTTCCATAAAAGGTGTCTGGGAAAAACTGGAAATAAAATAATCCAGGATTCCATGGCTGGCTATGCACTGTGTAGAGAAAATCAGTGTCTACAGGGGCTCTTTGCTGTACACCCAGGGCAACGCTCTTTCCGTCTTTTCTCTAGAAGATCCCACTTGGGAAGAAATTATGGACATCTAGTAGTCTATTTTCCTGTCTCGTCTAGTAGTAGAGGGTGCACTGCGCTTCCAACAAATCCAAGGCTGATGCTTGCTTTTGTGGAGTGGGAAGTAAGGGTGTGACAGTCAAGGGATACTCTTAACAAAAGAAACATGGGTTGAGAAGGAATTTAGCCTAATGGCTTAGATGCTTTGATGGTGAGTTCCGATGCCCATTTCTCATATCAGAGTACCTGGTTTTGATACTCATCTCTGGAGCCTAACTCCAGTTTCTTACTAAAATACCTCTGGGGAAACAATGGTTCCTATAACAAGTTCCATGCTATTCACATGGGCGACCTGGGTGGAATTGCCAGTTCCCAGTTGCAGTCTGGCACATCTCAAGGCACTTGCAGGACTGGGAAGTGAATTAGCAGTTGGGAGCTCCTCTCCTCTCTCTCTGTCTCTGTTCCTTTATAATGTTAAGATGGGAAGCGTGGCAAAGGCCCTGCCAACTCGGAAACAAAATGCGTTAGTTATAAATGAAAAGGCTGTTATATTCAGCCACACACAAACCTTAATTCATGCATGGCAAACCAAGATAAAGGAAAAACAAATACCAACTAGGAAAGTGTAGGTGGTCTGCCTAGTATATCAAAACGAAAGAAACCTAACGTACACATTGTTCTTGGAAACGAGGGAGAAATGGCCAACATTCCAACAGAAAGATGGGCAAAGGACAAGGACAGTTGACAGGAAAAGGGACACAAGTGGCTTTTCTTCCAATGGAAAGAGCGCCACCTTTCTCCTGTGCAGGGCAATGCAAATAGAAACTGCACATCTCTCATTTGGCTACAATTCAAGTACTTGGCAGCATATATTGGAATAAGAAGACACTCCTCGAGGAGTGGTAATGAACATGCGAAACCATGCAACCTCTATCAAAGGGGAATCTAGCAATAGAGTTCTACAGTAGATCTGCCATTTGCACTGGCACTGTCACTTCTGGGAGTTAACTCCACAAGTATAGGGGCATATGTGGTTTCTGTGTTTGTGTTGCTAACACTCAATGCCTGAGACTGGATAATCTGTGAAGACCAGAAATTTATAGTTCTCACACCTAGAGCGCCTGGGAAGTCCAACATCAGGGCATCAGCATGCTTTGTCTGATGAAGGTCTTACTATTGCATTGTCACATGGTGCAAGGCTGAAGGCAGAAGGGCCAGAGAGCAAATCAGCTGAACACCACATGGAGCCTGTTTGACAGGGACCTCAATCCCCGGTTTCAGTAAGGCCCAGCCACGACCGTTGTGGGTATTTGGAGAGTGAATTAGTGGATAGAGATTCTCTCTCTCTCCGTTACTTTGCTTGTGTCTGTCAATGTGTGTGTGTGTGTGTGTGTGTGTGTGTTGTGTGTGTTTCCACATCTCAAGAAAACTGAACGAAGAATCCATCAAAGCCAACCATTATTCTACAGTGAATACTCTAAAATAGACAAAATTCACAGTCTGCTCAGTTCTTTAGAGGTGGACTAAATGCTGATATCATTTAAAGATGATGGTCCTCTTTCTAGAACACAGAAGGAAACAAACTCACCCAAAGCCTAATGACCCTCATTGTATTTTTATTTTTTAATATCTTTCCTGATTTCCTTGGAAGATTTCTGGGTTCATATTTCATATTTCTTGATTTAGTATAGAAAGGTAGAGTGACAGCGAGGGAAAGACAGAGTAGTTTCCATTCCCTGGTTCACTTCCCAAATCCTGCAACAGCCAGGGCTGGCTGGACTAAGCCAAAGCCAGGAGCCAGCACTTCAATCTGGGTCTTGGAATTGTGTGGCATTTTGTCATCCGTTGGGGCATAGTCTGTTTCACAGGTGCATCTGCAGGCTCTTCTATCAGAAGCACAGAGGAACAAGGACTCCAAAAGGGGATATGAATGCCCCTTGTGGTACTTTAATCACTGGACCAGATGCCCACCACAAGAGTGATGATTTATTCCAGTCGATGTCTGCTAAGTCCTTTGTATGAGAGCAAATTAGGAAAAGCAAGCAAAAGGAGAGAAGTCACTTTCCCAAAACTGGCTTAACGCACAGCATCACAATGTTCACCCACAACTTCACTTCAACAATGGCCAAGGGCAAGGACAGACATTTCTCCAAAGACGAACAGCACAAGAGCTATATTGAAAGGACACACTATTATTGGTCATTGGCCATCACAAATCAAGTCTGCAAGGAGATAGATACCCCTTCCAAACCACCTCGAGGCTATTCAAATAACCATGAACCTGCAGTTGCATTCTCAACGAGCTATCTAAAAGAACCGGAAACAAGTTTGAAAAATATTTACCCAGAAGACTTCACAGGATTCACACTAGCCAAAACACAACCACAGCTCCAGTGTCCATCAGTAGATGAATGAATAAACACAATATGGTCTACTCGTATGATGGAATTCAGCATGAAGTAGAATACAAGTACTGATACGGGCTACCGCATAGGCAAAACTTGAAACCATGGTGCAAGTTGAGGGAATCCAGACACAGCAGAGAATAGTTTATAATGCTAGCTCTATGAAACATCTAGAGCATACTCACAGACCGAGAACTAATTGGCAGTTGCAATTGCTGGGGGAAGGGAGACTGGAAACTGGCTACTACTGGGTTTCGAGCTTGCTTTGCAGGTGATGTGATTCACTATTAGATGGTGGCCGAGGCGGTGGTGGGCAGGACTAAAGCTCTCAATAAACTTGCATACAGCCTTTTGGGAAAATTTTTCTGACTGCACCCACCAGTGAACTAGGGCCTCTCTGCTGCTATAGATTGGCTGGTCAAATTATTTTACTGTTTGAAAGGCAGAGTGCCAGAGAGACAGGCAGGGAGGAGGGAGACAGGGAGGTTGATCCAGTGAAACACACGAAAACCCCTTCAGCTGAAACCCCACAGTATCCACTGTGAACCAGACATGTCCTGTCCCCACAGCAAGTAGGAACAAAGTACAGCAGGTGGTATTGAACACACAGCAGGCCATCAGTACCTTTAGAGCACACCGCAAGGTGGGGGTGCACAGGATGTGTAGAAAATCACTCTCTAGGCATGACTGGTAGAAAGGGATACTTTGGTGACTTCAGTGGAAGAACATCTACCAGAGTTGACCAGGATTTCCTTCTCAAGAATTCTAGGTCTTGAATCCTCCCCCAGAGAATTATCAAAAGCGATGCATGAGAATCTACAAATTCGGTAAGACGATCAGGTTTCTCACAAGAAACTTTACAGGCCTGAAGCGTGTGAAAGCTTATCTTCACATAACTGAAGGAATAAACTTCCAACCAAAATGACATCTTCTTATGGACAAGTTAAGGGACAGCATCAGCATTAGACCTGCCTGACAGGGAAGCTCTATTGCCCTCTCCTGGAAGCAAATCGACACTACATGGCAGCAACACAGAACAACCAAAAAGTGGCAAAGCGCCCCAGGGTAAGAGAAAAGGAAAAGACACATACAGGATCTTCACTACCGCCATGGAATAGAAATCACTTTTACAACTTGGAATGAAATTTAAAGTAAAATCACAGAACTGGCAATGACTATACATACGGATCTCATGTGTATTTTGTAGCAAGTCATTTGGAACTACATTGCTTCTATGTGGATGAAGTGGAAGTCTAAACTAAATGTTTATAGGTGTGAATAGTTTATAGATTCCCATTGCAATGTGTCAGTAGATACCTGTAGATGATGCACAAAAGAAAATGAGAGATAAGAAGTCATTAGGAGGGGCTGGCACTGTAGTGTAGTAGGTTAAGCGCCCGCCTGCATCAATGGCATCGCATATGGGCACCAGTTTGAGGCCCGGCTGCTCCACTGCCTATCCAGCTCCCTGCTAATGGCCTGGGAAAGACGTACAGCCTGGAAAGACAGTCAGTGATGATTCAAATCCTTGGGTTCCTGCCACACAGGTTGTTGACCCAAATGGAGTCTGAGGCACTTTATTTGACTTAAGTTTTGGGGGACTGAACCAGCAGATGGAAAATCTCTGTGTCCCTGCCTTTCAAACAAATACATAGGAATTCTTTGAAAACAGAAAGCGCAATGGATGGCATGGCGACATCATAGGTCAAGGCACCTCCTGCAGTGCTGGCATCCCGTATGGGTGCAGGTCTGAGTCCCGGCTGCTCCTCTCCTGATCCAGCTCTCTACTGGGCCCAGGGAAAGCAGTGGATGATGGCCCAAATGCTTGGGCTCTGGCACCCGGTTGGGAGACCCAGAGCAGGCTCCTGGCTGCTGGAATTGCATCGGCACAGCTCCAATCATTGCGGCCATCTAGGGACTGAATCAAGGGATGGAAGAACTCTATTATCTATCTATCCATCTACCTACCTACCTACCTACCTATCTATCTCTGTCTGTCTTCTTCTGCCTCCCTGTAACACTGACTTGAAATTAAATAAATAAATCTTACAAATGTACCCAAATGACTCCTGGCCTCGTTCATGACTTTCTTAATTCCCCAGTCTTATCGCTTGAAGCAGGGAGGACTAGGGCTCTTCCTATTGCTTGGAGGACATGGAAAAGAAAGCAGCTCACCCAAAACTCTAGGGATTACAAGCTAAGTCTAATGCCAAGTCCCTCACTTGACTCCCTAGCGAGGAAAATGATTTCGCCCATGTCCTCTGAGATTCTTTCATAAAACACCAAGCAAACCAGACCTGGAATGAGTCTATTTCCTCAGGCATCCTTAGTATTGCACTCTTCTAAAGAGGCTGGACAATTTGAATGAGCTCAGACCTATTTTCAAATGGATGCCACTCTCTGTGGTCACAATGAAGCTTCCTAGCCAGTATTTGATCCCCCAGCCCTAGTGATTTTCTGTGAGGTCTTTTGCTCTATCGATAAGGTGGCCTGTTTCTGGGGCCCTGCATGCTGCAGATGGGAGATCTGATGCCAATTTGGGGGCATGGCTTTCAGGTGAGCTCTCTCACCTTCTCCTGGAGTTCTTGGACATGGCTGCTATCATAGCCAGAGACACTGAACCCGTATTCGGGGAAGATGCGCTTTAAGCTGTGACCTCAACATCTCCCGAAGGGGCAGGATCCACGACTCAAGATGCAGTTTAGAGTCTGTTGGGTCCCTAACCTTGGCTTTTCATGGGTCTCCATACCTTGCTTGTTTCTTAGGGGTTTTCCCGAAGGAACATGCTAGAGTGTTTGGAAATGATACGAAAAGGAGGTTTGGGACCCAGCTGTCTGTCTGTCCGCAGGCTTAGGGCCCTGTCTACATTCAAGTCTCTTGAGGGAGCTGAGGAATGGCACTGTGTTTGTCTCCTTGTGTACAGTTAAGGGGATGATATTGTGGCAGCAGCCCAGAGGGGCCTTGGCATATCTTCTTAAGGGAAAGGCTGCACAGAATGGAACTTTGAAGATGTGACCTCACTTCCTTGGTGATAGAACTTACACTCTGATAGCAACAGTCCTTAGCGGCTCACTTGATGGGAGACGTTCAGGAGAAGACCATGTTCTCTCGTTGCTGCCAATCGTTGCCAGGCTCTGGCCTTTTCCGGCGCTTGAGACATTGGCTCCGCTCTCACACTGGGTGTCTGTGGCCTCTTACTGCAAGACCACCCCAGGGAACAGAACAGCCCAGGAGGCAGCCCCAGGTAGCGGAACAGGCCCGTCCTGGCAGGGGATCACCTGTGACCCCATCTGGGTCTTCTTTGCCCCTCCCTTCACCATGACAGTGGCAGAAGAAGAGGGGCTCTTGCTGCCCAGCAACACGATTCACGTGTTGGAGCCTCCTGTGTCTTGCGTGTTCATACCCTATTTTGTGGACAGCTGGTTGGGCAAGTGGGTGTTGGGGGACCTCCTCTTGTCTTCTGGAGACCTCTCTGGCTGCACAAGGGTACAGAGGCCCTTACTTTCCCGACCTGGGTAACAGAATGCCTCATGGGGGGAATTATTCTCTGTGGGGACAGCCAAGCACGACACTGATGCCTCCGGTCTGGGCTGCCACACACTCTCTTTGCAGAGCTCCACACTCGAGTCCACAGACAGAACACATGAGGAAGCCACAGGCATCGTCAATGGACACGTGAGTCAGGCCAACAACGTGGCTAATGCCGGTGTGGAGGGAGCGAGGGGCCCAGGAGTACCCACATGTTGGGGCACGAGATGACCACGGTGTGCCTAGAACCACATCCTGAAGGGAGGAACGCCCCTGGCTTTTGGCCTCGTGATCTCCCACTCAGTGACTGACCCCCATCCCACTCTCAAAGAAATCTCAGCCCCTTGGCAACTGGGTGTTGGGAAACTCCCTGTTCACACAAGCATCGTGTGTGGCCATGGTGCTGAAGGTTTGCCCACCTAATCCAAGAATCCTGTGCAGTCCTTAGTCAGCTCCACTGCCTTCCAGGTCTTCTCCAAGGTTTTGGACTCAGTGATCCTACCAGGAAGGTTTTCCCACACAAAAGGGCAGAGGGTTCAACCAAAAGGCTGAAGATACCACACAGGACTGGAGCCTGGCCCCCACCTGTTCTATTCCATGGGACGACATTGCCCCTGTGGCCACACTTGCATGGCTGCTGGGAAGCACTGGGATTCAGCTGCATTGCCACGGCAGCGGTGCTGTAGGACACAGACTCACTGTCTCTCACGGAGCACAGTCAGCTAGGCTGCTCAAAGCACAGGAGCCCAGGTTGGGCAGCTCTCCCAACAGGAGTCGCTGTTCCCATTTCTGGTGGCTGCATGTCAGGGCATGGCCAAGGTGATTTCTCAGGAGGGCTCATTGCCATCTCCATCCCCAGTTTCATTTCCTATGCTCCCCTGGGCTTCTCTGTGCCGCCGTCGCATCTGCCAGTGAGCACAGCAAGGTAATGGGATGGGGCCCACGCCATTTCTGGGGGTAAGGTCAATCACCTCCTTGCGGACTACTGGCCCAACTGCAGCAGTCACACTCAAGTGCTCTGGTGTCAGAACAACCCCATGTGTGTGTTGGGGATGGGGGCCACAATTCGGCTCTGAAAAGGCAGTGATGCCCTGCTGAGGACAAACTCCAAGGACCAGGCTGGCTGGGGACTGGCTCTACACATGTGTCGTTGTAATGCCTCAAGTCAGGTCACTTGGCAGAACGCCTGTGGTCATTACGCCACAGGCAGACACCTCTGACTATGGCTCTTTTCAGGATCTAGCCTCCCCTGGGGCTTCATATCCTACTCCGCCCACTTGTTTCCATTCTGCAGTCTGGTGGCAAAGCAAATCACACAGTTGCCCTCATTTCTAGCTCCCCCAAGGGGCACGGAATCATCTTTCACTGCTGGCCCCCTCGCAGGACTTTCTCATCCCTCAGTCCCTGTTCAGCCTCTTGGCCCCAACTGGGGTTTTCTCCCAACCCGGGTGTCTGCTCCCCTGTGCTCCCTGGAACTGCCACTGACTCACGTCCTTTCTGGTCCTCCCTAGTATGGAAATGGGTCCATGCTCTACTTGGCAGAGGTCTGTGCCATGCGGACCCTACAGCCAGACACTAAAGAGATGCTGCTGGATGCCCTGGTCCCGGGCCCCCTGGGAAAAAGGATCTGCTACTTCAACACCTTCCTGTGTACATACAGCGACTTCTCCACCATTCCGTATTACTTAGACCAGATATTCGACAGGTGGGTAGCTGCCTCTCAGCACTGCGGTGATGCAGAGATGAATCTTACATGTTTTAGATGACCTAAGCGACTTAAGACATGGCGGGCATGGAACGGGTGCCTTTCTCTGTGGACAGGGCTACTGGCACATTGAGTCACACTTCTTGATTTCCTTTCTCTGCACCCTCACGAACCAATGTTTCTACTCAGGTGGGAACCGGCCATGTGCCTCTATGGTTGGAAAACCTCCCAGATGGCGATCCTGCTTTCCCCTTTTTCAAGAATCAGAAATGTTTTCTTTCACAGGCAGAGTTAGACTGAGAGAAAGAGAGAATGCGTCCTTCTATCTGCTGGGTCACTCCCCAAATGGCTGCAAAAAGCAGGGCTCTGGGAAGCCGGGCTGAGGAGCCTGAAGCTATATCTGGCCCCCTCAGGGGTGCCAGGGGTCCAACTACTTAGGCCATCATCCGGCACTTCCCCAGGCTCATTAGCAGGGAGCTGGACACCAAGGACAACAGCCAAGACTTGAACTGGCCAACCCTGATATGGCTTGCCAGCATCACATGTGGGCAGGGGCATTGGAAGCTGCTATGCCTTCGTACCGGCCACATTTCCTACTTGTTCCAGCTGCTCCTGTCCTCGATATATGCACAGAACAGCTGCCCTCAGGGTTGGTAGCAGTTGCCCAGACCCCTCATCGACCTGGCAGGTCTGCAAGGAATCATTCACTCTACACATATATGGGAAGCCCTTCCCTTGTGCAGTTTTCCAGACACTTGCCACAAATCCAGTGAACAAAGCATTCAAGGGCCTCACAGTTGTGGGGAATCAGACCCTCACAGCCGAGATCCTATACAAGTCCTGTCCTGCAGCGGCAGAGCTGAGGCTTGCCGACCTCCTCTGGGAGTCGCTGCAACGTCCCCTACTCTGACCACAAGGAGAACCCCATGTCCCCCTAAGATGCGGCGAGATTGGGGTGCAGATGCGGCCTTCTGTCACTCGAAAGAGTGGCAGGAAAATGAGGGCTGAGGCAAGGCAGAGGCAGACAGTAGGTGCAACTCCAACTTCTGGCCCCACCACATGCAAAGGAAGTGCTGAAGAGCAGTGCTATGGATAGGAGCAGACACGTTCTGCAGAGGAGCGGGCATGTTGGGGCTCACAGACAACACCCACATAGCCATGCCCAGGGCAGTTGCTTCCAGCTTTGCCTACCCTCCCTGACCACCCAACCCAACCCACCATCCCAGGAGCAACCTACTCCCAAGTCTGCTCAGAGCCAGAGCCTAGGGGCCTCCACCTGAGAAAACCATGGGAATGAATGGGAAGGCACTGAAAGGAACATGAGAAGGAAGCCATCCAAAGGAAAGCTACTGCCGGCAATGCCAGAATCCCTTGTGGGTGTTGGTTGGTGTCCCTGTTGTTGCAGTCCAGATTCAGCACCCTGCTCGGGGGTCTGGGAAAACCAGGGGAACATGGTCCAGGCATTTGGACCTCTGCCACCTATGTGGGAGACCTGGATGGAGCTCCTCACTCCCCGCATGAGCCTGGCCCAGTGCTGTCCACTGCCCATCCGGGGAGTCAAGCAGTGGATGCAAGACCTCTGCCCCAGTGTGTGTCTCTCCCTCTCTCTCTGTAACTCTTGGGATTCACAGTCAAGAAATCGCCTTGGAAAACAGCAAAGCATGGCATTGTCTTTAAGAAGCTAGAGTTCACCGGCAGGCTCCGTGCCCCACCCCACACAGGGAGTCCTGGAAGGGCAGCAAGCAGGGTAAGGTCAAGTCTGACTCTGCTGCCCACTCTCCTTCCCCAGGAACATGGCTCTCTGTTTTCAAAGCTGCAAAGCCAAGTACAAGGCCGAATTCTGCGATCGCACGGATCTCCTGCTTCTAAAGATGAAGGTCGGATCCAAGCAGGTCCGCTTGCCCAGAGGAGACCTGCAGACCCATGCGTGCTTTCTGCGTGTCAGGATGGCCTACCCAAATCCCACACAGGCAGAAGCAGTCGGTAAGATGCACTGCACTCCGCGAGATTCTCTCGGTGGGCTTTGGGGCTGGAGCCCCTTTAGAGGCAATGGGATCGCGCCTGGCTTTGGAGAGGCCATTGGAAAGTGCTTGATGTTGCTGACCCTTTCTCTTCTCCCAGCTCCTGCTCTATTTGCCAGGCTGCAGTCATGCCAAACACTGGCTTTAGAGCCAGATCCCCCACTGCTCACAGAGCTAGAACCTCTTCTGGAGCCGGGATCCATTTCAAAACTGAGGCTGCCACCATGCACAGAATCAGCACCAAAGACAACTACCAAAGTCTCCTGCGCATGTCCGGGACCTGCAAACAACCAGCCTCGCAAGATGGCTAGCATCACCACATTCCCCGCCAAGCTGCTGGCGGAACAGTTCACACTGATGGACGTGGTGAGCAGCGGGCTTGTCTCAGCAGGGCCAGGCCCGAACACCCCTTTGGCACCAGCCTCCCCACAGCTGTCCCGACCAGAATCCAGTGGCCTGGCTGCAGTTCAGGCTTCAGGTCCCACCACCTATGTGACTGGACCAATGTCTTCACTCCCAAGGCTGCCTTTCTCCCATGGCTGGCAGAGAGGGCACCCAAACCACACCAGCTGCACAGTGACTCTCCAGATCAACTGACATGGGCCTGGCAGAAAGTAGGGCTGGATCTGACCCACAGGGTACTGGACGGGCCTAGGTGGAGGGCATCCAGGTCCACCCACTGCCTTCCCATCTGCCTGCGATGCCACAGCTGTCCTGGGTCCTAGCACACATATCCATATCAAACAGCAAGCACCTTGTTGGAGTTGCCACAGGGAGCAGCACTGGCACAGGGACAAGGACTCCAGGGTAGATGCCGTGAGAGCAGAAGGATGAGATACTGGGCGGGATGCCTGGGAGCACACACCTCTGTCTCTTTCCTCAAGGCTTGGGAGGGTTGGGATCTGGGCTGGCAGGAGCGAGGCGACCTCAGTGGCAGAACACATAGCCCAGCTGCTCCCACGTTGGGGAGCTGCATGCCAAACTACCTGAGCTGCAGCTTCGAGCACTGTCACTTGCCGGGGTGGCTGGGCTTCACTGCATTCAAGCTAGGCTGGCTGGCCCATGGGATACCCTCTTGCCCCCAGGAGCTCTTCCAGAATGTGGTCCCCTATCAGTGCCACAGCTCCATCCGGATCCAGCAGAACAAGGAGGTCAATGCGCAGCTGCCCCCTACTGTTCTCGCTGTCATCATCCACTACCACCACGTGGCCCATTGTGTTACTACCACGTGCTTGGGGGACCCCAGCATGAAGGCAGCGGACAGGGCCCGCGTGGTGGAACACTGGATCAAGGTGGCCAAGGTAAGCTGAGGCTGTCCCAGGGGCTCCCTCTCTGCACGGCAGGGATGTGCCACTTTGCTTCCTCAGCTCTCAGGTGTACAGTCTGTGGTCACAGATCCTGCCCAATCCCTGGGCTCTTGGGATCCACGAGGTGGCCTGATCTCACTCACTTGTCCCAGAACTACATGCTCACTTCCCGCCTAGGCCCCTGACATGGGTTGAAACCAATCTAGCCCATGTGAGCGTGGCTCAAGGGGGTCCCATCACTGACCTGCTCTGGCTCCCTGGCCAACTCTCTGA
The DNA here is from genome assembly GCF_051225735.1 of Oryctolagus cuniculus. NCBI lineage: Eukaryota > Metazoa > Chordata > Mammalia > Lagomorpha > Leporidae > Oryctolagus > Oryctolagus cuniculus. The sequence continues at coordinate 71,131,231 of NC_142872.1, forward strand.
TGCATGAGGGGGATGTCAGCACAGCTGGCTGAGCCTGGCTCAGGTGGGGCTCCAAGCCACCTACCTGCCATTCATCCGCTCCCTGCCCTAGGAGTGCCTGGCTCTCCGGAACTACTGCTCGGTCCACACCATCCTCTGCGCTCTGCAGAGCCACCCGGTACGCCAGCTGAAAACAACGTGGGGAGAAGTCTCCAGGTGGGTGTGCATCCCTCAAAGCACCTGGTGGACCCGGGACTACCCTCGGGCCTAAGCACTAATCCTCCAAGACTCACAGAGGCTGGTATCCTGGGACACAGGGAGAGGCGTGGACTGCCGGGGGCAGGGGTGGGGAGCACCATCTTTCAGCGGCCCTGGGACATGAGGACTGGGTTTCTGCCTCAGGATGACATTTCCATTAGTCAGGCACATGTGGCTTCCAAACTACATACTTGCGCCTGTGCACCACGCAGCACTGGACCTGCCTGGGCACTCCAACTCTGTAAACACTCACACACACACACACACACACACATACACACACACAATCAAAACAGAAGATACTACCAGGCAGGGTGGATCCTCTGATCTTTGTTCTTAAACCAAAGGGGTTTGATCCACCACCTCACCATTCCATCCAAATATCTCCTGGTTTTCCCCTCACAACAGAAAAAGTGCCAGGAAATTTCAGCGTCTTTGCACACAGGACAAAAAAGTCAACAGAGATGTGCCCATGAAGGTAAAGTGGGGGCTCAGGGACAGGGGTGAGGGCTTGGCAGGAGGGGAAGGGGTGTGGCTGTAAGGGCATCAGGGCAGAGGGGAGCTTTTGGTGTCACTGAAAGTGTGCTTGAAAAGAAAACCTGGGGTGTGCCTGCTAGGACAACAGGCCAAGAGAGGGCTGTGTTCACAGGTCGTGGCATGCAGTCGGGCTCAGAGGGCAATGGGAATGGGCTGCAGCAAGAGCAGCTTGGCTCTCAGAGGGGGCTGTGAGCACCCACAGGTCTCTGGCTCCCATGGTGTTCCTGCTTCCCCCAGGCTGTGAGGTGGATGCGGCAGCAAGGGCTTCCTTCCATCTGTGCTGGGGCCCTAGAGGTCCTTTGGAAACCAGGCCTGCTACAGGGTTCTCTGTTGCAGCCTTCCATGGGGAGGGCTGCCAAGCCTGCCCCACACATTGCACAGCTTGGGAATGCCAGGGGCTGAGCAGTCGAGTGGGATGCCAAGCCTTGGCTCTTACTGGCTGCCCTGGGAGCAGAACTTCTGTCTTCTCGAGGAGAGAAGCAAGCAGCATGAGCCTGTCTCTCAGTCTGCACAGGGAGCCTCATGTGCATCCAGGGAGGCAGGGTATGGGGTGCTGGGCCTGGCTTCCTCTCAGGGACACGCTGAGGCACAGGTCAGTCAAAGGATCCTTAGCGCAAGGGGGACCTGAGGTGGGAGGGGAGGCCAGCACCCTCTCCAGCTGAGGAGCAGGCACAGGGAGGCGTGGTCAATCCCCCAAAGCCACCTTCCCAGTGGGAGCTGCATGAATCCATACAGAGCACGTTGTGGGAGGAGGGGAGTGCAGGGTGGGCATTATACCAATGGAAGTGAGCCAGACATGCAGGGCTCAAGGTGGTTTGCACAAATGTGGGCCGGTCAGGAAAGGACTATCTCCCTGAACGTGACCCTGACCCTGGCAGATGGCGATCTGCAGGTTGCCCGCCCGGGAGCAGAACCCCCAGAGAACACAGATGCGGCAGCGGCTGCAGAAGAAGGCAAGTGTGCCTGGGGAGGGGGGGGCAGGGGCTCCTGTCTCCCACTGGGGGCCCATGTCAAGGGAGCAGGGCCTTCTGCCTCCCTTGTTTGCCCACGCCCATCACCACAGTAGCTGAGAGACCCCAGTTGAGAGACCAGAGCTGAGGGCCTGAGCTGAAGGGCTCCCAGCAGACTTGGGCCTGAGCTGGGGCTGGCACCCCACAAGCTGACTTGTTATCATGCCATCAGGGCTCCCAGGGTTGTCCGATTCTAGAGGCAGTTGGCTGGATGCAGGGAGAATTGGGAAAGGCACTTTAGGGGCGGGGAGCTTCCCAATGGGGAATGTGGCCAGGGCTCCAGCAGCTGGGGTGGAGTGCATCTCAGGGGCCGGGCCTTGGTGGCACCTGAGAACAGCTGCTCACCACCACCACCACCTCATGGCACAGGGAGCCGTCCCCTTCCTTGGCACTTTCATCATGTATCTGGATAGGCTGGACATCGCCATGAAGGACTTCGTAGATGTGAGTGAACTTGCCATGGGTGGGGCAGGCTCCAGGACCCTGAGGCTTGGGGGGAGGGTCCTGGGCTGAGCTCTCAGCCCCCAGCTCCTTGCTGCCCATGTCTCCGGAGGCCTCACAAGCTGTCCCAGGGAGGAGGGCTCACCTGCATATCCCCTCTGAGTGCGGGAGCCTGCAACCAGGTGCCCACCCCTGTCCCCCAACGGTTAAAGCTGCATAGCCAGAGTCCCTGACTGCAAAGCTGCACAAGGTCTTGGCTGAGCCTGCTCAGCCTCTGAGTTGGGTGGCACCCAAGGGAAGGAGAGAAATTGGGCCCCTGTGAGGTCAGGCAGCACCCACATGCCTCAGTGCACCCATCCATTCCCAGGCCTCACTTTCCCTGCCTGCCATCAGACATGGTGGGGACAGCAGTTCCCTGAGCCTCAGCCACCATGTCCCCTTCTGCAGAGCTAACAGCCTGTCCCAGGGACACCTTCTTTTCCTTCCTCTTACCCAGAGGGGAGGGCCAGGGGCTAGTCACAGGCCAGGGGCTGTTCTGATGGACTCTGCCTTCCAGGGAAAAAACAACATGCTGAAAATGACAAAGGTGAGCAGCTCTGCCCTATCTTCCAGGCACAGAGGGGATGGAGGGGTCAGAGATGCCCTGGGCAGAAAGCCCAGGCTCCAGCCCATGCGTGTCTGTCTGCTCTCTCCACTGGGATGGATACACACAGAAGGAGGAGAGCATCCCTAGGGAGGCTGTGGCTAAGGGACTGGAATCCAGGAGAACTTCCTTCCTGGGCGAGGGGCTGTGTGTATGCTACTCAGAAGACAGCTTGGAGCCTGGAAGGGATGGCCAGGGAAGGCTTCTCTAGCTAAAAGACCCAGAGGCCAGCCCCCTGCCCCTGCCACAGTCTGCCCCTCCAGCAGTCCCAGTGCAGGCCTGTCAGCATCCTCTCTGCCCCTCTTGCCCCAGGAGATAAAAGTTCTCCAAGAAATGCAGCGGCTCCAGGTGGCAGCCGGTCAATATACTTTGCTGCGCGACGCAGAGTTTGCACTGTGGTTCCAATCCATGGAGAGGCTCAGTGACACTAAGAGGTGAGTGCTGGGCAGGGATTGCGGGATGTCCAGGGTGGCAGATGGGGAAGGTTCTCCTGTTGTGCACTGAGGAGAGGGCTACCCATGGCTCCTTGGTCAGCAGAGGGCCTTACCCATGGGCAGTGCGGGGCTCCAGGACTGCGGCTGCAGGGCGGGCCCTGGAGGGAGCCTGAGATGAGCAAGAGTGCACTCATGGCTGCTTCTGTGTCCTGCAGCTACAACCTGTCCTGCCTACTCCAGCCCCTCTGCTAGAATGTCCACCTCATCCTCAAGGCCAAGAACATCAGGCCTTGGAGAACATCAGCATGACTGAGTCCCCCATGCAGGCAGAGAGTGGGGGCTGCAGAGTTCATCTGTGGGCTCGGGGACTGCACCGTGACACTCGCTCCGTTCCCCGCCGACCAAGCAACAACCCAGTGCCTGGGAGACTGGCCTCCCTCTCTCAGATGGGTGGTCACATCATCACCAATTTCACGGATTCCTCCTAGATTTTCCTATGTATATAGTTCACCATGATTAGTACCAGTTGGTTAGGCCTTTCATTAAAGTAGTATACATGGTAGACCATGAGTGTCCTTCTTCCTCTTTATCCCTTCCCTGCCCTGCTAATTAGAGACCATTCTCTAGATCCACAGACAAAGACATTCATGCAGATTCGAGAGGGGTGTGTCTCCCCATGCAAGGATGCCACACCATGAGTGCTCTTTCAGTTCTGAGGCTCCTACATGGAGCCCCATGCTGTCTCGTGGAGAGAGTCCCTCAGGGTCTGTTCTGAAGCGCAATTCATACATCCATCGGTATCTGGCGAGAACAACGCTCTCACTGCTTCTACACTTGCTCCCACGAGCTTTGGGAGTTTGCTGCTTAAAGCCCTTTAGGCTCAGATGGTGGTCCCCTCTATACAGTGTTTTCCAAATGATGTGTGTCACCAGTGACCAGCAAAATGTCCCAAGAACACAACTCAGCCCTAGTCACTAGAGAGAATTCCCTGTGAGATTCAGTGGGAAATGCACATAATAAAAGTGCACAATCTTGGGAAGCCAACACTGACAAAAATTTCATCGATGTATACATATATATACACAGAGATTTGTATGTATTCAGGTGAAGTATCCACCTGCAGCAAAGGCATCCCACATGGGTGCCCGTTTGAGTCCCAGCTGCTCTGCTTCCTACCCAGCTCCCTGCTAATGGCCAGGGAGAGACATGCAGCCTGGGAGACAGGAAGTGATATTTCAAACACCTGGGTCCCTGCCCCGCAGGTTGGAGACACATGCTGCGTTGGAGACACTGTACTTGACTCAAGTATTTGGGGACCGAACCAGCAGCTGGAACATCTCTGTGTCTCTGCCTTCCAACCAATGAGTCAGAATTCTTTCAAACATGAAAGCACAGGGGCTGCCACTGTGGCATAGCAGGGAAAGGTGATGCCTACAGTGCCGACATCCCATGGTGCCGCCTGTTCAAGGCCCGGCTGCTCCTCTTCTGATCCAGTAGTCTGCTATGGCCTGGGAAAGAAGTAGGGTTTGGCACAAATGGTTTGTCCCCTGCACACTTGTAAGAGACAAGGCATAATCAACTGGCTCCTGGCTTTTGATCGGCTCACTCCCAGCCATTGCAGCCATTTGCAGAGGGAACCTGCAGATTGGAGGTCGCTCTCTCACTCTTCCAGCCTCCCTGTCACTCTGCCTTTAATAAATATATCTTGAAAACAATTAAAATACAAATAATGTACTAAAGGAGTAACTTGAGCCAAGAAAACCAAAGATCAGTCTAGTGGTCATGGTAAAACACTACTACAGAAACCACAGGTGCTCTAAATATATGCCATGATCATGGGAAAGGTATCTCATGTTCCTGTTTAGACAAATAAACAAACGTTTGACAATGTATGCCGAAACTGCAAAAATGTACAGTTTATACTGATATGGATTTGCCTTCTGGAAGCCTGGGATTCTAGGACAGGGTAGGAAGAGAGAACACCGAGTAGGAGCCCCAGTCAAAACCTGCCCATTGAATAGCTAGAGCTCTCCAAGAAGAGCACAACTTCCATAGCTTGTCCATGTTAGGTGAATCTACTGGGAGACGAGCATGGGGAATTGATGACACAGCTTCCTCTCCTTTCCCTATAGCCCTGAGATGCCTCTACACCACATCTCCAGTGTCCTACAGATGAGCAAACCTGGGGGTGGTCCTGGCGACACCTAGAACCCCACAGATCCAAAACACTTGACAAACGCTAAGCAGAAAAACATACCAAAGCACGTCCCAATTAACTGCTGAAAACCACTAGCAACACCAAAACCTTCAAAGATCAAAAATGAGAAGCTTCAGCCTGACTCACAAAATCCTTGAGCTGAAAGACAATGCATCAGTGCCTTCAGAACTTGGGAAAAACCATTTCCAACCTAAAAGTACATACATGTTTTCAATCCTACATTACAGGACAGTAAGATCAAAGCATAGTTAGAGATGCCAAGCATCAAAAACGCTTCTGTATGCCATTGCTCAGAACCTGCCAGAAGATGTGCTCCAGAAAATCAAGGGTGGAGGGGCCTGCACCCTAGCTCCCTTGGTTATTCCTCTGCCTGCGGTGCCGGCTTCCCATATGTATGCTGGGTTCTAGTCCCGGTTGCCCTCTTCCAGTCCAGCTCTCTGCTGTGGCCCGGGAGGGCAGTGAAGAATGGCCCAAGTGCTTGGGCCCTGCACCCGCATGGGAGACCTGGAAGAAGCACCTGGCTCCTGGCTTCAGATCAGCACAGCGCAGGCCATGGGGGCCATTTGGGGAGTGAACCAACAGAAGGAAGACCTTTCTCTCTGTCTCTGTCTCTCTCACTGTCGATAACTCTACCTGTCAACTAAATAAATATAAATAAATACATAAAATTTTTTACAAAATCAAGCATGGAAAAAAAAACTCTGAGGAAAACATGAAATGCAAGATCAAGGAGCACCATCAGCAAAGAAGTGAACACATTCCTAGAATGATGGGGAACAGAAACCCCAGGGTGACAACATCCACAAAGAGAAAAGCATCTTGAATCCACATTGGAGCAACTAGGAGGTGGTAGGGAAACATTCACCAAGAAAATGAAACTGAGAGAAAGTCTGGTAAGTATAGAAATGTTTATGAGACTGTAAGACAATGAAGAAATATGAGGATTCTATGAATGTTCAGCAAAATGACCTAAGAAAGGGTCAATATGGGGAGCAGGTGTTTCACGCATTGGTCAAGATGCCACTTGGGGATGCATACACCCCAGGGCAGAGGGCATGGGTTTGAGTCCTGGCTCCAATTCAGATTCCACCTTCTTGCTCATGTGCACCCAGAGAGGTGGTCAGAGAAGCCTCAAGTACCTGGAGCCCTGGCACACGAGTGCTAGACCCAAATGCAGTTTCAGGCTCCTGGATTCAGCCTGACCCAGCCCTTGGCTGCTGCGAGCATTCAGGGAATGAACCCAGCAGATGGACAATCTCTGGGCCCCACTGCCTTTCACACCAATACGTTTTTTTAAAAAATCCAAGTAACACAACTCATTGTTCAAGAGCATCATGATAATTAGCACTGGTCTTGATGATCAAGAGTCCTTATGGAATTACAATGATGTAAATGCTGCATACTCAACTAAGCAAACCCTGACATATCTGTACTAGGGCCCTGGAGGGACAACCAAAGTTCATTGCCTAGTTGGCAGTGGAGAGTCAGGGGGGAGAGAGCTCCATATTTCCCCATGTTGAGAAGCACAGCACCAGCATGTGAGTTAAGGACCAAGGTGTGGAGCTCAAAAGAAAGCTCTGAGAGTGAAAAGGATGATCCCTGAGAAGGAACGGTGGGAGAAACACCAAAAGGCCTTGATGAACATATGTTATAAAAGAATAGGAGTTTCTGAAACGATCCATTCTTACCTTAGCAAACTCAGAGAGCCTGTCATCACTCGTCAAAGACTGCCGACTTGCACAAGAAGCACAGTCTGAGGGGCCCACGGCACCCTTGCCATCTTCAAGTTCGTTACATTCACCAGCACCTTCCCTGTCCCTGTCGAGCTCCCAGTCAGGGAAATGCAATTCACCTAAAAAGGCACAAGTTGCAACTTACTTCATTTCAAATCATTAAATGGTTTACAACTATTTGTATTCTCAGTAGTTAGTATAGCCCTGTTCCTGAATAAAGGTTAAAACTACATTCAGACAGTGAAAAAGTTATCCCTGGCCTCTTTTCTAGTCACTTGGTTTCTCGCATCTCTTAACCCCACCCAATCAAAGTTAACCACATTTGTTAGCTCTTGGATACCCTTGCCGAGTCTCCATTGCCTGTGCAAGTAACTAGCTAACTGTGCATGTTGTATTTACCTCCTTTCGTACAAACCATGATCTTTTTCACTTCACATCATTAAGGTGATTGTCCTTACCACTAAACAGGGAATGCCCTCAGTCCCAAATGTCCTTGTAAAAGGAGGATATTTTCAGCTCAGAAGACCCAGCAGATATCAAAGGAAATAACTCAGCCAAGTGTAAAAGAAAAAAGAATATTGGCCATCTTCTAGAGAGGCTGTCTGTACAAACCTAACTTGTTCATATTAAGCGTAAGTCACTAATAGGAACGGTGAGGATGAAAAGTTACCAGCTTACTTTGAGTGCATTAAGATGTCTAAATAGTCTAGTTAAGCTATCTCTTTTAAGATTTGGAAAAGTACATGATTTCTACAATTCTTGTCTGTGTCTATCAACTGGGGTGTGTCCTTCAGGGGATGCCTCACCTCAGAAGACCTCTTTGGGAGTGTCCACGGGGACTGATGCTGTCACTGTAATCTACTGGGGAGACGTTGGAGAAACTCTAAAACTTTCTGCAACACACAGGAACGTCCTCCTCCTCACGACAGAGGTATCTGGACCCAAGCGATAACAGTGCCAAGACTGAGAAACCCTATTTTCAACTGTCTAAACCATGAGGCAACACAAACTACTCACAGCAAACAAAACTGGTGAAAGTTACACTCCCATCACACATGCACTGTTCTAGTCTTGTCCCAATAACCACAAGTTAGCCAGGCAGTAGTGTGGGTGTAGCATTCGGTAGGAGTTCAGAGAACTGGCTTTGAACTCAAGGGGATCTAACAATGAACCCCAACAGAGTTTACACATCCAAACTCAAGTTGTTACCAATAATACCAGTCCTAGCTCTTAGTCGTTACTGTAAGAAACATTACATCAGAAAGCATTTCGAAAGGCTTGGCACAGAGGCTAAGCCTCACAAAAACATCAAAACCTATAATAACTTTGAGAATGAATTCTTCGCCCAATAATGAATCCAATATGGAACAAAACCTGACTTTCTGACAACATTAGAAACTTACCATCACTGGCCCCATCTTCTAGACCCAAAATATCCCCGTTCCAAAGCCTCTACATTCTAGAACCGTGTCCATTATCCCTATGTGATTCAGAGTGTGTCTTCACTTCATTTGACACATCGCTTCCATTGGAACTCCAAGTTACGTCAGTCAACACACTGTTACTCTTCGAAGTGAGAGTTTCTGACAATGAAAAAAGAAAACACATCAGTATGTCAGCCACTGTGGTCATTTATCTAAAGGAAATTGTAAGCATGCTACTTGCCACAATCACAAAGATACAAAACTCTGACAATACTGAAAGCAATGTCTTATGTCCAATCCTCTTGCCTCAAGTTTGAAGAACAACCTAAGATTCTTTGAGTTAAGGCCAAGCTACAACAAGAAAAAAAAGGAGAACTGGCTGAGATAGATTATCAATTGATAGTAGAAATGAAAGATCTCCGTGAGTGAGATCCCAGGGGAAAGAAGGAGCCATCCAAGAAGGAGGTACCTTCTTTCTCTGAATGCTGGAGAGAAATTCTGCTTGAAGGATGGCCTTATCTAAACAAGGGCAGAGTTTGTGAACTCAAGAGGCATCCATACCCTTAGCAGCTCGTCACAAGAGCCTCGGCTGATCACTGACATCATAAATAAGAGTGTCAATTGTTAAATCAACAACAGAAGTCACTGTGCACTTGCTCCTCCTGTAGGACCTCTGTCCTTAACGTGGTGTACTATGAGAATTCACGGTAACACTAGCCTTCAAACATTACTTTCCACTTTGCATGTCAGTGTGGGTGCAAGCTGTGAAAATCTTTACTGAGTATAGAGTTGGTCTCTATATAAAGATAATTAAAAATGAATCTTCATGAAGAATGGGATGTGAGAGGGAGTAGGGGGTGGGGTGGTTTGGGGGTGGGAGGGCAGGTAGGTGGGAAGAACAGCTACAATCTGAAAGCTGTACTTATGTAATTTATCTAGTAAATAAAAGCTTTCTATAAAAATAGATACTAGATATTAATAAATAGAGCACAGATATAATAACAATAATAATAATAGAAAGAATCAAAACAGACTGAATGCTCCAACATGGGAAGTATTGCATATAGCAGCCTCCCAGAATGACAATGACCTCAAATAACACCCTGGCTCAGAATCAACCCTGAAGACATTCTGATGTGGCTAAAACACCTATGAGAGCATGTCAGGCATGGGAAGACAAAACACTGTGGCACACAGGGTTCCCCATGAAGCACTTCTGTGGGTAGACCCCAAGAGAAAGAAGTGGTCATCCACAAAGGATACACTTTATTCAGAAGGCACAAAAGAACTTCCTCTTCCCCGTGGCCCTGTCTAAATATGGAAGGAGTCAGTGGATTCCACAGGCTTCCACAGCTGAGGCAGCTCAGGTCAAGATCCTCAGGTGTTCGCTGATGTGCTAATTCTGAAATTCTCAACAGGGGTCACTGTGCACTGACTTCCCATGCAGGACCTCTCTGCTCAAAGAGTTGAGGTATGTGAGTTAACAGTACCACTTGGTCACAAAGATCTACCACACTTTCACGTGAATGACACCATCTATGGATTATAAGCTAGAAGAATGTCTCATGCTCGCAAAAGTCACACCGCCCTTGGGTTCTTCTCCAAAGTTAACTCACTCCACCGCAACAGATACTATAGACATACGTAAGTCAAATCTCAGAAAGCCTTACTTTCATTGAATTCAAAAGCACTTTCATCTCTTGTTTGTTGTAAAAACAAGCCTGCCGGTGTTCTAGTGCATAGTAGGGTAATAATACTTCACCAAACATACAGTCTTTTCTCAAAAGCTAGAAGAAAGACTTCTGAATGTACATACTACAAAGAAACCTTGAATAGGGAAGCGGTGGATGCGGATGACCTAATATGATCATTTAAATGTATGCATGTAGGGCAATATTACATTATACCACATCAATATGTACAGCTACTCTTTGTCAACAAATAGAGAAACACATCAAAAAGGAAATACATCATTGTTCAGTGAAATGCATCTCCAAATGCTCACTCTTTTTCATAGAAGTATATGCCATTCCAAAGTTTCCAAATACGTATAGTATTCAGCCCGTCATGTTTTGTTAATAAGTTCTAGGTAAATTCTACTCCTGTCAGAGAAGATGCCCCTAAAGGAGACAGAGGAGGAAGAAAGGTGGGAGGGCTGCTGTGAAGTTAGGTATGGTGGGAGAATCACTATGTTCCGAAAGCCGTGTTTAGGAAATGCATCAAGTTGGTATAGCTTCCATAAAAGGTGTCTGGGAAAAACTGGAAATAAAATAATCCAGGATTCCATGGCTGGCTGTGCACTGTGTAGAGAAAATCAGTGTCTACAGGGGCTCTTTGCTGTACACCCAGGGCAACGCTCTTTCCGTCTTTTCTCTAGAAGATCCCACTTGGGAAGAAATTATGGACATCTAGTAGTCTATTTTCCTGTCTCGTCTAGTAGTAGAGGGTGCACTGCGCTTCCAACAAATCCAAGGCTGATGCTTGCTTTTGTGGAGTGGGAAGTAAGGGTGTGACAGTCAAGGGATACTCTTAACAAAAGAAACATGGGTTGAGAAGGAATTTAGCCTAATGGCTTAGATGCTTTGATGGTGAGTTCCGATGCCCATTTCTCATATCAGAGTACCTGGTTTTGATACTCATCTCTGGAGCCTAACTCCAGTTTCTTACTAAAATACCTCTGGGGAAACAATGGTTCCTATAACAAGTTCCACGCTATTCACATGGGCGACCTGGGTGGAATTGCCAGTTCCCAGTTGCAGTCTGGCACATCTCAAGGCACTTGCAGGACTGGGAAGTGAATTAGCAGTTGGGAGCTCCTCTCCTCTCTCTCTGTCTCTGTTCCTTTATAATGTTAAGATGGGAAGCGTGGCAAAGGCCCTGCCAACTCGGAAACAAAATGCGTTAGTTATAAATGAAAAGGCTGTTATATTCAGCCACACACAAACCTTAATTCATGCATGGCAAACCAAGATAAAGGAAAAACAAATACCAACTAGGAAAGTGTAGTTGGTCTGCCTAGTATATCAAAACGAAAGAAACCTAACGTACACATTGTTCTTGGAAACGAGGGAGAAATGGCCAACATTCCAATAGAAAGATGGGCAAAGGACAAGGACAGTTGACAGGAAAAGGGACACAAGTGGCTTTTCTTCCAATGGAAAGAGCGCCACCTTACTCCTGTGCAGGGCAATGCAAATAGAAACTGCACATCTCTCATTTGGCTACAATTCAAGTACTTGGCAGCATATATTGGAATAAGAAGACACTCCTCGAGGAGTGGTAATGAACATGCGAAACCATGCAACCTCTATCAAAGGGGAATCTAGCAATAGAGTTCTACAGTAGATCTGCCATTTGCACTGGCACTGTCACTTCTGGGAGTTAACTCCACAAGTATAGGGGCATATGTGGTTTCTGTGTTTGTGTTGCTAACACTCAATGCCTGAGACTGGATAATCTGTGAAGACCAGAAATTTATAGTTCTCACACCTAGAGCGCCTGGGAAGTCCAACATCAGGGCATCAGCATGCTTTGTCTGATGAAGGTCTTACTATTGCATTGTCACATGGTGCAAGGCTGAAGGCAGAAGGGCCAGAGAGCAAATCAGCTGAACACCACATGGAGCCTGTTTGACAGGGACCTCAATCCCCGGTTTCAGTAAGGCCCAGCCACGACCGTTGTGGGTATTTGGAGAGTGAATTAGTGGATAGAGATTCTCTCTCTCTCCGTTACTTTGCTTGTGTCTGTCAATGTGTGTGTGTGTGTGTGTGTGTTGTGTGTGTTTCCACATCTCAAGAAAACTGAACGAAGAATCCATCAAAGCCAACCATTATTCTACAGTGAATACTCTAAAATAGACAAAATTCACAGTCTGCTCAGTTCTTTAGAGGTGGACTAAATGCTGATATCATTTAAAGATGATGGTCCTCTTTCTAGAACACAGAAGGAAACAAACTCACCCAAAGCCTAATGACCCTCATTGTATTTTTATTTTTTAATATCTTTCCTGATTTACTTGGAAGATTTCTGGGTTCATATTTCATATTTCTTGATTTAGTATAGAAAGGTAGAGTGACAGCGAGGGAAAGACAGAGTAGTTTCCATTCCCTGGTTCACTTCCCAAATCCTGCAACAGCCAGGGCTGGCTGGACTAAGCCAAAGCCAGGAGCCAGCACTTCAATCTGGGTCTTGGAATTGTGTGGCATTTTGTCATCCGTTGGGGCATAGTCTGTTTCACAGGTGCATCTGCAGGCTCTTCTATCAGAAGCACAGAGGAACAAGGACTCCAAAAGGGGATATGAATGCCCCTTGTGGTACTTTAATCACTGGACCAGATGCCCACCACAAGAGTGATGATTTATTCCAGTCGATGTCTGCTAAGTCCTTTGTATGAGAGCAAATTAGGAAAACCTAACGTACACATTGTTCTTGGAAACGAGGGAGAAATGGCCAACATTCCAACAGAAAGATGGGCAAAGGACAAGGACAGTTGACAGGAAAAGGGACACAAGTGGCTTTTCTTCCAATGGAAAGAGCGCCACCTTTCTCCTGTGCAGGGCAATGCAAATAAAAACTGCACATCTCTCATTTGGCTACAAAGCAAAAGGAGAGAAGTCACTTTCCCAAAACTGGCTTAACGCACAGCATCACAATGTTCACCCACAACTTCACTTCAACAATGGCCAAGGGCAAGGACAGACATTTCTCCAAAGACGAACAGCACAAGAGCTATATTGAAAGGACACACTATTATTGGTCATTGGCCATCGCAAGTCAAGTCTGCAATGAGATAGATACCCCTTCCAAACCACCTCGAGGCTATTCAAATAACCATGAACCTGCAGTTGCATTCTCAACAAGCTATCTAAAAGAACCGGAAACAAGTTTGAAAAATATTTATCCAGAAGACTTCACAGGATTCACACTAGCCAAAACACAACCACAGCTCCAGTGTCCATCAGTAGATGAATGAATAAACACAATATGGTCTACTCGTATGATGGAATTCAGCATGAAGTAGAATACAAGTACTGATACGGGCTACCGCATAGGCAAAACTTGAAACCATGGTGCAAGTTGAGGGAATCCAGACACAGCAGAGAATAGTTTATAATGCTAGCTCTATGAAACATCTAGAGCATACTCACAGACCGAGAACTAATTGGCAGTTGCAATTGCTGGGGGAAGGGAGACTGGAAACTGGCTACTACTGGGTTTCGAGCTTGCTTTGCAGGTGATGTGATTCACTATTAGATGGTGGCCGAGGCGGTGGTGGGCAGGACTAAAGCTCTCAATAAACTTGCATACAGCCTTTTGGGAAAATTTTTCTGACTGCACCCACCAGTGAACTAGGGCCTCTCTGCTGCTATAGATTGGCTGGTCAAATTATTTTACTGTTTGAAAGGCAGAGTGCCAGAGAGACAGGCAGGGAGGAGGGAGACAGGGAGGTTGATCCAGTGAAACACACGAAAACCCCTTCAGCTGAAACCCCACAGTATCCACTGTGAACCAGACATGTCCTGTCCCCACAGCAAGTAGGAACAAAGTACAGCAGGTGGTATTGAACACACAGCAGGCCATCAGTACCTTTAGAGCACACCGCAAGGTGGGGGTGCACAGGATGTGTAGAAAATCACTCTCTAGGCATGACTGGTAGAAAGGGATACTTTGGTGACTTCAGTGGAAGAACATCTACCAGAGTTGACCAGGATTTCCTTCTCAAGAATTCTAGGTCTTGAATCCTCCCCCAGAGAATTATCAAAAGCGATGCATGAGAATCTACAAATTCGGTAAGATGATCAGGTTTCTCACAAGAAACTTTACAGGCCTGAAGCGTGTGAAAGCTTATCTTCACATAACTGAAGGAATAAACTTCCAACCAAAATGACATCTTCTTATGGACAAGTTAAGGGACAGCATCAGCATTAGACCTGCCTGACAGGGAAGCTCTATTGCCCTCTCCTGGAAGCAAATCGACACTACATGGCAGCAACACAGAACAACCAAAAAGTGGCAAAGCGCCCCAGGGTAAGAGAAAAGGAAAAGACACATACAGGATCTTCACTACCGCCATGGAATAGAAATCACTTTTACAACTTGGAATGAAATTTAAAGTAAAATCACAGAACTGGCAATGACTATACATACGGATCTCATGTGTATTTTGTAGCAAGTCATTTGGAACTACATTGCTTCTATGTGGATGAAGTGGAAGTCTAAACTAAATGTTTATAGGTGTGAATAGTTTATAGATTCCCATTGCAATGTGTCAGTAGATACCTGTAGATGATGCACAAAAGAAAATGAGAGATAAGAAGTCATTAGGAGGGGCTGGCACTGTAGTGTAGTAGGTTAAGCGCCCGCCTGCATCAATGGCATCGCATATGGGCACCAGTTTGAGGCCCGGCTGCTCCACTGCCTATCCAGCTCCCTGCTAATGGCCTGGGAAAGACGTACAGCCTGGAAAGACAGTCAGTGATGATTCAAATCCTTGGGTTCCTGCCACACAGGTTGTTGACCCAAATGGAGTCTGAGGCACTTTATTTGACTTAAGTTTTGGGGGACTGAACCAGCAGATGGAAAATCTCTGTGTCCCTGCCTTTCAAACAAATACATAGGAATTCTTTGAAAACAGAAAGCGCAATGGATGGCATGGCGACATCATAGGTCAAGGCACCTCCTGCAGTGCTGGCATCCCGTATGGGTGCAGGTCTGAGTCCCGGCTGCTCCTCTCCTGATCCAGCTCTCTACTGGGCCCAGGGAAAGCAGTGGATGATGGCCCAAATGCTTGGGCTCTGGCACCCGGTTGGGAGACCCAGAGCAGGCTCCTGGCTGCTGGAATTGCATCGGCACAGCTCCAATCATTGCGGCCATCTAGGGACTGAATCAAGGGATGGAAGAACTCTATTATCTATCTATCTATCTACCTATCTATCTATCTACCTACCTACCTACGTACCTACCTACCTATCTATCTCTGTCTGTCTTCTTCTGCCTCCCTGTAACACTGACTTGAAATTAAATAAATAAATCTTACAAATGTACCCAAATGACTCCTGGCCTCGTTCATGACTTTCTTAATTCCCCAGTCTTATCGCTTGAAGCAGGGAGGACTAGGGCTCTTCCTATTGCTTGGAGGACATGGAAAAGAAAGCAGCTCACCCAAAACTCTAGGGATTACAAGCTAAGTCTAATGCCAAGTCCCTCACTTGACTCCCTAGCGAGGAAAATGATTTCACCCATGTCCTCTGAGATTCTTTCATAAAACACCAAGCAAACCAGACCTGGAAGGAGTCTATTTCCTCAGGCATCCTTAGTATTGCACTCTTCTAAAGAGGCTGGACAATTGGAATGAGCTCAGACCTATTTTCAAATGGATGCCACTCTCTGTGGTCACAATGAAGCTTCCTAGCCAGTATTTGATCCCCCAGCCCTAGTGATTTTCTGTGAGGTCTTTTGCTCTATCGATAAGGTGGCCTGTTTCTGGAGCCCTGCATGTTGAAGATGGGAGATCTGATGCCAATTTGGGGGCATGGCTTTCAGGTGAGCTCTCTCACCTTCTTCTGGAGTTCTTGGACATGGCTGCTATCATAGCCAGAGACACTGAACCCGTATTCGGGGAAGATGCGCTTTAAGCTGTGACCTCAACATCTCCCGAAGGGGCAGGATCCACGACTCAAGATGCAGTTTAGAGTCTGTTGGGTCCCTAACCTTGGCTTTTCATGGGTCTCCATACCTTGCTTGTTTCTTAGGGGTTTTCCCGAAGGAACATGCTAGAGTGTTTGGAAATGATACGAAAAGGAGGTTTGGGACCCAGCTGTCTGTCTGTCCGCAGGCTTAGGGCCCTGTCTACATTCAAGTCTCTTGAGGGAGCTGAGGAATGGCACTGTGTTTGTCTCCTTGTGTACAGTTAAGGGGATGATATTGTGGCAGCAGCCCAGAGGGGCCTTGGCATATCTTCTTAAGGGAAAGGGTCCACAGAATGGAACTTTGAAGATGTGACCTCACTTCCTTGGTGATAGAACTTACACTCTGATAGCAACAGTCCTTAGCGGCTCACTTGATGGGAGACGTTCAGGAGAAGACCATGTTCTCTCGTTGCTGCCAATCGTTGCCA
This sequence comes from Oryctolagus cuniculus, assembly GCF_051225735.1. Lineage (NCBI taxonomy): Eukaryota > Metazoa > Chordata > Mammalia > Lagomorpha > Leporidae > Oryctolagus > Oryctolagus cuniculus. Next base: position 71,148,024 of record NC_142872.1, read on the forward strand.
GGCTCTGGCCTTTTCCGGCGCTTGAGACATTGGCTCCGCTCTCACACGGGGTGTCTGTGGCCTCTTACTGCAAGGCCACCCCAGGGAACAGAACAGCCCAGGAGGCAGCCCCAGGTAGCGGAACAGTCCCGTCCTGGCAGGGGATCACCTGTGACCCCATCTGGGTCTTCTTTGCCCCTCCCTTCACCATGACAGTGGCAGAAGAAGAGGGGCTCTTGCTGCCCAGCAACACGATTCACGTGTTGGAACCTCCTGTGTCTTGCGTGTTCATACCCTATTTTGTGGACAGCTGGTTGGGCAAGTGGGTGTTGGGGGACCTCCTCTTGTCTTCTGGAGACCTCTCTGGCTGCACAAGGGTACAGAGGCCCTTACTTTCCCGACCTGGGTAACAGAATGCCTCATGGGGGGAATTATTCTCTGTGGGGACAGCCAAGCACGACACTGATGCCTCCGGTCTGGGCTGCCACACACTCTCTTTGCAGAGCTCCACACTCGAGTCCACAGACAGAACACATGAGGAAGCCACAGGCATCGTCAATGGACACGTGAGTCAGGCCAACAACGTGGCTAATGCCGGTGTGGAGGGAGCGAGGGGCCCAGGAGTACCCACATGTTGGGGCACGAGATGACCACGGTGTGCCTAGAACCACATCCTGAAGGGAGGAACGCCCCTGGCTTTTGGCCTCGTGATCTCCCACTCAGTGACTGACCCCCATCCCACTCTCAAAGAAATCTCAGCCCCTTGGCAACTGGGTGTTGGGAAACTCCCTGTTCACACAAGCATCGTGTGTGGCCATGGTGCTGAATGTTTGCCCACCTAGTCCAAGAATCCTGTGCAGTCCTTAGTCAGCTCCACTGCCTTCCAGGTCTTCTCCAAGCTTTAGGACTCAGTGATCCTACCAGGAAGGTTTTCCCACACAAAAGGGCAGAGGGTTCAACCAAAAGGCTGAAGATACCACACAGGGCTGGAGCCTGGCCCCCACCTGTTCTATTCCATGGGATGACATTGCCCCTGTGGCCACACTTGCATGGCTGCTGGGAAGCACTGGGATTCAGCTGCATTGCCACGGCAGCGGTGCTGTAGGACACAGACTCACTGTCTCTCACGGAGCACAGTCAGCTAGGCTGCTCAAAGCACAGGAGCCCAGGTTGGGCAGCTCTCCCAACAGGAGTCGCTTGTTCCCATTTCTGGTGGCTGCATGTCAGGGCATGGCCAAGGTGATTTCTCAGGAGGGCTCATTGCCATCTCCATCCCCAGTTTCATTTCCTATGCTCCCCTGGGCTTCTCTGTGCTCCTGTCGCATCTGCCAATGAGCACAGCAAGGTAATGGGATGGGGCCCACGCCATTTCTGGGGGTAAGGTCAATCACCTCCTTGCGGACTACTGGCCCAACTGCAGCAGTCACACTCAAGTGCTCTGGTGTCAGAACAACCCCACGTGTGTGTTGGGGATGGGGGCCACAATTCGGCTCTGAAAAGGCAGTGATGCCCTGCTGAGGACAAACTCCAAGGACCAGGCTGGCTGGGGACTGGCTCTACACATGTGTCGTTGTAATGCCTCAAGTCAGGTCACTTGGCAGAACGCCTGTGGTCATTACGCCACAGGCAGACACCTCTGACTATGGCTCTTTTCAGGATCTAGCCTCCCCTGGGGCTTCATATCCTACTCCGCCCACTTGTTTCCATTCTGCAGTCTGGTGGCAAAGCAAATCACACAGTTGCCCTCATTTCTAGCTCCCCCAAGGGGCACGGAATCATCTTTCACTGCTGGCCCCCTCGCAGGACTTTCTCATCCCTCAGTCCCTGTTCAGCCTCTTGGCCCCAACTGGGGTTTTCTCCCAACCCGGGTGTCTGCTCCCCTGTGCTCCCTGGAACTGCCACTGACTCACGTCCTTTCTGGTCCTCCCTAGTATGGAAATGGGTCCATGCTCTACTTGGCAGAGGTCTGTGCCATGCGGACCCTACAGCCAGACACTAAAGAGATGCTGCTGGATGCCCTGGTCCCGGGCCCCCTGGGAAAAAGGATCTGCTACTTCAACACCTTCCTGTGTACATACAGCGACTTCTCCACCATTCCGTATTACTTAGACCAGATATTCGACAGGTGGGTAGCTGCCTTTCAGCACTGCGGTGATGCAGAGATGAATCTTACATGTTTTAGATGACCTAAGCGACTTAAGACATGGCGGGCATGGAACGGGTGCCTTTCTCTGTGGACAGGGCTACTGGCACACTGCGTCACACCTCTTGATTTCCTTTCTCTGCACCCTCACGAACCAATGTTTCTACTCAGGTGGGAACCGGCCATGTGCCTCTATGGTTGGAAAACCTCCCAGATGGCAATCCTGCTTTCCCCTTTTTCAAGAATCAGAAATGTTTTCTTTCACAGGCAGAGTTAGACTGAGAGAAAGAGAGAATGCGTCCTTCTATCTGCTGGGTCACTCCCCAAATGGCTGCAAAAAGCAGGGCTCTGGGAAGCCGGGCTGAGGAGCCTGAAGCTCTATCTGGCCCCCTCAGGGGTGCCAGGGGTCCAACTACTTAGGCCATCATCCGGCACTTCCCCAGGCTCATTAGCAGGGAGCTGGACACCAAGGACAACAGCCAAGACTTGAACTGGCCAACCCTGATATGGCTTGCCAGCATCACATGTGGGCAGGGGCATTGGAAGCTGCTATGCCTTCGTACCGGCCACATTTCCTACTTGTTCCAGCTGCTCCTGTCCTCGATATATGCACAGAACAGCTGCCCTCAGGGTTGGTAGCAGTTGCCCAGACCCCTCATCGACCTGGCAGGTCTGCAAGGAATCATTCACTCTACATATATATGGGAAGCCTTTCCCTTGTGCACTTTTCCAGACACTTGCCACAAATCCAGTGAACAAAGCATTCAAGGGCCTCACAGTTGTGGGGAATCAGACCCTCACAGCCGAGATCCTATACAAGTCCTGTCCTGCAGCGGCAGAGCTGAGGCTTGCCAACCTCCTCTGGGAGTAGCTGCAACATCCCCTACTCTGATCACAAGGAGAACCCCATGTCCCACTAAGATGCGGGGAGGTTGGTGTGCAGATGTGGCCTTCTGTCACTCGAAAGAGTGGCAGGAAAATGAGGGCTGAGGCAAGGCAGAGGCAGACAGTAGGTGCAACTCCAACTTCTGGCCCCACCACATGCAAAGGAAGTGCTGAAGAGCAGTGCTATGGATAGGAGCAGATACGTTCTGCAGAGGAGCGGGCATGTTGGGGCTCACAGACAACACCCACATAGCCATGCCCAGGGCAGTTGCTTCCAGCTTTGCCTACCCTCCCTGACCACCCAACCCAACCCACCATCCCAGGAGCAACCTACTCCCAAGTCTGCTCAGAGCCAGAGCCTAGGGGCCTCCACCTGAGAAAACCATGGGAATGAATGGGAAGGCACTGAAAGGAACATGAGAAGGAAGCCATCCAAAGGAAAGCTACTGCCGGCAATGCCAGAATCCCTTGTGGGTGTTGGTTGGTGTCCCTGTTGTTGCAGTTCAGATTCAGGACCCTGCTCGGGGGTCTGGGAAAACCAGGGGAACATGGTCCAAGCATTTGGACCTCTGCCACCCATGTGGGAGACCTGGATGGAGCTCCTCACTCCCCGCATGAGCCTGGCCCAGTGCTGTCCACTGCCCATCCGGGGAGTCAAGCAGTGGATGCAAGACCTCTGCCCCGGTGTGTGTCTCTCCCTCTCTCTCTGCAACTCTTGGGATTCACAGTCAAGAAATCGCCTTGGAAAACAGCAAAGCATGGCATTGTCTTTCAGAAGCTAGAGTTCACCGGCAGGCTCCGTGCCCCACCCCACACAGGGAGTCCTGGAAGGGCAGCAAGCAGGGTAAGGTCAAGTCTGACTCTGCTGCCCACTCTCCTTCCCCAGGAACATGGCTTCCTGTTTGCAAAGCTGCAAAGCCAAGTACAAGGCCGAATTCTGCGATCGCACGGATCTCCCGCTTCTCAAGATGAAGGTCGGATCCAAGCAGGTCCGCTTGCCCAGAGGAGACCTGCAGACCCATGCGTGCTTTCTGCGTGTCAGGATGGCCTACCCAAATCCCACACAGGCAGAAGCAGTCGGTAAGATGCACTGCACTCCGCGAGATTCTCTCGGTGGGCTTTGGGGCTGGAGCCCCTTTAGAGGCAATGGGATCGCGCCTGGCTTTGGAGAGGCCATTGGAAAGTGCTTGATGTTGCTGACCCTTTCTCTTCTCCCAGCTCCTGCACTATTTGCCAGGCTGCAATCATGCCAAACACTGGCTTTAGAGCCAGATTCCCCACTGCTCACAGAGCTAGAACCTCTTCTGGAGCCAGGATCCATTTCAAAACTGAGGCTGCCACCATGCACAGAATCAGCACCAAAGACAACTACCAAAGTCTCCTGCGCATGTCCGGGACCTGCAAACAACCAGCCTTGCAAGATGGCTAGCATCACCACATTCCCCGCCAAGCTGCTGGCGGAACAGTTCACACTGATGGACGCGGTGAGCAGCGGGCTTGTCTCGGCAGGGCCAGGCCCGAACACCCCTTTGGCACCAGCCTCCCCACAGCTGCCCCGACCAGAATCCAGTGGCCTGGCTGCAGTTCAGGCTTCAGGTCCCACCACCTATGTGACTGGACCAATGTCTTCACTCCCAAGGCTGCCTTTCTCCCATGGCTGGCAGAGAGGGCACCCAAACCACACCAGCTGCACAGTGACTCTGCAGATCAACTGACATGGGCCTGGCAGAAAGTAGGGCTGGATCTGACCCACAGGGTACTGGACGGGCCTAGGTGGAGGGCATCCAGGTCCACCCACTGCCTTCCCATCTGCCTGCGATGCCACAGCTGTCCTGGGTCCTAGCACACATATCCATATCAAACAGCAAGCACCTTGTTGGAGTTGCCACAGGGAGCAGCACTGGCACAGGGACAAGGACTCCAGGGCAGATGCTGTGAGAGCAGAAGGATGAGATACTGGGTGGGATGCCTGGGAGCACACACCTCTGTCTCTTTCCTCAAGGCTTGGGAGGGTTGGGATCTGGGCTGGCAGGAGCGAGGCGACCTCAGTGGCAGAACACATAGCCCAGCTGCTCCCATGTTGGGGAGCTGCATGCCAAACTACCTGAGCTGCAGCTTCGAGCACTGTCACTTGCCGGGGTGGCTGGGCTTCACTGCATTCGAGCTAGGCTGGCTGTGCCCATGGGATACCCTCTTGCCCCCAGGAGCTCTTCCAGAATGTGGTCCCCTATCAGTGCCACAGCTCCATCCGGATCCAGCAGAACAAGGAGGTCAATGCGCAGCTGCCCCCTACTGTTCTCGCTGTCATCATCCACTACCACCACGTGGCCCATTGTGTTACTACCACGTGCTTGGGGGACCCCAGCATGAAGGCAGCGGACAGGGCCCGCGTGGTGGAACACTGGATCAAGGTGGCCAAGGTAAGCTGAGGCTGTCCCAGGGCTCCCTCTCTGCATGGCAGGGACGTGCCACTTTGCTTCCTCAGCTCTCAGGTGTACAGTCTGTGGTCACAGATCCTGCCCAATCCCTGGGCTCTTGGGATCCACGAGGTGGCCTGATCTCACTCACTTGTCCCAGAACTACATGCTCACTTCCCGCCTAGGCCCCTGACATGGGTTGAAACCAATCTAGCCCATGTGAGCGTGGCTCAAGGGGGTCCCATCACTGACCTGCTCTGGCTCCCTGGCCAACTCTCTGATGCATGAGGGGGATGTCAGCACAGCTGGCTGAGCCTGGCTCAGGTGGGGCTCCAAGCCACCTACCTGCCATTCATCCGCTCCCTGCCCTAGGAGTGCCTGGCTCTCCGGAACTACTGCTCGGTCCACACCATCCTCTGCGCTCTGCAGAGCCACCCGGTACGCCAGCTGAAAACAACGTGGGGAGAAGTCTCCAGGTGGGTGTGCATCCCTCAAAGCACCTGGTGGACCCGGGACTACCCTCAGGCCTAAGCACTAATCCTCCAAGACTCACAGAGGCTGGTATCCTGGGACACAGGGAGAGGCGTGGACTGCCGGGGGCAGGGGTGGGGAGCACCATCTTTCAGCGGCCCTGGGACATGAGGACTGGGTTTCTGCCTCAGGATGACATTTCCATTAGTCAGGCACATGTGGCTTCCAAACTACATACTTGCGCCTGTGCACCACGCAGCACTGGACCTGCCTGGGCACTCCAACTCTGTAAACACTCACACACACACACACACACACACACACACACATACACACACACAATCAAAACAGAAGATACTACCAGGCAGGGTGGATCCTCTGATCTTTGTTCTTAAACCAAAGGGGTTTGATCCACCACCTCACCATTCCATCCAAATATCTCCTGGTTTTCCCCTCACAACAGAAAAAGTGCCAGGAAATTTCAGCGTCTTTGCACACAGGACAAAAAAGTCAACAGAGATGTGCCCATGAAGGTAAAGTGGGGGCTCAGGGACAGGGGTGAGGGCTTGGCAGGAGGGGAAGGGGTGTGGCTGTAAGGGCATCAGGGCAGAGGGGAGCTTTTGGTGTCACTGAAAGTGTGCTTGAAAAGAAAACCTGGGGTGTGCCTGCTAGGACAACAGGCCAAGAGAGGGCTGTGTTCACAGGTCGTGGGATGCAGTCGGGCTCAGAGGGCAATGGGAATGGGCTGCAGCAAGAGCAGCTTGGCTCTCAGAGGGGGCTGTGAGCACCCACAGGTCTCTGGCTCCCATGCTGTTCCTGCTTCCCCCAGGCTGTGAGGTGGATGCGGCAGCAAGGGCTTCCTTCCATCTGTGCTGGGGCCCTAGAGGTCCTTTGGAAACCAGGCCTGCTACAGGGTTCTCTGTTGCAGCCTTCCATGGGGAGGGCTGCCAAGCCTGCCCCACACATTGCACAGCTTGGGAATGCCAGGGGCTGAGCAGTCGAGTGGGATGCCAAGCATTGGGTCTTACTGGCTGCCCTGGGAGCAGAACTTCTGTCTTCTCGAGGAGAGAAGCAAGCAGCATGAGCCTGTCTCTCAGTCTGCACAGGGAGCCTCATGTGCATCCAGGGAGGCAGGGTATGGGGTGCTGGGCCTGGCTTCCTCTCAGGGACACGCTGAGGCACAGGTCAGTCAAAGGATCCTTAGGGCAAGGGGGACCTGAGGTGGGAGGGGAGGCCAGCACCCTCTCCAGCTGAGGAGCAGGCACAGGGAGGCGTGGTCAATCCCCCAAAGCCACCTTCCCAGTGGGAGCTGCATGAATCCATACAGAGCACGTTGTGGGAGGAGGGGAGTGCAGGGTGGGCATTATACCAATGGAAGTGAGCCAGACATGCAGGGCTCAAGGTGGTTTGCACAAATGTGGGCCGGTCAGGAAAGGACTATCTCCCTGAACGTGACCCTGACCCTGGCAGATGGCGATCTGCAGGTTGCCCGCCCGGGAGCAGAACCCCCAGAGAACACAGATGCGGCAGCGGCTGCAGAAGAAGGCAAGTGTGCCTGGGGAGGGGGGGGCAGGGGCTCCTGTCTCCCACTGGGGGCCCATGTCAAGGGAGCAGGGCCTTCTGCCTCCCTTGTTTGCCCACGCCCATCACCACAGTAGCTGAGAGACCCCAGTTGAGAGACCAGAGCTGAGGGCCTGAGCTGAAGGGCTCCCAGCAGACTTGGGCCTGAGCTGGGGCTGGCACCCCACAAGCTGACTTGTTATCATGCCATCAGGGCTCCCAGGGTTGTCCGATTCTAGAGGCAGTTGGCTGGATGCAGGGAGAATTGGGAAAGGCACTTTAGGGGCGGGGAGCTTCCCAATGGGGAATGTGGCCAGGGCTCCAGCAGCTGGGGTGGAGTGCATCTCAGGGGCCGGGCCTTGGTGGCACCTGAGAACAGCTGCTCACCACCACCACCACCTCATGGCACAGGGAGCCGTCCCCTTCCTTGGCACTTTCATCATGTATCTGGATAGGCTGGACATCGCCATGAAGGACTTCGTAGATGTGAGTGAACTTGCCATGGGTGGGGCAGGCTCCAGGACCCTGAGGCTTGGGGGGAGGGTCCTGGGCTGAGCTCTCAGCCCCCAGCTCCTTGCTGCCCATGTCTCCGGAGGCCTCACAAGCTGTCCCAGGGAGGAGGGCTCACCTGCATATCCCCTCTGAGTGCGGGAGCCTGCAACCAGGTGCCCACCCCTGTCCCCCAACGGTTGAAGCTGCATAGCCAGAGTCCCTGACTGCAAAGCTGCACAAGGTCTTGGCTGAGCCTGCTCAGCCTCTGAGTTGGGTGGCACCCAAGGGAAGGAGAGAAATTGGGCCCCTGTGAGGTCAGGCAGCACCCACATGCCTCAGTGCACCCATCCATTCCCAGGCCTCACTTTCCCTGCCTGCCATCAGACATGGTGGGGACAGCAGTTCCCTGAGCCTCAGCCACCATGTCCCCTTCTGCAGAGCTAACAGCCTGTCCCAGGGACACCTTCTTTTCCTTCCTCTTACCCAGAGGGGAGGGCCAGGGGCTAGTCACAGGCCAGGGGCTGTTCTGATGGACTCTGCCTTCCAGGGAAAAAACAACATGCTGAAAATGACAAAGGTGAGCAGCTCTGCCCTATCTTCCAGGCACAGAGGGGATGGAGGGGTCAGAGATGCCCTGGGCAGAAAGCCCAGGCTCCAGCCCATGCGTGTCTGTCTGCTCTCTCCACTGGGATGGATACACACAGAAGGAGGAGAGCATCCCTAGGGAGGCTGTGGCTAAGGGACTGGAATCCAGGAGAACTTCCTTCCTGGGCGAGGGGCTGTGTGTATGCTACTCAGAAGACAGCTTGGAGCCTGGAAGGGATGGCCAGGGAAGGCTTCTCTAGCTAAAAGACCCAGAGGCCAGCCCCCTGCCCCTGCCACAGTCTGCCCCTCCAGCAGTCCCAGTGCAGGCCTGTCAGCATCCTCTCTGCCCCTCTTGCCCCAGGAGATAAAAGTTCTCCAAGAAATGCAGCGGCTCCAGGTGGCAGCCAGTCAATATACTTTGCTGCGCGACGCAGAGTTTGCACTGTGGTTCCAATCCATGGAGAGGCTCAGTGACACTAAGAGGTGAGTGCTGGGCAGGGATTGCGGGATGTCCAGGGTGGCAGATGGGGAAGGTTCTCCTGTTGTGCACTGAGGAGAGGGCTACCCATGGCTCCTTGGTTAGCAGAGGGCCTTACCCATGGGCAGTGCGGGGCTCCAGGACTGCGGCTGCAGGGCGGGACCTGGAGGGAGCCTGAGATGGGCAAGAGTGCACTCATGGCTGCTTCTGTGTCCTGCAGCTACAACCTGTCCTGCCTACTCCAGCCCCTCTGCTAGAATGTCCACCTCATCCTCAAGGCCAAGAACATCAGGCCTTGGAGAACATCAGCATGACTGAGTCCCCCATGCAGGCAGAGAGTGGGGGCTGCAGAGTTCATCTGTGGGCTCGGGGACTGCACCGTGACACTCGCTCCGTTCCCCGCCGACCAAGCAACAACCCAGTGCCTGGGAGACTGGCCTCCCTCTCTCAGATGGGTGGTCACATCATCACCAATTTCACGGATTCCTCCTAGATTTTCCTATGTATATAGTTCACCATGATTAGTACCAGTTGGTTAGGCCTTTCATTAAAGTAGTATACATGGTAGACCATGAGTGTCCTTCTTCCTCTTTATCCCTTCCCTGCCCTGCTAATTAGAGACCATTCTCTAGATCCACAGACAAAGACATTCATGCAGATTCGAGAGGGGTGTGTCTCCCCATGCAAGGATGCCACACCATGAGTGCTCTTTCAGTTCTGAGGCTCCTACATGGAGCCCCATGCTGTCTCGTGGAGAGAGTCCCTCAGGGTCTGTTCTGAAGCGCAATTCATACATCCATCGGTATCTGGCGAGAACAACGCTCTCACTGCTTCTACACTTGCTCCCATGAGCTTTGGGAGTTTGCTGCTTAGGGCCCTTTAGGCTCAGATGGTGGTCCCCTCTATACAGTGTTTTCCAAATGATGTGTGTCACCAGTGACCAGCAAAATGTCCCAAGAACACAACTCAGCCCTAGTCACTAGAGAGAATTCCCTGTGAGATTCAGTGGGAAATGCACATAATAAAAGTGCACAATCTTGGGAAGCCAACACTGACAAAAATTTCATCGATGTATACATATATATACACAGAGATTTGTATGTATTCAGGTGAAGTATCCACCTGCAGCAAAGGCATCCCACATGGGTGCCCGTTTGAGTCCCAGCTGCTCTGCTTCCTACCCAGCTCCCTGCTAATGGCCAGGGAGAGACATACAGCCTGGGAGACAGGAAGTGATATTTCAAACACCTGGGTCCCTGCCCCGCAGGTTGGAGACACATGCTGCGTTGGAGACACTGTACTTGACTCAAGTATTTGGGGACCGAACCAGCAGCTGGAACATCTCTGTGTCTCTGCCTTCCAACCAATGAGTCAGAATTCTTTCAAACATGAAAGCACAGGGGCTGCCACTGTGGCATAGCAGGGAAAGGTGATGCCTACAGTGCCGACATCCCATGGGGCCGCCTGTTCGAGGCCCGGCTGCTCCTCTTCTGATCCAGTACTCTGCTATGGCCTGGGAAAGCAGTAGGGTTTGGCACAAATGGTTTGGCCCCTGCACACTTGTAGGCTTTCGATCGGCTCACTCCCAGCCATTGCAGCCATTTGCAGAGGGAACCTGCAGATTGGAGGTCGCTCTCTCACTCTCCCAGCCTCCCTGTAACTCTGCCTTTAATAAATATATCTTGAAAACAATTAAAATGCAAATAATGTACTAAAGGAGTAACTTGAGCCAAGAAAACCAAAGATCGGTCTAGTGGTCATGGTAAAACACTACCACAGAAACCACAGGTGCTCTAAATATATGCCATGATCATGGGAAAGATATCTCATGTTCCTATTTAGACAAATGAACAGACATTGGACAATGTATGCCGAAACTGCGAAAATGTACAGTTTATACTGATATGGATTTGCCTTCTGGAAGCCTGGGATTCTAGGACAGGGTAGGAAGAGAGAACACCGAGTAGGAGCCCCAGTCAAAACCTGCCCATTGAATAGCTAGAGCTCTCCAAGAAGAGCACAACTTCCATAGCTTGTCCATGTTAGGTGAATCTACTGGGAGACGAGCATGGGGAATTGATGACACAGCTTCCTCTCCTTTCCCTATAGCCCTGAGATGCCTCTACACCACATCTCCAGTGTCCTACAGATGAGCAAACCTGGGGGTGGTCCTGGCGACACCTAGAACCCCACAGATCCAAAACACTTGACAAACGCTAAGCAGAAAAACATACCAAAGCACGTCCCAATTAACTGCTGAAAACCACTAGCAACACCAAAACCTTCAAAGATCAAAAATGAGAAGCTTCAGCCTGACTCACAAAATCCTTGAGCTGAAAGACAATGCATCAGTGCCTTCAGAACTTGGGAAAAACCATTTCCAACCTAAAAGCACATACATGTTTTCAATCCTACATTACAGGACAGTAAGATCAAAGCATAGTTAGAGATGCCAAGCATCAAAAACGCTTCTGTATGCCATTGCTCAGAACCTGCCAGAAGATGTGCTCCAGAAAATCAAGGGTGGAGGGGCCTGCACCCTAGCTCCCTTGGTTATTCCTCTGCCTGCGGTGCCGGCTTCCCATATGTATGCTGGGTTCTAGTCCCGGTTGCCCTCTTCCAGTCCAGCTCTCTGCTGTGGCCCGGGAGGGCAGTGAAGAATGGCCCAAGTGCTTGGGCCCTGCACCCGCATGGGAGACCTGGAAGAAGCACCTGGCTCCTGGCTTCAGATCAGCACAGCGCAGGCCATGGGGGCCATTTGGGGAGTGAACCAACAGAAGGAAGACCTTTCTCTCTGTCTCTGTCTCTCTCACTGTCGATAACTCTACCTGTCAACTAAATAAATATAAATAAATACATAAAATTTTTTACAAAATCAAGCATTGAAAAAAAAAACTCTGAGGAAAACATGAAATGCAAGATCAAGGAGCACCATCAGCAAAGAAGTGAACACATTCCTAGAATGATGGGGAACAGAAACCCCAGGGTGACAACATCCACAAAGAGAAAAGCATCTTGAATCCACATTGGAGCAACTAGGAGGTGGTAGGGAAACATTCACCAAGAAAATGAAACTGAGAGAAAGTCTGTTAAGTATAGAAATGTTTATGAGACTGTAAGACAATGAAGAAATATGAGGATTCTATGAATGTTCAGCAAAATGACCTAAGAAAGGGTCAATATGGGGAGCAGGTGTTTCACGCATTGGTCAAGATGCCACTTGGGGATGCATACACCCCAGGGCAGAGGGCATGGGTTTGAGTCCTGGCTCCAATTCAGATTCCACCTTCTTGCTCATGTGCACCCAGAGAGGTGGTCAGAGAAGCCTCAAGTACCTGGAGCCCTGGCACACGAGTGCTAGACCCAAATGCAGTTTCAGGCTCCTGGATTCAGCCTGACCCAGCCCTTGGCTGCTGTGAGCATTCAGGGAATGAACCCAGCAGATGGACAATCTCTGGGCCCCACTGCCTTTCACACCAATACGTTTTTTTAAAAAATCCAAGTAACACAACTCATTGTTCAAGAGCATCATGATAATTAGCACTGGTCTTGATGATCAAGAGTCCTTATGGAATTACAATGATGTAAATGCTGCATACTCAACTAAGCAAACCCTGACATATCTGTACTAGGGCCCTGGAGGGACAACCAAAGTTCATTGCCTAGTTGGCAGTGGAGAGTCATGGGGGAGAGAGCTCCATATTTCCCCATGTTGAGAAGCACAGCACCAGCATGTGAGTTAAGGACCAAGGTGTGGAGCTCAAAAGAAAGCTCTGAGAGTGAAAAGGACGATCCCTGAGAAGGAACGGTGGGAGAAACACCAAAAGGCCTTGATGAACATATGTTATAAAAGAATAGGAGTTTCTGAAACGATCCATTCTTACCTTAGCAAACTCAGAGAGCCTGTCATCACTCGTCAAAGACTGCCGACTTGCACAAGAAGCACAGTCTGAGGGACCCACGGCACCCTTGCCATCTTCAAGTTCGTTACATTCACCAGCACCTTCCCTGTCCCTGTCGAGCTCCCAGTCAGGGAAATGCAATTCACCTAAAAAGGCACAAGTTGCAACTTACTTCATTTCAAATCATTAAATGGTTTACAACTATTTGTATTCTCAGTAGTTAGTATAGCCCTGTTCCTGAATAAAGGTTAAAACTACATTCAGACAGTGAAAAAGTTATCCCTGGCCTCTTTTCTAGTCACTTGGTTTCTCGCATCTCGTAACCCACCCAATCAAAGTTAACTACATTTGTTAGCTCTTGGATACCATTGCCGAGTCTCCATTGCCTGTGCAAGTAACTAGCTAACTGTGCATGTTGTATTTACCTCCTTTCGTACAAACCATGATCTTTTTCACTTCACATCATTAAGGTGATTTTCCTTACCACTAAACAGGGAATGCCCTCAGTCCCAAATGTCCTTGTAAAAGGAGGATATTTTCAGCTCAGAAGACCCAGCAGATATCAAAGGAAATAACTCAGCCAAGTGCAAAAGCAAAAAGAATATTGGCCATCTTCTAGAGAGGCTGTCTGTACAAACCTAACTTGTTCATATTAAGCGTAAGTCGCTAATAGGAACGGTGAGGATGAAAAGTTACCACTTCCTCCACCTTGTGGCGCCGGCACACCGGGTTCTAGTCCCGGTTGGGGCGCCGGATTCTGTCCCGGTTGCCCCTCTTCCAGGCCAGCTCTCTGCTATGGCCAGGGAGTGCAGTGGAGGATGACCCAGGTGCTTGGGCCCTGCACCCCATAGGCCAGCTCTCTGCTATGGCCAGGGAGTGCAGTGGAGGATGACCCAGGTGCTTGGGCCCTGCACCCCATGGGAGACCAGGAAAAGCACCTGGATCCTGGCTCCTGCCATCGGATCAGCGCGGTGCGCCGGCTGCAGCGGTGGCCATTGGAGGGTGAACCAACGGCAAAGGAGGACCTTTCTCTCTCTGTCTCTCTCTCTCACTGTCCACTCTGCCTGTCAAAAAAAAAAAAAAAGAAAAAGAAAAGTTACCAGCTTACTTTGAGTGCATTAAGATGTCTAAATAGTCTAGTTAAGCTATCTCTTTTAAGATTTGGAAAAGTACATGATTTCTACAATTCTTGTCTGTGTCTATCAACTGGGGTGTGTCCTTCAGGGGATGCCTCACCTCAGAAGACCTCTTTGGGAGTGTCCACGGGGACTGATGCTGTCACTGTAATGTACTGGGGAGACGTTGGAGAAACTCTAAAACTTTCTGCAACACACAGGAACGTCCTCCTCCTCACGACAGAGGTATCTGGACCCAAGCGATAACAGTGCCAAGACTGAGAAACCCTATTTTCAACTGTCTAAACCATGAGGCAACACAAACTACTCACAGCAAACAAAACTGGTGAAAGTTACACTCCCATCACACATGCACTGTTCTAGTCTTGCCCAATAACCACAAGTTAGCCAGGCAGTAGTGTGGGTGTAGCATTCGGTAGGAGTTCAGAGAACTGGCTTTGAACTCAAGGGGATCTAACAATGAACCCCAACAGAGTTTACACATCCAAACTCAAGTTGTTACCAATAATACCAGTCCTAGCTCTTAGTCGTTACTGTAAGAAACATTACATCAGAAAGCATTTCGAAAGGCTTGGCACAGAGGCTAAGCCTCACAAAAACATCAAAACCTATAATAACTTTGAGAATGAATTCTTTGCCCAATAATGAATCCAATATGGAACAAAACCTGACTTTCTGACAACATTAGAAACTTACCATCACTGGCCCCATCTTCTGGACCCAAAATATCCCCGTTCCAAAGCCTCTACATTCTAGAACCGTGTCCATTATCCCTATGTGATTCAGAGTGTGTCTTCACTTCATTTGACACATCGCTTCCATTGGAACTCCAAGTTACGTCAGTCAACACACTGTTACTCTTCGAAGTGAGAGTTTCTGACAATGAAAAAAGAAAACACATCAGTATGTCAGCCACTGTGGTCATTTATCTAAAGGAAATTGTAAGCATGCTACTTGCCACAATCACAAAGATACAAAACTCTGACAATACTGAAAGCAATGTCTTATGTCCAATCCTCTTGCCTCAAGTTTGAAGAACAACCTAAGATTCTTTGAGTTAAGGCCAAGTTACAACAAGAAAAAAAAGGAGAACTGGCTGAGATAGATTATCAATTGATAGTAGAAATGAAAGATCTCCGTGAGTGAGATCCCAGGGGAAAGAAGGAGCCATCCAAGAAGGAGGTACCTTCTTTCTCTGAATGCTGGAGAGAAATTCCGCTTGAAGGATGGCCTTATCTAAACAAGGGCAGAGTTTGTGAACTCCAGAGGCATCCATACCCTTAGCAGCTCGTCACAAGAGCCTCGGCTGATCACTGACATCATAAATAAGAGTGTCAATTGTTAAATCAACAACAGAAGTCACTGTGCACTTGCTCCTCCTGTAGGACCTCTGTCCTTAACGTGGTGTACTATGAGAATTCACGGTAACACTAGCCTTCAAACATTACTTTCCACTTTGCATGTCAGTGTGGGTGCAAGCTGTGAAAATCTTTACTGAGTATAGAGTTGGTCTCTATATAAAGATAATTAAAAATGAATCTTCATGAAGAATGGGATGCGAGAGGGAGTAGGGGGTGGGGTGGTTTGGGGGTGGGAGGGCAGGTAGGTGGGAAGAACAGCTACAATCTGAAAGCTGTACTTATGTAATTTATCTAGTAAATAAAAGCTTTCTATAAAAATAGATACTAGATATTAATAAATAGAGCACAGATATAATAACAATAATAATAACAATAATAATAATAGAAAGAATCAAAACAGACTGAATGCTCCAACACGGGAAGTATTGCATATAGCAGCCTCCCAGAATGACAATGACCTCAAATAACACCCTGGCTCAGAATCAACCCTGAAGACATTCTGATGTGGCTAAAACACCTATGAGAGCATGTCAGGCATGGGAAGACAAAACACTGTGGCACACAGGGTTCCCCATGAAGCACTTCTGTGGGTAGACCCCAAGAGAAAGAAGTGGTCATCCACAAAGGATACACTTTATTCAGAAGGCACAAAAGAACTTCCTCTTCCCCGTGGCCCTGTCTAAATATGGAAGGAGTCAGTGGATTCCACAGGCTTCCACAGCTGAGGCAGCTCAGGTCAAGATCCTCAGGTGTTCGCTGATGTGCTAATTCTGAAATTCTCAGCAGGG
The DNA here is from genome assembly GCF_051225735.1 of Oryctolagus cuniculus. Lineage (NCBI taxonomy): Eukaryota > Metazoa > Chordata > Mammalia > Lagomorpha > Leporidae > Oryctolagus > Oryctolagus cuniculus. The sequence goes on from NC_142872.1 coordinate 71,164,221, forward strand.
GTCACTGTGCACTGACTTCCCATGCAGGACCTCTCTGCTCAAAGAGTTGAGGTATGTGAGTTAACAGTACCACTTGGTCACAAAGATCTACCACACTTTCACGTGAATGACACCATCTATGGATTATAAGCTAGAAGAATGTCTCATGCTCGCAAAAGTCACACCGCCCTTGGGTTCTTCTCCAAAGTTAACTCACTCCACCGCAACAGATACTATAGACATACGTAAGTCAAATCTCAGAAAGCCTTACTTTCATTGAATTCAAAAGCACTTTCATCTCTTGTTTGTTGTAAAAACAAGCCTGCCGGTGTTCTAGTGCATAGTAGGGTAATAATACTTCACCAAACATACAGTCTTTTCTCAAAAGCTAGAAGAAAGACTTCTGAATGTACATACTACAAAGAAACCTTGAATAGGGAAGCGGTGGATGCGGATGACCTAATATGATCATTTAAATGTATGCATGTAGGGCAATATTACATTATACCACATCAATATGTACAGCTACTCTTTGTCAACAAATAGAGAAACACATCAAAAAGGAAATACATCATTGTTCAGTGAAATGCATCTCCAAATGCTCACTCTTTTTCATAGAAGTATATGCCATTCCAAAGTTTCCAAATACGTATAGTATTCAGCCCGTCATGTTTTGTTAATAAGTTCTAGGTAAATTCTACTCCTGTCAGAGAAGATGCCCCTAAAGGAGACAGAGGAGGAAGAGAGGTGGGAGGGCTGCTGTGAAGTTAGGTATGGTGGGAGAATCACTATGTTCCGAAAGCCGTGTTTAGGAAATGCATCAAGTTGGTATAGCTTCCATAAAAGGTGTCTGGGAAAAACTGGAAATAAAATAATCCAGGATTCCATGGCTGGCTGTGCACTGTGTAGAGAAAATCAGTGTCTACAGGGGCTCTTTGCTGTACACCCAGGGCAACGCTCTTTCCGTCTTTTCTCTAGAAGATCCCACTTGGGAAGAAATTATGGACATCTAGTAGTCTATTTTCCTGTCTCGTCTAGTAGTAGAGGGTGCACTGCGCTTCCAACAAATCCAAGGCTGATGCTTGCTTTTGTGGAGTGGGAAGTAAGGGTGTGACAGTCAAGGGATACTCTTAACAAAAGAAACATGGGTTGAGAAGGAATTTAGCCTAATGGCTTAGATGCTTTGATGGTGAGTTCCGATGCCCATTTCTCATATCAGAGTACCTGGTTTTGATACTCATCTCTGGAGCCTAACTCCAGTTTCTTACTAAAATACCTCTGGGGAAACAATGGTTCCTATAACAAGTTCCACGCTATTCACATGGGCGACCTGGGTGGAATTGCCAGTTCCCAGTTGCAGTCTGGCACATCTCAAGGCACTTGCAGGACTGGGAAGTGAATTAGCAGTTGGGAGCTCCTCTCCTCTCTCTCTGTCTCTGTTCCTTTATAATGTTAAGATGGGAAGCGTGGCAAAGGCCCTGCCAACTCGGAAACAAAATGCGTTAGTTATAAATGAAAAGGCTGTTATATTCAGCCACACACAAACCTTAATTCATGCATGGCAAACCAAGATAAAGGAAAAACAAATACCAACTAGGAAAGTGTAGGTGGTCTGCCTAGTATATCAAAACGAAAGAAACCTAACGTACACATTGTTCTTGGAAACGAGGGAGAAATGGCCAACATTCCAACAGAAAGATGGGCAAAGGACAAGGACAGCTGACAGGAAAAGGGACACAAGTGGCTTTTCTTCCAATGGAAAGAGCGCCACCTTTCTCCTGTGCAGGGCAATGCAAATAGAAACTGCACATCTCTCATTTGGCTACAATTCAAGTACTTGGCAGCATATATTGGAATAAGAAGACACTCCTCGAGGAGTGGTAATGAACATGCGAAACCATGCAACCTCTATCAAAGGGGAATCTAGCAATAGAGTTCTACAGTAGATCTGCCATTTGCACTGGCACTGTCACTTCTGGGAGTTAACTCCACAAGTATAGGGGCATATGTGGTTTCTGTGTTTGTGTTGCTAACACTCAATGCCTGAGACTGGATAATCTGTGAAGATCAGAAATTTATAGTTCTCACACCTAGAGCGCCTGGGAAGTCCAACATCAGGGCATCAGCATGCTTTGTCTGATGAAGGTCTTACTATTGCATTGTCACATGGTGCAAGGCTGAAGGCAGAAGGGCCAGAGAGCAAATCAGCTGAACGCCACATGGAGCCTGTTTGACAGGGACCTCAATCCCCGGTTTCAGTAAGGCCCAGCCACGACCGTTGTGGGTATTTGGAGAGTGAATTAGTGGATAGAGATTCTCTCTCTCTCCGTTACTTTGCTTGTGTCTGTCAATGTGTGTGTGTGTGTGTGTGTGTTGTGTGTGTTTCCACATCTCAAGAAAACTGAACGAAGAATCCATCAAAGCCAACCATTATTCTACAGTGAATACTCTAAAATAGACAAAATTCACAGTCTGCTCAGTTCTTTAGAGGTGGACTAAATGCTGATATCATTTAAAGATGATGGTCCTCTTTCTAGAACACAGAAGGAAACAAACTCACCCAAAGCCTAATGACCCTCATTGTATTTTTATTTTTTAATATCTTTCCTGATTTACTTGGAAGATTTCTGGGTTCATATTTCATATTTCTTGATTTAGTATAGAAAGGTAGAGTGACAGCGAGGGAAAGACAGAGTAGTTTCCATTCCCTGGTTCACTTCCCAAATCCTGCAACAGCCAGGGCTGGCTGGACTAAGCCAAAGCCAGGAGCCAGCACTTCAATCTGGGTCTTGGAATTGTGTGGCATTTTGTCATCCGTTGGGGCATAGTCTGTTTCACAGTGCATCTGCAGGCTCTTCTATCAGAAGCACAGAGGAACAAGGACTCCAAAAGGGGATATGTGGTACTTTAATCACTGGACCAGATGCCCACCACAAGAGTGATGATTTATTCCAGTCGATGTCTGCTAAGTCCTTTGTATGAGAGCAAATTAGGAAAACCTAACGTACACATTGTTCTTGGAAACGAGGGAGAAATGGCCAACATTCCAACAGAAAGATGGGCAAAGGACAAGGACAGTTGACAGGAAAAGGGACACAAGTGGCTTTTCTTCCAATGGAAAGAGCGCCACCTTTCTCCTGTGCAGGGCAATGCAAATAAAAACTGCACATCTCTCATTTGGCTACAAAGCAAAAGGAGAGAAGTCACTTTCCCAAAACTGGCTTAACGCACAGCATCACAATGTTCACCCACAACTTCACTTCAACAATGGCCAAGGGCAAGGACAGACATTTCTCCAAAGACGAACAGCACAAGAGCTATATTGAAAGGACACACTATTATTGGTCATTGGCCATCACAAATCAAGTCTGCAATGAGATAGATACCCCTTCCAAACCACCTCGAGGCTATTCAAATAACCATGAACCTGCAGTTGCATTCTCAACGAGCTATCTAAAAGAACCGGAAACAAGTTTGAAAAATATTTATCCAGAAGACTTCACAGGATTCACACTAGCCAAAACACAACCACAGCTCCAGTGTCCATCAGTAGATGAATGAATAAACACAATATGGTCTACTCGTATGATGGAATTCAGCATGAAGTAGAATACAAGTACTGATACGGGCTACCGCATAGGCAAAACTTGAAACCATGGTGCAAGTTGAGGGAATCCAGATACAGCAGAGAATAGTTTATAATGCTAGCTCTATGAAACATCTAGAGCATACTCACAGACCGAGAACTAATTGGCAGTTGCAATTGCTGGGGGAAGGGAGACTGGAAACTGGCTACTACTGGGTTTCGAGCTTGCTTTGCAGGTGATGTGATTCACTATTAGATGGTGGCCGAGGCGGTGGTGGGCAGGACTAAAGCTCTCAATAAACTTGCATACAGCCTTTTGGGAAAATTTTTCTGACTGCACCCACCAGTGAACTAGGGCCTCTCTGCTGCTATAGATTGGCTGGTCAAATTATTTTACTGTTTGAAAGGCAGAGTGCCAGAGAGACAGGCAGGGAGGAGGGAGACAGGGAGGTTGATCCAGTGAAACACACGAAAACCCCTTCAGCTGAAACCCCACAGTATCCACTGTGAACCAGACATGTCCTGTCCCCACAGCAAGTAGGAACAAAGTACAGCAGGTGGTATTGAACACACAGCAGGCCATCAGTACCTTTAGAGCACACCGCAAGGTGGGGGTGCACAGGATGTGTAGAAAATCACTCTCTAGGCATGACTGGTAGAAAGGGATACTTTGGTGACTTCAGTGGAAGAACATCTACCAGAGTTGACCAGGATTTCCTTCTCAAGAATTCTAGGTCTTGAATCCTCCCCCAGAGAATTATCAAAAGCGATGCATGAGAATCTACAAATTCGGTAAGACGATCAGGTTTCTCACAAGAAACTTTACAGGCCTGAAGCGTGTGAAAGCTTATCTTCACATAACTGAAGGAATAAACTTCCAACCAAAATGACATCTTCTTATGGACAAGTTAAGGGACAGCATCAGCATTAGACCTGCCTGACAGGGAAGCTCTATTGCCCTCTCCTGGAAGCAAATCGACACTACATGGCAGCAACACAGAACAACCAAAAAGTGGCAAAGCGCCCCAGGGTAAGAGAAAAGGAAAAGACACATACAGGATCTTCACTACCGCCATGGAATAGAAATCACTTTTACAACTTGGAATGAAATTTAAAGTAAAATCACAGAACTTGCAATGACTATACGGATCTCATGTGTATTTTGTAGCAAGTCATTTGGAACTACATTGCTTCTATGTGGATGAAGTGGAAGTCTAAACTAAATGTTTATAGGTGTGAATAGTTTATAGATTCCCATTGCAATGTGTCAGTAGATACCTGTAGATGATGCACAAAAGAAAATGAGAGATAAGAAGTCATTAGGAGGGGCTGGCACTGTAGTGTAGTAGGTTAAGCTCCCGCCTGCATCAATGGCATCGCATATGGGCACCAGTTTGAGGCCCGGCTGCTCCACTGCCTATCCAGCTCCCTGCTAATGGCCTGGGAAAGACGTACAGCCTGGAAAGACAGTCAGTGATGATTCAAATCCTTGGGTTCCTGCCACACAGGTTGTTGACCCAAATGGAGTCTGAGGCACTTTATTTGACTTAAGTTTTGGGGGACTGAACCAGCAGATGGAAAATCTCTGTGTCCCTGCCTTTCAAACAAATACATAGGAATTCTTTGAAAACAGAAAGCGCAATGGATGGCATGGTGACATCATAGGTCAAGGCACCTCCTGCAGTGCTGGCATCCCGTATGGGTGCAGGTCTGAGTCCCGGCTGCTCCTCTCCTGATCCAGCTCTCTACTGGGCCCAGGGAAAGCAGTGGATGATGGCCCAAATGCTTGGGCTCTGGCACCCGGTTGGGAGACCCAGAGCAGGCTCCTGGCTGCTGGAATTGCATCGGCACAGCTCCAATCATTGCGGCCATCTAGGGACTGAATCAAGGGATGGAAGAACTCTATTATCTATTTATCTATCTATCTATCTATCTATCTATCTATTTATCTACCTAACTACCTACCTACGTACCTACCTGCCTATCTATCTCTGTCTGTCTTCTTCTGCCTCCCTGTAACACTGACTTGAAATTAAATAAATAAATCTTACAAATGTACCCAAATGACTCCTGGCCTCGTTCATGACTTTCTTAATTCCCCAGTCTTATCGGTTGAAGCAGGGAGGACTAGGGCTCTTCCTATTGCTTGGAGGACATGGAAAAGAAAGCAGCTCACCCAAAACTCTAGGGATTACAAGCTAAGTCTAATGCCAAGTCCCTCACTTGACTCCCTAGCGAGGAAAATGATTTCGCCCATGTCCTCTGAGATTCTTTCATAAAACACCAAGCAAACCAGACCTGGAAGGAGTCTATTTCCTCAGGCATCCTTAGTATTGCACTCTTCTAAAGAGGCTGGACAATTTGAATGAGCTCATACCTATTTTCAAATGGATGCCACTCTCTGTGGTCAGAATGAAGCTTCCTAGCCAGTATTTGATCCCCAGCCCTAGTGATTTTCTGTGAGGTCTTTTGCTCTATCGATAAGGTGGCCTGTTTCTGGGGCCCTGCATGCTGAAGATGGGAGATCTGATGCCAATTTGGGGACATGGCTTTCAGGTGAGCTCTCTCACCTTCTCCTGGAGTTCTTGGACATGGCTGCTATCATAGCCAGAGACACTGAACCCGTATTCGGGGAAGATGCGCTTTAAGCTGTGACCTCAACATCTCCCGAAGGGGCAGGATCCACGACTCAAGATGCAGTTTAGAGTCTGTTGGGTCCCTAACCTTGGCTTTTCATGGGTCTCCATACCTTGCTTGTTTCTTAGGGGTTTTCCGAAGGAACATGCTAGAGTGTTTGGAAATGATACGAAAAGGAGGTTTGGGACCCAGCTGTCTGTCTGTCCACAGGCTTAGGGCCCTGTCTACATTCAAGTCTCTTGAGGGAGCTGAGGAATGGCACTGTGTTTGTCTCCTTGTGTACAGTTAAGGGGATGATATTGTGGCAGCAGCCCAGAGGGGCCTTGGCATATCTTCTTAAGGGAAAGGCTCCACAGAATGGAACTTTGAAGATGTGACCTCACTTCCTTGGTGATAGAACTTACACTCTGATAGCAACAGTCCTTAGCGGCTCACTTGATGGGAGACGTTCAGGAGAAGACCATGTTCTCTCGTTGCTGCCAATCGTTGCCAGGCTCTGGCCTTTTCCGGCGCTTGAGACATTGGCTCCGCTCTCACACGGGGTGTCTGTGGCCTCTTACTGCAAGGCCACCCCAGGGAACAGAACAGCCCAGGAGGCAGCCACAGGTAGCGGAACAGTCCCGTCCTGGCAGGGGATCACCTGTGACCCCATCTGGGTCTTCTTTGCCCCTCCCTTCACCATGACAGTGGCAGAAGAAGAGGGGCTCTTGCTGCCCAGCAACACGATTCACGTGTTGGAGCCTCCTGTGTCTTGCGTGTTCATACCCTATTTTGTGGACAGCTGGTTGGGCAAGTGGGTGTTGGGGGACCTCCTCTTGTCTTCTGGAGACCTCTCTGGCTGCACAAGGGTACAGAGGCCCTTACTTTCCCGACCTGGGTAACAGAATGCCTCATGGGGGGAATTATTCTCTGTGGGGACAGCCAAGCACGACACTGATGCCTCCGGTCTGGGCTGCCACACACTCTCTTTGCAGAGCTCCACACTCGAGTCCACAGACAGAACACATGAGGAAGCCACAGGCATCGTCAATGGACACGTGAGTCAGGCCAACAACGTGGTTAATGCTGGTGTGGAGTGAACGAGGGGCCCAGGAGTACCCACGTGTTGGGGCACGAGATGACCACGGTGTGCCTAGAACCACATCCTGAAGGGAGGAACGCCCCTGGCTTTTGGCCTCGTGATCTCCCACTCAGTGACTGACCCCCATCCCACTCTCAAAGAAATCTCAGCCCCTTGGCAACTGGGTGTTGGGAAACTCCCTGTTCACACAAGCATCGTGTGTGGCCATGGTGCTGAATGTTTGCCCACCTAGTCCAAGAATCCTGTGCAGTCCTTAGTCAGCTCCACTGCCTTCCAGGTCTTCTCCAAGCTTTAGGACTCAGTGATCCTACCAGGAAGGTTTTCCCACACAAAAGGGCAGAGGGTTCAACCAAAAGGCTGAAGATACCACACAGGACTGGTGCCTGGCCCCCACCTGTTCTATTCCATGGGATGACATTGCCCCTGTGGCCACACTTGCATGGCTGCTGGGAAGCACTGGGATTCAGCTGCATTGCCACGGCAGCGGTGCTGTAGGACACAGACTCACTGTCTCTCACGGAGCACAGTCAGCTAGGCTGCTCAAAGCACAGGAGCCCAGGTTGGGCAGCTCTCCCAACAGGAGTCGCTTGTTCCCATTTCTGGTGGCTGCATGTCAGGGCATGGCCAAGGTGATTTCTCAGGAGGGCTCATTGCCATCTCCATCCCCAGTTTCATTTCCTATGCTCCCCTGGGCTTCTCTGTGCCCCTGTCGCATCTGCCAATGAGCACAGCAAGGTAATGGGATGGGGCCCACGCCATTTCTGGGGGTAAGGTCAATCACCTCCTTGCGGACTACTGGCCCAACTGCAGCAGTCACACTCAAGTGCTCTGGTGTCAGAACAACCCCACGTGTGTGTTGGGGATGGGGGCCACAATTCGGCTCTGAAAAGGCAGTGATGCCCTGCTGAGGACAAACTCCAAGGACCAGGCTGGCTGGGGACTGGCTCTACACATGTGTCGTTGTAATGCCTCAAGTCAGGTCACTTGGCAGAACGCCTGTGGTCATTACGCCACAGGCAGACACCTCTGACTATGGCTCTTTTCAGGATCTAGCCTCCCCTGGGGCTTCATATCCTACTCCGCCCACTTGTTTCCATTCTGCAGTCTGGTGGCAAAGCAAATCACACAGTTGCCCTCATTTCTAGCTCCCCCAAGGGGCACGGAATCATCTTTCACTGCTGGCCCCCTCGCAGGACTTTCTCATCCCTCAGTCCCTGTTCAGCCTCTTGGCCCCAACTGGGGTTTTCTCCCAACCCGGGTGTCTGCTCCCCTGTGCTCCCTGGAACTGCCACTGACTCACGTCCTTTCTGGTCCTCCCTAGTATGGAAATGGGTCCATGCTCTACTTGGCAGAGGTCTGTGCCATGCGGACCCTACAGCCAGACACTAAAGAGATGCTGCTGGATGCCCTGGTCCCGGGCCCCCTGGGAAAAAGGATCTGCTACTTCAACACCTTCCTGTGTACATACAGCGACTTCTCCACCATTCCGTATTACTTAGACCAGATATTCGACAGGTGGGTAGCTGCCTTTCAGCACTGCGGTGATGCAGAGATGAATCTTACATGTTTTAGATGACCTAAGCGACTTAAGACATGGCGGGCATGGAACGGGTGCCTTTCTCTGTGGACAGGGCTACTGGCACACTGCGTCACACCTCTTGATTTCCTTTCTCTGCACCCTCACGAACCAATGTCTCTACTCAGGTGGGAATCGGCCATGTGCCTCTATGGTTGGAAAACCTCCCAGATGGTGATCCTGCTTTCCCCTTTTTCAAGAATCAGAAATGTTTTCTTTCACAGGCAGAGTTAGACTGAGAGAAAGAGAGAATGCGTCCTTCTATCTGCTGGGTCACTCCCCAAATGGCTGCAAAAAGCAGGGCTCTGGGAAGCCGGGCTGAGGAGCCTGAAGCTATATCTGGGCCCCGTCAGGGGTGCCAGGGGTCCAACTACTTAGGCCATCATCCGGCACTTCCCCAGGCTCATTAGCAGGGAGCTGGACACCAAGGACAACAGCCAAGACTTGAACTGGCCAACCCTGATATGGCTTGCCAGCATCACATGTGGGCAGGGGCATTGGAAGCTGCTATGCCTTCGTACCGGCCACATTTCCTACTTGTTCCAGCTGCTCCTGTCCTCGATATATGCACAGAACAGCTGCCCTCAGGGTTGGTAGCAGTTGCCCAGACCCCTCATCGACCTGGCAGGTCTACAAGGAATCATTCACTCTACACATATATGGGAAGCCCTTCCCTTGTGCACTTTTCCAGACACTTGCCACAAATCCAGTGAACAAAGCATTCAAGGGCCTCACAGTTGTGGGGAATCCGACCCTCACAGCCGAGATCCTATACAAGTCCTGTCCTGCAGCGGCAGAGCTGAGGCTTGCTGACCTCCTCTGGGAGTAGCTGCAACGTCCCCTACTCTGATCACAAGGAGAACCCCATGTCCCACTAAGATGCGGGGAGATTGGGGTGCAGATGCGGCCTTCTGTCACTCGAAAGAATGGCAGGAAAATGAGGGCTGAGGCAAGGCAGAGGCAGACAGTAGGTGCAACTCCAACTTCTGGCCCCACCACATGCAAAGGAAGTGCTGAAGAGCAGTGCTATGGATAGGAGCAGACACGTTCTGCAGAGGAGCGGGCATGTTGGGGCTCACAGACAACACCCACATAGCCATGTCCAGGGCAGTTGCTTCCAGCTTTGCCTACCCTCCCTGACCACCCAACCCAACCCACCATCCCAGGAGCAACCTACTCCCAAGTCTGCTCAGAGCCAGAGCCTAGGGGCCTCCACCTGAGAAAACCATGGGAATGAATGGGAAGGCACTGAAAGGAACATGAGAAGGAAGCCATCCAAAGGAAAGCTACTGCCGGCAATGCCAGAATCCCTTGTGGGTGTTGGTTGGTGTCCCTGTTGTTGCAGTCCAGATTCAGGACCCTGCTCGGGGGTCTGGGAAAACCAGGGGAACATGGTCCAAGCATTTGGACCTCTGCCACCCATGTGGGAGACCTGGATGGAGCTCCTCACTCCCCGCATGAGCCTGGCCCAGTGCTGTCCACTGCCCATCCGGGGAGTCAAGCAGTGGATGCAAGACCTCTGCCCCGGTGTGTGTCTCTCCCTCTCTCTCTGCAACTCTTGGGATTCACAGTCAAGAAATCGCCTTGGAAAACAGCAAAGCATGGCATTGTCTTTAAGAAGCTAGAGTTCACCGGCAGGCTCCGTGCCCCACCCCACACAGGGAGTCCTGGAAGGGCAGCAAGCAGGGTAAGGTCAAGTCTGACTCTGCTGCCCACTCTCCTTCCCCAGGAACATGGCTTCCTGTTTGCAAAGCTGCAAAGCCAAGTACAAGGCCGAATTCTGCGATCGCACGGATCTCCCGCTTCTCAAGATGAAGGTCGGATCCAAGCAGGTCCGCTTGCCCAGAGGAGACCTGCAGACCCATGCGTGCTTTCTGCGTGTCAGGATGGCCTACCCAAATCCCACACAGGCAGAAGCAGTCGGTAAGATGCACTGCACTCCGTGAGATTCTCTCGGTGGGCTTTGGGGCTGGAGCCCCTTTAGAGGCAATGGGATCGCGCCTGGCTTTGGAGAGGCCATTGGAAAGTGCTTGATGTTGCTGACCCTTTCTCTTCTCCCAGCTCCTGCTCTATTTGCCAGGCTGCAGTCATGCCAAACACTGGCTTTAGAGCCAGATCCCCCACTGCTCACAGAGCTAGAACCTCTTCTGGAGACAGGATCCATTTCAAAACTGAGGCTGCCACCATGCACAGAATCAGCACCAAAGACAACTACCAAAGTCTCCTGCGCATGTCCGGGACCTGCAAACAACCAGCCTCGCAAGATGGCTAGCATCACCACATTCCCCGCCAAGCTGCTGGCGGAACAGTTCACACTGATGGACGCGGTGAGCAGCGGGCTTGTCTCGGCAGGGCCAGGCCCGAACACCCCTTTGGCACCAGCCTCCCCACAGCTGCCCCGACCAGAATCCAGTGGCCTGGCTGCAGTTCAGGCTTCAGGTCCCACCACCTATGTGACTGGACCAATGTCTTCACTCCCAAGGCTGCCTTTCTCCCATGGCTGGCAGAGAGGGCACCCAAACCACACCAGCTGCACAGTGACTCTCCAGATCAACTGACATGGGCCTGGCAGAAAGTAGGGCTGGATCTGACCCACAGGGTACTGGACGGGCCTAGGTGGAGGGCATCCAGGTCCACCCACTGCCTTCCCATCTGCCTGCGATGCCACAGCTGTCCTGGGTCCTAGCACACATATCCATATCAAACAGCAAGCACCTTGTTGGAGTTGCCACAGGGAGCAGCACTGGCACAGGGACAAGGACTCCAGGGCAGATGCTGTGAGAGCAGAAGGATGAGATACTGGGTGGGATGCCTGGGAGCACACACCTCTGTCTCTTTCCTCAAGGCTTGGGAGGGTTGGGATCTGGGCTGGCAGGAGCGAGGCGACCTCAGTGGCAGAACACATAGCCCAGCTGCTCCCACGTTGGGGAGCTGCATGCCAAACTACCTGAGCTGCAGCTTCGAGCACTGTCACTTGCCGGGGTGGCTGGGCTTCACTGCATTCGAGCTAGGCTGGCTGTGCCCATGGGATACCCTCTTGCCCCCAGGAGCTCTTCCAGAATGTGGTCCCCTATCAGTGCCACAGCTCCATCCGGATCCAGCAGAACAAGGAGGTCAATGCGCAGCTGCCCCCTACTGTTCTCGCTGTCATCATCCACTACCACCACGTGGCCCATTGTGTTACTACCACGTGCTTGGGGGACCCCAGCATGAAGGCAGAGGACAGGGCCCGCGTGGTGGAACACTGGATCAAGGTGGCCAAGGTAAGCTGAGGCTGTCCCAGGGGCTCCCTCTCTGCACGGCAGGGACGTGCCACTTTGCTTCCTCAGCTCTCAGGTGTACAGTCTGTGGTCACAGATCCTGCCCAATCCCTGGGCTCTTGGGATCCACGAGGTGGCCTGATCTCACTCACTTGTCCCAGAACTACATGCTCACTTCCCGCCTAGGCCCCTGACATGGGTTGAAACCAATCTAGCCCATGTGAGCGTGGCTCAAGGGGGTCCCATCACTGACCTGCTCTGGCTCCCTGGCCAACTCTCTGATGCATGAGGGGGATGTCAGCACAGCTGGCTGAGCCTGGCTCAGGTGGGGCTCCAAGCCACCTACCTGCCATTCATCCGCTCCCTGCCCTAGGAGTGCCTGGCTCTCCGGAACTACTGCTCGGTCCACACCATCCTCTGCGCTCTGCAGAGCCACCCGGTACGCCAGCTGAAAACAACGTGGGGAGAAGTCTCCAGGTGGGTGTGCATCCCTCAAAGCACCTGGTGGACCCGGGACTACCCTCGGGCCTAAGCACTAATCCTCCAAGACTCACAGAGGCTGGTATCCTGGGACACAGGGAGAGGCGTGGACTGCCGGGGGCAGGGGTGGGGAGCACCATCTTTCAGCAGCCCTGGGACATGAGGACTGGGTTTCTGCCTCAGGATGACATTTCCATTAGTCAGGCACATGTGGCTTCCAAACTACATACTTGTGCCTGTGCACCACGCAGCACTGGACCTGCCTGGGCACTCCAACTCTGTAAACACTCACTCACACACACACACACACACACACATACACACACACAATCAAAACAGAAGATACTACCAGGCAGGGTGGATCCTCTGATCTTTGTTCTTAAACCAAAGGGGTTTGATCCACCACCTCACCATTCCATCCAAATATCTCCTGGTTTTCCCCTCACAACAGAAAAAGTGCCAGGAAATTTCAGCGTCTTTGCACACAGGACAAAAAAGTCAACAGAGATGTGCCCATGAAGGTAAAGTGGGGGCTCAGGGACAGGGGTGAGGGCTTGGCAGGAGGGGAAGGGGTGTGGCTGTAAGGGCATCAGGGCAGAGGGGAGCTTTTGGTGTCACTGAAAGTGTGCTTGAAAAGAAAACCTGGGGTGTGCCTGCTAGGACAACAGGCCAAGAGAGGGCTGTGTTCACAGGTCGTGGGATGCAGTCGGGCTCAGAGGGCAATGGGAATGGGCTGCAGCAAGAGCAGCTTGGCTCTCAGAGGGGGCTGTGAGCACCCACAGGTCTCTGGCTCCCATGCTGTTCCTGCTTCCCCCAGGCTGTGAGGTGGATGCGGCAGCAAGGGCTTCCTTCCATCTGTGCTGGGGCCCTAGAGGTCCTTTGGAAACCAGGCCTGCTACAGGGTTCTCTGTTGCAGCCTTCCATGGGGAGGGCTGCCAAGCCTGCCCCACACATTGCACAGCTTGGGAATGCCAGGGGCTGAGCAGTCGAGTGGGATGCCAAGCATTGGGTCTTACTGGCTGCCCTGGGAGCAGAACTTCTGTCTTCTCGAGGAGAGAAGCAAGCAGCATGAGCCTGTCTCTCAGTCTGCACAGGGAGCCTCATGTGCATCCAGGGAGGCAGGGTATGGGGTGCTGGGCCTGGCTTCCTCTCAGGGACACGCTGAGGCACAGGTCAGTCAAAGGATCCTTAGCGCAAGGGGGACCTGAGGTGGGAGGGGAGGCCAGCACCCTCTCCAGCTGAGGAGCAGGCACAGGGAGGCGTGGTCAATCCCCCAAAGCCACCTTCCCAGTGGGAGCTGCATGAATCCATACAGAGCACGTTGTGGGAGGAGGGGAGTGCAGGGTGGGCATTATACCAATGGAAGTGAGCCAGACATGCAGGGCTCAAGGTGGTTTGCACAAATGTGGGCCGGTCAGGAAAGGACTATCTCCCTGAACGTGACCCTGACCCTGGCAGATGGCGATCTGCAGGTTGCCCGCCCGGGAGCAGAACCCCCAGAGAACACAGATGCGGCAGCGGCTGCAGAAGAAGGCAAGTGTGCCTGGGGAGGGGGGGGCAGGGGCTCCTGTCTCCCACTGGGGGCCCATGTCAAGGGAGCAGGGCCTTCTGCCTCCCTTGTTTGCCCACGCCCATCACCACAGTAGCTGAGAGACCCCAGTTGAGAGACCAGAGCTGAGGGCCTGAGCTGAAGGGCTCCCAGCAGACTTGGGCCTGAGCTGGGGCTGGCACCCCACAAGCTGACTTGTTATCATGCCATCAGGGCTCCCAGGGTTGTCCGATTCTAGAGGCAGTTGGCTGGATGCAGGGAGAATTGGGAAAGGCACTTTAGGGGCGGGGAGCTTCCCAATGGGGAATGTGGCCAGGGCTCCAGCAGCTGGGGTGGAGTGCATCTCAGGGGCCGGGCCTTGGTGGCACCTGAGAACAGCTGCTCACCACCACCACCACCTCACGGCACAGGGAGCCGTCCCCTTTCTTGGCACTTTCATCATGTATCTGGATAGGCTGGACATCGCCATGAAGGACTTCGTAGATGTGAGTGAACTTGCCATGGGTGGGGCAGGCTCCAGGACCCTGAGGCTTGGGGGGAGGGTCCTGGGCTGAGCTCTCAGCCCCCAGCTCCTTGCTGCCCATGTCTCCGGAGGCCTCACAAGCTGTCCCAGGGAGGAGGGCTCACCTGCATATCCCCTCTGAGTGCGGGAGCCTGCAACCAGGTGCCCATCCCTGTCCCCCAAGGGTTGAAGCTGCATAGCCAGAGTCCCTGACTGCAAAGCTGCACAAGGTCTTGGCTGAGCCTGCTCAGCCTCTGAGTTGGGTGGCACCCAAGGGAAGGAGAGAAATTGGGCCCCTGTGAGGTCAGGCAGCACCCACATGCCTCAGTGCACCCATCCATTCCCAGGCCTCAATTTCCCTGCCTGCCATCAGACATGGTGGGGACAGCAGTTCCCTGAGCCTCAGCCACCATGTCCCCTTCTGCAGAGCTAACAGCCTGTCCCAGGGACACCTTCTTTTCCTTCCTCTTACCCAGAGGGGAGGGCCAGGGGCTAGTCACAGGCCAGGGGCTGTTCTGATGGACTCTGCCTTCCAGGGAAAAAACAACATGCTGAAAATGACAAAGGTGAGCAGCTCTGCCCTATCTTCCAGGCACAGAGGGGATGGAGGGGTCAGAGATGCCCTGGGCAGAAAGCCCAGGCTCCAGCCCATGCGTGTCTGTCTGCTCTCTCCACTGGGATGGATACACACAGAAGGAGGAGAGCATCCCTAGGGAGGCTGTGGCTAAGGGACTGGAATCCAGGAGAACTTCCTTCCTGGGCGAGGGGCTGTGTGTATGCTACTCAGAAGACAGCTTGGAGCCTGGAAGGGATGGCCAGGGAAGGCTTCTCTAGCTAAAAGACCCAGAGGCCAGCCCCCTGCCCCTGCCACAGTCTGCCCCTCCAGCAGTCCCAGTGCAGGCCTGTCAGCATCCTCTCTGCCCCTCTTGCCCCAGGAGATAAAAGTTCTCCAAGAAATGCAGCGGCTCCAGGTGGCAGCCAGTCAATATACTTTGCTGCGCGACGCAGAGTTTGCACTGTGGTTCCAATCCATGGAGAGGCTCAGTGACACTAAGAGGTGAGTGCTGGGCAAGGATTGCGGGATGTCCAGGGTGGCAGATGGGGAAGGTTCTCCTGTTGTGCACTGAGGAGAGGGCTACCCATGGCTCCTTGGTCAGCAGAGGGCCTTACCCATGGGCAGTGCGGGGCTCCAGGACTGCGGCTGCAGGGCGGGCCCTGGAGGGAGCCTGAGATGAGCAAGAGTGCACTCATGGCTGCTTCTGTGTCCTGCAGCTACAACCTGTCCTGCCTACTCCAGCCCCTCTGCTAGAATGTCCACCTCATCCTCAAGGCCAAGAACATCAGGCCTTGGAGAACATCAGCATGACTGAGTCCCCCATGCAGGCAGAGAGTGGGGGCTGCAGAGTTCATCTGTGGGCTCGGGGACTGCACCGTGACACTCGCTCCGTTCCCCGCCGACCAAGCAACAACCCAGTGCCTGGGAGACTGGCCTCCCTCTCTCAGATGGGTGGTCACATCATCACCAATTTCACGGATTCCTCCTAGATTTTCCTATGTATATAGTTCACCATGATTAGTACCAGTTGGTTAGGCCTTTCATTAAAGTAGTATACATGGTAGACCATGAGTGTCCTTCTTCCTCTTTATCCCTTCCCTGCCCTGCTAATTAGAGACCATTCTCTAGATCCACAGACAAAGACATTCATGCAGATTCGAGAGGGGTGTGTCTCCCCATGCAAGGATGCCACACCATGAGTGCTCTTTCAGTTCTGAGGCTCCTACATGGAGCCCCATGCTGTCTCGTGGAGAGAGTCCCTCAGGGTCTGTTCTGAAGCGCAATTCATACATCCATCGGTATCTGGCGAGAACAACGCTCTCACTGCTTCTACACTTGCTCCCACGAGCTTTGGGAGTTTGCTGCTTAGGGCCCTTTAGGCTCAGATGGTGGTCCCCTCTATACAGTGTTTTCCAAATGATGTGTGTCACCAGTGACCAGCAAAATGTCCCAAGAACACAACTCAGCCCTAGTCACTAGAGAGAATTCCCTGTGAGATTCAGTGGGAAATGCACATAATAAAAGTGCACAATCTTGGGAAGCCAACACTGACAAAAATTTCATCGATGTATACATATATATACACAGAGATTTGTATGTATTCAGGTGAAGTATCCACCTGCAGCAAAGGCATCCCACATGGGTGCCCGTTTGAGTCCCAGCTGCTCTGCTTCCTACCCAGCTCCCTGCTAATGGCCAGGGAGAGACATACAGCCTGGGAGACAGGAAGTGATATTTCAAACACCTGGGTCCCTGCCCCGCAGGTTGGAGACACATGCTGCGTTGGAGACACTGTACTTGACTCAAGTATTTGGGGACCGAACCAGCAGCTGGAACATCTCTGTGTCTCTGCCTTCCAACCAATGAGTCAGAATTCTTTCAAACATGAAAGCACAGGGGCTGCCACTGTGGCATAGCAGGGAAAGGTGATGCCTACAGTGCCGACATCCCATGGGGCCGCCTGTTCGAGGCCCGGCTGCTCCTCTTCTGATCCAGTACTCTGCTATGGCCTGGGAAAGCAGTAGGGTTTGGCACAAATGGTTTGGCCCCTGCACACTTGTAGGCTTTCGATCGGCTCACTCCCAGCCATTGCAGCCATTTGCAGAGGGAACCTGCAGATTGGAGGTCACTCTCTCACTCTCCCAGCCTCCCTGTCACTCTGCCTTTAATAAATATATCTTGAAAACAATTAAAATACAAATAATGTACTAAAGGAGTAACTTGAGCCAAGAAAACCAAAGATCGGTCTAGTGGTCATGGTAAAACACTACCACAGAAACCACAGGTGCTCTAAGTATATGCCATGATCATGGGAAAGATATCTCATGTTCCTATTTAGACAAATGAACAGACATTGGACAATGTATGCCGAAACTGCGAAAATGTACAGTTTATACTGATATGGATTTGCCTTCTGGAAGCCTGGGATTCTAGGACAGGGTAGGAAGAGAGAACACCGAGTAGGAGCCCCAGTCAAAACCTGCCCATTGAATAGCTAGAGCTCTCCAAGAAGAGCACAACTTCCATAGCTTGTCCATGTTAGGTGAATCTACTGGGAGACGAGCATGGGGAATTGATGACACAGCTTCCTCTCCTTTCCCTATAGCCCTGAGATGCCTCTACACCACATCTCCAGTGTCCTACAGATGAGCAAACCTGGGGGTGGTCCTGGCGACACCTAGAACCCCACAGATCCAAAACACTTGACAAACGCTAAGCAGAAAAACATACCAAAGCACGTCCCAATTAACTGCTGAAAACCACTAGCAACACCAAAACCTTCAAAGATCAAAAATGAGAAGCTTCAGCCTGACTCACAAAATCCTTGAGCTGAAAGACAATGCATCAGTGCCTTCAGAACTTGGGAAAAACCATTTCCAACCTAAAAGTACATACATGTTTTCAATCCTACATTACAGGACAGTAAGATCAAAGCATAGTTAGAGATGCCAAGCATCAAAAACGCTTCTGTATGCCATTGCTCAGAACCTGCCAGAAGATGTGCTCCAGAAAATCAAGGGTGGAGGGGCCTGCACCCTAGCTCACTTGGTTATTCCTCTGCCTGCGGTGCCGGCTTCCCATATGTATGCTGGGTTCTAGTCCCGGTTGCCCTCTTCCAGTCCAGCTCTCTGCTGTGGCCCGGGAGGGCAGTGAAGAATGGCCCAAGTGCTTGGGCCCTGCACCCGCATGGGAGACCTGGAAGAAGCACCTGGCTCCTGGCTTCAGATCAGCACAGCGCAGGCCATGGGGGCCATTTGGGGAGTGAACCAACAGAAGGAAGACCTTTCTCTCTGTCTCTGTCTCTCTCACTGTCGATAACTCTACCTGTCAAATAAATAAATATAAATAAATACATAAAACTTTTTACAAAATCAAGCGTGGAAAAAAAAAACTCTGAGGAAAACATGAAATGCAAGATCAAGGAGCACCATCAGCAAAGAAGTGAACACATTCCTAGAATGATGGGGAACAGAAACCCCAGGGTGACAACATCCACAAAGAGAAAAGCATCTTGAATCCACATTGGAGCAACTAGGAGGTGGTAGGGAAACATTCACCAAGAAAATGAAACTGAGAGAAAGTCTGGTAAGTATAGAAATGTTTATGAGACTGTAAGACAATGAAGAAATATGAGGATTCTATGAATGTTCAGCAAAATGACCTAAGAAAGGGTCAATATGGGGAGCAGGTGTTTCACGCATTGGTCAAGATGCCACTTGGGGATGCATACACCCCAGGGCAGAGGGCATGGGTTTGAGTCCTGGCTCCAATTCAGATTCCACCTTCTTGCTCATGTGCACCCAGAGAGGTGGTCAGAGAAGCCTCAAGTACCTGGAGCCCTGGCACATGAGTGCTAGACCCAAATGCAGTTTCAGGCTCCTGGATTCAGCCTGACCCAACCCTTGGCTGCTGTGAGCATTCAGGGAATGAACCCAGCAGATGGACAATCTCTGGGCCCCACTGTCTTTCACACCAATACGTTTTTTTAAAAAATCCAAGTAACACAACTCATTGTTCAAGAGCATCATGATAATTAGCACTGGTCTTGATGATCAAGATTCCTTATGGAATTACAATGATGTAAATGCTGCATACTCAACTAAGCAAACCCTGACATATCTGTACTAGGGCCCTGGAGGGACAACCAAAGTTCATTGCCTAGTTGGCAGTGGAGAGTCAGGGGGGAGAGAGCTCCATATTTCCCCATGTTGAGAAGCACAGCACCAGCATGTGAGTTAAGGACCAAGGTGTGGAGCTCAAAAGAAAGCTCTGAGAGTGAAAAGGATGATCCCTGAGAAGGAACGGTGGGAGAAACACCAAAAGGCCTTGATGAACATATGTTATAAAAGAATAGGAGTTTCTGAAACGATCCATTCTTACCTTAGCAAACTCAGAGAGCCTGTCATCACTCGTCAAAGACTGCCGACTTGCACAAGAAGCACAGTCTGAGGGACCCACGGCACCCTTGCCATCTTCAAGTTCGTTACATTCACCAGCACCTTCCCTGTCCCTGTCGAGCTCCCAGTCAGGGAAATGCAATTCACCTAAAAAGGCACAAGTTGCAACTTACTTCATTTCAAATCATTAAATGGTTTACAACTATTTGTATTCTCAGTAGTTAGTATAGCCCTGTTCCTGAATGAAGGTTAAAACTACATTCAGACAGTGAAAAAGTTATCCCTGGCCTCTTTTCTAGTCACTTGGTTTCTCGCATCTCGTAACCCCACCCAATCAAAGTTAACCACATTTGTTAGCTCTTGGATACCCTTGCCAAGTCTCCATTGCCTGTACAAGTAACTAGCTAACTGTGCATGTTGTATTTACCTCCTTTCGTACAAACCATGATCTTTTTCACTTCACATCATTAAGGTGATTTTCCTTACCACTAAACAGGGAATGCCCTCAGTCCCAAATGTCCTTGTAAAAGGAGGATATTTTCAGCTCAGAAGACCCAGCAGATATCAAAGGAAATAACTCAGCCAAGTGCAAAAGAAAAAAGAATATTGGCCATCTTCTAGAGAGGCTGTCTGTACAAACCTAACTTGTTCATATTAAGCATAAGTCGCTAATAGGAACGGTGAGGATGAAAAGTTACCAGCTTACTTTGAGTGCATTAAGATGTCTAAATAGTCTAGTTAAGCTATCTCTTTTAAGATTTGGAAAAGTACATGATTTCTACAATTCTTGTCTGTGTCTATCAACTGGGGTGTGTCCTTCAGGGGATGCCTCACCTCAGAAGACCTCTTTGGGAGTGTCCATGGGGACTGATGCTGTCACTGTAATGTACTGGGGAGACGTTGGAGAAACTCTAAAACTTTCTGCAACACACAGGAACGTCCACCTCCTCACGACAGAGGTATCTGGACCCAAGCGATAACAGTGCCAAGACTGAGAAACCCTATTTTCAACTGTCTAAACCATGAGGCAACACAAACTACTCACAGCAAACAAAACTGGTGAAAGTTACACTCCCATCACACATGCACTGTTCTAGTCTTGTCCCAATAACCACAAGTTAGCCAGGCAGTAGTGTGGGTGTAGCATTCGGTAGGAGTTCAGAGAACTGGCTTTGAACTCAAGGGGATCTAACAATGAACCCCAACAGAGTTTACACATCCAAACTCAAGTTGTTACCAATAATACCAGTCCTAGCTCTTAGTCGTTACTGTAAGAAACATTACATCAGAAAGCATTTCGAAAGGCTTGGCACACAGGCTAAGCCTCACAAAAACATCAAAACCTATAATAACTTTGAGAATGAATTCTTCACCCAATAATGAATCCAATATGGAACAAAACCTGACTTTCTGACAACATTAGAAACTTACCATCACTGGCCCCATCTTCTAGACCCAAAATATCCCCGTTCCAAAGCCTCTACATTCTAGAACCGTGTCCATTATCCCTATGTGATTCAGAGTGTGTCTTCACTTCATTTGACACATCGCTTCCATTGGAACTCCAAGTTACGTCAGTCAACACACTGTTACTCTTCGAAGTGAGAGTTTCTGACAATGAAAAAAGAAAACACATCAGTATGTCAGCCACTGTGGTCATTTATCTAAAGGAAATTGTAAGCATGCTACTTGCCACAATCACAAAGATACAAAACTCTGACAATACTGAAAGCAATATCTTATGTCCAATCCTCTTGCCTCAAGTTTGAAGAACAACCTAAGATTCTTTGAGTTAAGGCCAAGTTACAACAAGAAAAAAAAGGAAAACTGGCTGAGATAGATTATCAATTGATAGTAGAAATGAAAGATCTCCGTGAGTGAGATCCCAGGGGAAAGAAGGAGCCATCCAAGAAGGAGGTACCTTCTTTCTCTGAATGCTGGAGAGAAATTCCGCTTGAAGGATGGCCTTATCTAAACAAGGGCAGAGTTTGTGAACTCAGGAGGCATCCATACCCTTAGCAGCTCGTCACAAGAGCCTCGGCTGATCACTGACATCATAAATAAGAGTGTCAATTGTTAAATCAACAACAGAAGTCACTGTGCACTTGCTCCTCCTGTAGGACCTCTGTCCTTAACGTGGTGTACTATGAGAATTCACGGTAACACTAGCCTTCAAACATTACTTTCCACTTTGCATGTCAGTGTGGGTGCAAGCTGTGAAAATCTTTACTGAGTATAGAGTTGGTCTCTATATAAAGATAATTAAAAATGAATCTTCATGAAGAATGGGATGTGAGAGGGAGTAGGGGGTGGGGTGGTTTGGGGGTGGGAGGGCAGGTAGGTGGGAAGAACAGCTACAATCTGAAAGCTGTACTTATGTAATTTATCTAGTAAATAAAAGCTTTCTATAAAAATAGATACTAGATATTAATAAATAGAGCACAGATATAATAACAATAATAATAATAGAAAGAATCAAAACAGACTGAATGCTCCAACATGGGAAGTATTGCATATAGCAGCCTCCCAGAATGACAATGACCTCAAATAACACCCTGGCTCAGAATCAACCCTGAAGACATTCTGATGTGGCTAAAACACCTATGAGAGCATGTCAGGCATGGGAAGACAAAACACTGTGGCACACAGGGTTCCCCATGAAGCACTTCTGTGGGTAGACCCCAAGAGAAAGAAGTGGTCATCCACAAAGGATACACTTTATTCAGAAGGCACAAAAGAACTTCCTCTTCCCCGTGGCCCTGTCTAAATATGGAAGGAGTCAGTGGATTCCACAGGCTTCCACAGCTGAGGCAGCTCAGGTCAAGATCCTCAGGTGTTCGCTGATGTGCTAATTCTGAAATTCTCAACAGGGGTCACTGTGCACTGACTTCCCATGCAGGACCTCTCTGCTCAAAGAGTTGAGGTATGTGAGTTAACAGTACCACTTGGTCACAAAGATCTACCACACTTTCACGTGAATGACACCATCTATGGATTATAAGCTAGAAGAATGTCTCATGCTCGCAAAAGTCACACCGCCCTTGGGTTCTTCTCCAAAGTTAACTCACTCCACCGCAACAGATACTATAGACATACGTAAGTCAAATCTCAGAAAGCCTTACTTTCATTGAATTCAAAAGCACTTTCATCTCTTGTTTGTTGTAAAAACAAGCCTGCCGGTGTTCTAGTGCATAGTAGGGTAATAATACTTCACCAAACATACAGTCTTTTCTCAAAAGCTAGAAGAAAGACTTCTGAATGTACATACTACAAAGAAACCTTGAATAGGGAAGCGGTGGATGCGGATGACCTAATATGATCATTTAAATGTATGCATGTAGGGCAATATTACATTATACCACATCAATATGTACAGCTACTCTTTGTCAACAAATAGAGAAACACATCAAAAAGGAAATACATCATTGTTCAGTGAAATGCATCTCCAAATGCTCACTCTTTTTCACAGAAGTATATGCCATTCCAAAGTTTCCAAATACGTATAGTATTCAGCCCGTCATGTTTTGTTAATAAGTTCTAGGTAAATTCTACTCCTGTCAGAGAAGATGCCCCTAAAGGAGACAGAGGAGGAAGAGAGGTGGGAGGGCTGCTGTGAAGTTAGGTATGGTGGGAGAATCACTATGTTCCAAAAGCCGTGTTTAGGAAATGCATCAAGTTGGTATAGCTTCCATAAAAGGTGTCTGGGAAAAACTGGAAATAAAATAATCCAGGATTCCATGGCTGGCTGTGCACTGTGTAGAGAAAATCAGTGTCTACAGGGGCTCTTTGCTGTACACCCAGGGCAACGCTCTTTCCGTCTTTTCTCTAGAAGATCCCACTTGGGAAGAAATTATGGACATCTAGTAGTCTATTTTCCTGTCTCGTCTAGTAGTAGAGGGTGCACTGCGCTTCCAACAAATCCAAGGCTGATGCTTGCTTTTGTGGAGTGGGAAGTAAGGGTGTGACAGTCAAGGGATACTCTTAACAAAAGAAACATGGGTTGAGAAGGAATTTAGCCTAATGGCTTAGATGCTTTGATGGTGAGTTCCGATGCCCATTTCTCATATCAGAGTACCTGGTTTTGATACTCATCTCTGGAGCCTAACTCCAGTTTCTTACTAAAATACCTCTGGGGAAACAATGGTTCCTATAACAAGTTCCATGCTATTCACATGGGCGACCTGGGTGGAATTGCCAGTTCCCAGTTGCAGTCTGGCACATCTCAAGGCACTTGCAGGACTGGGAAGTGAATTAGCAGTTGGGAGCTCCTCTCCTCTCTCTCTGTCTCTGTTCCTTTATAATGTTAAGATGGGAAGCGTGGCAAAGGCCCTGCCAACTCGGAAACAAAATGCGTTAGTTATAAATGAAAAGGCTGTTATATTCAGCCACACACAAACCTTAATTCATGCATGGCAAACCAAGATAAAGGAAAAACAAATACCAACTAGGAAAGTGTAGTTGGTCTGCCTAGTATATCAAAACGAAAGAAACCTAACGTACACATTGTTCTTGGAAACGAGGGAGAAATGGCCAACATTCCAACAGAAAGATGGACAAAGGACAAGGACAGTTGACAGGAAAAGGGACACAAGTGGCTTTTCTTCCAATGGAAAGAGTGCCACCTTTCTCCTGTGCAGGGCAATGCAAATAGAAACTGCACATCTCTCATTTGGCTACAATTCAAGTACTTGGCAGCATATATTGGAATAAGAAGACACTCCTCGAGGAGTGGTAATGAACATGCGAAACCATGCAACCTCTATCAAAGGGGAATCTAGCAATAGAGTTCTACAGTAGATCTGCCATTTGCACTGGCACTGTCACTTCTGGGAGTTAACTCCACAAGTATAGGGGCATATGTGGTTTCGGTGTTTGTGTTGCTAACACTCAATGCCTGAGACTGGATAATCTGTGAAGACCAGAAATTTATAGTTCTCACACCTAGAGCGCCTGGGAAGTCCAACATCAGGGCATCAGCATGCTTTGTCTGATGAAGGTCTTACTATTGCATTGTCACATGGTGCAAGGCTGAAGGCAGAAGGGCCAGAGAGCAAATCAGCTGAACACCACATGGAGCCTGTTTGACAGGGACCTCAATCCCCGGTTTCAGTAAGGCCCAGCCACGACCGTTGTGGGTATTTGGAGAGTGAATTAGTGGATAGAGATTCTCTCTCTCTCCGTTACTTTGCTTGTGTCTGTCAATGTGTGTGTGTGTGTGTGTGTGTGTTGTGTGTGTTTCCACATCTCAAGAAAACTGAACGAAGAATCCATCAAAGCCAACCATTATTCTACAGTGAATACTCTAAAATAGACAAAATTCACAGTCTGCTCAGTTCTTTAGAGGTGGACTAAATGCTGATATCATTTAAAGATGATGGTCCTCTTTCTAGAACACAGAAGGAAACAAACTCACCCAAAGCCTAATGACCCTCATTGTATTTTTATTTTTTAATATCTTTCCTGATTTACTTGGAAGATTTCTGGGTTCATATTTCATATTTCTTGATTTAGTATAGAAAGGTAGAGTGACAGCGAGGGAAAGACAGAGTAGTTTCCATTCCCTGGTTCACTTCCCAAATCCTGCAACAGCCAGGGCTGGCTGGACTAAGCCAAAGCCAGGAGCCAGCACTTCAATCTGGGTCTTGGAATTGTGTGGCATTTTGTCATCCGTTGGGGCATAGTCTGTTTCACAGGTGCATCTGCAGGCTCTTCTATCAGAAGCACAGAGGAACAAGGACTCCAAAAGGGGATATGAATGCCCCTTGTGGTACTTTAATCCCTGGACCAGATGCCCACCACAAGAGTGATGATTTATTCCAGTCGATGTCTGCTAAGTCCTTTGTATGAGAGCAAATTAGGAAAAGCAAGCAAAAGGAGAGAAGTCACTTTCCCAAAACTGGCTTAACGCACAGCATCACAATGTTCACCCACAACTTCACTTCAACAATGGCCAAGGGCAAGGACAGACATTTCTCCAAAGACGAACAGCACAAGAGCTATATTGAAAGGACACACTATTATTGGTCATTGGCCATCACAAATCAAGTCTGCAATGAGATAGATACCCCTTCCAAACCACCTCGAGGCTATTCAAATTACCATGAAACTGCTGTTGCATTCTCAACGAGCTATCTAAAAGAACCGGAAACAAGTTTGAAAAATATTTACCCAGAAGACTTCACAGGATTCACACTAGCCAAAACACAACCACAGCTCCAGTGTCCATCAGTAGATGAATGAATAAACACAATATGGTCTACTCGTATGATGGAATTCAGCATGAAGTAGAATACAAGTACTGATACGGGCTACCGCATAGGCAAAACTTGAAACCATGGTGCAAGTTGAGGGAATCCAGACACAGCAGAGAATAGTTTATAATGCTAGCTCTATGAAACATCTAGAGCATACTCACAGACCGAGAACTAATTGGCAGTTGCAATTGCTGGGGGAAGGGAGACTGGAAACTGGCTACTACTGGGTTTCGAGCTTGCTTTGCAGGTGATGTGATTCACTATTAGATGGTGGCCGAGGCGGTGGTGGGCAGGACTAAAGCTCTCAATAAACTTGCATACAGCCTTTTGGGAAAATTTTTCTGACTGCACCCACCAGTGAACTAGGGCCTCTCTGCTGCTATAGATTGGCTGGTCAAATTATTTTACTGTTTGAAAGGCAGAGTGCCAGAGAGACAGGCAGGGAGGAGGGAGACAGGGAGGTTGATCCAGTGAAACACACGAAAACCCCTTCAGCTGAAACCCCACAGTATCCACTGTGAACCAGACATGTCCTGTCCCCACAGCAAGTAGGAACAAAGTACAGCAGGTGGTATTGAACACACAGCAGGCCATCAGTACCTTTAGAGCACACCGCAAGTTGGGGGTGCACAGGATGTGTAGAAAATCACTCTCTAGGCATGACTGGTAGAAAGGGATACTTTGGTGACTTCAGTGGAAGAACATCTACCAGAGTTGACCAGGATTTCCTTCTCAAGAATTCTAGGTCTTGAATCCTCCCCCAGAGAATTATCAAAAGCGATGCATGAGAATCTACAAATTCGGTAAGACGATCAGGTTTCTCACAAGAAACTTTACAGGCCTGAAGCGTGTGAAAGCTTATCTTCACATAACTGAAGGAATAAACTTCCAACCAAAATGACATCTTCTTATGGACAAGTTAAGGGACAGCATCAGCATTAGACCTGCCTGACAGGGAAGCTCTATTGCCCTCTCCTGGAAGCAAATCGACACTACATGGCAGCAACACAGAACAACCAAAAAGTGGCAAAGCGCCCCAGGGTAAGAGAAAAGGAAAAGACACATACAGGATCTTCACTACCGCCATGGAATAGAAATCACTTTTACAACTTGGAATGAAATTTAAAGTAAAATCACAGAACTTGCAATGACTATACGGATCTCATGTGTATTTTGTAGCAAGTCATTTGGAACTACATTGCTTCTATGTGGATGAAGTGGAAGTCTAAACTAAATGTTTATAGGTGTGAATAGTTTATAGATTCCCATTGCAATGTGTCAGTAGATACCTGTAGATGATGCACAAAAGAAAATGAGAGATAAGAAGTCATTAGGAGGGGCTGGCACTGTAGTGTAGTAGGTTAAGCGCCCGCCTGCATCAATGGCATCGCATATGGGCACCAGTTTGAGGCCCGGCTGCTCCACTGCCTATCCAGCTCCCTGCTAATGGCCTGGGAAAGACGTACAGCCTGGAAAGACAGTCAGTGATGATTCAAATCCTTGGGTTCCTGCCACACAGGTTGTTGACCCAAATGGAGTCTGAGGCACTTTATTTGACTTAAGTTTTGGGGGACTGAACCAGCAGATGGAAAATCTCTGTGTCCCTGCCTTTCAAACAAATACATAGGAATTCTTTGAAAACAGAAAGCGCAATGGATGGCATGGCGACATCATAGGTCAAGGCACCTCCTGCAGTGCTGGCATCCCGTATGGGTGCAGGTCTGAGTCCCGGCTGCTCCTCTCCTGATCCAGCTCTCTACTGGGCCCAGGGAAAGCAGTGGATGATGGCCCAAATGCTTGGGCTCTGGCACCCGGTTGGGAGACCCAGAGCAGGCTCCTGGCTGCTGGAATTGCATCGGCACAGCTCCAATCATTGTGGCCATCTAGGGACTGAATCAAGGGATGGAAGAACTCTATTATCTATCTATCTATCTACCTACCTACCTAACTACGTACCTACCTACCTATCTATCTCTGTCTGTCTTCTTCTGCCTCCCTGTAACACTGACTTGAAATTAAATAAATAAATCTTACAAATGTACCCAAATGACTCCTGGCCTCGTTCATGACTTTCTTAATTCCCCAGTCTTATCGCTTGAAGCAGGGAGGACTAGGGCTCTTCCTATTGCTTGGAGGACATGGAAAAGAAAGCAGCTCACCCAAAACTCTAGGGATTACAAGCTAAGTCTAATGCCAAGTCCCTCACTTGACTCCCTAGCGAGGAAAATGATTTCACCCATGTCCTCTGAGATTCTTTCATAAAACACCAAGCAAACCAGACCTGGAAGGAGTCTATTTCCTCAGGCATCCTTAGTATTGCACTCTTCTAAAGAGGCTGGACAATTGGAATGAGCTCAGACCTATTTTCAAATGGATGCCACTCTCTGTGGTCACAATGAAGCTTCCTAGCCAGTATTTGATCCCCCAGCCCTAGTGATTTTCTGTGAGGTCTTTTGCTCTATCGATAAGGTGGCCTGTTTCTGGAGCCCTGCATGTTGAAGATGGGAGATCTGATGCCAATTTGGGGGCATGGCTTTCAGGTGAGCTCTCTCACCTTCTTCTGGAGTTCTTGGACATGGCTGCTATCATAGCCAGAGACACTGAACCCGTATTCGGGGAAGATGCGCTTTAAGCTGTGACCTCAACATCTCCCGAAGGGGCAGGATCCACGACTCAAGATGCAGTTTAGAGTCTGTTGGGTCCCTAACCTTGGCTTTTCATGGGTCTCCATACCTTGCTTGTTTCTTAGGGGTTTTCCCGAAGGAACATGCTAGAGTGTTTGGAAATGATACGAAAAGGAGGTTTGGGACCCAGCTGTCTGTCTGTCCGCAGGCTTAGGGCCCTGTCTACATTCAAGTCTCTTGAGGGAGCTGAGGAATGGCACTGTGTTTGTCTCCTTGTGTACAGTTAAGGGGATGATATTGTGGCAGCAGCCCAGAGGGGCCTTGGCATATCTTCTTAAGGGAAAGGCTCCACAGAATGGAACTTTGAAGATGTGACCTCACTTCCTTGGCGATAGAACTTACACTCTGATAGCAACAGTCCTTAGCGGCTCACTTGATGGGAGACGTTCAGGAGAAGACCATGTTCTCTCGTTGCTGCCAATCGTTGCCAGGCTCTGGCCTTTTCCGGCGCTTGAGACATTGGCTCCGCTCTCACACGGGGTGTCTGTGGCCTCTTACTGCAAGGCCACCCCAGGGAACAGAACAGCCCAGGAGGCAGCCCCAGGTAGCGGAACAGTCCCGTCCTGGCAGGGGATCACCTGTGACCCCATCTGGGTCTTCTTTGCCCCTCCCTTCACCATGACAGTGGCAGAAGAAGAGGGGCTCTTGCTGCCCAGCAACACGATTCACGTGTTGGAACCTCCTGTGTCTTGCGTGTTCATACCCTATTTTGTGGACAGCTGGTTGGGCAAGTGGGTGTTGGGGGACCTCCTCTTGTCTTCTGGAGACCTCTCTGGCTGCACAAGGGTACAGAGGCCCTTACTTTCCCGACCTGGGTAACAGAATGCCTCATGGGGGGAATTATTCTCTGTGGGGACAGCCAAGCAGGACACTGATGCCTCCGGTCTGGGCTGCCACACACTCTCTTTGCAGAGCTCCACACTCGAGTCCACAGACAGAACACATGAGGAAGCCACAGGCATCGTCAATGGACACGTGAGTCAGGCCAACAACGTGGCTAATGCCGGTGTGGAGGGAGCGAGGGGCCCAGGAGTACCCACATGTTGGGGCACGAGATGACCACGGTGTGCCTAGAACCACATCCTGAAGGGAGGAACGCCCCTGGCTTTTGGCCTCGTGATCTCCCACTCAGTGACTGACCCCCATCCCACTCTCAAAGAAATCTCAGCCCCTTGGCAACTGGGTGTTGGGAAACTCCCTGTTCACACAAGCATCGTGTGTGGCCATGGTGCTGAATGTTTGCCCACCTAGTCCAAGAATCCTGTGCAGTCCTTAGTCAGCTCCACTGCCTTCCAGGTCTTCTCCAAGCTTTAGGACTCAGTGATCCTACCAGGAAGGTTTTCCCACACAAAAGGGCAGAGGGTTCAACCAAAAGGCTGAAGATACCACACAGGACTGGAGCCTGGCCCCCACCTGTTCTATTCCATGGGATGACATTGCCCCTGTGGCCACACTTGCATGGCTGCTGGGAAGCACTGGGATTCAGCTGCATTGCCACGGCAGCGGTGCTGTAGGACACAGACTCACTGTCTCTCACGGAGCACAGTCAGCTAGGCTGCTCAAAGCACAGGAGCCCAGGTTGGGCAGCTCTCCCAACAGGAGTCGCTTGTTCCCATTTCTGGTGGCTGCATGTCAGGGCATGGCCAAGGTGATTTCTCAGGAGGGCTCATTGCCATCTCCATCCACAGTTTCATTTCCTATGCTCCCCTGGGCTTCTCTGTGCTCCTGTCACATCTGCCAATGAGCACAGCAAGGTAATGGGATGGGGCCCACGCCATTTCTGGGGGTAAGGTCAATCACCTCCTTGCGGACTACTGGCCCAACTGCAGCAGTCACACTCAAGTGCTCTGGTGTCAGAACAACCCCACGTGTGTGTTGGGGATGGGGGCCACAATTCGGCTCTGAAAAGGCAGTGATGCCCTGCTGAGGACAAACTCCAAGGACCAGGCTGGCTGGGGACTGGCTCTACACATGTGTCGTTGTAATGCCTCAAGTCAGGTCACTTGGCAGAACGCCTGTGGTCATTACTCCACAGGCAGACACCTCTGACTATGGCTCTTTTCAGGATCTAGCCTCCCCTGGGGCTTCATATCCTACTCCGCCCACTTGTTTCCATTCTGCAGTCTGGTGGCAAAGCAAATCACACAGTTGCCCTCATTTCTAGCTCCCCCAAGGGGCACGGAATCATCTTTCACTGCTGGCCCCCTCGCAGGACTTTCTCATCCCTCAGTCCCTGTTCAGCCTCTTGGCCCCAACTGGGGTTTTCTCCCAACCCGGGTGTCTGCTCCCCTGTGCTCCCTGGAACTGCCACTGACTCACGTCCTTTCTGGTCCTCCCTAGTATGGAAATGGGTCCATGCTCTACTTGGCAGAGGTCTGTGCCATGCGGACCCTACAGCCAGACACTAAAGAGATGCTGCTGGATGCCCTGGTCCCGGGCCCCCTGGGAAAAAGGATCTGCTACTTCAACACCTTCCTGTGTACATACAGCGACTTCTCCACCATTCCGTATTACTTAGACCAGATATTCGACAGGTGGGTAGCTGCCCTTCAGCACTGCGGTGATGCAGAGATGAATCTTACATGTTTTAGATGACCTAAGCGACTTAAGACATGGCGGGCATGGAACGGGTGCCTTTCTCTGTGGACAGGGCTACTGGCACACTGCGTCACACCTCTTGATTTCCTTTCTCTGCACCCTCACGAACCAATGTTTCTACTCAGGTGGGAACCGGCCATGTGCCTCTATGGTTGGAAAACCTCCCAGATGGCAATCCTGCTTTCCCCTTTTTCAAGAATCAGAAATGTTTTCTTTCACAGGCAGAGTTAGACTGAGAGAAAGAGAGAATGCGTCCTTCTGTCTGCTGGGTCACTCCCCAAATGGCTGCAAAAAGCAGGGCTCTGGGAAGCCGGGCTGAGGAGCCTGAAGCTCTATCTGGCCCCCTCAGGGGTGCCAGGGGTCCAACTACTTAGGCCATCATCCGGCACTTCCCCAGGCTCATTAGCAGGGAGCTGGACACCAAGGACAACAGCCAAGACTTGAACTGGCCAACCCTGATATGGCTTGCCAGCATCACATGTGGGCAGGGGCATTGGAAGCTGCTATGCCTTCGTACCGGCCACATTTCCTACTTGTTCCAGCTGCTCCTGTCCTCAATATATGCACAGAACAGCTGCCCTCAGGGTTGGTAGCAGTTGCCCAGACCCCTCATCGACCTGGCAGGTCTACAAGGAATCATTCACTCTACACATATATGGGAAGCCCTTCCCTTGTGCACTTTTCCAGACACTTGCCACAAATCCAGTGAACAAAGCATTCAAGGGCCTCACAGTTGTGGGGAATCCGACCCTCACAGCCGAGATCCTATACAAGTCCTGTCCTGCAGCGGCAGAGCTGAGGCTTGCTGACCTCCTCTGGGAGTAGCTGCAACGTCCCCTACTCTGATCACAAGGAGAACCCCATGTCCCACTAAGATGCGGGGAGATTGGGGTGCAGATGCGGCCTTCTGTCACTCGAAAGAATGGCAGGAAAATGAGGGCTGAGGCAAGGCAGAGGCAGACAGTAGGTGCAACTCCAACTTCTGGCCCCACCACATGCAAAGGAAGTGCTGAAGAGCAGTGCTATGGATAGGAGCAGACACGTTCTGCAGAGGAGCGGGCATGTTGGGGCTCACAGACAACACCCACATAGCCATGCCCAGGGCAGTTGCTTCCAGCTTTGCCTACCCTCCCTGACCACCCAACCCAACTCACCATCCCAGGAGCAACCTACTCCCAAGTCTGCTCAGAGCCAGAGCCTAGGGGCCTCCACCTGAGAAAACCATGGGAATGAATGGGAAGGCACTGAAAGGAACATGAGAAGGAAGCCATCCAAAGGAAAGCTACTGCCGGCAATGCCAGAATCCCTTGTGGGTGTTGGTTGGTGTCCCTGTTGTTGCAGTCCAGATTCAGGACCCTGCTCGGGGGTCTGGGAAAACCAGGGGAACATGGTCCAAGCATTTGGACCTCTGCCACCCATGTGGGAGACCTGGATGGAGCTCCTCACTCCCCGCATGAGCCTGGCCCAGTGCTGTCCACTGCCCATCCGGGGAGTCAAGCAGTGGATGCAAGACCTCTGCCCCGGTGTGTGTCTCTCCCTCTCTCTCTCTAACTCTTGGGATTCACAGTCAAGAAATCGCCTTGGAAAACAGCAAAGCATGGCATTGTCTTTAAGAAGCTAGAGTTCACCGGCAGGCTCCGTGCCCCACCCCACACAGGGAGTCCTGGAAGGGCAGCAAGCAGGGTAAGGTCAAGTCTGACTCTGCTGCCCACTCTCCTTCCCCAGGAACATGGCTTCCTGTTTGCAAAGCTGCAAAGCCAAGTACAAGGCCGAATTCTGCGATCGCACGGATCTCCCGCTTCTAAAGATGAAGGTCGGATCCAAGCAGGTCCGCTTGCCCAGAGGAGACCTGCAGACCCATGCGTGCTTTCTGCGTGTCAGGATGGCCTACCCAAATCCCACACAGGCAGAAGCAGTCGGTAAGATGCACTGCACTCCGCGAGATTCTCTCGGTGGGCTTTGGGGCTGGAGCCCCTTTAGAGGCAATGGGATCGCGCCTGGCTTTGGAGAGGCCATTGGAAAGTGCTTGATGTTGCTGACCCTTTCTCTTCTCCCAGCTCCTGCTCTATTTGCCAGGCTGCAGTCATGCCAAACACTGGCTTTAGAGCCAGATTCCCCACTGCTCACAGAGCTAGAACCTCTTCTGGAGACAGGATCCATTTCAAAACTGAGGCTGCCACCATGCACAGAATCAGCACCAAAGACAACTACCAAAGTCTCCTGCGCATGTCCGGGACCTGCAAACAACCAGCCTCGCAAGATGGCTAGCATCACCACATTCCCCGCCAAGCTGCTGGCGGAACAGTTCACACTGATGGACGCGGTGAGCAGCGGGCTTGTCTCGGCAGGGCCAGGCCCGAACACCCCTTTGGCACCAGCCTCCCCACAGCTGCCCCGACCAGAATCCAGTGGCCTGGCTGCAGTTCAGGCTTCAGGTCCCACCACCTATGTGACTGGACCAATGTCTTCACTCCCAAGGCTGCCTTTCTCCCATGGCTGGCAGAGAGGGCACCCAAACCACACCAGCTGCACAGTGACTCTGCAGATCAACTGACATGGGCCTGGCAGAAAGTAGGGCTGGATCTGACCCACAGGGTACTGGACGGGCCTAGGTGGAGGGCATCCAGGTCCACCCACTGCCTTCCCATCTGCCTCGATGCCACAGATGTCCTGGGTCCTAGCACACATATCCATATCAAACAGCAAGCACCTTGTTGGAGTTGCCACAGGGAGCAGCACTGGCACAGGGACAAGGACTCCAGGGCAGATGCTGTGAGAGCAGAAGGATGAGATACTGGGCGGGATGCCTGGGAGCACACACCTCTGTCTCTTTCCTCAAGGCTTGGGAGGGTTGGGATCTGGGCTGGCAGGAGCGAGGCGACCTCAGTGGCAGAACACATAGCCCAGCTGCTCCCATGTTGGGGAGCTGCATGCCAAACTACCTGAGCTGCAGCTTCGAGCACTGTCACTTGCCGGGGTGGCTGGGCTTCACTGCATTCGAGCTAGGCTGGCTGTGCCCATGGGATACCCTCTTGCCCCCAGGAGCTCTTCCAGAATGTGGTCCCCTATCAGTGCCACAGCTCCATCCGGATCCAGCAGAACAAGGAGGTCAATGCGCAGCTGCCCCCTACTGTTCTCGCTGTCATCATCCACTACCACCACGTGGCCCATTGTGTTACTACCACGTGCTTGGGGGACCCCAGCATGAAGGCAGAGGACAGGGCCCGCGTGGTGGAACACTGGATCAAGGTGGCCAAGGTAAGCTGAGGCTGTCCCAGGGGCTCCCTCTCTGCACGGCAGGGACGTGCCACTTTGCTTCCTCAGCTCTCAGGTGTACAGTCTGTGGTCACAGATCCTGCCCAATCCCTGGGCTCTTGGGATCCACGAGGTGGCCTGATCTCACTCACTTGTCCCAGAACTACATGCTCACTTCCCGCCTAGGCCCCTGACATGGGTTGAAACCAATCTAGCCCATGTGAGCGTGGCTCAAGGGGGTCCCATCACTGACCTGCTCTGGCTCCCTGGCCAACTCTCTGATGCATGAGGGGGATGTCAGCACAGCTGGCTGAGCCTGGCTCAGGTGGGGCTCCAAGCCACCTACCTGCCATTCATCCGCTCCCTGCCCTAGGAGTGCCTGGCTCTCCGGAACTACTGCTCGGTCCACACCATCCTCTGCGCTCTGCAGAGCCACCCGGTACGCCAGCTGAAAACAACGTGGGGAGAAGTCTCCAGGTGGGTGTGCATCCCTCAAAGCACCTGGTGGACCCGGGACTACCCTCGGGCCTAAGCACTAATCCTCCAAGACTCACAGAGGCTGGTATCCTGGGACACAGGGAGAGGCGTGGACTGCCGGGGGCAGGGGTGGGGAGCACCATCTTTCAGCGGCCCTGGGACATGAGGACTGGGTTTCTGCCTCAGGATGACATTTCCATTAGTCAGGCACATGTGGCTTCCAAACTACATACTTGCGCCTGTGCACCACGCAGCACTGGACCTGCCTGGGCACTCCAACTCTGTAAACACTCACACACACACACACACACACACACACATACACACACACAATCAAAACAGAAGATACTACCAGGCAGGGTGGATCCTCTGATCTTTGTTCTTAAACCAAAGGGGTTTGATCCACCACCTCACCATTCCATCCAAATATCTCCTGGTTTTCCCCTCACAACAGAAAAAGTGCCAGGAAATTTCAGCGTCTTTGCACACAGGACAAAAAAGTCAACAGAGATGTGCCCATGAAGGTAAAGTGGGGGCTCAGGGACAGGGGTGAGGGCTTGGCAGGAGGGGAAGGGGTGTGGCTGTAAGGGCATCAGGGCAGAGGGGAGCTTTTGGTGTCACTGAAAGTGTGCTTGAAAAGAAAACCTGGGGTGTGCCTGCTAGGACAACAGGCCAAGAGAGGGCTGTGTTCACAGGTCGTGGGATGCAGTCGGGCTCAGAGGGCAATGGGAATGGGCTGCAGCAAGAGCAGCTTGGCTCTCAGAGGGGGCTGTGAGCACCCACAGGTCTCTGGCTCCCATGCTGTTCCTGCTTCCCCCAGGCTGTGAGGTGGATGCGGCAGCAAGGGCTTCCTTCCATCTGTG
Source organism: Oryctolagus cuniculus (assembly GCF_051225735.1). Classification (NCBI taxonomy): domain Eukaryota; kingdom Metazoa; phylum Chordata; class Mammalia; order Lagomorpha; family Leporidae; genus Oryctolagus; species Oryctolagus cuniculus. The sequence continues at coordinate 71,199,955 of NC_142872.1, forward strand.
CTGGGGCCCTAGAGGTCCTTTGGAAACCAGGCCTGCTACAGGGTTCTCTGTTGCAGCCTTCCATGGGGAGGGCTGCCAAGCCTGCCCCACACATTGCACAGCTTGGGAATGCCAGGGGCTGAGCAGTCGAGTGGGATGCCAAGCATTGGGTCTTACTGGCTGCCCTGGGAGCAGAACTTCTGTCTTCTCGAGGAGAGAAGCAAGCAGCATGAGCCTGTCTCTCAGTCTGCACAGGGAGCCTCATGTGCATCCAGGGAGGCAGGGTATGGGGTGCTGGGCCTGGCTTCCTCTCAGGGACATGCTGAGGCACAGGTCAGTCAAAGGATACTTAGGGCAAGGGGGACCTGAGGTGGGAGGGGAGGCCAGCACCCTCTCCAGCTGAGGAGCAGGCACAGGGAGGCGTGGTCAATCCCCCAAAGCCACCTTCCCAGTGGGAGCTGCATGAATCCATACAGAGCACGTTGTGGGAGGAGGGGAGTGCAGGGTGGGCATTATACCAATGGAAGTGAGCCAGACATGCAGGGCTCAAGGTGGTTTGCACAAATGTGGGCCGGTCAGGAAAGGACTATCTCCCTGAACGTGACCCTGACCCTGGCAGATGGCGATCTGCAGGTTGCCCGCCCGGGAGCAGAACCCCCAGAGAACACAGATGCGGCAGCGGCTGCAGAAGAAGGCAAGTGTGCCTGGGGAGGGGGGGGCAGGGGCTCCTGTCTCCCACTGGGGGCCCATGTCAAGGGAGCAGGGCCTTCTGCCTCCCTTGTTTGCCCACGCCCATCACCACAGTAGCTGAGAGACCCCAGTTGAGAGACCAGAGCTGAGGGCCTGAGCTGAAGGGCTCCCAGCAGACTTGGGCCTGAGCTGGGGCTGGCACCCCACAAGCTGACTTGTTATCATGCCATCAGGGCTCCCAGGGTTGTCCGATTCTAGAGGCAGTTGGCTGGATGCAGGGAGAATTGGGAAAGGCACTTTAGGGGCGGGGAGCTTCCCAATGGGGAATGTGGCCAGGGCTCCAGCAGCTGGGGTGGAGTGCATCTCAGGGGCCGGGCCTTGGTGGCACCTGAGAACAGCTGCTCACCACCACCACCACCTCATGGCACAGGGAGCCGTCCCCTTCCTTGGCACTTTCATCATGTATCTGGATAGGCTGGACATCGCCATGAAGGACTTCGTAGATGTGAGTGAACTTGCCATGGGTGGGGCAGGCTCCAGGACCCTGAGGCTTGGGGGGAGGGTCCTGGGCTGAGCTCTCAGCCCCCAGCTCCTTGCTGCCCATGTCTCCGGAGGCCTCACAAGCTGTCCCAGGGAGGAGGGCTCACCTGCATATCCCCTCTGAGTGCGGGAGCCTGCAACCAGGTGCCCATCCCTGTCCCCCAAGGGTTGAAGCTGCATAGCCAGAGTCCCTGACTGCAAAGCTGCACAAGGTCTTGGCTGAGCCTGCTCAGCCTCTGAGTTGGGTGGCACCCAAGGGAAGGAGAGAAATTGGGCCCCTGTGAGGTCAGGCAGCACCCACATGCCTCAGTCCACCCATCCATTCCCAGGCCTCACTTTCCCTGCCTGCCATCAGACATGGTTGGGACAGCAGTTCCCTGAGCCTCAGCCACCATGTCCCCTTCTGCAGAGCTAACAGCCTGTCCCAGGGACACCTTCTTTTCCTTCCTCTTACCCAGAGGGGAGGGCCAGGGGCTAGTCACAGGCCAGGGGCTGTTCTGATGGACTCTGCCTTCCAGGGAAAAAACAACATGCTGAAAATGACAAAGGTGAGCAGCTCTGCCCTATCTTCCAGGCACAGAGGGGATGGAGGGGTCAGAGATGCGCTGGGCAGAAAGCCCAGGCTCCAGCCCATGCGTGTCTGTCTGCTCTCTCCACTGGGATGGAAACACACAGAAGGAGGAGAGCATCCCTAGGGAGGCTGTGGCTAAGGGACTGGAATCCAGGAGAACTTCCTTCCTGGGCGAGGGGCTGTGTGTATGCTACTCAGAAGACAGCTTGGAGCCTGGAAGGGATGGCCAGGGAAGGCTTCTCTAGCTAAAAGACCCAGAGGCCAGCCCCCTGCCCCTGCCACAGTCTGCCCCTCCAGCAGTCCCAGTGCAGGCCTGTCAGCATCCTCTCTGCCCCTCTTGCCCCAGGAGATAAAAGTTCTCCAAGAAATGCAGCGGCTCCAGGTGGCAGCCGGTCAATATACTTTGCTGCGCGACGCAGAGTTTGCACTGTGGTTCCAATCCATGGAGAGGCTCAGTGACACTAAGAGGTGAGTGCTGGGCAGGGATTGCGGGATGTCCAGGGTGGCAGATGGGGAAGGTTCTCCTGTTGTGCACTGAGGAGAGGGCTACCCATGGCTCCTTGGTCAGCAGAGGGCCTTACCCATGGGCAGTGCGGGGCTCCAGGACTGCGGCTGCAGGGCGGGCCCTGGAGGGAGCCTGAGATGAGCAAGAGTGCACTCATGGCTGCTTCTGTGTCCTGCAGCTACAACCTGTCCTGCCTACTCCAGCCCCTCTGCTAGAATGTCCACCTCATCCTCAAGGCCAAGAACATCAGGCCTTGGAGAACATCAGCATGACTGAGTCCCCCATGCAGGCAGAGAGTGGGGGCTGCAGAGTTCATCTGTGGGCTCGGGGACTGCACCGTGACACTCGCTCCGTTCCCCGCCGACCAAGCAACAACCCAGTGCCTGGGAGACTGGCCTCCCTCTCTCAGATGGGTGGTCACATCATCACCAATTTCACGGATTCCTCCTAGATTTTCCTATGTATATAGTTCACCATGATTAGTACCAGTTGGTTAGGCCTTTCATTAAAGTAGTATACATGGTAGACCATGAGTGTCCTTCTTCCTCTTTATCCCTTCCCTGCCCTGCTAATTAGAGACCATTCTCTAGATCCACAGACAAAGACATTCATGCAGATTCGAGAGGGGTGTGTCTCCCCATGCAAGGATGCCACACCATGAGTGCTCTTTCAGTTCTGAGGCTCCTACATGGAGCCCCATGCTGTCTCGTGGAGAGAGTCCCTCAGGGTCTGTTCTGAAGCGCAATTCATACATCCATCGGTATCTGGCGAGAACAACGCTCTCACTGCTTCTACACTTGCTCCCACGAGCTTTGGGAGTTTGCTGCTTAGGGCCCTTTAGGCTCAGATGGTGGTCCCCTCTATACAGTGTTTTCCAAATGATGTGTGTCACCAGTGACCAGCAAAATGTCCCAAGAACACAACTCAGCCCTAGTCACTAGAGAGAATTCCCTGTGAGATTCAGTGGGAAATGCACATAATAAAAGTGCACAATCTTGGGAAGCCAACACTGACAAAAATTTCATCGATGTATACATATATATACACAGAGATTTGTATGTATTCAGGTGAAGTATCCACCTGCAGCAAAGGCATCCCACATGGGTGCCCGTTTGAGTCCCAGCTGCTCTGCTTCCTACCCAGCTCCCTGCTAATGGCCAGGGAGAGACATACAGCCTGGGAGACAGGAAGTGATATTTCAAACACCTGGGTCCCTGCCCCGCAGGTTGGAGACACATGCTGCGTTGGAGACACTGTACTTGACTCAAGTATTTGGGGACCGAACCAGCAGCTGGAACATCTCTGTGTCTCTGCCTTCCAACCAATGAGTCAGAATTCTTTCAAACATGAAAGCACAGGGGCTGCCACTGTGGCATAGCAGGGAAAGGTGATGCCTACAGTGCCGACATCCCATGGGGCCGCCTGTTCGAGGCCCGGCTGCTCCTCTTCTGATCCAGTACTCTGCTATGGCCTGGGAAAGCAGTAGGGTTTGGCACAAATGGTTTGGCCCCTGCACACTTGTAGGCTTTCGATCGGCTCACTCCCAGCCATTGCAGCCATTTGCAGAGGGAACCTGCAGATTGGAGGTCGCTCTCTCACTCTCCCAGCCTCCCTGTCACTCTGCCTTTAATAAATATATCTTGAAAACAATTAAAATACAAATAATGTACTAAAGGAGTAACTTGAGCCAAGAAAACCAAAGATCGGTCTAGTGGTCATGGTAAAACACTACCACAGAAACCACAGGTGCTCTAAGTATATGCCATGATCATGGGAAAGATATCTCATGTTCCTATTTAGACAAATGAACAGACATTGGACAATGTATGCCGAAACTGCGAAAATGTACAGTTTATACTGATATGGATTTGCCTTCTGGAAGCCTGGGATTCTAGGACAGGGTAGGAAGAGAGAACACCGAGTAGGAGCCCCAGTCAAAACCTGCCCATTGAATAGCTAGAGCTCTCCAAGAAGAGCACAACTTCCATAGCTTGTCCATGTTAGGTGAATCTACTGGGAGACGAGCATGGGGAATTGATGACACAGCTTCCTCTCCTTTCCCTATAGCCCTGAGATGCCTCTACACCACATCTCCAGTGTCCTACAGATGAGCAAACCTGGGGGTGGTCCTGGGGACACCTAGAACCCCACAGATCCAAAACACTTGACAAACGCTAAGCAGAAAAACATACCAAAGCACGTCCCAATTAACTGCTGAAAACCACTAGCAACACCAAAACCTTCAAAGATCAAAAATGAGAAGCTTCAGCCTGACTCACAAAATCCTTGAGCTGAAAGACAATGCATCAGTGCCTTCAGAACTTGGGAAAAACCATTTCCAACCTAAAAGTACATACATGTTTTCAATCCTACATTACAGGACAGTAAGATCAAAGCATAGTTAGAGATGCCAAGCATCAAAAACGCTTCTGTATGCCATTGCTCAGAACCTGCCAGAAGATGTGCTCCAGAAAATCAAGGGTGGAGGGGCCTGCACCCTAGCTCACTTGGTTATTCCTCTGCCTGCGGTGCCGGCTTCCCATATGTATGCTGGGTTCTAGTCCCGGTTGCCCTCTTCCAGTCCAGCTCTCTGCTGTGGCCCGGGAGGGCAGTGAAGAATGGCCCAAGTGCTTGGGCCCTGCACCCGCATGGGAGACCTGGAAGAAGCACCTGGCTCCTGGCTTCAGATCAGCACAGCGCAGGCCATGGGGGCCATTTGGGGAGTGAACCAACAGAAGGAAGACCTTTCTCTCTGTCTCTGTCTCTCTCACTGTCGATAACTCTACCTGTCAAATAAATAAATATAAATAAATACATAAAACTTTTTACAAAATCAAGCGTGGAAAAAAAAAACTCTGAGGAAAACATGAAATGCAAGATCAAGGAGCACCATCAGCAAAGAAGTGAACACATTCCTAGAATGATGGGGAACAGAAACCCCAGGGTGACAACATCCACAAAGAGAAAAGCATCTTGAATCCACATTGGAGCAACTAGGAGGTGGTAGGGAAACATTCACCAAGAAAATGAAACTGAGAGAAAGTCTGGTAAGTATAGAAATGTTTATGAGACTGTAAGACAATGAAGAAATATGAGGATTCTATGAATGTTCAGCAAAACGACCTAAGAAAGGGTCAATATGGGGAGCAGGTGTTTCACGCATTGGTCAAGATGCCACTTGGGGATGCATACACCCCAGGGCAGAGGGCATGGGTTTGAGTCCTGGCTCCAATTCAGATTCCACCTTCTTGCTCATGTGCACCCAGAGAGGTGGTCAGAGAAGCCTCAAGTACCTGGAGCCCTGGCACACGAGTGCTAGACCCAAATGCAGTTTCAGGCTCCTGGATTCAGCCTGACCCAGCCCTTGGCTGCTGCGAGCATTCAGGGAATGAACCCAGCAGATGGACAATCTCTGGGCCCCACTGTCTTTCACACCAATACGTTTTTTTAAAAAATCCAAGTAACACAACTCATTGTTCAAGAGCATCATGATAATTAGCACTGGTCTTGATGATCAAGAGTCCTTATGGAATTACAATGATGTAAATGCTGCACACTCAACTAAGCAAACCCTGACATATCTGTACTAGGGCCCTGGAGGGACAACCAAAGTTCATTGCCTAGTTGGCAGTGGAGAGTCAGGGGGGAGAGAGCTCCATATTTCCCCATGTTGAGAAGCACAGCACCAGCATGTGAGTTAAGGACCAAGGTGTGGAGCTCAAAAGAAAGCTCTGAGAGTGAAAAGGACGATCCCTGAGAAGGAACGGTGGGAGAAACACCAAAAGGCCTTGATGAACATATGTTATAAAAGAATAGGAGTTTCTGAAACGATCCATTCTTACCTTAGCAAACTCAGAGAGCCTGTCATCACTCGTCAAAGACTGCCGACTTGCACAAGAAGCACAGTCTGAGGGACCCACGGCACCCTTGCCATCTTCAAGTTCGTTACATTCACCAGCACCTTCCCTGTCCCTGTCGAGCTCCCAGTCAGGGAAATGCAATTCACCTAAAAAGGCACAAGTTGCAACTTACTTCATTTCAAATCATTAAATGGTTTACAACTATTTGTATTCTCAGTAGATAGTATATCCCTGTTCCTGAATAAAGGTTAAAACTACATTCAGACAGTGAAAAAGTTATCCCTGGCCTCTTTTCTAGTCACTTGGTTTCTCGCATCTCTTAACCCCACCCAATCAAACTTAACCACATTTGTTAGCTCTTGGATACCCTTGCCGAGTCTCCATTGCCTGTGCAAGTAACTAGCTAACTGTGCATGTTGTATTTACCTCCTTTCGTACAAACCATGATCTTTTTCACTTCACATCATTAAGGTGATTTTCCTTACCACTAAACAGGGAATGCCCTCAGTCCCAAATGTCCTTGTAAAAGGAGGATATTTTCAGCTCAGAAGACCCAGCAGATATCAAAGGAAATAACTCAGCCAAGTGCAAAAGCAAAAAGAATATTGGCCATCTTCTAGAGAGGCTGTCTGTACAAACCTAACTTGTTCATATTAAGCGTAAGTCGCTAATAGGAACGGTGAGGATGAAAAGTTACCAGCTTACTTTGAGTGCATTAAGATGTCTAAATAGTCTAGTTAAGCTATCTCTTTTAAGATTTGGAAAAGTACATGATTTCTACAATTCTTGTCTGTGTCTATCAACTGGGGTGTGTCCTTCAGGGGATGCCTCACCTCAGAAGACTTCTTTGGGAGTGTCCACGGGGACTGATGCTGTCACTGTAATGTACTGGGGAGACGTTGGAGAAACTCTAAAACTTTCTGCAACACACAGGAACGTCCTCCTCCTCACGACAGAGGTATCTGGACCCAAGCGATAACAGTGCCAAGACTGAGAAACCCTATTTTCAACTGTCTAAACCATGAGGCAACACAAACTACTCACAGCAAACAAAATTGGTGAAAGTTACACTCCCATCACACATGCACTGTTCTAGTCTTGTCCCAATAACCACAAGTTAGCCAGGCAGTAGTGTGGGTGTAGCATTCGGTAGGAGTTCAGAGAACTGGCTTTGAACTCAAGGGGATCTAACAATGAACCCCAACAGAGTTTACACATCCAAACTCAAGTTGTTACCAATAATACCAGTCCTAGCTCTTAGTCGTTACTGTAAGAAACATTACATCAGAAAGCATTTCGAAAGGCTTGGCACAGAGGCTAAGCCTCACAAAAACATCAAAACCTATAATAACTTTGAGAATGAATTCTTCGCCCAATAATGAATCCAATATGGAACAAAACCTGACTTTCTGACAACATTAGAAACTTACCATCACTGGCCCCATCTTCTAGACCCAAAATATCCCCGTTCCAAAGCCTCTACATTCTAGAACCGTGTCCATTATCCCTATGTGATTCAGAGTGTGTCTTCACTTCATTTGACACATCGCTTCCATTGGAACTCCAAGTTACGTCAGTCAACACACTGTTACTCTTCGAAGTGAGAGTTTCTGACAATGAAAAAAGAAAACACATCAGTATGTCAGCCACTGTGGTCATTTATCTAAAGGAAATTGTAAGCATGCTACTTGCCACAATCACAAAGATACAAAACTCTGACAATACTGAAAGCAATGTCTTATGTCCAATCCTCTTGCCTCAAGTTTGAAGAACAACCTAAGATTCTTTGAGTTAAGGCCAAGTTACAACAAGAAAAAAAAGGAGAACTGGCTGAGATAGATTATCAATTGATAGTAGAAATGAAAGCTCTCCGTGAGTGAGATCCCAGGGGAAAGAAGGAGCCATCCAAGAAGGAGGTACCTTCTTTCTCTGAATGCTGGAGAGAAATTCCGCTTGAAGGATGGCCTTATCTAAACAAGGGCAGAGTTTGTGAACTCAAGAGGCATCCATACCCTTAGCAGCTCGTCACAAGAGCCTCGGCTGATCACTGACATCATAAATAAGAGTGTCAATTGTTAAATCAACAACAGAAGTCACTGTGCACTTGCTCCTCCTGTAGGACCTCTGTCCTTAACGTGGTGTACTATGAGAATTCACGGTAACACTAGCCTTCAAACATTACTTTCCACTTTGCATGTCAGTGTGGGTGCAAGCTGTGAAAATCTTTACTGAGTATAGAGTTGGTCTCTATATAAAGATAATTAAAAATGAATCTTCATGAAGAATGGGATGCGAGAGGGAGTAGGGGGTGGGGTGGTTTGGGGGTGGGAGGGCAGGTAGGTGGGAAGAACAGCTACAATCTGAAAGCTGTACTTATGTAATTTATCTAGTAAATAAAAGCTTTCTATAAAAATAGATACTAGATATTAATAAATAGAGCACAGATATAATAACAATAATAATAACAATAATAATAATAGAAAGAATCAAAACAGACTGAATGCTCCAACATGGGAAGTATTGCATATAGCAGCCTCCCAGAATGACAATGACCTCAAATAACACCCTGGCTCAGAATCAACCCTGAAGACATTCTGATGTGGCTAAAACACCTATGAGAGCATGTCAGGCATGGGAAGACAAAACACTGTGGCACACAGGGTTCCCCATGAAGCACTTCTGTGGGTAGACCCCAAGAGAAAGAAGTGGTCATCCACAAAGGATACACTTTATTCAGAAGGCACAAAAGAACTTCCTCTTCCCCGTGGCCCTGTCTAAATATGGAAGGAGTCAGTGGATTCCACAGGCTTCCACAGCTGAGGCAGCTCAGGTCAAGATCCTCAGGTGTTCGCTGATGTGCTAATTCTGAAATTCTCAGCAGGGGTCACTGTGCACTGACTTCCCATGCAGGACCTCTCTGCTCAAAGAGTTGAGGTATGTGAGTTAACAGTACCACTTGGTCACAAAGATCTACCACACTTTCACGTGAATGACACCATCTATGGATTATAAGCTAGAAGAATGTCTCATGCTCGCAAAAGTCACACCGCCCTTGAGTTCTTCTCCAAAGTTAACTCACTCCACCGCAACAGATACTATAGACATACGTAAGTCAAATCTCAGAAAGCCTTACTTTCATTGAATTCAAAAGCACTTTCATCTCTTGTTTGTTGTAAAAACAAGCCTGCCGGTGTCCTAGTGCATAGTAGGGTAATAATACTTCACCAAACATACAGTCTTTTCTCAAAAGCTAGAAGAAAGACTTCTGAATGTACATACTACAAAGAAACCTTGAATAGGGAAGCGGTGGATGCGGATGACCTAATATGATCATTTAAATGTATGCATGTAGGGCAATATTACATTATACCACATCAATATGTACAGCTACTCTTTGTCAACAAATAGAGAAACACATCAAAAAGGAAATACATCATTGTTCAGTGAAATGCATCTCCAAATGCTCACTCTTTTTCATAGAAGTATATGCCATTCCAAAGTTTCCAAATACGTATAGTATTCAGCCCGTCATGTTTTGTTAATAAGTTCTAGGTAAATTCTACTCCTGTCAGAGAAGATGCCCCTAAAGGAGACAGAGGAGGAAGAGAGGTGGGAGGGCTGCTGTGAAGTTAGGTATGGTGGGAGAATCACTATGTTCCAAAAGCCGTGTTTAGGAAATGCATCAAGTTGGTATAGCTTCCATAAAAGGTGTCTGGGAAAAACTGGAAATAAAATAATCCAGGATTCCATGGCTGGCTGTGCACTGTGTAGAGAAAATCAGTGTCTACAGGGGCTCTTTGCTGTACACCCAGGGCAACGCTCTTTCCGTCTTTTCTCTAGAAGATCCCACTTGGGAAGAAATTATGGACATCTAGTAGTCTATTTTCCTGTCTCGTCTAGTAGTAGAGGGTGCACTGCGCTTCCAACAAATCCAAGGCTGATGCTTGCTTTTGTGGAGTGGGAAGTAAGGGTGTGACAGTCAAGGGATACTCTTAACAAAAGAAACATGGGTTGAGAAGGAATTTAGCCTAATGGCTTAGATGCTTTGATGGTGAGTTCCAATGCCCATTTCTCATATCAGAGTACCTGGTTTTGATACTCATCTCTGGAGCCTAACTCCAGTTTCTTACTAAAATACCTCTGGGGAAACTATGGTTCCGATAACAAGTTCCACGCTATTCACATGGGCGACCTGGGTGGAATTGCCAGTTCCCAGTTGCAGTCTGGCACATCTCAAGGCACTTGCAGGACTGGGAAGTGAATTAGCAGTTGGGAGCTCCTCTCCTCTCTCTCTGTCTCTGTTCCTTTATAATGTTAAGTTGGGAAGAGTGGCAAAGGCCCTGCCAACTCGGAAACAAAATGCGTTAGTTATAAATGAAAAGGCTGTTATATTCAGCCACACACAAACCTTAATTCATGCATGGCAAACCAAGATAAAGGAAAAACAAATACCAACTAGGAAAGTGTAGTTGGTCTGCCTAGTATATCAAAACGAAAGAAACCTAACGTACACATTGTTCTTGGAAACGAGGGAGAAATGGCCAACATTCCAACAGAAAGATGGGCAAAGGACAAGGACAGTTGACAGGAAAAAGGACACAAGTGGCTTTTCTTCCAATGGAAAGAGCGCCACCTTTCTCCTGTGCAGGGCAATGCAAATAGAAACTGCACATCTCTCATTTGGCTACAATTCAAGTACTTGGCAGCATATATTGGAATAAGAAGACACTCCTCGAGGAGTGGTAATGAACATGCGAAACCATGCAACCTCTATCAAAGGGGAATCTAGCAATAGAGTTCTACAGTAGATCTGCCATTTGCACTGGCACTGTCACTTCTGGGAGTTAACTCCACAAGTATAGGGGCATATGTGGTTTCTGTGTTTGTGTTGCTAACACTCAATGCCTGAGACTGGATAATCTGTGAAGACCAGAAATTTATAGTTCTCACACCTAGAGCGCCTGGGAAGTCCAACATCAGGGCATCAGCATGCTTTGTCTGATGAAGGTCTTACTATTGCATTGTCACATGGTGCAAGGCTGAAGGCAGAAGGGCCAGAGAGCAAATCAGCTGAACACCACATGGAGCCTGTTTGACAGGGACCTCAATCCCCGGTTTCAGTAAGGCCCAGCCACGACCGTTGTGGGTATTTGGAGAGTGAATTAGTGGATAGAGATTCTCTCTCTCTCCGTTACTTTGCTTGTGTCTGTCAATGTGTGTGTGTGTGTGTGTGTTGTGTTTCCACATCTCAAGAAAACTGAACGAAGAATCCATCAAAGCCAACCATTATTCTACAGTGAATACTCTAAAATAGACAAAATTCACAGTCTGCTCAGTTCTTTAGAGGTGGACTAAATGCTGATATCATTTAAAGATGATGGTCCTCTTTCTAGAACACAGAAGGAAACAAACTCACCCAAAGCCTAATGACCCTCATTGTATTTTTATTTTTTAATATCTTTCCTGATTTCCTTGGAAGATTTCTGGGTTCATATTTCATATTTCTTGATTTAGTATAGAAAGGTAGAGTGACAGCGAGGGAAAGACAGAGTAGTTTCCATTCCCTGGTTCACTTCCCAAATCCTGCAACAGCCAGGGCTGGCTGGACTAAGCCAAAGCCAGGAGCCAGCACTTCAATCTGGGTCTTGGAATTGTGTGGCATTTTGTCATCCGTTGGGGCATAGTCTGTTTCACAGGTGCATCTGCAGGCTCTCTATCAGAAGCACAGAGGAACAAGGACTCCAAAAGGGGATATGAATGCCCCTTGTGGTACTTTAATCACTGGACCAGATGCCCACCACAAGAGTGATGATTTATTCCAGTCGATGTCTGCTAAGTCCTTTGTATGAGAGCAAATTAGGAAAACCTAACGTACACATTGTTCTTGGAAACGAGGGAGAAATGGCAAACATTCCAACAGAAAGATGGGCAAAGGACAAGGACAGTTGACAGGAAAAGGGACACAAGTGGCTTTTCTTCCAATGGAAAGAGCGCCACCTTTCTCCTGTGCAGGGCAATGCAAATAAAAACTGCACATCTCTCATTTGGCTACAAAGCAAAAGGAGAGAAGTCACTTTCCCAAAACTGGCTTAACGCACAGCATCACAATGTTCACCCACAACTTCACTTCAACAATGGCCAAGGGCAAGGACAGACATTTCTCCAAAGACGAACAGCACAAGAGCTATATTGAAAGGACACACTATTATTGGTCATTGGCCATCACAAATCAAGTCTGCAATGAGATAGATACCCCTTCCAAACCACCTCGAGGCTATTCAAATTAACGTGAACCTGCTGTTGCATTCTCAACGAGCTATCTAAAAGAACCGGAAACAAGTTTGAAAAATATTTATCCAGAAGACTTCACAGGATTCACACTAGCCAAAACACAACCACAGCTCCAGTGTCCATTAGTAGATGAATGAATAAACACAATATGGTCTACTCGTATGATGGAATTCAGCATGAAGTAGAATACAAGTACTGATACGGGCTACCGCATAGGCAAAACTTGAAACCATGGTGCAAGTTGAGGGAATCCAGACACAGCAGAGAATAGTTTATAATGCTAGCTCTATGAAACATCTAGAGCATACTCACAGACCGAGAACTAATTGGCAGTTGCAATTGCTGGGGGAAGGGAGACTGGAAACTGGCTACTACTGGGTTTCGAGCTTGCTTTGCAGGTGATGTGATTCACTATTAGATGGTGGCCGAGGCGGTGGTGGGCAGGACTAAAGCTCTCAATAAACTTGCATACAGCCTTTTGGGAAAATTTTTCTGACTGCACCCACCAGTGAACTAGGGCCTCTCTGCTGCTATAGATTGGCTGGTCAAATTATTTTACTGTTTGAAAGGCAGAGTGCCAGAGAGACAGGCAGGGAGGAGGGAGACAGGGAGGTTGATCCAGTGAAACACACGAAAACCCCTTCAGCTGAAACCCCACAGTATCCACTGTGAACCAGACATGTCCTGTCCCCACAGCAAGTAGGAACAAAGTACAGCAGGTGGTATTGAACACACAGCAGGCCATCAGTACCTTTAGAGCACACCGCAAGGTGGGGGTGCACAGGATGTGTAGAAAATCACTCTCTAGGCATGACTGGTAGAAAGGGATACTTTGGTGACTTCAGTGGAAGAACATCTACCAGAGTTGACCAGGATTTCCTTCTCAAGAATTCTAGGTCTTGAATCCTCCCCCAGAGAATTATCAAAAGCGATGCATGAGAATCTACAAATTCGGTAAGACGATCAGGTTTCTCACACGAAACTTTACAGGCCTGAAGCGTGTGAAAGCTTATCTTCACATAACTGAAGGAATAAACTTCCAACCAAAATGACATCTTCTTATGGACAAGTTAAGGGACAGCATCAGCATTAGACCTGCCTGACAGGGAAGCTCTATTGCCCTCTCCTGGAAGCAAATCGACACTACATGGCAGCAACACAGAACAACCAAAAAGTGGCAAAGCGCCCCAGGGTAAGAGAAAAGGAAAAGACACATACAGGATCTTCACTACCGCCATGGAATAGAAATCACTTTTACAACTTGGAATGAAATTTAAAGTAAAATCACAGAACTTGCAATGACTATACGGATCTCATGTGTATTTTGTAGCAAGTCATTTGGAACTACATTGCTTCTATGTGGATGAAGTGGAAGTCTAAACTAAATGTTTATAGGTGTGAATAGTTTATAGATTCCCATTGCAATGTGTCAGTAGATACCTGTAGATGATGCACAAAAGAAAATGAGAGATAAGAAGTCATTAGGAGGGGCTGGCACTGTAGTGTAGTAGGTTAAGCGCCCGCCTGCATCAATGGCATCGCATATGGGCACCAGTTTGAGGCCCGGCTGCTCCACTGCCTATCCAGCTCCCTGCTAATGGCCTGGGAAAGACGTACAGCCTGGAAAGACAGTCAGTGATGATTCAAATCCTTGGGTTCCTGCCACACAGGTTGTTGACCCAAATGGAGTCTGAGGCACTTTATTTGACTTAAGTTTTGGGGGACTGAACCAGCAGATGGAAAATCTCTGTGTCCCTGCCTTTCAAACAAATACATAGGAATTCTTTGAAAACAGAAAGCGCAATGGATGGCATGGCGACATCATAGGTCAAGGCACCTCCTGCAGTGCTGGCATCCCGTATGGGTGCAGGTCTGAGTCCCGGCTGCTCCTCTCCTGATCCAGCTCTCTACTGGGCCCAGGGAAAGCAGTGGATGATGGCCCAAATGCTTGGGCTCTGGCACCCGGTTGGGAGACCCAGAGCAGGCTCCTGGCTGCTGGAATTGCATCGGCACAGCTCCAATCATTGCGGCCATCTAGGGACTGAATCAAGGGATGGAAGAACTCTATTATCTATCTATCTATCTACCTATCTATCTATCTACCTACCTACCTACCTACGTACCTACCTACCTATCTATCTCTGTCTGTCTTCTTCTGCCTCCCTGTAACACTGACTTGAAATTAAATAAATAAATCTTACAAATGTACCCAAATGACTCCTGGCCTCGTTCATGACTTTCTTAATTCCCCAGTCTTATCGCTTGAAGCAGGGAGGACTAGGGCTCTTCCTATTGCTTGGAGGACATGGAAAAGAAAGCAGCTCACCCAAAACTCTAGGGATTACAAGCTAAGTCTAATGCCAAGTCCCTCACTTGACTCCCTAGCGAGGAAAATGATTTCACCCATGTCCTCTGAGATTCTTTCATAAAACACCAAGCAAACCAGACCTGGAAGGAGTCTATTTCCTCAGGCATCCTTAGTATTGCACTCTTCTAAAGAGGCTGGACAATTTGAATGAGCTCAGACCTATTTTCAAATGGATGCCACTCTCTGTGGTCAGAATGAAGCTTCCTAGCCAGTATTTGATCCCCCAGCCCTAGTGATTTTCTGTGAGGTCTTTTGCTCTATCGATAAGGTGGCCTGTTTCTGGGGCCCTGCATGCTGAAGATGGGAGATCTGATGCCAATTTGGGGGCATGGCTTTCAGGTGAGCTCTCTCACCTTCTCCTGGAGTTCATGGACATGGCTGCTATCATAGCCAGAGACACTGAACCCGTATTCGGGGAAGATGCGCTTTAAGCTGTGACCTCAACATCTCCCGAAGGGGCAGGATCCACGACTCAAGATGCAGTTTAGAGTCTGTTGGGTCCCTAACCTTGGCTTTTCATGGGTCTCCATACCTTGCTTGTTTCTTAGGGGTTTTCCCGAAGGAACATGCTAGAGTGTTTGGAAATGATACGAA
Organism: Oryctolagus cuniculus; assembly: GCF_051225735.1. Lineage (NCBI taxonomy): Eukaryota > Metazoa > Chordata > Mammalia > Lagomorpha > Leporidae > Oryctolagus > Oryctolagus cuniculus. Next base: position 71,215,353 of record NC_142872.1, read on the forward strand.
AAGGAGGTTTGGGACCCAGCTGTCTGTCTGTCCACAGGCTTAGGGCCCTGTCTACATTCAAGTCTCTTGAGGGAGCTGAGGAATGGCACTGTGTTTGTCTCCTTGTGTACAGTTAAGGGGATGATATTGTGGCAGCAGCCCAGAGGGGCCTTGGCATATCTTCTTAAGGGAAAGGCTCCACAGAATGGAACTTTGAAGATGTGACCTCACTTCCTTGGTGATAGAACTTACACTCTGATAGCAACAGTCCTTAGCGGCTCACTTGATGGGAGACGTTCAGGAGAAGACCATGTTCTCTCGTTGCTGCCAATCGTTGCCAGGCTCTGGCCTTTTCCGGCGCATGAGACATTGGCTCCGCTCTCACACGGGGTGTCTGTGGCCTCTTACTGCAAGGCCACCCCAGGGAACAGAACAGCCCAGGAGGCAGCCCCAGGTAGCAGAACAGGCCCGTCCTGGCAGGGGATTACCTGTGACCCCATCTGGGTCTTCTTTGCCCCTCCCTTCACCATGACAGTGGCAGAAGAAGAGGGGCTCTTGCTGCCCAGCAACACGATTCACGTGTTGGAGCCTCCTGTGTCTTGCGTGTTCATACCCTATTTTGTGGACAGCCGGTTGGGCAAGTGGGTGTTGGGGGTCCTCCTCTTGTCTTCTGGAGACCTCTCTGGCTGCACAAGGGTACAGAGGCCCTTACTTTCCCGACCTGGGTAACAGAATGCCTCATGGGGGGAATTATTCTCTGTGGGGACAGCCAAGCACGACACTGATGCCTCTGGTCTTTGCTGCCACACACTCTCTTTGCAGAGCTCCACACTCGAGTCCACAGACAGAACACATGAGGAAGCCACAGGCATCGTCAATGGACACGTGAGTCAGGCCAACAACGTGGCTAATGCCGGTGTGGAGGGAGCGAGGGGCCCAGGAGTACCCACATGTTGGGGCACGAGATGACCACGGTGTGCCTAGAACCACATCCTGAAGGGAGGAACGCCCCTGGCTTTTGGCCTCGTGATCTCCCACTCAGTGACTGACCCCCATCCCACTCTCAAAGAAATCTCAGCCCCTTGGCAACTGGGTGTTGGGAAACTCCCTGTTCACACAAGCATCGTGTGTGGCCATGGTGCTGAAGGTTTGCCCACCTAGTCCAAGAATCCTGTGCAGTCCTTAGTCAGCTCCACTGCCTTCCAGGTCTTCTCCAAGCTTTAGGACTCAGTGATCCTACCAGGAAGGTTTTCCCACACAAAAGGGCAGAGGGTTCAACCAAAAGGCTGAAGATACCACACAGGACTGGAGCCTGGCCCCCACCTGTTCTATTCCATGGGATGACATTGCCCCTGTGGCCACACTTGCATGGCTGCTGGGAAGCACTGGGATTCAGCTGCATTGCCACGGCAGCGGTGCTGTAGGACACAGACTCACTGTCTCTCACGGAGCACAGTCAGCTAGGCTGCTCAAAGCACAGGAGCCCAGGTTGGGCAGCTCTCCCAACAGGAGTCGCTGTTCCCATTTCTGGTGGCTGCATGTCAGGGCATGGCCAAGGTGATTTCTCAGGAGGGCTCATTGCCATCTCCATCCCCAGTTTCATTTCCTATGCTCCCCTGGGCTTCTCTGTGCTCCTGTCGCATCTGCCAATGAGCACAGCAAGGTAATGGGATGGGGCCCACGCCATTTCTGGGGGTAAGGTCAATCACCTCCTTGCGGACTACTGGCCCAACTGCAGCAGTCACACTCAAGTGCTCTGGTGTCAGAACAACCCCACGTGTGTGTTGGGGATGGGGGCCACAATTCGGCTCTGAAAAGGCAGTGATGCCCTGCTGAGGACAAACTCCAAGGACCAGGCTGGCTGGGGACTGGCTCTACACATGTGTCGTTGTAATGCCTCAAGTCAGGTCACTTGGCAGAACGCCTGTGGTCATTACGCCACAGGCAGACACCTCTGACTATGGCTCTTTTCAGGATCTAGCCTCCCCTGGGGCTTCATATCCTACTCCGCCCACTTGTTTCCATTCTGCAGTCTGGTGGCAAAGCAAATCACACAGTTGCCCTCATTTCTAGCTCCCCCAAGGGGCACGGAATCATCTTTCACTGCTGGCCCCCTCGCAGGACTTTCTCATCCCTCAGTCCCTGTTCAGCCTCTTGGCCCCAACTGGGGTTTTCTCCCAACCCGGGTGTCTGCTCCCCTGTGCTCCCTGGAACTGCCACTGACTCACGTCCTTTCTGGTCCTCCCTAGTATGGAAATGGGTCCATGCTCTACTTGGCAGAGGTCTGTGCCATGCGGACCCTACAGCCAGACACTAAAGAGATGCTGCTGGATGCCCTGGTCCCGGGCCCCCTGGGAAAAAGGATCTGCTACTTCAACACCTTCCTGTGTACATACAGCGACTTCTCCACCATTCCGTATTACTTAGACCAGATATTCGACAGGTGGGTAGCTGCCTTTCAGCACTGCGGTGATGCAGAGATGAATCTTACATGTTTTAGATGACCGAAGCGACTTAAGACATGGCGGGCATGGAACGGGTGCCTTTCTCTGTGGACAGGGCTACTGGCACACTGCGTCACACCTCTTGATTTCCTTTCTCTGCACCCTCACGAACCAATGTTTCTACTCAGGTGGGAACCGGCCATGTGCCTCTATGGTTGGAAAACCTCCCAGATGGCAATCCTGCTTTCCCCTTTTTCAAGAATCAGAAATGTTTTCTTTCACGGGCAGAGTTAGACTGAGAGAAAGAGAGAATGCGTCCTTCTATCTGCTGGGTCACTCCCCAAATGGCTGCAAAAAGCAGGACTCTGGGAAGCCGGGCTGAGGAGCCTGAAGCTCTATCTGGCCCCCTCAGGGGTGCCAGGGGTCCAACTACTTAGGCCATCATCCGGCACTTCCCCAGGCTCATTAGCAGGGAGCTGGACACCAAGGACAACAGCCAAGACTTGAACTGGCCAACCCTGATATGGCTTGCCAGCATCACATGTGGGCAGGGGCATTGGAAGCTGCTATGCCTTCGTACCGGCCACATTTCCTACTTGTTCCAGCTGCTCCTGTCCTCGATATATGCACAGAACAGCTGCCCTCAGGGTTGGTAGCAGTTGCCCAGACCCCTCATCGACCTGGCAGGTCTACAAGGAATCATTCACTCTACACATATATGGGAAGCCCTTCCCTTGTGCACTTTTCCAGACACTTGCCACAAATCCAGTGAACAAAGCATTCAAGGGCCTCACAGTTGTGGGGAATCCGACCCTCACAGCCGAGATCCTATACAAGTCCTGTCCTGCAGCGGCAGAGCTGAGGCTTGCTGACCTCCTCTGGGAGAAGCTGCAACGTCCCCTACTCTGATCACAAGGAGAACCCCATGTCCCACTAAGATGCGGGGAGATTGGGGTGCAGATGCGGCCTTCTGTCACTCGAAAGAATGGCAGGAAAATGAGGGCTGAGGCAAGGCAGAGGCAGACAGTAGGTGCAACTCCAACTTCTGGCCCCACCACATGCAAAGGAAGTGCTGAAGAGCAGTGCTATGGATAGGAGCAGACACGTTCTGCAGAGGAGCGGGCATGTTGGGGCTCACAGACAACACCCACATAGCCATGCCCAGGGCAGTTGCTTCCAGCTTTGCCTACCCTCCCTGACCACCCAACCCAACCCACCATCCCAGGAGCAACCTACTCCCAAGTCTGCTCAGAGCCAGAGCCTAGGGGCCTCCACCTGAGAAAACCATGGGAATGAATGGGAAGGCACTGCAAGGAACATGAGAAGGAAGCCATCCAAAGGAAAGCTACTGCCGGCAATGCCAGAATCCCTTGTGGGTGTTGGTTGGTGTCCCTGTTGTTGCAGTCCAGATTCAGGACCCTGCTCGGGGGTCTGGGAAAACCAGGGGAACATGGTCCAAGCATTTGGACCTCTGCCACCCATGTGGGAGACCTGGATGGAGCTCCTCACTCCCCGCATGAGCCTGGCCCAGTGCTGTCCACTGCCCATCTGGGGAGTCAAGCAGTGGATGCAAGACCTCTGCCCCGGTGTGTGTCTCTCCCTCTCTCTCTGCAACTCTTGGGATTCACAGTCAAGAAATCGCCTTGGAAAACAGCAAAGCATGGCATTGTCTTTAAGAAGCTAGAGTTCACCGGCAGGCTCCGTGCCCCACCCCACACAGGGAGTCCTGGAAGGGCAGCAAGCAGGGTAAGGTCAAGTCTGACTCTGCTGCCCACTCTCCTTCCCCAGGAACATGGCTTCCTGTTTGCAAAGCTGCAAAGCCAAGTACAAGGCCGAATTCTGCGATCGCACGGATCTCCCGCTTCTAAAGATGAAGGTCGGATCCAAGCAGGTCCGCTTGCCCAGAGGAGACCTGCAGACCCATGCGTGCTTTCTGCGTGTCAGGATGGCCTACCCAAATCCCACACAGGCAGAAGCAGTCGGTAAGATGCACTGCACTCCGCGAGATTCTCTCGGTGGGCTTTGGGGCTGGAGCCCCTTTAGAGGCAATGGGATCGCGCCTGGCTTTGGAGAGGCCATTGGAAAGTGCTTGATGTTGCTGACCCTTTCTCTTCTCCCAGCTCCTGCTCTATTTGCCAGGCTGCAGTCATGCCAAACACTGGCTTTAGAGCCAGATTCCCCACTGCTCACAGAGCTAGAACCTCTTCTGGAGACAGGATCCATTTCAAAACTGAGGCTGCCACCATGCACAGAATCAGCACCAAAGACAACTACCAAAGTCTCCTGCGCATGTCCGGGACCTGCAAACAACCAGCCTCGCAAGATGGCTAGCATCACCACATTCCCCGCCAAGCTGCTGGCGGAACAGTTCACACTGATGGACGCGGTGAGCAGCGGGCTTGTCTCGGCAGGGCCAGGCCCGAACACCCCTTTGGCACCAGCCTCCCCACAGCTGCCCCGACCAGAATCCAGTGGCCTGGCTGCAGTTCAGGCTTCAGGTCCCACCACCTATGTGACTGGACCAATGTCTTCACTCCCAAGGCTGCCTTTCTCCCATGGCTGGCAGAGAGGGCACCCAAACCACACCAGCTGCACAGTGACTCTCCAGATCAACTGACATGGGCCTGGCAGAAAGTAGGGCTGGATCTGACCCACAGGGTACTGGACGGGCCTAGGTGGAGGGCATCCAGGTCCACCCACTGCCTTCCCATCTGCCTGCGATGCCACAGATGTCCTGGGTCCTAGCACACATATCCATATCAAACAGCAAGCACCTTGTTGGAGTTGCCACAGGGAGCAGCACTGGCACAGGGACAAGGACTCCAGGGCAGATGCTGTGAGAGCAGAAGGATGAGATACTGGGCGGGATGCCTGGGAGCACACACCTCTGTCTCTTTCCTCAAGGCTTGGGAGGGTTGGGATCTGGGCTGGCAGGAGCTAGGCGACCTCAGTGGCAGAACACATAGCCCAGCTGCTCCCACGTTGGGGAGCTGCATGCCAAACTACCTGAGCTGCAGCTTCGAGCACTGTCACTTGCCGGGGTGGCTGGGCTTCACTGCATTCGAGCTAGGCTGGCTGTGCCCATGGGATACCCTCTTGCCCCCAGGAGCTCTTCCAGAATGTGGTCCCCTATCAGTGCCACAGCTCCATCCGGATCCAGCAGAACAAGGAGGTCAATGCGCAGCTGCCCCCTACTGTTCTCGCTGTCATCATCCACTACCACCACGTGGCCCATTGTGTTACTACCACGTGCTTGGGGGACCCCAGCATGAAGGCAGAGGACAGGGCCCGCGTGGTGGAACACTGGATCAAGGTGGCCAAGGTAAGCTGAGGCTGTCCCAGGGGCTCCCTCTCTGCACGGCAGGGACGTGCCACTTTGCTTCCTCAGCTCTCAGGTGTACAGTCTGTGGTCACAGATCCTGCCCAATCCCTGGGCTCTTGGGATCCACGAGGTGGCCTGATCTCACTCACTTGTCCCAGAACTACATGCTCACTTCCTGCCTAGGCCCCTGACATGGGTTGAAACCAATCTAGCCCATGTGAGCGTGGCTCAAGGGGGTCCCATCACTGACCTGCTCTGGCTCCCTGGCCAACTCTCTGATGCATGAGGGGGATGTCAGCACAGCTGGCTGAGCCTGGCTCAGGTGGGGCTCCAAGCCACCTACCTGCCATTCATCCGCTCCCTGCCCTAGGAGTGCCTGGCTCTCCGGAACTACTGCTCGGTCCACACCATCCTCTGCGCTCTGCAGAGCCACCCGGTACGCCAGCTGAAAACAACGTGGGGAGAAGTCTCCAGGTGGGTGTGCATCCCTCAAAGCACCTGGTGGACCCGGGACTACCCTCGGGCCTAAGCACTAATCCTCCAAGACTCACAGAGGCTGGTATCCTGGGACACAGGGAGAGGCGTGGACTGCCGGGGGCAGGGGTGGGGAGCACCATCTTTCAGCGGCCCTGGGACATGAGGACTGGGTTTCTGCCTCAGGATGACATTTCCATTAGTCAGGCACATGTGGCTTCCAAACTACATACTTGCGCCTGTGCACCACGCAGCACTGGACCTGCCTGGGCACTCCAACTCTGTAAACACTCACACACACACACACACACACACACACATACACACACACAATCAAAACAGAAGATACTACCAGGCAGGGTGGATCCTCTGATCTTTGTTCTTAAACCAAAGGGGTTTGATCCACCACCTCACCATTCCATCCAAATATCTCCTGGTTTTCCCCTCACAACAGAAAAAGTGCCAGGAAATTTCAGCGTCTTTGCACACAGGACAAAAAAGTCAACAGAGATGTGCCCATGAAGGTAAAGTGGGGGCTCAGGGACAGGGGTGAGGGCTTGGCAGGAGGGGAAGGGGTGTGGCTGTAAGGGCATCAGGGCAGAGGGGAGCTTTTGGTGTCACTGAAAGTGTGCTTGAAAAGAAAACCTGGGGTGTGCCTGCTAGGACAACAGGCCAAGAGAGGGCTGTGTTCACAGGTCGTGGGATGCAGTCGGGCTCAGAGGGCAATGGGAATGGGCTGCAGCAAGAGCAGCTTGGCTCTCAGAGGGGGCTGTGAGCACCCACAGGTCTCTGGCTCCCATGCTGTTCCTGCTTCCCCCAGGCTGTGAGGTGGATGCGGCAGCAAGGGCTTCCTTCCATCTGTGCTGGGGCCCTAGAGGTCCTTTGGAAACCAGGCCTGCTACAGGGTTCTCTGTTGCAGCCTTCCATGGGGAGGGCTGCCAAGCCTGCCCCACACATTGCACAGCTTGGGAATGCCAGGGGCTGAGCAGTCGAGTGGGATGCCAAGCATTGGGTCTTACTGGCTGCCCTGGGAGCAGAACTTCTGTCTTCTCGAGGAGAGAAGCAAGCAGCATGAGCCTGTCTCTCAGTCTGCACAGGGAGCCTCATGTGCATCCAGGGAGGCAGGGTATGGGGTGCTGGGCCTGGCTTCCTCTCAGGGACACGCTGAGGCACAGGTCAGTCAAAGGATACTTAGGGCAAGGGGGACCTGAGGTGGGAGGGGAGGCCAGCACCCTCTCCAGCTGAGGAGCAGGCACAGGGAGGCGTGGTCAATCCCCCAAAGCCACCTTCCCAGTGGGAGCTGCATGAATCCATACAGAGCACGTTGTGGGAGGAGGGGAGTGCAGGGTGGGCATTATACCAATGGAAGTGAGCCAGACATGCAGGGCTCAAGGTGGTTTGCACAAATGTGGGCCAGTCAGGAAAGGACTATCTCCCTGAACGTGACCCTGACCCTGGCAGATGGCGATCTGCAGGTTGCCCGCCCGGGAGCAGAACCCCCAGAGAACACAGATGCGGCAGCGGCTGCAGAAGAAGGCAAGTGTGCCTGGGGAGGGGGGGGCAGGGGCTCCTGTCTCCCACTGGGGGCCCATGTCAAGGGAGCAGGGCCTTCTGCCTCCCTTGTTTGCCCACGCCCATCACCACAGTAGCTGAGAGACCCCAGTTGAGAGACCAGAGCTGAGGGCCTGAGCTGAAAGGCTCCCAGCAGACTTGGGCCTGAGCTGGGGCTGGCACCCCACAAGCTGACTTGTTATCATGCCATCAGGGCTCCCAGGGTTGTCCGATTCTAGAGGCAGTTGGCTGGATGCAGGGAGAATTGGGAAAGGCACTTTAGGGGCGGGGAGCTTCCCAATGGGGAATGTGGCCAGGGCTCCAGCAGCTGGGGTGGAGTGCATCTCAGGGGCCGGGCCTTGGTGGCACCTGAGAACAGCTGCTCACCACCACCACCACCTCATGGCACAGGGAGCCGTCCCCTTCCTTGGCACTTTCATCATGTATCTGGATAGGCTGGACATCGCCATGAAGGACTTCGTAGATGTGAGTGAACTTGCCATGGGTGGGGCAGGCTCCAGGACCCTGAGGCTTGGGGGGAGGGTCCTGGGCTGAGCTCTCAGCCCCCAGCTCCTTGCTGCCCATGTCTCCGGAGGCCTCACAAGCTGTCCCAGGGAGGAGGGCTCACCTGCATATCCCCTCTGAGTGCGGGAGCCTGCAACCAGGTGCCCACCCCTGTCCCCCAACGGTTAAAGCTGCATAGCCAGAGTCCCTGACTGCAAAGCTGCACAAGGTCTTGGCTGAGCCTGCTCAGCCTCTGAGTTGGGTGGCACCCAAGGGAAGGAGAGAAATTGGGCCCCTGTGAGGTCAGGCAGCACCCACATGCCTCAGTGCACCCATCCATTCCCAGGCCTCACTTTCCCTGCCTGCCATCAGACATGGTGGGGACAGCAGTTCCCTGAGCCTCAGCCACCATGTCCCCTTCTGCAGAGCTAACAGCCTGTCCCAGGGACACCTTCTTTTCCTTCCTCTTACCCAGAGGGGAGGGCCAGGGGCTAGTCACAGGCCAGGGGCTGTTCTGATGGACTCTGCCTTCCAGGGAAAAAACAACATGCTGAAAATGACAAAGGTGAGCAGCTCTGCCCTATCTTCCAGGCACAGAGGGGATGGAGGGGTCAGAGATGCCCTGGGCAGAAAGCCCAGGCTCCAGCCCATGCGTGTCTGTCTGCTCTCTCCACTGGGATGGATACACACAGAAGGAGGAGAGCATCCCTAGGGAGGCTGTGGCTAAGGGACTGGAATCCAGGAGAACTTCCTTCCTGGGCGAGGGGCTGTGTGTATGCTACTCAGAAGACAGCTTGGAGCCTGGAAGGGATGGCCAGGGAAGGCTTCTCTAGCTAAAAGACCCAGAGGCCAGCCCCCTGCCCCTGCCACAGTCTGCCCCTCCAGCAGTCCCAGTGCAGGCCTGTCAGCATCCTCTCTGCCCCTCTTGCCCCAGGAGATAAAAGTTCTCCAAGAAATGCAGCGGCTCCAGGTGGCAGCCAGTCAATATACTTTGCTGCGCGACGCAGAGTTTGCACTGTGGTTCCAATCCATGGAGAGGCTCAGTGACACTAAGAGGTGAGTGCTGGGCAGGGATTGCGGGATGTCCAGGGTGGCAGATGGGGAAGGTTCTCCTGTTGTGCACTGAGGAGAGGGCTACCCATGGCTCCTTGGTCAGCAGAGGGCCTTACCCATGGGCAGTGCGGGGCTCCAGGACTGCGGCTGCAGGGCGGGCCCTGGAGGGAGCCTGAGATGAGCAAGAGTGCACTCATGGCTGCTTCTGTGTCCTGCAGCTACAACCTGTCCTGCCTACTCCAGCCCCTCTGCTAGAATGTCCACCTCATCCTCAAGGCCAAGAACATCAGGCCTTGGAGAACATCAGCATGACTGAGTCCCCCATGCAGGCAGAGAGTGGGGGCTGCAGAGTTCATCTGTGGGCTCGGGGACTGCACCGTGACACTCGCTCCGTTCCCCGCCGACCAAGCAACAACCCAGTGCCTGGGAGACTGGCCTCCCTCTCTCAGATGGGTGGTCACATCATCACCAATTTCACGGATTCCTCCTAGATTTTCCTATGTATATAGTTCACCATGATTAGTACCAGTTGGTTAGGCCTTTCATTAAAGTAGTATACATGGTAGACCATGAGTGTCCTTCTTCCTCTTTATCCCTTCCCTGCCCTGCTAATTAGAGACCATTCTCTAGATCCACAGACAAAGACATTCATGCAGATTCGAGAGGGGTGTGTCTCCCCATGCAAGGATGCCACACCATGAGTGCTCTTTCAGTTCTGAGGCTCCTACATGGAGCCCCATGCTGTCTCGTGGAGAGAGTCCCTCAGGGTCTTTTCTGAAGCGCAATTCATACATCCATCGGTATCTGGCGAGAACAACGCTCTCACTGCTTCTACACTTGCTCCCATGAGCTTTGGGAGTTTGCTGCTTAAAGCCCTTTAGGCTCAGATGGTGGTCCCCTCTATACAGTGTTTTCCAAATGATGTGTGTCACCAGTGACCAGCAAAATGTCCCAAGAACACAACTCAGCCCTAGTCACTAGAGAGAATTCCCTGTGAGATTCAGTGGGAAATGCACATAATAAAAGTGCACAATCTTGGGAAGCCAACACTGACAAAAATTTCATCGATGTATACATATATATACACAGAGATTTGTATGTATTCAGGTGAAGTATCCACCTGCAGCAAAGGCATCCCACATGGGTGCCCGTTTGAGTCCCAGCTGCTCTGCTTCCTACCCAGCTCCCTGCTAATGGCCAGGGAGAGACATACAGCCTGGGAGACAGGAAGTGATATTTCAAACACCTGGGTCCCTGCCCCGCAGGTTGGAGACACATGCTGCGTTGGAGACACTGTACTTGACTCAAGTATTTGGGGACCGAACCAGCAGCTGGAACATCTCTGTGTCTCTGCCTTCCAACCAATGAGTCAGAATTCTTTCAAACATGAAAGCACAGGGGCTGCCACTGTGGCATAGCAGGGAAAGGTGATGCCTACAGTGCCGACATCCCATGGGGCCGCCTGTTCGAGGCCCGGCTGCTCCTCTTCTGATCCAGTACTCTGCTATGGCCTGGGAAAGCAGTAGGGTTTGGCACAAATGGTTTGGCCCCTGCACACTTGTAGGCTTTCGATCGGCTCACTCCCAGCCATTGCAGCCATTTGCAGAGGGAACCTGCAGATTGGAGGTCGCTCTCTCACTCTCCCAGCCTCCCTGTAACTCTGCCTTTAATAAATATATCTTGAAAACAATTAAAATACAAATAATGTACTAAAGGAGTAACTTGAGCCAAGAAAACCAAAGATCGGTCTAGTGGTCATGGTAAAACACTACCACAGAAACCACAGGTGCTCTAAATATATGCCATGATCATGGGAAAGATATCTCATGTTCCTATTTAGACAAATGAACAGACATTGGACAATGTATGCCGAAACTGCGAAAATGTACAGTTTATACTGATATGGATTTGCCTTCTGGAAGCCTGGGATTCTAGGACAGGGTAGGAAGAGAGAACACCGAGTAGGAGCCCCAGTCAAAACCTGCCCATTGAATAGCTAGAGCTCTCCAAGAAGAGCACAACTTCCATAGCTTGTCCATGTTAGGTGAATCTACTGGGAGACGAGCATGGGGAATTGATGACACAGCTTCCTCTCCTTTCCCTATAGCCCTGAGATGCCTCTACACCACATCTCCAGTGTCCTACAGATGAGCAAACCTGGGGGTGGTCCTGGCAACACCTAGAACCCCACAGATCCAAAACACTTGACAAACGCTAAGCAGAAAAACATACCAAAGCACGTCCCAATTAACTGCTGAAAACCACTAGCAACACCAAAACCTTCAAAGATCAAAAATGAGAAGCTTCAGCCTGACTCACAAAATCCTTGAGCTGAAAGACAATGCATCAGTGCCTTCAGAACTTGGGAAAAACCATTTCCAACCTAAAAGCACATACATGTTTTCAATCCTACATTACAGGACAGTAAGATCAAAGCATAGTTAGAGATGCCAAGCATCAAAAACGCTTCTGTATGCCATTGCTCAGAACCTGCCAGAAGATGTGCTCCAGAAAATCAAGGGTGGAGGGGCCTGCACCCTAGCTCCCTTGGTTATTCCTCTGCCTGCGGTGCCGGCTTCCCATATGTATGCTGGGTTCTAGTCCCGGTTGCCCTCTTCCAGTCCAGCTCTCTGCTGTGGCCCGGGAGGGCAGTGAAGAATGGCCCAAGTGCTTGGGCCCTGCACCCGCATGGGAGACCTGGAAGAAGCACCTGGCTCCTGGCTTCAGATCAGCACAGCGCAGGCCATGGGGGCCATTTGGGGAGTGAACCAACAGAAGGAAGACCTTTCTCTCTGTCTCTGTCTCTCTCACTGTCGATAACTCTACCTGTCAACTAAATAAATATAAATAAATACATAAAATTTTTTACAAAATCAAGCATGGAAAAAAAAAACTCTGAGGAAAACATGAAATGCAAGATCAAGGAGCACCATCAGCAAAGAAGTGAACACATTCCTAGAATGATGGGGAACAGAAACCCCAGGGTGACAACATCCACAAAGAGAAAAGCATCTTGAATCCACATTGGAGCAACTAGGAGGTGGTAGGGAAACATTCACCAAGAAAATGAAACTGAGAGAAAGTCTGTTAAGTATAGAAATGTTTATGAGACTGTAAGACAATGAAGAAATATGAGGATTCTATGAATGTTCAGCAAAACGACCTAAGAAAGGGTCAATATGGGGAGCAGGTGTTTCACGCATTGGTCAAGATGCCACTTGGGGATGCATACACCCCAGGGCAGAGGGCATGGGTTTGAGTCCTGGCTCCAATTCAGATTCCACCTTCTTGCTCATGTGCACCCAGAGAGGTGGTCAGAGAAGCCTCAAGTACCTGGAGCCCTGGCACACGAGTGCTAGACCCAAATGCAGTTTCAGGCTCCTGGATTCAGCCTGACCCAGCCCTTGGCTGCTGCGAGCATTCAGGGAATGAACCCAGCAGATGGACAATCTCTGGGCCCCACTGCCTTTCACACCAATACGTTTTTTTAAAAAATCCAAGTAACACAACTCATTGTTCAAGAGCATCATGATAATTAGCACTGGTCTTGATGATCAAGATTCCTTATTGAATTACAATGATGTAAATGCTGCATACTCAACTAAGCAAACCCTGACATATCTGTACTAGGGCCCTGGAGGGACAACCAAAGTTCATTGCCTAGTTGGCAGTGGAGAGTCAGGGGGGAGAGAGCTCCATATTTCCCCATGTTGAGAAGCACAGCACCAGCATGTGAGTTAAGGACCAAGGTGTGGAGCTCAAAAGAAAGCTCTGAGAGTGAAAAGGATGATCCCTGAGAAGGAACGGTGGGAGAAACACCAAAAGGCCTTGATGAACATATGTTATAAAAGAATAGGAGTTTCTGAAACGATCCATTCTTACCTTAGCAAAGTCAGAGAGCCTGTCATCACTCGTCAAAGACTGCCGACTTGCACAAGAAGCACAGTCTGAGGGACCCACGGCACCCTTGCCATCTTCAAGCTCGTTACATTCACCAGCACCTTCCCTGTCCCTGTCGAGCTCCCAGTCAGGGAAATGCAATTCACCTAAAAAGGCACAAGTTGCAACTTACTTCATTTCAAATCATTAAATGGTTTACAACTATTTGTATTCTCAGTAGTTAGTATAGCCCTGTTCCTGAATAAAGGTTAAAACTACATTCAGACAGTGAAAAAGTTATCCCTGGCCTCTTTTCTAGTCACTTGGTTTCTCGCATCTCGTAACCCCACCCAATCAAAGTTAACCACATTTGTTAGCTCTTGGATACCCTTGCCGAGTCTCCATTGCCTGTGCAAGTAACTAGCTAACTGTGCATGTTGTATTTACCTCCTTTCGTACAAACCATGATCTTTTTCACTTCACATCATTAAGGTGATTGTCCTTACCACTAAACAGGGAATGCCCTCAGTCCCAAATGTCCTTGTAAAAGGAGGATATTTTCAGCTCAGAAGACCCAGCAGATATCAAAGGAAATAACTCAGCCAAGTGCAAAAGAAAAAAGAATATTGGCCATCTTCTAGAGAGGCTGTCTCTACAAACCTAACTTGTTCATATTAAGCGTAAGTCACTAATAGGAACGGTGAGGATGAAAAGTTACCAGCTTACTTTGAGTGCATTAAGATGTCTAAATAGTCTAGTTAAGCTATCTCTTTTAAGATTTGGAAAAGTACATGATTTCTACAATTCTTGTCTGTGTCTATCAACTGGGGTGTGTCCTTCAGGGGATGCCTCACCTCAGAAGACCTCTTTGGGAGTGTCCATGGGGACTGATGCTGTCACTGTAATGTACTGGGGAGACGTTGGAGAAACTCTAAAACTTTCTGCAACACACAGGAACGTCCTCCTCCTCACGACAGAGGTATCTGGACCCAAGCGATAACAGTGCCAAGACTGAGAAACCCTATTTTCAACTGTCTAAACCATGAGGCAACACAAACTACTCACAGCAAACAAAATTGGTGAAAGTTACACTCCCATCACACATGCACTGTTCTAGTCTTGTCCCAATAACCACAAGTTAGCCAGGCAGTAGTGTGGGTGTAGCATTCGGTAGGAGTTCAGAGAACTGGCTTTGAACTCAAGGGGATCTAACAATGAACCCCAACAGAGTTTACACATCCAAACTCAAGTTGTTACCAATAATACCAGTCCTAGCTCTTAGTCGTTACTGTAAGAAACATTACATCAGAAAGCATTTCGAAAGGCTTGGCACAGAGGCTAAGCCTCACAAAAACATCAAAACCTATAATAACTTTGAGAATGAATTCTTCGCCCAATAATGAATCCAATATGGAACAAAACCTGACTTTCTGACAACATTAGAAACTTACCATCACTGGCCCCATCTTCTAGACCCAAAATATCCCCGTTCCAAAGCCTCTACATTCTAGAACCGTGTCCATTATCCCTATGTGATTCAGAGTGTGTCTTCACTTCATTTGACACATCGCTTCCATTGGAACTCCAAGTTACGTCAGTCAACACACTGTTACTCTTCGAAGTGAGAGTTTCTGACAATGAAAAAAGAAAACACATCAGTATGTCAGCCACTGTGGTCATTTATCTAAAGGAAATTGTAAGCATGCTACTTGCCACAATCACAAAGATACAAAACTCTGACAATACTGAAAGCAATGTCTTATGTCCAATCCTCTTGCCTCAAGTTTGAAGAACAACCTAAGATTCTTTGAGTTAAGGCCAAGTTACAACAAGAAAAAAAAGGAGAACTGGCTGAGATAGATTATCAATTGATAGTAGAAATGAAAGATCTCCGTGAGTGAGATCCCAGGGGAAAGAAGGAGCCATCCAAGAAGGAGGTACCTTCTTTCTCTGAATGCTGGAGAGAAATTCCGCTTGAAGGATGGCCTTATCTAAACAAGGGCAGAGTTTGTGAACTCCAGAGGCATCCATACCCTTAGCAGCTCGTCACAAGAGCCTCGGCTGATCACTGACATCATAAATAAGAGTGTCAATTATTAAATCAACAACAGAAGTCACTGTGCACTTGCTCCTCCTGTAGGACCTCTGTCCTTAACGTGGTGTACTATGAGAATTCACGGTAAAACTAGCCTTCAAACATTACTTTCCACTTTGCATGTCAGTGTGGGTGCAAGCTGTGAAAATCTTTACTGAGTATAGAGTTGGTCTCTATATAAAGATAATTAAAAATGAATCTTCATGAAGAATGGGATGTGAGAGGGAGTAGGGGGTGGGGTGGTTTGGGGGTGGGAGGGCAGGTAGGTGGGAAGAACAGCTACAATCTGAAAGCTGTACTTATGTAATTTATCTAGTAAATAAAAGCTTTCTATAAAAATAGATACTAGATATTAATAAATAGAGCACAGATATAATAACAATAATAATAACAATAATAATAATAGAAAGAATCAAAACAGACTGAATGCTCCAACATGGGAAGTATTGCATATAGCAGCCTCCCAGAATGACAATGACCTCAAATAACACCCTGGCTCAGAATCAACCCTGAAGACATTCTGATGTGGCTAAAACACCTATGAGAGCATGTCAGGCATGGGAAGACAAAACACTGTGGCACACAGGGTTCCCCATGAAGCACTTCTGTGGGTAGACCCCAAGAGAAAGAAGTGGTCATCCACAAAGGATACACTTTATTCAGAAGGCACAAAAGAACTTCCTCTTCCCCGTGGCCCTGTCTAAATATGGAAGGAGTCAGTGGATTCCACAGGCTTCCACAGCTGAGGCAGCTCAGGTCAAGATCCTCAGGTGTTCGCTGATGTGCTAATTCTGAAATTCTCAACAGGGGTCACTGTGCACTGACTTCCCATGCAGGACCTCTCTGCTCAAAGAGTTGAGGTATGTGAGTTAACAGTACCACTTGGTCACAAAGATCTACCACACTTTCACGTGAATGACACCATCTATGGATTATAAGCTAGAAGAATGTCTCATGCTCGCAAAAGTCACACCGCCCTTGGGTTCTTCTCCAAAGTTAACTCACTCCACCGCAACAGATACTATAGACATACGTAAGTCAAATCTCAGAAAGCCTTACTTTCATTGAAACAAAAGCACTTTCATCTCTTGTTTGTTGTAAAAACAAGCCTGCCGGTGTCCTAGTGCATAGTAGGGTAATAATACTTCACCAAACATACAGTCTTTTCTCAAAAGCTAGAAGAAAGACTTCTGAATGTACATACTACAAAGAAACCTTGAATAGGGAAGCGGTGGATGCGGATGACCTAATATGATCATTTAAATGTATGCATGTAGGGCAATATTACATTATACCACATCAATATGTACAGCTACTCTTTGTCAACAAATAGAGAAACACATCAAAAAGGAAATACATCATTGTTCAGTGAAATGCATCTCCAAATGCTCACTCTTTTTCATAGAAGTATATGCCATTCCAAAGTTTCCAAATACGTATAGTATTCAGCCCGTCATGTTTTGTTAATAAGTTCTAGGTAAATTCTACTCCTGTCAGAGAAGATGCCCCTAAAGGAGACAGAGGAGGAAGAGAGGTGGGAGGGCTGCTGTGAAGTTAGGTATGGTGGGAGAATCACTATGTTCCGAAAGCCGTGTTTAGGAAATGCATCAAGTTGGTATAGCTTCCATAAAAGGTGTCTGGGAAAAACTGGAAATAAAATAATCCAGGATTCCATGGCTGGCTGTGCACTGTGTAGAGAAAATCAGTGTCTACAGGGGCTCTTTGCTGTACACCCAGGGCAACGCTCTTTCCGTCTTTTCTCTAGAAGATCCCACTTGGGAAGAAATTATGGACATCTAGTAGTCTATTTTCCTGTCTCGTCTAGTAGTAGAGGGTGCACTGCGCTTCCAACAAATCCAAGGCTGATGCTTGCTTTTGTGGAGTGGGAAGTAAGGGTGTGACAGTCAAGGGATACTCTTAACAAAAGAAACATGGGTTGAGAAGGAATTTAGCCTAATGGCTTAGATGCTTTGATGGTGAGTTCCGATGCCCATTTCTCATATCAGAGTACCTGGTTTTGATACTCATCTCTGGAGCCTAACTCCAGTTTCTTACTAAAATACCTCTGGGGAAACAATGGTTCCTATAACAAGTTCCACGCTATTCACATGGGCGACCTGGGTGGAATTGCCAGTTCCCAGTTGCAGTCTGGCACATCTCAAGGCACTTGCAGGACTGGGAAGTGAATTAGCAGTTGGGAGCTCCTCTCCTCTCTCTCTGTCTCTGTTCCTTTATAATGTTAAGATGGGAAGCGTGGCAAAGGCCCTGCCAACTCGGAAACAAAATGCGTTAGTTATAAATGAAAAGGCTGTTATATTCAGCCACACACAAACCTTAATTCATGCATGGCAAACCAAGATAAAGGAAAAACAAATACCAACTAGGAAAGTGTAGGTGGTCTGCCTAGTATATCAAAACGAAAGAAACCTAACGTACACATTGTTCTTGGAAACGAGGGAGAAATGGCCAACATTCCAACAGAAAGATGGGCAAAGGACAAGGACAGCTGACAGGAAAAGGGACACAAGTGGCTTTTCTTCCAATGGAAAGAGCGCCACCTTTCTCCTGTGCAGGGCAATGCAAATAGAAACTGCACATCTCTCATTTGGCTACAATTCAAGTACTTGGCAGCATATATTGGAATAAGAAGACACTCCTCGAGGAGTGGTAATGAACATGCGAAACCATGCAACCTCTATCAAAGGGGAATCTAGCAATAGAGTTCTACAGTAGATCTGCCATTTGCACTGGCACTGTCACTTCTGGGAGTTAACTCCACAAGTATAGGGGCATATGTGGTTTCTGTGTTTGTGTTGCTAACACTCAATGCCTGAGACTGGATAATCTGTGAAGACCAGAAATTTATAGTTCTCACACCTAGAGCGCCTGGGAAGTCCAACATCAGGGCATCAGCATGCTTTGTCTGATGAAGGTCTTACTATTGCATTGTCACATGGTGCAAGGCTGAAGGCAGAAGGGCCAGAGAGCAAATCAGCTGAACACCACATGGAGCCTGTTTGACAGGGACCTCAATCCCCGGTTTCAGTAAGGCCCAGCCACGACCGTTGTGGGTATTTGGAGAGTGAATTAGTGGATAGAGATTCTCTCTCTCTCCGTTACTTTGCTTGTGTCTGTCAATGTGTGTGTGTGTGTGTGTGTTGTGTGTGTTTCCACATCTCAAGAAAACTGAACGAAGAATCCATCAAAGCCAACCATTATTCTACAGTGAATACTCTAAAATAGACAAAATTCACAGTCTGCTCAGTTCTTTAGAGGTGGACTAAATGCTGATATCATTTAAAGATGATGGTCCTCTTTCTAGAACACAGAAGGAAACAAACTCACCCAAAGCCTAATGACCCTCATTGTATTTTTATTTTTTAATATCTTTCCTGATTTCCTTGGAAGATTTCTGGGTTCATATTTCATATTTCTTGATTTAGTATAGAAAGGTAGAGTGACAGCGAGGGAAAGACAGAGTAGTTTCCATTCCCTGGTTCACTTCCCAAATCCTGCAACAGCCAGGGCTGGCTGGACTAAGCCAAAGCCAGGAGCCAGCACTTCAATCTGGGTCTTGGAATTGTGTGGCATTTTGTCATCCGTTGGGGCATAGTCTGTTTCACAGGTGCATCTGCAGGCTCTTCTATCAGAAGCACAGAGGAACAAGGACTCCAAAAGGGGATATGAATGCCCCTTGTGGTACTTTAATCACTGGACCAGATGCCCACCACAAGAGTGATGATTTATTCCAGTCGATGTCTGCTAAGTCCTTTGTATGAGAGCAAATTAGGAAAAGCAAGCAAAAGGAGAGAAGTCACTTTCCCAAAACTGGCTTAACGCACAGCATCACAATGTTCACCCACAACTTCACTTCAACAATGGCCAAGGGCAAGGACAGACATTTCTCCAAAGACGAACAGCACAAGAGCTATATTGAAAGGACACACTATTATTGGTCATTGGCCATCGCAAATCAAGTCTGCAAGGAGATAGATACCCCTTCCAAACCACCTCGAGGCTATTCAAATAACCATGAACCTGCAGTTGCATTCTCAACGAGCTATCTAAAAGAACCGGAAACAAGTTTGAAAAATATTTATCCAGAAGACTTCACAGGATTCACACTAGCCAAACCACAACCACAGCTCCAGTGTCCATCAGTAGATGAATGAATAAACACAATATGGTCTACTCGTATGATGGAATTCAGCATGAAGTAGAATACAAGTACTGATACGGGCTACCGCATAGGCAAAACTTGAAACCATGGTGCAAGTTGAGGGAATCCAGACACAGCAGAGAATAGTTTATAATGCTAGCTCTATGAAACATCTAGAGCATACTCACAGACCGAGAACTAATTGGCAGTTGCAATTGCTGGGGGAAGGGAGACTGGAAACTGGCTACTACTGGGTTTCGAGCTTGCTTTGCAGGTGATGTGATTCACTATTAGATGGTGGCCGAGGCGGTGGTGGGCAGGACTAAAGCTCTCAATAAACTTGCATACAGCCTTTTGGGAAAATTTTTCTGACTGCACCCACCAGTGAACTAGGGCCTCTCTGCTGCTATAGATTGGCTGGTCAAATTATTTTACTGTTTGAAAGGCAGAGTGCCAGAGAGACAGGCAGGGAGGAGGGAGACAGGGAGGTTGATCCAGTGAAACACACGAAAACCCCTTCAGCTGAAACCCCACAGTATCCACTGTGAACCAGACATGTCCTGTCCCCACAGCAAGTAGGAACAAAGTACAGCAGGTGGTATTGAACACACAGCAGGCCATCAGTACCTTTAGAGCACACCGCAAGGTGGGGGTGCACAGGATGTGTAGAAAATCACTCTCTAGGCATGACTGGTAGAAAGGGATACTTTGGTGACTTCAGTGGAAGAACATCTACCAGAGTTGACCAGGATTTCCTTCTCAAGAATTCTAGGTCTTGAATCCTCCCCCAGAGAATTATCAAAAGCGATGCATGAGAATCTACAAATTCGGTAAGATGATCAGGTTTCTCACAAGAAACTTTACAGGCCTGAAGCGTGTGAAAGCTTATCTTCACATAACTGAAGGAATAAACTTCCAACCAAAATGACATCTTCTTATGGACAAGTTAAGGGACAGCATCAGCATTAGACCTGCCTGACAGGGAAGCTCTATTGCCCTCTCCTGGAAGCAAATCGACACTACATGGCAGCAACACAGAACAACCAAAAAGTGGCAAAGCGCCCCAGGGTAAGAGAAAAGGAAAAGACACATACAGGATCTTCACTACCGCCATGGAATAGAAATCACTTTTACAACTTGGAATGAAATTTAAAGTAAAATCACAGAACTTGCAATGACTATACGGATCTCATGTGTATTTTGTAGCAAGTCATTTGGAACTACATTGCTTCTATGTGGATGAAGTGGAAGTCTAAACTAAATGTTTATAGGTGTGAATAGTTTATAGATTCCCATTGCAATGTGTCAGTAGATACCTGTAGATGATGCACAAAAGAAAATGAGAGATAAGAAGTCATTAGGAGGGGCTGGCACTGTAGTGTAGTAGGTTAAGCGCCCGCCTGCATCAATGGCATCGCATATGGGCACCAGTTTGAGGCCCAGCTGCTCCACTGCCTATCCAGCTCCCTGCTAATGGCCTGGGAAAGACGTACAGCCTGGAAAGACAGTCAGTGATGATTCAAATCCTTGGGTTCCTGCCACACAGGTTGTTGACCCAAATGGAGTCTGAGGCACTTTATTTGACTTAAGTTTTGGGGGACTGAACCAGCAGATGGAAAATCTCTGTGTCCCTGCCTTTCAAACAAATACATAGGAATTCTTTGAAAACAGAAAGCGCAATGGATGGCATGGTGACATCATAGGTCAAGGCACCTCCTGCAGTGCTGGCATCCCGTATGGGTGCAGGTCTGAGTCCCGGCTGCTCCTCTCCTGATCCAGCTCTCTACTGGGCCCAGGGAAAGCAGTGGATGATGGCCCAAATGCTTGGGCTCTGGCACCCGGTTGGGAGACCCAGAGCAGGCTCCTGGCTGCTGGAATTGCATCGGCACAGCTCCAATCATTGCGGCCATCTAGGGACTGAATCAAGGGATGGAAGAACTCTATTATCTATCTATCTACCTATCTATCTATCTACCTACCTACCTACCTACCTACGTACCTACCTACCTATCTATCTCTGTCTGTCTTCTTCTGCCTCCCTGTAACACTGACTTGAAATTAAATAAATAAATCTTACAAATGTACCCAAATGACTCCTGGCCTCGTTCATGACTTTCTTAATTCCCCAGTCTTATCGCTTGAAGCAGGGAGGACTAGGGCTCTTCCTATTGCTTGGAGGACATGGAAAAGAAAGCAGCTCACCCAAAACTCTAGGGATTACAAGCTAAGTCTAATGCCAAGTCCCTCACTTGACTCCCTAGCGAGGAAAATGATTTCACCCATGTCCTCTGAGATTCTTTCATAAAACACCAAGCAAACCAGACCTGGAAGGAGTCTATTTCCTCAGGCATCCTTAGTATTGCACTCTTCTAAAGAGGCTGGACAATTTGAATGAGCTCAGACCTATTTTCAAATGGATGCCACTCTCTGTGGTCACAATGAAGCTTCCTAGCCAGTATTTGATCCCCCAGCCCTAGTGATTTTCTGTGAGGTCTTTTGCTCTATCGATAAGGTGGCCTGTTTCTGGGGCCCTGCATGCTGAAGATGGGAGATCTGATGCCAATTTGGGGGCATGGCTTTCAGGTGAGCTCTCTCACCTTCTCCTGGAGTTCTTGGGCATAGCTGCTATCATAGCCAGAGACACTGAACCCGTATTCGGGGAAGATGCGCTTTAAGCTGTGACCTCAACATCTCCTGAAGGGGCAGGATCCACGACTCAAGATGCAGTTTAGAGTCTGTTGGGTCCCTAACCTTGGCTTTTCATGGGTCTCCATACCTTGCTTGTTTCTTAGGGGTTTTCCCGAAGGAACATGCTAGAGTGTTTGGAAATGATACGAAAAGGAGGTTTGGGACCCAACTGTCTGTCTGTCCGCAGGCTTAGGGCCCTGTCTACATTCAAGTTTCTTGAGGGAGCTGAGGAATGGCACTGTGTTTGTCTCCTTGTGTACAGTTAAGGGGATGATATTGTGGCAGCAGCCCAGAGGGGCCTTGGCATATCTTCTTAAGGGAAAGGCTCCACAGAATGGAACTTTGAAGATGTGACCTCACTTCCTTGGTGATAGAACTTACACTCTGATAGCAACAGTCCTTAGCGGCTCACTTGATGGGAGACGTTCAGGAGAAGACCATGTTCTCTCGTTGCTGCCAATCGTTGCCAGGCTCTGGCCTTTTCCGGCGCTTGAGACATTGGCTCCGCTCTCACACGGGGTGTCTGTGGCCTCTTACTGCAAGGCCACCCCAGGGAACAGAACAGCCCAGGAGGCAGCCACAGGTAGCGGAACAGTCCCGTCCTGGCAGGGGATCACCTGTGACCCCATCTGGGTCTTCTTTGCCCCTCCCTTCACCATGACAGTGGCAGAAGAAGAGGGGCTCTTGCTGCCCAGCAAAACGATTCACGTGTTGGAGCCTCCTGTGTCTTGCGTGTTCATACCCTATTTTGTGGACAGCTGGTTGGGCAAGTGGGTGTTGGGGGACCTCCTCTTGTCTTCTGGAGACCTCTCTGGCTGCACAAGGGTACAGAGGCCCTTACTTTCCCGACCTGAGTAACAGAATGCCTCATGGGGGGAATTATTCTCTGTGGGGACAGCCAAGCACGACACTGATGCCTCCGGTCTGGGCTGCCACACACTCTCTTTGCAGAGCTCCACACTCGAGTCCACAGACAGAACACATGAGGAAGCCACAGGCATCGTCAATGGACATGTGAGTCAGGCCAACAACGTGGCTAATGCCGGTGTGGAGGGAGCGAGGGGCCCAGGAGTACCCACATGTTGGGGCACGAGATGACCACGGTGTGCCTAGAACCACATCCTGAAGGGAGGAACGCCCCTGGCTTTTGGCCTCGTGATCTCCCACTCAGTGACTGACCCCCATCCCACTCTCAAAGAAATCTCAGCCCCTTGGCAACTGGGTGTTGGGAAACTCCCTGTTCACACAAGCATCGTGTGTGGCCATGGTGCTGAATGTTTGCCCACCTAGTCCAAGAATCCTGTGCAGTCCTTAGTCAGCTCCACTGCCTTCCAGGTCTTCTCCAAGCTTTAGGACTCAGTGATCCTACCAGGAAGGTTTTCCCACACAAAAGGGCAGAGGGTTCAACCAAAAGGCTGAAGATACCACACAGGACTGGAGCCTGGCCCCCACCTGTTCTATTCCACGGGACGACATTGCCCCTGTGGCCACACTTGCATGGCTGCTGGGAAGCACTGGGATTCAGCTGCATTGCCACGGCAGCGGTGCTGCAGGACACAGACTCACTGTCTCTCACGGAGCACAATCAGCTAGGCTGCTCAAAGCACAGGAGCCCAGGTTGGGCAGCTCTCCCAACAGGAGTCGCTTGTTCCCATTTCTGGTGGCTGCATGTCAGGGCATGGCCAAGGTGATTTCTCAGGAGGGCTCATTGCCATCTCCATCCCCAGTTTCATTTCCTATGCTCCCCTGGGCTTCTCTGTGCCCCTGTCGCATCTGCCAATGAGCACAGCAAGGTAATGGGATGGGGCCCACGCCATTTCTGGGGGTAAGGTCAATCACCTCCTTGCGGACTACTGGCCCAACTGCAGCAGTCACACTCAAGTGCTCTGGTGTCAGAACAACCCCACGTGTGTGTTGGGGATGGGGGCCACAATTCGGCTCTGAAAAGGCAGTGATGCCCTGCTGAGGACAAACTCCAAGGACCAGGCTGGCTGGGGACTGGCTCTACACATGTGTCGTTGTAATGCCTCAAGTCAGGTCACTTGGCAGAACGCCTGTGGTCATTACGCCACAGGCAGACACCTCTGACTATGGCTCTTTTCAGGATCTAGCCTCCCCTGGGGCTTCATATCCTACTCCGCCCACTTGTTTCCATTCTGCAGTCTGGTGGCAAAGCAAATCACACAGTTGCCCTCATTTCTAGCTCCCCCAAGGGGCACGGAATCATCTTTCACTGCTGGCCCCCTCGCAGGACTTTCTCATCCCTCAGTCCCTGTTCAGCCTCTTGGCCCCAACTGGGGTTTTCTCCCAACCCGGGTGTCTGCTCCCCTGTGCTCCCTGGAACTGCCACTGACTCACGTCCTTTCTGGTCCTCCCTAGTATGGAAATGGGTCCATGCTCTACTTGGCAGAGGTCTGTGCCATGCGGACCCTACAGCCAGACACTAAAGAGATGCTGCTGGATGCCCTGGTCCCGGGCCCCCTGGGAAAAAGGATCTGCTACTTCAACACCTTCCTGTGTACATACAGTGACTTCTCCACCATTCCGTATTACTTAGACCAGATATTCGACAGGTGGGTAGCTGCCTTTCAGCACTGCGGTGATGCAGAGATGAATCTTACATGTTTTAGATGACCGAAGCGACTTAAGACATGGCGGGCATGGAACGGGTGCCTTTCTCTGTGGACAGGGCTACTGGCACACTGCGTCACACCTCTTGATTTCCTTTCTCTGCACCCTCACGAACCAATGTCTCTACTCAGGTGGGAACCGGCCATGTGCCTCTATGGTTGGAAAACCTCCCAGATGGCGATCCTGCTTTCCCCTTTTTCAAGAATCAGAAATGTTTTCTTTCACAGGCAGAGTTAGACTGAGAGAAAGAGAGAATGCGTCCTTCTATCTGCTGGGTCACTCCCCAAATGGCTGCAAAAAGCAGGGCTCTGGGAAGCCGGGCTGAGGAGCCTGAAGCTCTATCTGGCCCCCTCAGGGGTGCCAGGGGTCCAACTACTTAGGCCATCATCCGGCACTTCCCCAGGCTCATTAGCAGGGAGCTGGACACCAAGGACAACAGCCAAGACTTGAACTGGCCAACCCTGATATGGCTTGCCAGCATCACACGTGGGCAGGGGCATTGGAAGCTGCTATGCCTTCGTACCGGCCACATTTCCTACTTGTTCCAGCTGCTCCTGTCCTCGATATATGCACAGAACAGCTGCCCTCAGGGTTGGTAGCAGTTGCCCAGACCCCTCATCGACCTGGCAGGTCTGCAACGAATCATTCACTCTACACATATATGGGAAGCCCTTCCCTTGTGCACTTTTCCAGACACTTGCCACAAATCCAGTGAACAAAGCATTCAAGGGCCTCACAGTTGTGGGGAATCCGACCCTCACAGCCGAGATCCTATACAAGTCCTGTCCTGCAGCGGCAGAGCTGAGGCTTGCCGACCTCCTCTGGGAGTAGCTGCAACGTCCCCTACTCTGATCACAAGGAGAACCCCATGTCCCACTAAGATGCGGGGAGATTGGGGTGCAGATGCGGCCTTCTGTCACTCGAAAGAGTGGCAGGAAAATGAGGGCTGAGGCAAGGCAGAGGCAGACAGTAGGTGCAACTCCAACTTCTGGCCCCACCACATGCAAAGGAAGTGCTGAAGAGAAGTGCTATGGATAGGAGCAGACACATTCTGCAGAGGAGCGGGCATGTTGGGGCTCACAGACAACACCCACATAGCCATGCCCAGGGCAGTTGCTTCCAGCTTTGCCTACCCTCCCTGACCACCCAACCCAACCCACCATCCCAGGAGCAACCTACTCCCAAGTCTGCTCAGAGCCAGAGCCTAGGGGCCTCCACCTGAGAAAACCATGGGAATGAATGGGAAGGCACTGAAAGGAACATGAGCAGGAAGCCATCCAAAGGAAAGCTACTGCCGGCAATGCCAGAATCCCTTGTGGGTGTTGGTTGGTGTCCCTGTTGTTGCAGTCCAGATTCAGCACCCTGCTCGGGGTCTGGGAAAACCAGGGGAACATGGTCCAAGCATTTGGACCTCTGCCACCCATGTGGGAGACCTGGATGGAGCTCCTCACTCCCCGCATGAGCCTGGCCCAGTGCTGTCCACTGCCCATCCGGGGAGTCAAGCAGTGGATGCAAGACCTCTGCCCCGGTGTGTGTCTCTCCCTCTCTCTCTCTAACTCTTGGGATTCACAGTCAAGAAATCGCCTTGGAAAACAGCAAAGCATGGCATTGTCTTTAAGAAGCTAGAGTTCACCGGCAGGCTCCGTGCCCCACCCCACACAGGGAGTCCTGGAAGGGCAGCAAGCAGGGTAAGGTCAAGTCTGACTCTGCTGCCCACTCTCCTTCCCCAGGAACATGGCTTCCTGTTTGCAAAGCTGCAAAGCGAAGTACAAGGCCGAACTCTGCGATCGCACGGATCTCCCGCTTCTAAAGATGAAGGTCGGATCCAAGCAGGTCCGCTTGCCCAGAGGAGACCTGCAGACCCATGCGTGCTTTCTGCGTGTCAGGATGGCCTACCCAAATCCCACACAGGCAGAAGCAGTCGGTAAGATGCACTGCACTCCGCGAGATTCTCTCGGTGGGCTTTGGGGCTGGAGCCCCTTTAGAGGCAATGGGATCGCGCCTGGCTTTGGAGAGGCCATTGGAAAGTGCTTGATGTTGCTGACCCTTTCTCTTCTCCCAGCTCCTGCTCTATTTGCCAGGCTGCAGTCATGCCAAACACTGGCTTTAGAGCCAGATCCCCCACTGCTCACAGAGCTAGAACCTCTTCTGGAGACAGGATCCATTTCAAAACTGAGGCTGCCACCATGCGCAGAATCAGCACCAAAGACAACTACCAAAGTCTCCTGCGCATGTCCGGGACCTGCAAACAACCAGCCTCGCAAGATGGCTAGCATCACCACATTCCCCGCCAAGCTGCTGGCGGAACAGTTCACACTGATGGATGCGGTGAGCAGCGGGCTTGTCTCGGCAGGGCCAGGCCCGAACACCCCTTTGGCACCAGCCTCCCCACAGCTGCCCCGACCAGAATCCAGTGGCCTGGCTGCAGTTCAGGCTTCAGGTCCCACCACCTATGTGACTGGACCAATGTCTTCACTCCCAAGGCTGCCTTTCTCCCATGGCTGGCAGAGAGGGCACCCAAACCACACCAGCTGCACAGTGACTCTCCAGATCAACTGACATGGGCCTGGCAGAAAGTAGGGCTGGATCTGACCCACAGGGTACTGGACGGGCCTAGGTGGAGGGCATCCAGGTCCACCCACTGCCTTCCCATCTGCCTGTGATGCCACATCTGTCCTGGGTCCTAGCACACATATCCATATCAAACAGCAAGCACCTTGTTGCAGTTGTCACAGGGAGCAGCACTGGCACAGGGACAAGGACTCCAGGGCAGATGCCGTGAGAGCAGAAGGATGACATACTGGGCGGGATGCCTGGGAGCACACACCTCTGTCTCTTTCCTCAAGGCTTGGGAGGGTTGGGATCTGGGCTGGCAGGAGCTAGGCGACCTCAGTGGCAGAACACATAGCCCAGCTGCTCCCACGTTGGGGAGCTGCATGCCAAACTACCTGAGCTGCAGCTTCGAGCACTGTCACTTGCTGGGGTGGCTGGGCTTCACTGCATTCGAGCTAGGCTGGCTGTGCCCATGGGATACCCTCTTGCCCCCAGGAGCTCTTCCAGAATGTGGTCCCCTATCAGTGCCACAGCTCCATCCAGATCCAGCAGAACAAGGAGGTCAATGCGCAGCTGCCCCCTACTGTTCTTGCTGTCATCATCCACTACCACCACGTGGCCCATTGTGTTACTACCACGTGCTTGGGGGACCCCAGCATGAAGGCAGAGGACAGGGCCCGCGTGGTGGAACACTGGATCAAGGTGGCCAAGGTAAGCTGAGGCTGTCCCAGGGGCTCCCTCTCTGCACGGCAGGGACGTGCCACTTTGCTTCCTCAGCTCTCAGGTGTACAGTCTGTGGTCACAGATCCTGCCCAATCCCTGGGCTCTTGGGATCCACGAGGTGGCCTGATCTCACTCACTTGTCCCAGAACTACATGCTCACTTCCCACCTAGGCCCCTGACATGGGTTGAAACCAATCTAGCCCATGTGAGCGTGGCTCAAGGGGGTCCCATCACTGACCTGCTCTGGCTCCCTGGCCAACTCTCTGATGCATGAGGGGGATGTCAGCACAGCTGGCTGAGCCTGGCTCAGGTGGGGCTCCAAGCCACCTACCTGCCATTCATCCGCTCCCTGCCCTAGGAGTGCCTGGCTCTCCGGAACTACTGCTCGGTCCACACCATCCTCTGCGCTCTGCAGAGCCACCCGGTACGCCAGCTGAAAACAACGTGGGGAGAAGTCTCCAGGTGGGTGTGCATCCCTCAAAGCACCTGGTGGACCCGGGACTACCCTCAGGCCTAAGCACTAATCCTCCAAGACTCACAGAGGCTGGTATCCTGGGACACAGGGAGAGGCGTGGACTGCCAGGGGCAGGGGTGCGGAGCACCATCTTTCAGCGGCCCTGGGACATGAGGACTGGGTTTCTGCCTCAGGATGACATTTCCATTAGTCAGGCACATGTGGCTTCCAAACTACATACTTGCGCCTGTGCACCATGCAGCACTGGACCTGCCTGGGCACTCCAACTCTGTAAACACTCACACACACACACACACACACACACACACACACAATCAAAACAGAAGATACTACCAGGCAGGGTGGATCCTCTGATCTTTGTTCTTAAACCAAAGGGGTTTGATCCACCACCTCACCATTCCATCCAAATATCTCCTGGTTTTCCCCTCACAACAGAAAAAGTGCCAGGAAATTTCAGCGTCTTTGCACACAGGACAAAAAAGTCAACAGAGATGTG
Source organism: Oryctolagus cuniculus (assembly GCF_051225735.1). Classification (NCBI taxonomy): domain Eukaryota; kingdom Metazoa; phylum Chordata; class Mammalia; order Lagomorpha; family Leporidae; genus Oryctolagus; species Oryctolagus cuniculus. The sequence goes on from NC_142872.1 coordinate 71,244,379, forward strand.
CCCATGAAGGTAAAGTGGGGGCTCAGGGACTGGGGTGAGGGCTTGGCAGGAGGGGAAGGGGTGTGGCTGTAAGGGCATCAGGGCAGAGGGGAGCTTTTGGTGTCACTGAAAGTGTGCTTGAAAAGAAAACCTGGGGTGTGCCTGCTAGGACAACAGGCCAAGAGAGGGCTGTGTTCACAGGTCGTGGGATGCAGTCGGGCTCAGAGGGCAATGGGAATGGGCTGCAGCAAGAGCAGCTTGGCTCTCAGAGGGGGCTGTGAGCACCCACAGGTCTCTGGCTCCCATGCTGTTCCTGCTTCCCCCAGGCTGTGAGGTGGATGCGGCAGCAAGGGCTTCCTTCCATCTGTGCTGGGGCCCTAGAGGTCCTTTGGAAACCAGGCCTGCTACAGGGTTCTCTGTTGCAGCCTTCCATGGGGAGGGCTGCCAAGCCTGCCCCACACATTGCACAGCTTGGGAATGCCAGGGGCTGAGCAGTCGAGTGGGATGCCAAGCATTGGGTCTTACTGGCTGCCCTGGGAGCAGAACTTCTGTCTTCTCGAGGAGAGAAGCAAGCAGCATGAGCCTGTCTCTCAGTCTGCACAGGGAGCCTCATGTGCATCCAGGGAGGCAGGGTATGGGGTGCTGGGCCTGGCTTCCTCTCAGGGACACGCTGAGGCACAGGTCAGTCAAAGGATACTTAGGGCAAGGGGGACCTGAGGTGGGAGGGGAGGCCAGCACCCTCTCCAGCTGAGGAGCAGGCACAGGGAGGCGTGGTCAATCCCCCAAAGCCACCTTCCCAGTGGGAGCTGCATGAATCCATACAGAGCACCTTGTGGGAGGAGGGGAGTGCAGGGTGGGCATTATACCAATGGAAGTGAGCCAGACATGCAGGGCTCAAGGTGGTTTGCACAAATGTGGGCCGGTCAGGAAAGGACTATCTCCCTGAACGTGACCCTGACCCTGCCAGATGGCGATCTGCAGGTTGCCCGCCCGGGAGCAGAACCCCCAGAGAACACAGATGCGGCAGCGGCTGCAGAAGAAGGCAAGTGTGCCTGGGGAGGGGGGGGCAGGGGCTCCTGTCTCCCATTGGGGGCCCATGTCAAGGGAGCAGGGCCTTCTGCCTCCCTTGTTTGCCCACGCCCATCACCACAGTAGCTGAGAGACCCCAGTTGAGAGACCAGAGCTGAGGGCCTGAGCTGAAGGGCTCCCAGCAGACTTGGGCCTGAGCTGGGGCTGGCACCCCACAAGCTGACTTGTTATCATGCCATCAGGGCTCCCAGGGTTGTCCGATTCTAGAGGCAGTTGGCTGGATGCAGGGAGAATTGGGAAAGGCACTTTAGGGGCGGGGAGCTTCCCAATGGGGAATGTGGCCAGGGCTCCAGCAGCTGGGGTGGAGTGCATCTCAGGGGCCGGGCCTTGGTGGCACCTGAGAACAGCTGCTCACCACCACCACCACCTCATGGCACAGGGAGCCGTCCCCTTCCTTGGCACTTTCATCATGTATCTGGATAGGCTGGACATCGCCATGAAGGACTTCGTAGATGTGAGTGAACTTGCCATGGGTGGGGCAGGCTCCAGGACCCTGAGGCTTGGGGGGAGGGTCCTGGGCTGAGCTCTCAGCCCCCAGCTCCTTGCTGCCCATGTCTCCGGAGGCCTCACAAGCTGTCCCAGGGAGGAGGGCTCACCTGCATATCCCCTTTGAGTGCGGGAGACTGCAACCAGGTGCCCACCCCTGTCCCCCAACGGTTAAAGCTGCATAGCCAGAGTCCCTGACTGCAAAGCTGCACAAGGTCTTGGCTGAGCCTGCTCAGCCTCTGAGTTGGGTGGCACCCAAGGGAAGGAGAGAAATTGGGCCCCTGTGAGGTCAGGCAGCACCCACATGCCTCAGTGCACCCATCCATTCCCAGGCCTCACTTTCCCTGCCTGCCATCAGACATGGTGGGGACAGCAGTTCCCTGAGCCTCAGCCACCATGTCCCCTTCTGCAGAGCTAACAGCCTGTCCCAGGGACACCTTCTTTTCCTTCCTCTTACCCAGAGGGGAGGGCCAGGGGCTAGTCACAGGCCAGGGGCTGTTCTGATGGACTCTGCCTTCCAGGGAAAAAACAACATGCTGAAAATGACAAAGGTGAGCAGCTCTGCCCTATCTTCCAGGCACAGAGGGGATGGAGGGGTCAGAGATGCCCTGGGCAGAAAGCCCAGGCTCCAGCCCATGCGTGTCTGTCTGCTCTCTCCACTGGGATGGATACACACAGAAGGAGGAGAGCATCCCTAGGGAGGCTGTGGCTAAGGGACTGGAATCCAGGAGAACTTCCTTCCTGGGCGAGGGGCTGTGTGTATGCTACTCAGAAGACAGCTTGGAGCCTGGAAGGGATGGCCAGGGAAGGCTTCTCTAGCTAAAAGACCCAGAGGCCAGCCCCCTGCCCCTGCCACAGTCTGCCCCTCCAGCAGTCCCAGTGCAGGCCTGTCAGCATCCTCTCTGCCCCTCTTGCCCCAGGAGATAAAAGTTCTCCAAGAAATGCAGCGGCTCCAGGTGGCAGCCGGTCAATATACTTTGCTGCGCGACGCAGAGTTTGCACTGTGGTTCCAATCCATGGAGAGGCTCAGTGACACTAAGAGGTGAGTGCTGGGCAGGGATTGCGGGATGTCCAGGGTGGCAGATGGGGAAGGTTCTCCTGTTGTGCACTGAGGAGAGGGCTACCCATGGCTCCTTGGTCAGCAGAGGGCCTTACCCATGGGCAGTGCGGGGCTCCAGGACTGCGGCTGCAGGGCGGGCCCTGGAGGGAGCCTGAGATGAGCAAGAGTGCACTCATGGCTGCTTCTGTGTCCTGCAGCTACAACCTGTCCTGCCTACTCCAGCCCCTCTGCTAGAATGTCCACCTCATCCTCAAGGCCAAGAACATCAGGCCTTGGAGAACATCAGCATGACTGAGTCCCCCATGCAGGCAGAGAGTGGGGGCTGCAGAGTTCATCTGTGGGCTCGGGGACTGCACCGTGACACTCGCTCCGTTCCCCGCCGACCAAGCAACAACCCAGTGCCTGGGAGACTGGCCTCCCTCTCTCAGATGGGTGGTCACATCATCACCAATTTCACGGATTCCTCCTAGATTTTCCTATGTATATAGTTCACCATGATTAGTACCAGTTGGTTAGGCCTTTCATTAAAGTAGTATACATGGTAGACCATGAGTGTTCTTCTTCCTCTTTATCCCTTCCCTGCCCTGCTAATTAGAGACCATTCTCTAGATCCACAGACAAAGACATTCATGCAGATTCGAGAGGGGTGTGTCTCCCCATGCAAGGATGCCACACCATGAGTGCTCTTTCAGTTCTGAGGCTCCTACATGGAGCCCCATGCTGTCTCGTGGAGAGAGTCCCTCAGGGTCTTTTCTGAAGCGCAATTCATACATCCATCGGTATCTGGTGAGAACAACGCTCTCACTGCTTCTACACTTGCTCCCACGAGCTTTGGGAGTTTGCTGCTTAGGGCCCTTTAGGCTCAGATGGTGGTCCCCTCTATACAGTGTTTTCCAAATGATGTGTGTCACCAGTGACCAGCAAAATGTCCCAAGAACACAACTCAGCCCTAGTCACTAGAGAGAATTCCCTGTGAGATTCAGTGGGAAATGCACATAATAAAAGTGCACAATCTTGGGAAGCCAACACTGACAAAAATTTCATCGATGTATACATATATATACACAGAGATTTGTATGTATTCAGGTGAAGTATCCACCTGCAGCAAAGGCATCCCACATGGGTGCCCGTTTGAGTCCCAGCTGCTCTGCTTCCTACCCAGCTCCCTGCTAATGGCCAGGGAGAGACATACAGCCTGGGAGACAGGAAGTGATATTTCAAACACCTGGGTCCCTGCCCCGCAGGTTGGAGACACATGCTGCGTTGGAGACACTGTACTTGACTCAAGTATTTGGGGACCGAACCAGCAGCTGGAACATCTCTGTGTCTCTGCCTTCCAACCAATGAGTCAGAATTCTTTCAAACATGAAAGCACAGGGGCTGCCACTGTGGCATAGCAGGGAAAGGTGATGCCTACAGTGCCGACATCCCATGGGGCCGCCTGTTCGAGGCCCGGCTGCTCCTCTTCTGATCCAGTACTCTGCTATGGCCTGGGAAAGCAGTAGGGTTTGGCACAAATGGTTTGGCCCCTGCACACTTGTAGGCTTTCGATCGGCTCACTCCCAGCCATTGCAGCCATTTGCAGAGGGAACCTGCAGATTGGAGGTGGCTCTCTCACTCTCCCAGCCTCCCTGTAACTCTGCCTTTAATAAATATATCTTGAAAACAATTAAAATACAAATAATGTACTAAAGGAGTAACTTGAGCCAAGAAAACCAAAGATCGGTCTAGTGGTCATGGTAAAACACTACCACAGAAACCACAGGTGCTCTAAATATATGCCATGATCATGGGAAAGATATCTCATGTTCCTATTTAGACAAATGAACAGACATTGGACAATGTATGCCGAAACTGCGAAAATGTACAGTTTATACTGATATGGATTTGCCTTCTGGAAGCCTGGGATTCTAGGACAGGGTAGGAAGAGAGAACACCGAGTAGGAGCCCCAGTCAAAACCTGCCCATTGAATAGCTAGAGCTCTCCAAGAAGAGCACAACTTCCATAGCTTGTCCATGTTAGGTGAATCTACTGGGAGACGAGCATGGGGAATTGATGACACAGCTTCCTCTCCTTTCCCTATAGCCCTGAGATGCCTCTACACCACATCTCCAGTGTCCTACAGATGAGCAAACCTGGGGGTGGTCCTGGCGACACCTAGAACCCCACAGATCCAAAACACTTGACAAACGCTAAGCAGAAAAACATACCAAAGCACGTCCCAATTAACTGCTGAAAACCACTAGCAACACCAAAACCTTCAAAGATCAAAAATGAGAAGCTTCAGCCTGACTCACAAAATCCTTGAGCTGAAAGACAATGCATCAGTGCCTTCAGAACTTGGGAAAAACCATTTCCAACCTAAAAGCACATACATGTTTTCAATCCTACATTACAGGACAGTAAGATCAAAGCATAGTTAGAGATGCCAAGCATCAAAAACGCTTCTGTATGCCATTGCTCAGAACCTGCCAGAAGATGTGCTCCAGAAAAGCAAGCGTGGAGGGGCCTGCACCCTAGCTCACTTGGTTATTCCTCTGCCTGCGGTGCCGGCTTCCCATATGTATGCTGGGTTCTAGTCCCGGTTGCCCTCTTCCAGTCCAGCTCTCTGCTGTGGCCCGGGAGGGCAGTGAAGAATGGCCCAAGTGCTTGGGCCCTGCACCCGCATGGGAGACCTGGAAGAAGCACCTGGCTCCTGGCTTCAGATCAGCACAGCGCAGGCCATGGGGGCCATTTGGGGAGTGAACCAACAGAAGGAAGACCTTTCTCTCTGTCTCTGTCTCTCTCACTGTCGATAACTCTACCTGTCAACTAAATAAATATAAATAAATACATAAAACTTTTTACAAAATCAAGCGTGGAAAAAAAAAACTCTGAGGAAAACATGAAATGCAAGATCAAGGAGCACCATCAGCAAAGAAGTGAACACATTCCTAGAATGATGGGGAACAGAAACCCCAGGGTGACAACATCCACAAAGAGAAAAGCATCTTGAATCCACATTGGAGCAACTAGGAGGTGGTAGGGAAACATTCACCAAGAAAATGAAACTGAGAGAAAGTCTGGTAAGTATAGAAATGTTTATGAGACTGTAAGACAATGAAGAAATATGAGGATTCTATGAATGTTCAGCAAAATGACCTAAGAAAGGGTCAATATGGGGAGCAGGTGTTTCACGCATTGGTCAAGATGCCACTTGGGGATGCATACACCCCAGGGCAGAGGGCATGGGTTTGAGTCCTGGCTCCAATTCAGATTCCACCTTCTTGCTCATGTGCACCCAGAGAGGTGGTCAGAGAAGCCTCAAGTACCTGGAGCCCTGGCACATGAGTGCTAGACCCAAATGCAGTTTCAGGCTCACGGATTCAGCCTGACCCAGCCCTTGGCTGCTGCGAGCATTCAGGGAATGAACCCAGCAGATGGACAATCTCTGGGCCCCACTGCCTTTCACACCAATACGTTTTTTTAAAAAATCCAAGTAACACAACTCATTGTTCAAGAGCATCATGATAATTAGCACTGGTCTTGATGATCAAGATTCCTTATTGAATTACAATGATGTAAATGCTGCATACTCAACTAAGCAAACCCTGACATATCTGTACTAGGGCCCTGGAGGGACAACCAAAGTTCATTGCCTAGTTGGCAGTGGAGAGTCAGGGGGGAGAGAGCTCCATATTTCCCCATGTTGAGAAGCACAGCACCAGCATGTGAGTTAAGGACCAAGGTGTGGAGCTCAAAAGAAAGCTCTGAGAGTGAAAAGGATGATCCCTGAGAAGGAACGGTGGGAGAAACACCAAAAGGCCTTGATGAACATATGTTATAAAAGAATAGGAGTTTCTGAAACGATCCATTCTTACCTTAGCAAACTCAGAGAGCCTGTCATCACTCGTCAAAGACTGCCGACTTGCACAAGAAGCACTGTCTGAGGGGCCCACGGCACCCTTGCCATCTTCAAGTTCGTTACATTCACCAGCACCTTCCCTGTCCCTGTCGAGCTCCCAGTCAGGGAAATGCAATTCACCTAAAAAGGCACAAGTTGCAACTTACTTCATTTCAAATCATTAAATGGTTTACAACTATTTGTATTCTCATTAGTTAGTATAGCCCTGTTCCTGAATAAAGGTTAAAACTACATTCAGACAGTGAAAAAGTTATCCCTGGCCTCTTTTCTAGTCACTTGGTTTCTCGCATCTCGTAACCCCACCCAATCAAAGTTAACCACATTTGTTAGCTCTTGGATACCCTTGCCGAGTCTCCATTGCCTGTGCAAGTAACTAGCTAACTGTGCAAGTTGTATTTACCTCCTTTCGTACAAACCATGATCTTTTTCACTTCACATCATTAAGGTGATTGTCCTTACCACTAAACAGGGAATGCCCTCAGTCCCAAATGTCCTTGTAAAAGGAGGATATTTTCAGCTCAGAAGACCCAGCAGATATCAAAGGAAATAACTCAGCCAAGTGCAAAAGCAAAAAGAATATTGGCCATCTTCTAGAGAGGCTGTCTCTACAAACCTAACTTGTTCATATTAAGCGTAAGTCGCTAATAGGAACGGTGAGGATGAAAAGTTACCAGCTTACTTTGAGTGCATTAAGATGTCTAAATAGTCTAGTTAAGCTATCTCTTTTAAGATTTGTAAAAGTATATGATTTCTACAATTCTTGTCTGTGTCTATCAACTGGGGTATGTCCTTCAGGGGATGCCTCACCTCAGAAGACCTCTTTGGGAGTGTCCACGGGGACTGATGCTGTCACTGTAATGTACTGGGGAGACGTTGGAGAAACTCTAAAACTTTCTGCAACACACAGGAACGTCCACCTCCTCACGACAGAGGTATCTGGACCCAAGCGATAACAGTGCCAAGACTGAGAAACCCTATTTTCAACTGTCTAAACCATGAGGCAACACAAACTACTCACAGCAAACAAAACTGGTGAAAGTTACACTCCCATCACACATGCACTGTTCTAGTCTTGTCCCAATAACCACAAGTTAGCCAGGCAGTAGTGCGGGTGTAGCATTTGGTAGGAGTTCAGAGAACTGGCTTTGAACTCAAGGGGATCTAACAATGAACCCCAACAGAGTTTACACATCCAAACTCAAGTTGTTACCAATAATACCAGTCCTAGCTCTTAGTCGTTACTGTAAGAAACATTACATCAGAAAGCATTTCAAAAGGCTTGGCACATAGGCTAAGCCTCACAAAAACATCAAAACCTATAATAACTTTGAGAATGAATTCTTCGCCCAATAATGAATCCAATATGGATCAAAACCTGATTTTCTGACAACATTAGAAACTTACCATCACTGGCCCCATCTTCTAGACCCAAAATATCCCCGTTCCAAAGCCTCTACATTCTAGAACCGTGTCCATTATCCCTATGTGATTCAGAGTGTGTCTTCACTTCCTTTGACACATCGCTTCCATTGGAACTCCAAGTTACGTCAGTCAACACACTGTTACTCTTCGAAGTGAGAGTTTCTGACAATGAAAAAAGAAAACACATCAGTATGTCAGCCACTGTGGTCATTTATCTAAAGGAAATTGTAAGCATGCTACTTGCCACAATCACAAAGATACAAAACTCTGACAATACTGAAAGCAATGTCTTATGTCCAATCCTCTTGCCTCAAGTTTGAAGAACAACCTAAGATTCTTTGAGTTAAGGCTAAGTTACAACAAGAAAAAAAAGGAGAACTGGCTGAGATAGATTATCAATTGATAGTAGAAATGAAAGATCTCCGTGAGTGAGATCCCAGGGGAAAGAAGGAGCCATCCAAGAAGGAGGTACCTTCTTTCTCTGAATGCTGGAGAGAAATTCCGCTTGAAGGATGGCCTTATCTAAACAAGGGCAGAGTTTGTGAACTCCAGAGGCATCCATACCCTTAGCAGCTCGTCACAAGAGCCTCGGCTGATCACTGACATCATAAATAAGAGTGTCAATTGTTAAATCAACAACAGAAGTCACTGTACACTTGCTCCTCCTGTAGGACCTCTGTCCTTAACGTGGTGTACTATGAGAATTCACGGTAACACTAGCCTTCAAACATTACTTTCCACTTTGCATGTCAGTGTGGGTGCAAGCTGTGAAAATCTTTACTGAGTATAGAGTTGGTCTCTATATAAAGATAATTAAAAATGAATCTTCATGAAGAATGGGATGCGAGAGGGAGTAGGGGGTGGGGTGGTTTGGGGGTGGGAGGGCAGGTAGGTGGGAAGAACAGCTACAATCTGAAAGCTGTACTTATGTAATTTATCTAGTAAATAAAAGCTTTCTATAAAAATAGATACTAGATATTAATAAATAGAGCACAGATATAATAACAATAATAATAACAATAATAATAATAGAAAGAATCAAAACAGACTGAATGCTCCAACATGGGAAGTATTGCATATAGCAGCCTCCCAGAATGACAATGACCTCAAATAACACCCTGGCTCAGAATCAACCCTGAAGACATTCTGATGTGGCTAAAACACCTATGAGAGCATGTCAGGCATGGGAAGACAAAACACTGTGGCACACAGGGTTCCCCATGAAGCATTTCTGTGGGTAGACCCCAAGAGAAAGAAGTGGTCATCCACAAAGGATACACTTTATTCAGAAGGCACAAAAGAACTTCCTCTTCCCCATGGCCCTGTCTAAATATGGAAGGAGTCAGTGGATTCCACAGGCTTCCACAGCTGAGGCAGCTCAGGTCAAGATCCTCAGGTGTTCGCTGATGTGCTAATTCTGAAATTCTCAACAGGGGTCACTGTGCACTGACTTCCCATGCAGGACCTCTCTGCTCAAAGAGTTGAGGTATGTGAGTTAACAGTACCACTTGGTCACAAAGATCTACCACACTTTCACGTGAATGACACCATCTATGGATTATAAGCTAGAAGAATGTCTCATGCTCGCAAAAGTCACACCGCCCTTGGGTTCTTCTCCAAAGTTAACTCACTCCACCGCAACAGATACTATAGACATACGTAAGTCAAATCTCAGAAAGCCTTACTTTCATTGAATTCAAAAGCACTTTCATCTCTTGTTTGTTGTAAAAACAAGCCTGCCGGTGTTCTAGTGCATAGTAGGGTAATAATACTTCACCAAACATACAGTCTTTTCTCAAAAGCTAGAAGAAAGACTTCTGAATGTACATACTACAAAGAAACCTTGAATAGGGAAGCGGTGGATGCGGATGACCTAATATGATCATTTAAATGTATGCATGTAGGGCAATATTACATTATACCACATCAATATGTACAGCTACTCTTTGTCAACAAATAGAGAAACACATCAAAAAGGAAATACATCATTGTTCAGTGAAATGCATCTCCAAATGCTCACTCTTTTTCACAGAAGTATATGCCATTCCAAAGTTTCCAAATACGTATAGTATTCAGCCCGTCATGTTTTGTTAATAAGTTCTAGGTAAATTCTACTCCTGTCAGAGAAGATGCCCCTAAAGGAGACAGAGGAGGAAGAGAGGTGGGAGGGCTGCTGTGAAGTTAGGTATGGTGGGAGAATCACTATGTTCCGAAAGCCGTGTTTAGGAAATGCATCAAGTTGGTATAGCTTCCATAAAAGGTGTCTGGGAAAAACTGGAAATAAAATAATCCAGGATTCCATGGCTGGCTGTGCACTGTGTAGAGAAAATCAGTGTCTACAGGGGCTCTTTGCTGTACACCCAGGGCAACGCTCTTTCCGTCTTTTCTCTAGAAGATCCCACTTGGGAAGAAATTATGGACATCTAGTAGTCTATTTTCCTGTCTTGTCTAGTAGTAGAGGGTGCACTGCGCTTCCAACAAATCCAAGGCTGATGCTTGCTTTTGTGGAGTGGGAAGTAAGGGTGTGACAGTCAAGGGATACTCTTAACAAAAGAAACATGGGTTGAGAAGGAATTTAGCCTAATGGCTTAGATGCTTTGATGGTGAGTTCCGATGCCCATTTCTCATATCAGAGTACCTGGTTTTGATACTCATCTCTGGAGCCTAACTCCAGTTTCTTACTAAAATACCTCTGGGGAAACAATGGTTCCTATAACAAGTTCCATGCTATTCACATGGGCGACCTGGGTGGAATTGCCAGTTCCCAGTTGCAGTCTGGCACATCTCAAGGCACTTGCAGGACTGGGAAGTGAATTAGCAGTTGGGAGCTCCTCTCCTCTCTCTCTGTCTCTGTTCCTTTATAATGTTAAGATGGGAAGCGTGGCAAAGGCCCTGCCAACTCGGAAAAAAATGCGTTAGTTATAAATGAAAAGGCTGTTATATTCAGCCACACACAAACCTTAATTCATGCATGGCAAACCAAGATAAAGGAAAAACAAATACCAACTAGGAAAGTGTAGGTGGTCTGCCTAGTATATCAAAACGAAAGAAACCTAACGTACACATTGTTCTTGGAAACGAGGGAGAAATGGCCAACATTCCAACAGAAAGATGGGCAAAGGACAAGGACAGTTGACAGGAAAAGGGACACAAGTGGCTTTTCTTCCAATGGAAAGAGCGCCACCTTTCTCCTGTGCAGGGCAATGCAAATAGAATCTGCACATCTCTCATTTGGCTACAATTCAAGTACTTGTCAGCATATATTGGAATAAGAAGACACTCCTCGAGGAGTGGTAATGAACATGCGAAACCATGCAACCTCTATCAAAGGGGAATCTAGCAATAGAGTTCTACAGTAGATCTGCCATTTGCACTGGCACTGTCACTTCTGGGAGTTAACTCCACAAGTATAGGGGCATATGTGGTTTCTGTGTTTGTGTTGCTAACACTCAATGCCTGAGACTGGATAATCTGTGAAGGTCAGAAATTTATAGTTCTCACACCTAGAGCGCCTGGGAAGTCCAACATCAGGGCATCAGCATGCTTTGTCTGATGAAGGTCTTACTATTGCATTGTCACATGGTGCAAGGCTGAAGGCAGAAGGGCCAGAGAGCAAATCAGCTGAACACCACATGGAGCCTGTTTGACAGGGACCTCAATCCCCGGTTTCAGTAAGGCCCAGCCACGACCGTTGTGGGTATTTGGAGAGTGAATTAGTGGATAGAGATTCTCTCTCTCTCCGTTACTTTGCTTGTGTCTGTCAATGTGTGTGTGTGTGTGTGTGTGTGTTGTGTGTGTTTCCACATCTCAAGAAAACTGAACGAAGAATCCATCAAAGCCAACCATTATTCTACAGTGAATACTCTAAAATAGACAAAATTCACAGTCTGCTCAGTTCTTTAGAGGTGGACTAAATGCTGATATCATTTAAAGATGATGGTCCTCTTTCTAGAACACAGAAGGAAACAAACTCACCCAAAGCCTAATGACCCTCATTGTATTTTTATTTTTTAATATCTTTCCTGATTTACTTGGAAGATTTCTGGGTTCATATTTCATATTTCTTGATTTAGTATAGAAAGGTAGAGTGACAGCGAGGGAAAGACAGAGTAGTTTCCATTCCCTGGTTCACTTCCCAAATCCTGCAACAGCCAGGGCTGGCTGGACTAAGCCAAAGCCAGGAGCCAGCACTTCAATCTGGGTCTTGGAATTGTGTGGCATTTTGTCATCCGTTGGGGCATAGTCTGTTTCACAGGTGCATCTGCAGGCTCTTCTATCAGAAGCACAGAGGAACAAGGACTCCAAAAGGGGATATGAATGCCCCTTGTGGTATTTTAATCACTGGACCAGATGCCCACCACAAGAGTGATGATTTATTCCAGTCGATGTCTGCTAAGTCCTTTGTATGAGAGCAAATTAGGAAAAGCAAGCAAAAGGAGAGAAGTCACTTTCCCAAAACTGGCTTAACGCACAGCATCACAATGTTCACCCACAACTTCACTTCAACAATGGCCAAGGGCAAGGACAGACATTTCTCCAAAGACGAACAGCACAAGAGCTATATTGAAAGGACACACTATTATTGGTCATTGGCCATCGCAAATCAAGTCTGCAAGGAGATAGATACCCCTTCCAAACCACCTCGAGGCTATTCAAATTACCATGAACCTGCAGTTGCATTCTCAACGAGCTATCTAAAAGAACCGGAAACAAGTTTGAAAAATATTTACCCAGAAGACTTCACAGGATTCACACTAGCCAAAACACAACCACAGCTCCAGTGTCCATCAGTAGATGAATGAATAAACACAATATGGTCTACTCGTATGATGGAATTCAGCATGAAGTAGAATACAAGTACTGATACGGGTTACCGCATAGGCAAAACTTGAAACCATGGTGCAAGTTGAGGGAATCCAGATACAGCAGAGAATAGTTTATAAGGCTAGCTCTATGAAACATCTAGAGCATACTCACAGACCGAGAACTAATTGGCAGTTGCAATTGCTGGGGGAAGGGAGACTGGAAACTGGCTACTACTGGGTTTCGAGCTTGCTTTGCAGGTGATGTGATTCACTATTAGATGGTGGCCGAGGCGGTGGTGGGCAGGACTAAAGCTCTCAATAAACTTGCATACAGCCTTTTGGGAAAATTTTTCTGACTGCACCCACCAGTGAACTAGGGCCTCTCTGCTGCTATAGATTGGCTGGTCAAATTATTTTACTGTTTGAAAGGCAGAGTGCCAGAGAGACAGGCAGGGAGGAGGGAGACAGGGAGGTTGATCCAGTGAAACACACGAAAACCCCTTCAGCTGAAACCCCACAGTATCCACTGTGAACCAGACATGTCCTGTCCCCACAGCAAGTAGGAACAAAGTACAGCAGGTGGTATTGAACACACAGCAGGCCATCAGTACCTTTAGAGCACACCGCAAGTTGGGGGTGCACAGGATGTGTAGAAAATCACTCTCTAGGCATGACTGGTAGAAAGGGATACTTTGGTGACTTCAGTGGAAGAACATCTACCAGAGTTGACCAGGATTTCCTTCTCAAGAATTCTAGGTCTTGAATCCTCCCCCAGAGAATTATCAAAAGCGATGCATGAGAATCTACAAATTCGGTAAGACGATCAGGTTTCTCACAAGAAACTTTACAGGCCTGAAGCGTGTGAAAGCTTATCTTCACATAACTGAAGGAATAAACTTCCAACCAAAATGACATCTTCTTATGGACAAGTTAAGGGACAGCATCAGCATTAGACCTGCCTGACAGGGAAGCTCTATTGCCCTCTCCTGGAAGCAAATCGACACTACATGGCAGCAACACAGAACAACCAAAAAGTGGCAAAGCGCCCCAGGGTAAGAGAAAAGGAAAAGACACATACAGGATCTTCACTACCGCCATGGAATAGAAATCACTTTTACAAGTTGGAATGCAATTTAAAGTAAAATCACAGAACTTGCAATGACTATACGGATCTCATGTGTATTTTGTAGCAAGTCATTTGGAACTACATTGCTTCTATGTGGATGAAGTGGAAGTCTAAACTAAATGTTTATAGGTGTGAATAGTTTATAGATTCCCATTGCAATGTGTCAGTAGATACCTATAGATGATGCACAAAAGAAAATGAGAGATAAGAAGTCATTAGGAGGGGCTGGCACTGTAGTGTAGTAGGTTAAGCGCCCGCCTGCATCAATGGCATCGCATATGGGCACCAGTTTGAGGCCCGGCTGCTCCACTGCCTATCCAGCTCCCTGCTAATGGCCTGGGAAAGACGTACAGCCTGGAAAGACAGTCAGTGATGATTCAAATCCTTGGGTTCCTGCCACACAGGTTGTTGACCCAAATGGAGTCTGAGGCACTTTATTTGACTTAAGTTTTGGGGGACTGAACCAGCAGATGGAAAATCTCTGTGTCCCTGCCTTTCAAACAAATACATAGGAATTCTTTGAAAACAGAAAGCGCAATGGATGGCATGGCGACATCATAGGTCAAGGCACCTCCTGCAGTGCTGGCATCCCGTATGGGTGCAGGTCTGAGTCCCGGCTGCTCCTCTCCTGATCCAGCTCTCTACTGGGCCCAGGGAAAGCAGTGGATGATGGCCCAAATGCTTGGGCTCTGGCACCCGGTTGGGAGACCCAGAGCAGGCTCCTGGCTGCTGGAATTGCATCGGCACAGCTCCAATCATTGCGGCCATCTAGGGACTGAATCAAGGGATGGAAGAACTCTATTATCTATCTATCTATCTATCTATCTATCTATCTACCTACCTACCTACGTACCTACCTACCTATCTATCTCTGTCTGTCTTCTTCTGCCTCCCTGTAACACTGACTTGAAATTAAATAAATAAATCTTACAAATGTACCCAAATGACTCCTGGCCTCGTTCATGACTTTCTTAATTCCCCAGTCTTATCGGTTGAAGCAGGGAGGACTAGGGCTCTTCCTATTGCTTGGAGGACATGGAAAAGAAAGCAGCTCACCCAAAACTCTAGGGATTACAAGCTAAGTCTAATGCCAAGTCCCTCACTTGACTCCCTAGCGAGGAAAATGATTTCGCCCATGTCCTCTGAGATTCTTTCATAAAACACCAAGCAAACCAGACCTGGAAGGAGTCTATTTCCTCAGGCATCCTTAGTATTGCACTCTTCTAAAGAGGCTGGACAATTTGAATGAGCTCAGACCTATTTTCAAATGGATGCCACTCTCTGTGGTCACAATGAAGCTTCCTAGCCAGTATTTGATCCCCCAGCCCTAGTGATTTTCTGTGAGGTCTTTTGCTCTATCGATAAGGTGGCCTGTTTCTGGGGCCCTGCATGCTGCAGATGGGAGATCTGATGCCAATTTGGGGGCATGGCTTTCAGGTGAGCTCTCTCACCTTCTCCTGGAGTTCTTGGACATGGCTGCTATCATAGCCAGAGACACTGAACCCGTATTCGGGGAAGATGCGCTTTAAGCTGTGACCTCAACATCTCCCGAAGGGGCAGGGTCCACGACTCAAGATGCAGTTTAGAGTCTGTTGGGTCCCTAACCTTGGCTTTTCATGGGTCTCCATACCTTGCTTGTTTCTTAGGGGTTTTCCCGAAGGAACATGCTAGAGTGTTTGGAAATGATACGAAAAGGAGGTTTGGGACCCAGCTGTCTGTCTGTCCGCAGGCTTAGGGCCCTGTCTACATTCAAGTCTCTTGAGGGAGCTGAGGAATGGCACTGTGTTTGTCTCCTTGTGTACAGTTAAGGGGATGATATTGTGGCAGCAGCCCAGAGGGGCCTTGGCATATCTTCTTAAGGGAAAGGCTCCACAGAATGGAACTTTGAAGATGTGACCTCACTTCCTTGGTGATAGAACTTACACTCTGATAGCAACAGTCCTTAGCGGCTCACTTGATGGGAGACGTTCAGGAGAAGACCATGTTCTCTCGTTGCTGCCAATCGTTGCCAGGCTCTGGCCTTTTCCGGCGCTTGAGACATTGGCTCCGCTCTCACACGGGGTGTCTGTGGCCTCTTACTGCAAGGCCACCCCAGGGAACAGAACAGCCCAGGAGGCAGCCCCAGGTAGCGGAACAGGCCCGTCCTGGCAGGGGATCACCTGTGACCCCATCTGGGTCTTCTTTGCCCCTCCCTTCACCATGACAGTGGCAGAAGAAGAGGGGCTCTTGCTGCCCAGCAACACGATTCACGTGTTGGAGCCTCCTGTGTCTTGCGTGTTCATACCCTATTTTGTGGACAGCCGGTTGGGCAAGTGGGTGTTGGGGGACCTCCTCTTGTCTTCTGGAGACCTCTCTGGCTGCACAAGGGTACAGAGGCCCTTACTTTCCCGACCTGGGTAACAGAATGCCTCATGGGGGGAATTATTCTCTGTGGGGACAGCCAAGCACGACACTGATGCCTCCGGTCTGGGCTGCCACACACTCTCTTTGCAGAGCTCCACACTCGAGTCCACAGACAGAACACATGAGGAAGCCACAGGCATCGTCAATGGACACGTGAGTCAGGCCAACAACGTGGCTAATGCCGGTGTGGAGGGAGCGAGGGGCCCAGGAGTACCCACATGTTGGGGCACGAGATGACCACGGTGTGCCTAGAACCACATCCTGAAGGGAGGAACGCCCCTGGCTTTTGGCCTCGTGATCTCCCACTCAGTGACTGACCCCCATCCCACTCTCAAAGAAATCTCAGCCCCTTGGCAACTGGGTGTTGGGAAACTCCCTGTTCACACAAGCATCGTGTGTGGCCATGGTGCTGAATGTTTGCCCACCTAGTCCAAGAATCCTGTGCAGTCCTTAGTCAGCTCCACTGCCTTCCAGGTCTTCTCCAAGCTTTAGGACTCAGTGATCCTACCAGGAAGGTTTTCCCACACAAAAGGGCAGAGGGTTCAACCAAAAGGCTGAAGATACCACACAGGACTGGAGCCTGGCCCCCACCTGTTCTATTCCACGGGACGACATTGCCCCTGTGGCCACACTTGCATGGCTGCTGGGAAGCACTGGGATTCAGCTGCATTGCCACGGCAGCGGTGCTGCAGGACACAGACTCACTGTCTCTCACGGAGCACAATCAGCTAGGCTGCTCAAAGCACAGGAGCCCAGGTTGGGCAGCTCTCCCAACAGGAGTCGCTTGTTCCCATTTCTGGTGGCTGCATGTCAGGGCATGGCCAAGGTGATTTCTCAGGAGGGCTCATTGCCATCTCCATCCCCAGTTTCATTTCCTATGCTCCCCTGGGCTTCTCTGTGCCCCTGTCGCATCTGCCAATGAGCACAGCAAGGTAATGGGATGGGGCCCACGCCATTTCTGGGGGTAAGGTCAATCACCTCCTTGTGGACTACTGGCCCAACTGCAGCAGTCACACTCAAGTGCTCTGGTGTCAGAACAACCCCACGTGTGTGTTGGGGATGGGGGCCACAATTCGGCTCTGAAAAGGCAGTGATGCCCTGCTGAGGACAAACTCCAAGGACCAGGCTGGCTGGGGACTGGCTCTACACATGTGTCGTTGTAATGCCTCAAGTCAGGTCACTTGGCAGAACGCCTGTGGTCATTACTCCACAGGCAGACACCTCTGACTATGGCTCTTTTCAGGATCTAGCCTCCCCTGGGGCTTCATATCCTACTCCGCCCACTTGTTTCCATTCTGCAGTCTGGTGGCAAAGCAAATCACACAGTTGCCCTCATTTCTAGCTCCCCCAAGGGGCACGGAATCATCTTTCACTGCTGGCCCCCTCGCAGGACTTTCTCATCCCTCAGTCCCTGTTCGGCCTCTTGGCCCCAACTGGGGTTTTCTCCCAACCCGGGTGTCTGCTCCCCTGTGCTCCCTGGAACTGCCACTGACTCACGTCCTTTCTGGTCCTCCCTAGTATGGAAATGGGTCCATGCTCTACTTGGCAGAGGTCTGTGCCATGCGGACCCTACAGCCAGACACTAAAGAGATGCTGCTGGATGCCCTGGTCCCGGGCCCCCTGGGAAAAAGGATCTGCTACTTCAACACCTTCCTGTGTACATACAGCGACTTCTCCACCATTCCGTATTACTTAGACCAGATATTCGACAGGTGGGTAGCTGCCTTTCAGCACTGCGGTGATGCAGAGATGAATCTTACATGTTTTAGATGACCTAAGCGACTTAAGACATGGCGGGCATGGAACGGGTGCCTTTCTCTGTGGACAGGGCTACTGGCACACTGCGTCACACCTCTTGATTTCCTTTCTCTGCACCCTCACGAACCAATGTCTCTACTCAGGTGGGAACCGGCCATGTGCCTCTATGGTTGGAAAACCTCCCAGATGGCAATCCTGCTTTCCCCTTTTTCAAGAATCAGAAATGTTTTCTTTCACAGGCAGAGTTAGGCTGAGAGAAAGAGAGAATGCGTCCTTCTATCTGCTGGGTCACTCCCCAAATGGCTGCAAAAAGCAGGGCTCTGGGAAGCCGGGCTGAGGAGCCTGAAGCTCTATCTGGCCCCCTCAGGGGTGCCAGGGGTCCAACTACTTAGGCCATCATCCGGCACTTCCCCAGGCTCATTAGCAGGGAGCTGGACACCAAGGACAACAGCCAAGACTTGAACTGGCCAACCCTGATATGGCTTGCCAGCATCACATGTGGGCAGGGGCATTGGAAGCTGCTATGCCTTCGTACCGGCCACATTTCCTACTTGTTCCAGCTGCTCCTGTCCTTGATATATGCACAGAACAGCTGCCCTCAGGGTTGGTAGCAGTTGCCCAGACCCCTCATCGACCTGGCAGGTCTACAAGGAATCATTCACTCTACACATATATGGGAAGCCCTTCCCTTGTGCACTTTTCCAGACACTTGCCACAAATCCAGTGAACAAAGCATTCAAGGGCCTCACAGTTGTGGGGAATCAGACCCTCACAGCCGAGATCCTATACAAGTCCTGTCCTGCAGCGGCAGAGCTGAGGCTTGCTGACCTCCTCTGGGAGTAGCTGCAACGTCCCCTACTCTGATCACAAGGAGAACCCCATGTCCCACTAAGATGCGGGGAGATTGGGGTGCAGATGCGGCCTTCTGTCACTCGAAAGAGTGGCAGGAAAATGAGGGCTGAGGCAAGGCAGAGGCAGACAGTAGGTGCAACTCCAACTTCTGGCCCCACCACATGCAAAGGAAGTGCTGAAGAGCAGTGCTATGGATAGGAGCAGACACGTTCTGCAGAGGAGCGGGCATGTTGGGGCTCACAGACAACACCCACATAGCCATGCCCAGGGCAGTTGCTTCCAGCTTTGCCTACCCTCCCTGACCACCCAACCCAACCCACCATCCCAGGAGCAACCTACTCCCAAGTCTGCTCAGAGCCAGAGCCTAGGGGCCTCCACCTGAGAAAACCATGGGAATGAATGGGAAGGCACTGCAAGGAACATGAGAAGGAAGCCATCCAAAGGAAAGCTACTGCCGGCAATGCCAGAATCCCTTGTGGGTGTTGGTTGGTGTCCCTGTTGTTGCAGTCCAGATTCAGGACCCTGCTCGGGGGTCTGGGAAAACCAGGGGAACATGGTCCAAGCATTTGGACCTCTGCCACCCATGTGGGAGACCTGGATGGAGCTCCTCACTCCCCGCATGAGCCTGGCCCAGTGCTGTCCACTGCCCATCCGGGGAGTCAAGCAGTGGATGCAAGACCTCTGCCCCGGTGTGTGTCTCTCCCTCTCTCTCTGTAACTCTTGGGATTCACAGTCAAGAAATCGCCTTGGAAACAGCAAAGCATGGCATTGTCTTTAGGAAGCTAGAGTTCACCGGCAGGCTCCGTGCCCCACCCCACACAGGGAGTCCTGGAAGGGCAGCAAGCAGGGTAAGGTCAAGTCTGACTCTGCTGCCCACTCTCCTTCCCCAGGAACATGGCTTCCTGTTTGCAAAGCTGCAAAGCCAAGTACAAGGCCGAATTCTGCGATCGCACGGATCTCCCGCTTCTCAAGATGAAGGTCGGATCCAAGCAGGTCCGCTTGCCCAGAGGAGACCTGCAGACCCATGCGTGCTTTCTGCGTGTCAGGATGGCCTACCCAAATCCCACACAGGCAGAAGCAGTCGGTAAGATGCACTGCACTCCGCGAGATTCTCTCGGTGGGCTTTGGGGCTGGAGCCCCTTTAGAGGCAATGGGATCGCTCCTGGCTTTGGAGAGGCCATTGGAAAGTGCTTGATGTTGCTGACCCTTTCTCTTCTCCCAGCTCCTGCTCTATTTGCCAGGCTGCAGTCATGCCAAACACTGGCTTTAGAGCCAGATCCCCCACTGCTCACAGAGCTAGAACATCTTTTGGAGACAGGATCCATTTCAAAACTGAGGCTGCCAGCATGCGCAGAATCAGCACCAAAGACAACTACCAAAGTCTCCTGCGCATGTCTGGGACCTGCAAACAACCAGCCTCGCAAGATGGCTAGCATCACCACATTCCCCGCCAAGCTGCTGGCGGAACAGTTCACACTGATGGACGCGGTGAGCAGCGGGCTTGTCTCGGCAGGGCCAGGCCCGGACACCCCTTTGGCACCAGCCTCCCCACAGCTGCCCCGACCAGAATCCAGTGGCCTGGCTGCAGTTCAGGCTTCAGGTCCCACCACCTATGTGACTGGACCAATGTCTTCACTCCCAAGGCTGCCTTTCTCCCATGGCTGGCAGAGAGGGCACCCAAACCACACCAGCTGCACAGTGACTCTCCAGATCAACTGACATGGGCCTGGCAGAAAGTAGGGCTGGATCTGACCCACAGGGTACTGGACGGGCCTAGGTGGAGGGCATCCAGGTCCACCCACTGCCTTCCCATCTGCCTGCGATGCCACAGCTGTCCTGGGTCCTAGCACACATATCCATATCAAACAGCAAGCACCTTGTTGGAGTTGCCACAGGGAGCAGCACTGGCACAGGGACAAGGACTCCAGGGCAGATGCCATGAGAGCAGAAGGATGAGATACTGGGTGAGATGCCAGGGAGCACACACCTCTGTCTCTTTCCTCAAGGCTTGGGAGGGTTGGGATCTGGGCTGGCAGGAGCGAGGCGACCTCAGTGGCAGAACACATAGCCCAGCTGCTCCCACGTTGGGGAGCTGCATGCCAAACTACCTGAGCTGCAGCTTCGAGCACTGTCACTTGCCGGGGTGTCTGGGCTTCACTGCATTCGAGCTAGGCTGGCTGTGCCCATGGGATACCCTCTTGCCCCCAGGAGCTCTTCCAGAATGTGGTCCCCTATCAGTGCCACAGCTCCATCCGGATCCAGCAGAACAAGGAGGTCAATGCGCAGCTGCCCCCTACTGTTCTCGCTGTCATCATCCACTACCACCACGTGGCCCATTGTGTTACTACCACGTGCTTGGGGGACCCCAGCATGAAGGCAGCGGACAGGGCCCGCGTGGTGGAACACTGGATCAAGGTGGCCAAGGTAAGCTGAGGCTGTCCCAGGGGCTCCCTCTCTGCACGGCAGGGACGTGCCACTTTGCTTCCTCAGCTCTCAGGTGTACAGTCTGTGGTCACAGATCCTGCCCAATCCCTGGGCTCTTGGGATCCACGAGGTGGCCTGATCTCACTCACTTGTCCCAGAACTACATGCTCACTTCCCGCCTAGGCCCCTGACATGGGTTGAAACCAATCTAGCCCATGTGAGCGTGGCTCAAGGGGGTCCCATCACTGACCTGCTCTGGCTCCCTGGCCAACTCTCTGATGCATGAGGGGGATGTCAGCACAGCTGGCTGAGCCTGGCTCAGGTGGGGCTCCAAGCCACCTACCTGCCATTCATCCGCTCCCTGCCCTAGGAGTGCCTGGCTCTCCGGAACTACTGCTCGGTCCACACCATCCTCTGCGCTCTGCAGAGCCACCCGGTACGCCAGCTGAAAACAACGTGGGGAGAAGTCTCCAGGTGGGTGTGCATCCCTCAAAGCACCTGGTGGACCCGGGACTACCCTCAGGCCTAAGCACTAATCCTCCAAGACTCACAGAGGCTGGTATCCTGGGACACAGGGAGAGGCGTGGACTGCCGGGGGCAGGGGTGCGGAGCACCATCTTTCAGCGGCCCTGGGACATGAGGACTGGGTTTCTGCCTCAGGATGACATTTCCATTAGTCAGGCACATGTGGCTTCCAAACTACATACTTGCGCCTGTGCACCACGCAGCACTGGACCTGCCTGGGCACTCCAACTCTGTAAACACTCACTCACACACACACACACACACACACACACACACACAATCAAAACAGAAGATACTACCAGGCAGGGTGGATCCTCTGATCTTTGTTCTTAAACCAAAGGGGTTTGATCCACCACCTCACCATTCCATCCAAATATCTCCTGGTTTTCCCCTCACAACAGAAAAAGTGCCAGGAAATTTCAGCGTCTTTGCACACAGGACAAAAAAGTCAACAGAGATGTGCCCATGAAGGTAAAGTGGGGGCTCAGGGACAGGGGTGAGGGCTTGGCAGGAGGGGAAGGGGTGTGGCTGTAAGGGCATCAGGGCAGAGGGGAGCTTTTGGTGTCACTGAAAGTGTGCTTGAAAAGAAAACCTGGGGTGTGCCTGCTAGGACAACAGGCCAAGAGAGGGCTGTGTTCACAGGTCGTGGGATGCAGTCGGGCTCAGAGGGCAATGGGAATGGGCTGCAGCAAGAGCAGCTTGGCTCTCAGAGGGGGCTGTGAGCACCCACAGGTCTCTGGCTCCCATGCTGTTCCTGCTTCCCCCAGGCTGTGAGGTGGATGCGGCAGCAAGGGCTTCCTTCCATCTGTGCTGGGGCCCTAGAGGTCCTTTGGAAACCAGGCCTGCTACAGGGTTCTCTGTTGCAGCCTTCCATGGGGAGGGCTGCCAAGCCTGCCCCACACATTGCACAGCTTGGGAATGCCAGGGGCTGAGCAGTCGAGTGGGATGCCAAGCATTGGGTCTTACTGGCTGCCCTGGGAGCAGAACTTCTGTCTTCTCGAGGAGAGAAGCAAGCAGCATGAGCCTGTCTCTCAGTCTGCACAGGGAGCCTCATGTGCATCCAGGGAGGCAGGGTATGGGGTGCTGGGCCTGGCTTCCTCTCAGGGACATGCTGAGGCACAGGTCAGTCAAAGGATCCTTAGGGCAAGGGGGACCTGAGGTGGGAGGGGAGGCCAGCACCCTCTCCAGCTGAGGAGCAGGCACAGGGAGGCGTGGTCAATCCCCCAAAGCCACCTTCCCAGTGGGAGCTGCATGAATCCATACAGAGCACCTTGTGGGAGGAGGGGAGTGCAGGGTGGGCATTATACCAATGGAAGTGAGCCAGACATGCAGGGCTCAAGGTGGTTTGCACAAATGTGGGCCGGTCAGGAAAGGACTATCTCCCTGAACGTGACCCTGACCCTGGCAGATGGCGATCTGCAGGTTGCCCGCTAGGTTGCTTGTTCTCTGGAGCAGAACCCCCAGAGAACACAGATGCGGCAGCGGCTGCAGAAGAAGGCAAGTGTGCCTGGGGAGGGGGGGGCAGGGGCTCCTGTCTCCCACTGGGGGCCCATGTCAAGGGAGCAGGGCCTTCTGCCTCCCTTGTTTGCCCACGCCCATCACCACAGTAGCTGAGAGACCCCAGTTGAGAGACCAGAGCTGAGGGCCTGAGCTGAAGGGCTCCCAGCAGACTTGGGCCTGAGCTGGGGCTGGCACCCCACAAGCTGACTTGTTATCATGCCATCAGGGCTCCCAGGGTTGTCCGATTCTAGAGGCAGTTGGCTGGATGCAGGGAGAATTGGGAAAGGCACTTTAGGGGCGGGGAGCTTCCCAATGGGGAATGTGGCCAGGGCTCCAGCAGCTGGGGTGGAGTGCATCTCAGGGGCCGGGCCTTGGTGGCACCTGAGAACAGCTGCTCACCACCACCACCACCTCATGGCACAGGGAGCCGTCCCCTTCCTTGGCACTTTCATCATGTATCTGGATAGGCTGGACATCGCCATGAAGGACTTCGTAGATGTGAGTGAACTTGCCATGGGTGGGGCAGGCTCCAGGACACTGAGGCTTGGGGGGAGGGTCCTGGGCTGAGCTCTCAGCCCCCAGCTCCTTGCTGCCCATGTCTCCGGAGGCCTCACAAGCTGTCCCAGGGAGGAGGGCTCACCTGCATATCCCCTCTGAGTGCGGGAGCCTGCAACCAGGTGCCCATCCCTGTCCCCCAACGGTTGAAGCTGCATAGCCAGAGTCCCTGACTGCAAAGCTGCACAAGGTCTTGGCTGAGCCTGCTCAGCCTCTGAGTTGGGTGGCACCCAAGGGAAGGAGAGAAATTGGGCCCCTGTGAGGTCAGGCAGCACCCACATGCCTCAGTGCACCCATCCATTCCCAGGCCTCACTTTCCCTGCCTGCCATCAGACATGGTGGGGACAGCAGTTCCCTGAGCCTCAGCCACCATGTCCCCTTCTGCAGAGCTAACAGCCTGTCCCAGGGACACCTTCTTTTCCTTCCTCTTACCCAGAGGGGAGGGCCAGGGGCTAGTCACAGGCCAGGGGCTGTTCTGATGGACTCTGCCTTCCAGGGAAAAAACAACATGCTGAAAATGA
Organism: Oryctolagus cuniculus; assembly: GCF_051225735.1. NCBI lineage: Eukaryota > Metazoa > Chordata > Mammalia > Lagomorpha > Leporidae > Oryctolagus > Oryctolagus cuniculus. Next base: position 71,268,789 of record NC_142872.1, read on the forward strand.
CAAAGGTGAGCAGCTCTGCCCTATCTTCCAGGCACAGAGGGGATGGAGGGGTCAGAGATGCGCTGGGCAGAAAGCCCAGGCTCCAGCCCATGCGTGTCTGTCTGCTCTCTCCACTGGGATGGAAACACACAGAAGGAGGAGAGCATCCCTAGGGAGGCTGTGGCTAAGGGACTGGAATCCAGGAGAACTTCCTTCCTGGGCGAGGGGCTGTGTGTATGCTACTCAGAAGACAGCTTGGAGCCTGGAAGGGATGGCCAGGGAAGGCTTCTCTAGCTAAAAGACCCAGAGGCCAGCCCCCTGCCCCTGCCACAGTCTGCCCCTCCAGCAGTCCCAGTGCAGGCCTGTCAGCATCCTCTCTGCCCCTCTTGCCCCAGGAGATAAAAATTCTCCAAGAAATGCAGCAGCTCCAGGTGGCAGCCAGTCAATATACTTTGCTGCGCGGCGCAGAGTTTGCACTGTGGTTCCAATCCATGGAGAGGCTCAGTGACACTAAGAGGTGAGTGCTGGGCAGGGATTGCGGGATGTCCAGGGTGGCAGATGGGGAAGGTTCTCCTGTTGTGCACTGAGGAGAGGGCTACCCATGGCTCCTTGGTCAGCAGAGGGCCTTACCCATGGGCAGTGCGGGGCTCCAGGACTGCGGCTGCAGGGCGGGCCCTGGAGGGAGCCTGAGATGAGCAAGAGTGCACTCATGGCTGCTTCTGTGTCCTGCAGCTACAACCTGTCCTGCCTACTCCAGCCCCTCTGCTAGAATGTCCACCTCATCCTCAAGGCCAAGAACATCAGGCCTTGGAGAACATCAGCATGACTGAGTCCCCCATGCAGGCAGAGAGTGGGGGCTGCAGAGTTCATCTGTGGGCTCGGGGACTGCACCGTGACACTCGCTCCGTTCCCCGCCGACCAAGCAACAACCCAATGCCTGGGAGACTGGCCTCCCTCTCTCAGATGGGTGGTCACATCATCACCAATTTCATGGATTCCTCCTAGATTTTCCTATGTATATAGTTCACCATGATTAGTACCAGTTGGTTAGGCCTTTCATTAAAGTAGTATACATGGTAGACCATGAGTGTCCTTCTTCCTCTTTATCCCTTCCCTGCCCTGCTAATTAGAGACCATTCTCTAGATCCACAGACAAAGACATTCATGCAGATTCGAGAGGGGTGTGTCTCCCCATGCAAGGATGCCACACCATGAGTGCTCTTTCAGTTCTGAGGCTCCTACATGGAGCCCCATGCTGTCTCGTGGAGAGAGTCCCTCAGGGTCTGTTCTGAAGCGCAATTCATACATCCATCGGTATCTGGCGAGAACAACGCTCTCACTGCTTCTACACTTGCTCCCACGAGCTTTGGGAGTTTGCTGCTTAGGGCCCTTTAGGCTCAGATGGTGGTCCCCTCTATACAGTGTTTTCCAAATGATGTGTGTCACCAGTGACCAGCAAAATGTCCCAAGAACACAACTCAGCCCTAGTCACTAGAGAGAATTCCCTGTGAGATTCAGTGGGAAATGCACATAATAAAAGTGCACAATCTTGGGAAGCCAACACTGACAAAAATTTCATCGATGTATACATATATATACACAGAGATTTGTATGTATTCAGGTGAAGTATCCACCTGCAGCAAAGGCATCCCACATGGGTGCCCGTTTGAGTCCCAGCTGCTCTGCTTCCTACCCAGCTCCCTGCTAATGGCCAGGGAGAGACATACAGCCTGGGAGACAGGAAGTGATATTTCAAACACCTGGGTCCCTGCCCCGCAGGTTGGAGACACATGCTGCGTTGGAGACACTGTACTTGACTCAAGTATTTGGGGACCGAACCAGCAGCTGGAACACCTCTGTGTCTCTGCCTTCCAACCAATGAGTCAGAATTCTTTCAAACATGAAAGCACAGGGGCTGCCACTGTGGCATAGCAGGGAAAGGTGATGCCTACAGTGCCGACATCCCATGGGGCCGCCTGTTCGAGGCCCGGCTGCTCCTCTTCTGATCCAGTACTCTGCTATGGCCTGGGAAAGCAGTAGGGTTTGGCACAAATGGTTTGGCCCCTGCACACTTGTAGGCTTTCGATCGGCTCACTCCCAGCCATTGCAGCCATTTGCAGAGGGAACCTGCAGATTGGAGGTCGCTCTCTCACTCTCCCAGCCTCCCTGTAACTCTGCCTTTAATAAATGTATCTTGAAAACAATTAAAATACAAATAATGTACTAAAGGAGTAACTTGAGCCAAGAAAACCAAAGATCGGTCTAGTGGTCATGGTAAAACACTACCACAGAAACCACAGGTGCTCTAAATATATGCCATGATCATGGGAAAGATATCTCATGTTCCTATTTAGACAAATGAACAGACATTGGACAATGTATGCCGAAACTGCGAAAATGTACAGTTTATACTGATATGGATTTGCCTTCTGGAAGCCTGGGATTCTAGGACAGGGTAGGAAGAGAGAATACCGAGTAGGAGCCCCAGTCAAAACCTGCCCATTGAATAGCTAGAGCTCTCCAAGAAGAGCACAACTTCCATAGCTTGTCCATGTTAGGTGAATCTACTGGGAGACGAGCATGGGGAATTGATGACACAGCTTCCTCTCCTTTCCCTATAGCCCTGAGATGCCTCTACACCACATCTCCAGTGTCCTACAGATGAGCAAACCTGGGGGTGGTCCTGGCGACACCTAGAACCCCACAGATCCAAAACACTTGACAAACGCTAAGCAGAAAAACATACCAAAGCACGTCCCAATTAACTGCTGAAAACCACTAGCAACACCAAAACCTTCAAAGATCAAAAATGAGAAGCTTCAGCCTGACTCACAAAATCCTTGAGCTGAAAGACAATGCATCAGTGCCTTCAGAACTTGGGAAAAACCATTTCCAACCTAAAAGTACATACATGTTTTCAATCCTACATTACAGGACAGTAAGATCAAAGCATAGTTAGAGATGCCAAGCATCAAAAACGCTTCTGTATGCCATTGCTCAGAACCTGCCAGAAGATGTGCTCCAGAAAATCAAGGGTGGAGGGGCCTGCACCCTAGCTCACTTGGTTATTCCTCTGCCTGCGGTGCCGGCTTCCCATATGTATGCTGGGTTCTAGTCCCGGTTGCCCTCTTCCAGTCCAGCTCTCTGCTGTGGCCCGGGAGGGCAGTGAAGAATGGCCCAAGTGCTTGGGCCCTGCACCCGCATGGGAGACCTGGAAGAAGCACCTGGCTCCTGGCTTCAGATCAGCACAGCACAGGCCATGGGGGCCATTTGGGGAGTGAACCAACAGAAGGAAGACCTTTCTCTCTGTCTCTGTCTCTCTCACTGTCGATAACTCTACCTGTCAACTAAATAAATATAAATAAATACATAAAACTTTTTACAAAATCAAGCGTGGAAAAAAAAAAAAACTCTGAGGAAAACATGAAATGCAAGATCAAGGAGCACCATCAGCAAAGAAGTGAACACATTCCTAGAATGATGGGGAACAGAAACCCCAGGGTGACAACATCCACAAAGAGAAAAGCATCTTGAATCCACATTGGAGCAACTAGGAGGTGGTAGGGAAACATTCACCAAGAAAATGAAACTGAGAGAAAGTCTGTTAAGTATAGAAATGTTTATGAGACTGTAAGACAATGAAGAAATATGAGGATTCTATGAATGTTCAGCAAAATGACCTAAGAAAGGGTCAATATGGGGAGCAGGTGTTTCACGCATTGGTCAAGATGCCACTTGGGGATGCATACATCCCAGGGCACAGGGCATGGGTTTGAGTCCTGGCTCCAATTCAGATTCCACCTTCTTGCTCATGTGCACCAGAGAGGTGGTCAGAGAAGCCTCAAGTACCTGGAGCCCTGGCACACGAGTGCTAGACCCAAATGCAGTTTCAGGCTCCTGGATTCAGCCTGACCCAGCCCTTGGCTGCTGCGAGCATTCAGGGAATGAACCCAGCAGATGGACAATCTCTGGGCCCCACTGCCTTTCACACCAATACGTTTTTTTAAAACAATCCAAGTAACACAACTCATTGTTCAAGAGCATCATGATAATTAGCACTGGTCTTGATGATCAAGATTCCTTATGGAATTACAATGATGTAAATGCTGCATACTCAACTAAGCAAACCCTGACATATCTGTGCTAGGGCCCTGGAGGGACAACCAAAGTTCATTGCCTAGTTGGCAGTGGAGAGTCAGGGGGGAGAGAGCTCCATATTTCCCCATGTTGAGAAGCACAGCACCAGCATGTGAGTTAAGGAGCAAGGTGTGGAGCTCAAAAGAAAGCTCTGCGAGTGAAAAGGATGATCCCTGAGAAGGAACGGTGGGAGAAACACCAAAAGGCCTTGATGAACATATGTTATAAAAGAATAGGAGTTTCTGAAACGATCCATTCTTACCTTAGCAAACTCAGAGAGGCTGTCATCACTCGTCAAAGACTGCCGACTTGCACAAGAAGCACAGTCTGAGGGACCCACGGCACCCTTGCCATCTTCAAGTTCGTTACATTCACCAGCACCTTCCCTGTCCCTGTCGAGCTCCCAGTCAGGGAAATGCAATTCACCTAAAAAGGCACAAGTTGCAACTTACTTCATTTCAAATCATTAAATGGTTTACAACTATTTGTATTCTCAGTAGTTAGTATAGCCCTGTTCCTGAATAAAGGTTAAAACTACATTCAGACAGTGAAAAAGTTATCCCTGGCCTCTTTTCTAGTCACTTGGTTTCTCGCATCTCTTAACCCCACCCAATCAAAGTTAACCATATTTGTTAGCTCTTGGATACCCTTGCCGAGTCTCCATTGCCTGTGCAAGTAACTAGCTAACTGTGCATGTTGTATTTACCTCCTTTCGTACAAACCATGATCTTTTTCACTTCACATCATTAAGGTGATTGTCCTTACCACTAAACAGGGAATGCCCTCAGTCCCAAATGTCCTTGTAAAAGGAGGATATTTTCAGCTCAGAAGACCCAGCAGATATCAAAGGAAATAACTCAGCCAAGTGCAAAAGAAAAAAGAATATTGGCCATCTTCTAGAGAGGCTGTCTGTAGAAACCTAACTTGTTCATATTAAGCGTAAGTCGCTAATAGGAACGGTGAGGATGAAAAGTTACCAGCTTACTTTGAGTGCATTAAGATGTCTAAATAGTCTAGTTAAGCTATCTCTTTTAAGATTTGGAAAAGTACATGATTTCTACAATTCTTGTCTGTGTCTATCAACTGGGGTGTGTCCTTCAGGGGATGCCTCACCTCAGAAGACCTCTTTGGGAGTGTCCACGGGGACTGATGCTGTCACTGTAATGTACTGGGGAGACGTTGGAGAAACTCTAAAACTTTCTGCAACACACAGGAACGTCCTCCTCCTCACGACAGAGGTATCTGGACCCAAGCGATAAGTGCCAAGACTGAGAAACCCTATTTTCAACTGTCTAAACCATGAGGCAACACAAACTACTCACAGCAAACAAAACTGGTGAAAGTTACACTCCCATCACACATGCACTGTTCTAGTCTTGTCCCAATAACCACAAGTTAGCCAGGCAGTAGTGTGGGTGTAGCATTCGGTAGGAGTTCAGAGAACTGGCTTTGAACTCAAGGGGATCTAACAATGAACCCCAACAGAGTTTACACATCCAAACTCAAGTTGTTACCAATAATACCAGTCCTAGCTCTTAGTCGTTACTGTAAGAAACATTACATCAGAAAGCATTTCAAAAGGCTTGGCACAGAGGCTAAGCCTCACAAAAACATCAAAACCTATAATAACTTTGAGAATGAATTCTTCACCCAATAATGAATCCAATATGGAACAAAACCTGACTTTCTGACAACATTAGAAACTTACCATCACTGGCCCCATCTTCTAGACCCAAAATATCCCCGTTCCAAAGCCTCTACATTCTAGAACCGTGTCCATTATCCCTATGTGATTCAGAGTGTGTCTTCACTTCATTTGACACATCGCTTCCATTGGAACTCCAAGTTACGTCAGTCAACACACTGTTACTCTTCGAAGTGAGAGTTTCTGACAATGAAAAAAGAAAACACATCAGTATGTCAGCCACTGCGGTCATTTATCTAAAGGAAATTGTAAGCATGCTACTTGCCACAATCACAAAGATACAAAACTCTGACAATACTGAAAGCAATGTCTTATGTCCAATCCTCTTGCCTCAAGTTTGAAGAACAACCTAAGATTCTTTGAGTTAAGGCCAAGTTACAACAAGAAAAAAAAGGAGAACTGGCTGAGATAGATTATCAATTGATAGTAGAAATGAAAGATCTCCGTGAGTGAGATCCCAGGGGAAAGAAGGAGCCATCCAAGAAGGAGGTACCTTCTTTCTCTGAATGCTGGAGAGAAATTCCGCTTGAAGGATGGCCTTATCTAAACAAGGGCAGAGTTTGTGAACTCCAGAGGCATCCATACCCTTAGCAGCTCATCACAAGAGCCTCGGCTGATCACTGACATCATAAATAAGAGTGTCAATTGTTAAATCAACAACAGAAGTCACTGTGCACTTGCTCCTCCTGTAGGACCTCTGTCCTTAACGTGGTGTACTATGAGAATTCACGGTAACACTAGCCTTCAAACATTACTTTCCACTTTGCATGTCAGTGTGGGTGCAAGCTGTGAAAATCTTTACTGAGTATAGAGTTGGTCTCTATATAAAGATAATTAAAAATGAATCTTCATGAAGAATGGGATGCGAGAGGGAGTAGGGGGTGGGGTGGTTTGGGGGTGGGAGGGCAGGTAGGTGGGAAGAACAGCTACAATCTGAAAGCTGTACTTATGTAATTTATCTAGTAAATAAAAGCTTTCTATAAAAATAGATACTAGATATTAATAAATAGAGCACAGATATAATAACAATAATAATAACAATAATAATAATAGAAAGAATCAAAACAGACTGAATGCTCCAACATGGGAAGTATTGCATATAGCAGCCTCCCAGAATGACAATGACCTCAAATAACACCCTGGCTCAGAATCAACCCTGAAGACATTCTGATGTGGCTAAAACACCTATGAGAGCATGTCAGGCATGGGAAGACAAAACACTGTGGCACACAGGGTTCCCCATGAAGCACTTCTGTGGGTAGACCCCAAGAGAAAGAAGTGGTCATCCACAAAGGATACACTTTATTCAGAAGGCACAAAAGAACTTCCTCTTCCCCGTGGCCCTGTCTAAATATGGAAGGAGTCAGTGGATTCCACAGGCTTCCACAGCTGAGGCAGCTCAGGTCAAGATCCTCAGGTGTTCGCTGATGTGCTAATTCTGAAATTCTCAACAGGGGTCACTGTGCACTGACTTCCCATGCAGGACCTCTCTGCTCAAAGAGTTGAGGTAGGTGAGTTAACAGTACCACTTGGTCACAAAGATCTACCACACTTTCACGTGAATGACACCATCTATGGATTATAAGCTAGAAGAATGTCTCATGCTCGCAAAAGTCACACCGCCCTTGGGTTCTTCTCCAAAGTTAACTCACTCCACCGCAACAGATACTATAGACATACGTAAGTCAAATCTCAGAAAGCCTTACTTTCATTGAATTCAAAAGCACTTTCATCTCTTGTTTGTTGTAAAAACAAGCCTGCCGGTGTTCTAGTGCATAGTAGGGTAATAATACTTCACCAAACATACAGTCTTTTCTCAAAAGCTAGAAGAAAGACTTCTGAATGTACATACTACAAAGAAACCTTGAATAGGGAAGCGGTGGATGCGGATGACCTAATATGATCATTTAAATGTATGCATGTAGGGCAATATTACATTATACCACATCAATATGTACAGCTACTCTTTGTCAACAAATAGAGAAACACATCAAAAAGGAAATACATGATTGTTCAGTGAAATGCATCTCCAAATGCTCACTCTTTTTCACAGAAGTATATGCCATTCCAAAGTTTCCAAATACGTATAGTATTCAGCCCGTCATGTTTTGTTAATAAGTTCTAGGTAAATTCTACTCCTGTCAGAGAAGATGCCCCTAAAGGAGACAGAGGAGGAAGAGAGGTGGGAGGGCTGCTGTGAAGTTAGGTATGGTGGGAGAATCACTATGTTCCGAAAGCCGTGTTTAGGAAATGCATCAAGTTGGTATAGCTTCCATAAAAGGTGTCTGGGAAAAACTGGAAATAAAATAATCCAGGATTCCATGGCTGGCTGTGCACTGTGTAGAGAAAATCAGTGTCTACAGGGGCTCTTTGCTGTATACCCAGGGCAACGCTCTTTCCGTCTTTTCTCTAGAAGATCCCACTTGGGAAGAAATTATGGACATCTAGTAGTCTATTTTCCTGTCTCGTCTAGTAGTAGAGGGTGCACTGCGCTTCCAACAAATCCAAGGCTGATGCTTGCTTTTGTGGAGTGGGAAGTAAGGGTGTGACAGTCAAGGGATACTCTTAACAAAAGAAACATGGGTTGAGAAGGAATTTAGCCTAATGGCTTAGATGCTTTGATGGTGAGTTCCGATGCCCATTTCTCATATCAGAGTACCTGGTTTTGATACTCATCTCTGGAGCCTAACTCCAGTTTCTTACTAAAATACCTCTGGGGAAACAATGGTTCCTATAACAAGTTCCATGCTATTCACATGGGCGACCTGGGTGGAATTGCCAGTTCCCAGTTGCAGTCTGGCACATCTCAAGGCACTTGCAGGACTGGGAAATGAATTAGCAGTTGGGAGCTCCTCTCCTCTCTCTCTGTCTCTGTTCCTTTATAATGTTAAGATGGGAAGCGTGGCAAAGGCCCTGCCAACTCGGAAACAAAATGCGTTAGTTATAAATGAAAAGGCTGTTATATTCAGCCACACACAAACCTTAATTCATGCATGGCAAACCAAGATAAAGGAAAAACAAATACCAACTAGGAAAGTGTAGGTGGTCTGCCTAGTATATCAAAACGAAAGAAACCTAACGTACACATTGTTCTTGGAAACGAGGGAGAAATGGCCAACATTCCAACAGAAAGATGGGCAAAGGACAAGGACAGTTGACAGGAAAAGGGACACAAGTGGCTTTTCTTCCAATGGAAAGAGCGCCACCTTTCTCCTGTGCAGGGCAATGCAAATAGAAACTGCACATCTCTCATTTGGCTACAATTCAAGTACTTGGCAGCATATATTGGAATAAGAAGACACTCCTCGAGGAGTGGTAATGAACATGCGAAACCATGCAACCTCTATCAAAGGGGAATCTAGCAATAGAGTTCTACAGTAGATCTGCCATTTGCACTGGCACTGTCACTTCTGGGAGTTAACTCCACAAGTATAGGGGCATATGTGGTTTCTGTGTTTGTGTTGCTAACACTCAATGCCTGAGACTGGATAATCTGTGAAGATCAGAAATTTATAGTTCTCACACCTAGAGCGCCTGGGAAGTCCAACATCAGGGCATCAGCATGCTTTGTCTGATGAAGGTCTTACTATTGCATTGTCACATGGTGCAAGGCTGAAGGCAGAAGGGCCAGAGAGCAAATCAGCTGAACACCACATGGAGCCTGTTTGACAGGGACCTCAATCCCCGGTTTCAGTAAGGCCCAGCCACGACCGTTGTGGGTATTTGGAGAGTGAATTAGTGGATAGAGATTCTCTCTCTCTCCGTTACTTTGCTTGTGTCTGTCAATGTGTGTGTGTGTGTGTGTGTGTTGTGTGTGTTTCCACATCTCAAGAAAACTGAACGAAGAATCCATCAAAGCCAACCATTATTCTACAGTGAATACTCTAAAATAGACAAAATTCACAGTCTGCTCAGTTCTTTAGAGGTGGACTAAATGCTGATATCATTTAAAGATGATGGTCCTCTTTCTAGAACACAGAAGGAAACAAACTCACCCAAAGCCTAATGACCCTCATTGTATTTTTATTTTTTAATATCTTTCCTGATTTCCTTGGAAGATTTCTGGGTTCATATTTCATATTTCTTGATTTAGTATAGAAAGGTAGAGTGACAGCGAGGGAAAGACAGAGTAGTTTCCATTCCCTGGTTCACTTCCCAAATCCTGCAACAGCCAGGGCTGGCTGGACTAAGCCAAAGCCAGGAGCCAGCACTTCAATCTGGGTCTTGGAATTGTGTGGCATTTTGTCATCCGTTGGGGCATAGTCTGTTTCACAGGTGCATCTGCAGGCTCTTCTATCAGAAGCACAGAGGAACAAGGACTCCAAAAGGGGATATGAATGCCCCTTGTGGTACTTTAATCCCTGGACCAGATGCCCACCACAAGAGTGATGATTTATTCCAGTCGATGTCTGCTAAGTCCTTTGTATGAGAGCAAATTAGGAAAAGCAAGCAAAAGGAGAGAAGTCACTTTCCCAAAACTGGCTTAACGCACAGCATCACAATGTTCACCCACAACTTCACTTCAACAATGGCCAAGGGCAAGGACAGACATTTCTCCAAAGACGAACAGCACAAGAGCTATATTGAAAGGACACACTATTATTGGTCATTGGCCATCACAAATCAAGTCTGCAAGGAGATAGATACCCCTTCCAAACCACCTCGAGGCTATTCAAATAACCGTGAACCTGCAGTTGCATTCTCAACGAGCTATCTAAAAGAACCGGAAACAAGTTTGAAAAATATTTATCCAGAAGACTTCACAGGATTCACACTAGCCAAAACACAACCACAGCTCCAGTGTCCATCAGTAGATGAATGAATAAACACAATATGGTCTACTCGTATGATGGAATTCAGCATGAAGTAGAATACAAGTACTGATACGGGCTACCGCATAGGCAAAACTTGAAACCATGGTGCAAGTTGAGGGAATCCAGACACAGCAGAGAATAGTTTATAATGCTAGCTCTATGAAACATCTAGAGCATACTCACAGACCGAGAACTAATTGGCAGTTGCAATTGCTGGGGGAAGGGAGACTGGAAACTGGCTACTACTGGGTTTCGAGCTTGCTTTGCAGGTGATGTGATTCACTATTAGATGGTGGCCGAGGCGGTGGTGGGCAGGACTAAAGCTCTCAATAAACTTGCATACAGCCTTTTGGGAAAATTTTTCTGACTGCACCCACCAGTGAACTAGGGCCTCTCTGCTGCTATAGATTGGCTGGTCAAATTATTTTACTGTTTGAAAGGCAGAGTGCCAGAGAGACAGGCAGGGAGGAGGGAGACAGGGAGGTTGATCCAGTGAAACACACGAAAACCCCTTCAGCTGAAACCCCACAGTATCCACTGTGAACCAGACATGTCCTGTCCCCACAGCAAGTAGGAACAAAGTACAGCAGGTGGTATTGAACACACAGCAGGCCATCAGTACCTTTAGAGCACACCGCAAGTTGGGGGTGCACAGGATGTGTAGAAAATCACTCTCTAGGCATGACTGGTAGAAAGGGATACTTTGGTGACTTCAGTGGAAGAACATCTACCAGAGTTGACCAGGATTTCCTTCTCAAGAATTCTAGGTCTTGAATCCTCCCCCAGAGAATTATCAAAAGCGATGCATGAGAATCTACAAATTCGGTAAGACGATCAGGTTTCTCACAAGAAACTTTACAGGCCTGAAGCGTGTGAAAGCTTATCTTCACATAACTGAAGGAATAAACTTCCAACCAAAATGACATCTTCTTATGGACAAGTTAAGGGACAGCATCAGCATTAGACCTGCCTGACAGGGAAGCTCTATTGCCCTCTCCTGGAAGCAAATCGACACTACATGGCAGCAACACAGAACAACCAAAAAGTGGCAAAGCGCCCCAGGGTAAGAGAAAAGGAAAAGACACATACAGGATCTTCACTACCGCCATGGAATAGAAATCACTTTTACAAGTTGGAATGCAATTTAAAGTAAAATCACAGAACTTGCAATGACTATACGGATCTCATGTGTATTTTGTAGCAAGTCATTTGGAACTACATTGCTTCTATGTGGATGAAGTGGAAGTCTAAACTAAATGTTTATAGGTGTGAATAGTTTATAGATTCCCATTGCAATGTGTCAGTAGATACCTGTAGATGATGCACAAAAGAAAATGAGAGATAAGAAGTCATTAGGAGGGGCTGGCACTGTAGTGTAGTAGGTTAAGCGCCCGCCTGCATCAAAGGCATCGCAAATGGGCACCAGTTTGAGGCCCGGCTGCTCCACTGCCTATCCAGCTCCCTGCTAATGGCCTGGGAAAGACGTACAGCCTGGAAAGACAGTCAGTGATGATTCAAATCCTTGGGTTCCTGCCACACAGGTTGTTGACCCAAATGGAGTCTGAGGCACTTTATTTGACTTAAGTTTTGGGGGACTGAACCAGCAGATGGAAAATCTCTGTGTCCCTGCCTTTCAAACAAATACATAGGAATTCTTTGAAAACAGAAAGCGCAATGGATGGCATGGCGACATCATAGGTCAAGGCACCTCCTGCAGTGCTGGCATCCCGTATGGGTGCAGGTCTGAGTCCCGGCTGCTCCTCTCCTGATCCAGCTCTCTACTGGGCCCAGGGAAAGCAGTGGATGATGGCCCAAATGCTTGGGCTCTGGCACCCGGTTGGGAGACCCAGAGCAGGCTCCTGGCTGCTGGAATTGCATCGGCACAGCTCCAATCATTGCGGCCATCTAGGGACTGAATCAAGGGATGGAAGAACTCTATTATCTATCTATCTATCTATCTATCTATCTATCTATCTATCTACCTACCTACCTACGTACCTACCTACCTATCTATCTCTGTCTGTCTTCTTCTGCCTCCCTGTAACACTGACTTGAAATTAAATAAATAAATCTTACAAATGTACCCAAATGACTCCTGGCCTCGTTCATGACTTTCTTAATTCCCCAGTCATGTCGCTTGAAGCAGGGAGGACTAGGGCTCTTCCTATTGCTTGGAGGACATGGAAAAGAAAGCAGCTCACCCAAAACTCTAGGGATTACAAGCTAAGTCTAATGCCAAGTCCCTCACTTGACTCCCTAGCGAGGAAAATGATTTCGCCCATGTCCTCTGAGATTCTTTCATAAAACACCAAGCAAACCAGACCTGGAAGGAGTCTATTTCCTCAGGCATCCTTAGTATTGCACTCTTCTAAAGAGGCTGGACAATTTGAATGAGCTCAGACCTATTTTCAAATGGATGCCACTCTCTGTGGTCACAATGAAGCTTCCAAGCCAGTATTTGATCCCCCAGCCCTAGTGATTTTCTGTGAGGTCTTTTGCTCTATCGATAAGGTGGCCTGTTTCTGGGGCCCTGCATGCTGAAGATGGGAGATCTGATGCCAATTTGGGGGCATGGCTTTCAGGTGAGCTCTCTCACCTTCTCCTGGAGTTCTTGGACATGGCTGCTATCATAGCCAGAGACACTGAACCCGTATTCGGGGAAGATGCGCTTTAAGCTGTGACCTGCACATCTCCCGAAGGGGCAGGATCCACGACTCAAGATGCAGTTTAGAGTCTGTTGGGTCCCTAACCTTGGCTTTTCATGGGTCTCCATACCTTGCTTGTTTCTTAGGGGTTTTCCCGAAGGAACATGCTAGAGTGTTTGGAAATGATACGAAAAGGAGGTTTGGGACCCAGCTGTCTGTCTGTCCGCAGGCTTAGGGCCCTGTCTACATTCAAGTCTCTTGAGGGAGCTGAGGAATGGCACTGTGTTTGTCTCCTTGTGTACAGTTAAGGGGATGATATTGTGGCAGCAGCCCAGAGGGGCCTTGGCATATCTTCTTAAGGGAAAGGGTCCACAGAATGGAACTTTGAAGATGTGACCTCACTTCCTTGGTGATAGAACTTACACTCTGATAGCAACAGTCCTTAGCGGCTCACTTGATGGGAGACGTTCAGGAGAAGACCATGTTCTCTCGTTGCTGCCAATCGTTGCCAGGCTCTGGCCTTTTCCGGCGCTTGAGACATTGGCTCCGCTCTCACACGGGGTGTCTGTGGCCTCTTACTGCAAGGCCACCCCAGGGAACAGAACAGCCCAGGAGGCAGCCCCAGGTAGCGGAACAGTCCCGTCCTGGCAGGGGATCACCTGTGACCCCATCTGGGTCTTCTTTGCCCCTCCCTTCACCATGACAGTGGCAGAAGAAGAGGGGCTCTTGCTGCCCAGCAACACGATTCACGTGTTGGAGCCTCCTGTGTCTTGCGTGTTCATACCCTATTTTGTGGACAGCCGGTTGGGCAAGTGGGTGTTGGGGGACCTCCTCTTGTCTTCTGGAGACCTCTCTGGCTGCACAAGGGTACAGAGGCCCTTACTTTCCCGACCTGGGTAACAGAATGCCTCATGGGGGGAATTATTCTCTGTGGGGACAGCCAAGCACGACACTGATGCCTCCGGTCTGGGCTGCCACACACTCTCTTTGCAGAGCTCCACACTCGAGTCCACAGACAGAACACATGAGGAAGCCACAGGCATCGTCAATGGACACGTGAGTCAGGCCAACAACGTGGCTAATGCCGGTGTGGAGGGAGCGAGGGTCCCAGGAGTACCCACATGTTGGGGCACGAGATGACCACGGTGTGCCTAGAACCACATCCTGAAGGGAGGAACGCCCCTGGCTTTTGGCCTCGTGATCTCCCACTCAGTGACTGACCCCCATCCCACTCTCAAAGAAATCTCAGCCCCTTGGCAACTGGGTGTTGGGAAACTCCCTGTTCACACAAGCATCGTGTGTGGCCATGGTGCTGAATGTTTGCCCACCTAGTCCAAGAATCCTGTGCAGTCCTTAGTCAGCTCCACTGCCTTCCAGGTCTTCTCCAAGCTTTAGGACTCAGTGATCCTACCAGGAAGGTTTTCCCACACAAAAGGGCAGAGGGTTCAACCAAAAGGGTGAAGATACCACACAGGACTGGAGCCTGGCCCCCACCTGTTCTATTCCATGGGACGACATTGCCCCTGTGGCCACACTTGCATGGCTGCTGGGAAGCACTGGGATTCAGCTGCATTGCCACGGCAGCGGTGCTGTAGGACACAGACTCACTGTCTCTCACGGAGCACAGTCAGCTAGGCTGCTCAAAGCACAGGAGCCCAGGTTGGGCAGCTCTCCCAACAGGAGTCGCTGTTCCCATTTCTGGTGGCTGCATGTCAGGGCATGGCCAAGGTTATTTCTCAGGAGGGCTCATTGCCATCTCCATCCACAGTTTCATTTCCTATGCTCCCCTGGGCTTCTCTGTGCCCCTGTCGCATCTGCCAATGAGCAGAGCAAGGTAATGGGATGGGGCCCACGCCATTTCTGGGGGTAAGGTCAATCACCTCCTTGCGGACTACTGGCCCAACTGCAGCAGTCACACTCAAGTGCTCTGGTGTTAGAACAACCCCACGTGTGTGTTGGGGATGGGGGCCACAATTCGGCTCTTAAAAGGCAGTGATGCCCTGCTGAGGACAAACTCCAAGGACCAGGCTGGCTGGGGACTGGCTCTACACATGTGTCGTTGTAATGCCTCAAGTCAGGTCACTTTGCTGAACACCTGTGGTCATTACGCCACAGGCAGACACCTCTGACTATGGCTCTTTTCAGGATCTAGCCTCCCCTGGGGCTTCATATCCTACTCCGCCCACTTGTTTCCATTCTGCAGTCTGGTGGCAAAGCAAATCACACAGTTGCCCTCATTTCTAGCTCCCCCAAGGGGCACGGAATCATCTTTCACTGCTGGCCCCCTCGCAGGACTTTCTCATCCCTCAGTCCCTGTTCGGCCTCTTGGCCCCAACTGGGGTTTTCTCCCAACCCGGGTGTCTGCTCCCCTGTGCTCCCTGGAACTGCCACTGACTCACGTCCTTTCTGGTCCTCCCTAGTATGGAAATGGGTCCATGCTCTACTTGGCAGAGGTCTGTGCCATGCGGACCCTACAGCCAGACACTAAAGAGATGCTGCTGGATGCCCTGGTCCCGGGCCCCCTGGGAAAAAGGATCTGCTACTTCAACACCTTCCTGTGTACATACAGCGACTTCTCCACCATTCCGTATTACTTAGACCAGATATTCGACAGGTGGGTAGCTGCCTTTCAGCACTGCGGTGATGCAGAGATGAATCTTACATGTTTTAGATGACCGAAGCGACTTAAGACATGGCGGGCATGGAACGGGTGCCTTTCTCTGTGGACAGGGCTACTGGCACACTGCGTCACACCTCTTGATTTCCTTTCTCTGCACCCTCACGAACCAATGTTTCTACTCAGGTGGGAACCGGCCATGTGCCTCTATGGTTGGAAAACCTCCCAGATGGCAATCCTGCTTTCCCCTTTTTCAAGAATCAGAAATGTTTTCTTTCACAGGCAGAGTTAGACTGAGAGAAAGAGAGAATGCGTCCTTCTATCTGCTGGGTCACTCCCCAAATGGCTGCAAAAAGCAGGGCTCTGGGAAGCCGGGCTGAGGAGCCTGAAGCTCTATCTGGCCCCCTCAGGGGTGCCAGGGGTCCAACTACTTAGGCCATCATCCGGCACTTCCCCAGGCTCATTAGCAGGGAGCTGGACACCAAGGACAACAGCCAAGACTTGAACTGGCCAACCCTGATATGGCTTGCCAGCATCACATGTGGGCAGGGGCATTGGAAGCTGCTATGCCTTCGTACCGGCCACATTTCCTACTTGTTCCAGCTGCTCCTGTCCTCGATATATGCACAGAACAGCTGCCCTCAGGGTTGGTAGCAGTTGCCCAGACCCCTCATCGACCTGGCAGGTCTGCAAGGAATCATTCACTCTACACATATATGGGAAGCCCTTCCCTTGTGCACTTTTCCAGACACTTGCCACAAATCCAGTGAACAAAGCATTCAAGGGCCTCACAGTTGTGGGGAATCAGACCCTCACAGCTGAGATCCTATACAAGTCCTGTCCTGCAGCGGCAGAGCTGAGGCTTGCCGACCTCCTCTGGGAGTAGCTGCAACGTCCCCTACTCTGATCACAAGGAGAACCCCATGTCCCACTAAGATGCGGGGAGATTGGGGTGCAGATGCGGCCTTCTGTCACTCGAAAGAATGGCAGGAAAATGAGGGCTGAGGCAAGGCAGAGGCAGACAGTAGGTGCAACTCCAACTTCTGGCCCCACCACATGCAAAGGAAGTGCTGAAGAGCAGTGCTATGGATAGGAGCAGACACGTTCTGCAGAGGAGCGGGCATGTTGGGGCTCACAGACAACACCCACATAGCCATGCCCAGGGCAGTTGCTTCCAGCTTTGCCTACCCTCCCTGACCACCCAACCCAACCCACCATCCCAGGAGCAACCTACTCCCAAGTCTGCTCAGAGCCAGAGCCTAGGGGCCTCCACCTGAGAAAACCATGGGAATGAATGGGAAGGCACTGCAAGGAACATGAGAAGGAAGCCATCCAAAGGAAAGCTACTGCCGGCAATGCCAGAATCCCTTGTGGGTGTTGGTTGGTGTCCCTGTTGTTGCAGTCCAGATTCAGGACCCTGCTCGGGGTCTGGGAAAACCAGGGGAACATGGTCCAAGCATTTGGACCTCTGCCACCCATGTGGGAGACCTGGATGGAGCTCCTCACTCCCCGCATGAGCCTGGCCCAGTGCTGTCCACTGCCCATCCGGGGAGTCAAGCAGTGGATGCAAGACCTCTGCCCCGGTGTGTGTCTCTCCCTCTCTCTCTCTAACTCTTGGGATTCACAGTCAAGAAATCGCCTTGGAAAACAGCAAAGCATGGCATTGTCTTTAAGAAGCTAGAGTTCACCGGCAGGCTCCATGCCCCACCCCACACAGGGAGTCCTGGAAGGGCAGCAAGCAGGGTAAGGTCAAGTCTGACTCTGCTGCCCACTCTCCTTCTCCAGGAACATGGCTTCCTGTTTGCAAAGGTGCAAAGCCAAGTACAAGGCCGAATTCTGCGATCGCACGGATCTCCTGCTTCTCAAGATGAAGGTCGGATCCAAGCAGGTCCGCTTGCCCAGAGGAGACCTGCAGACCCATGCGTGCTTTCTGCGTGTCAGGATGGCCTACCCAAATCCCACACAGGCAGAAGCAGTCGGTAAGATGCACTGCACTCCGCGAGATTCTCTCGGTGGGCTTTGGGGCTGGAGCCCCTTTAGAGGCAATGGGATCGCGCCTGGCTTTGGAGAGGCCATTGGAAAGTGCTTGATGTTGCTGACCCTTTCTCTTCTCCCAGCTCCTGCTCTATTTGCCAGGCTGCAGTCATGCCAAACACTGGCTTTAGAGCCAGATTCCCCACTGCTCACAGAGCTAGAACCTCTTCTGGAGACAGGATCCATTTCAAAACTGAGGCTGCCACCATGCACAGAATCAGCACCAAAGACACCTACCAAAGTCTCCTGCGCATGTCCGGGACCTGCAAACAACCAGCCTCGCAAGATGGCTAGCATCACCACATTCCCCGCCAAGCTGCTGGCGGAACAGTTCACACTGATGGACGCGGTGAGCAGCGGGCTTGTCTCGGCAGGGCCAGGCCCGAACACCCCTTTGGCACCAGCCTCCCCACAGCTGCCCCGACCAGAATCCAGTGGCCTGGCTGCAGTTCAGGCTTCAGGTCCCACCACCTATGTGACTGGACCAATGTCTTCACTCCCAAGGCTGCCTTTCTCCCATGGCTGGCAGAGAGGGCACCCAAACCACACCAGCTGCACAGTGACTCTCCAGATCAACTGACATGGGCCTGGCAGAAAGTAGGGCTGGATCTGACCCACAGGGTACTGGACGGGCCTAGGTGGAGGGCATCCAGGTCCACCCACTGCCTTCCCATCTGCCTGCGATGCCACAGCTGTCCTGGGTCCTAGCACACATATCCATATCAAACAGCAAGCACCTTGTTGGAGTTGCCACAGGGAGCACCACTGGCACAGGGACAAGGACTCCAGGGCAGATGCTGTGAGAGCAGAAGGATGAGATACTGGGCGGGATGCCTGGGAGCACACACCTCTGTCTCTTTCCTCAAGGCTTGGGAGGGTTGGGATCTGGGCTGGCAGGAGCGAGGCGACCTCAGTGGCAGAACACATAGCCCAGCTGCTCCCATGTTGGGGAGCTGCATGCCAAACTACCTGAGCTGCAGCTTCGAGCACTGTCACTTGCCGGGGTGGCTGGGCTTCACTGCATTCGAGCTAGGCTGGCTGGGCCCATGGGATACCCTCTTGCCCCCAGGAGCTCTTCCAGAATGTGGTCCCCTATCAGTGCCACAGCTCCATCGGGATCCAGCAGAACAAGGAGGTCAATGCGCAGCTGCCCCCTACTGTTCTCGCTGTCATCATCCACTACCACCACGTGGCCCATTGTGTTACTACCACGTGCTTGGGGGACCCCAGCATGAAGGCAGAGGACAGGGCCCGCGTGGTGGAACACTGGATCAAGGTGGCCAAGGTAAGCTGAGGCTGTCCCAGGGGCTCCCTCTCTGCACGGCAGGGACGTGCCACTTTGCTTCCTCAGCTCTCAGGTGTACAGTCTGTGGTCACAGATCCTGCCCAATCCCTGGGCTCTTGGGATCCACGAGGTGGCCTGATCTCACTCACTTGTCCCAGAACTACATGCTCACTTCCCGCCTAGGCCCCTGACATGGGTTGAAACCAATCTAGCCCATGTGAGCGTGGCTCAAGGGGGTCCCATCACTGACCTGCTCTGGCTCCCTGGCCAACTCTCTGATGCATGAGGGGGATGTCAGCACAGCTGGCTGAGCCTGGCTCAGGTGGGGCTCCAAGCCACCTACCTGCCATTCATCCGCTCCCTGCCCTAGGAGTGCCTGGCTCTCCGGAACTACTGCTCGGTCCACACCATCCTCTGCGCTCTGCAGAGCCACCCGGTACGCCAGCTGAAAACAACATGGGGAGAAGTCTCCAGGTGGGTGTGCATCCCTCAAAGCACCTGGTGGACCCGGGACTACCCTCAGGCCTAAGCACTAATCCTCCAAGACTCACAGAGGCTGGTATCCTGGGACACAGGGAGAGGCGTGGACTGCCGGGGGCAGGGGTGGGGAGCACCATCTTTCAGCGGCCCTGGGACATGAGGACTGGGTTTCTGCCTCAGGATGACATTTCCATTAGTCAGGCACATGTGGCTTCCAAACTACATACTTGCGCCTGTGCACCACACAGCACTGGACCTGCCTGGGCACTCCAACTCTGTAAACACTCACACACACACACACACACACACACACACACACACACACACACAATCAAAACAGAAGATACTACCAGGCAGGGTGGATCCTCTGATCTTTGTTCTTAAACCAAAGGGGTTTGATCCACCACCTCACCATTCCATCCAAATATCTCCTGGTTTTCCCCTCACAACAGAAAAAGTGCCAGGAAATTTCAGCGTCTTTGCACACAGGACAAAAAAGTCAACAGAGATGTGCCCATGAAGGTAAAGTGGGGGCTCAGGGACAGGGGTGAGGGCTTGGCAGGAGGGGAAGGGGTGTGGCTGTAAGGGCATCAGGGCAGAGGGGAGCTTTTGGTGTCACTGAAAGTGTGCTTGAAAAGAAAACCTGGGGTGTGCCTGCTAGGACAACAGGCCAAGAGAGGGCTGTGTTCACAGGTCGTGGGATGCAGTCGGGCTCAGAGGGCAATGGGAATGGGCTGCAGCAAGAGCAGCTTGGCTCTCAGAGGGGGCTGTGAGCACCCACAGGTCTCTGGCTCCCATGCTGTTCCTGCTTCCCCCAGGCTGTGAGGTGGATGCGGCAGCAAGGGCTTCCTTCCATCTGTGCTGGGGCCCTAGAGGTCCTTTGGAAACCAGGCCTGCTACAGGGTTCTCTGTTGCAGCCTTCCATGGGGAGGGCTGCCAAGCCTGCCCCACACATTGCACAGCTTGGGAATGCCAGGGGCTGAGCAGTCCAGTGGGATGCCAAGCATTGGGTCTTACTGGCTGCCCTGGGAGCAGAACTTCTGTCTTCTCGAGGAGAGAAGCAAGCAGCATGAGCCTGTCTCTCAGTCTGCACAGGGAGCCTCATGTGCATCCAGGGAGGCAGGGTATGGGGTGCTGGGCCTGGCTTCCTCTCAGGGACACGCTGAGGCACAGGTCAGTCAAAGGATACTTAGGGCAAGGGGGACCTGAGGTGGGAGGGGAGGCCAGCACCCTCTCCAGCTGAGGAGCAGGCACAGGGAGGCGTGGTCAATCCCCCAAAGCCACCTTCCCAGTGGGAGCTGCATGAATCCATACAGAGCACCTTGTGGGAGGAGGGGAGTGCAGGGTGGGCATTATACCAATGGAAGTGAGCCAGACATGCAGGGCTCAAGGTGGTTTGCACAAATGTGGGCCGGTCAGGAAAGGACTATCTCCCTGAACGTGACCCTGACCCTGGCAAATGGCGATCTGCAGGTTGCCCGCCCGGGAGAAGAACCCCCAGAGAACACAGATGCGGCAGCGGCTGCAGAAGAAGGCAAGTGTGCCTGGGGAGGGGGGGGCAGGGGCTCCTGTCTCCCACTGGGGGCCCATGTCAAGGGAGCAGGGCCTTCTGCCTCCCTTGTTTGCCCACGCCCATCACCACAGTAGCTGAGAGACCCCAGTTGAGAGACCAGAGCTGAGGGCCTGAGCTGAAGGGCTCCCAGCAGACTTGGGCCTGAGCTGGGGCTGGCACCCCACAAGCTGACTTGTTATCATGCCATCAGGGCTCCCAGGGTTGTCCGATTCTAGAGGCAGTTGGCTGGATGCAGGGAGAATTGGGAAAGGCACTTTAGGGGCGGGGAGCTTCCCAATGGGGAATGTGGCCAGGGCTCCAGCAGCTGGGGTGGAGTGCATCTCAGGGGCCGGGCCTTGGTGGCACCTGAGAACAGCTGCTCACCACCACCACCACCTCATGGCACAGGGAGCCGTCCCCTTCCTTGGCACTTTCATCATGTATCTGGATAGGCTGGACATCGCCATGAAGGACTTCGTAGATGTGAGTGAACTTGCCATGGGTGGGGCAGGCTCCAGGACCCTGAGGCTTGGGGGGAGGGTCCTGGGCTGAGCTCTCAGCCCCCAGCTCCTTGCTGCCCATGTCTCCGGAGGCCTCACAAGCTGTCCCAGGGAGGAGGGCTCACCTGCATATCCCCTCTGAGTGCGGGAGCCTGCAACCAGGTGCCCACCCCTGTCCCCCAACGGTTGAAGCTGCATAGCCAGAGTCCCTGACTGCAAAGCTGCACAAGGTCTTGGCTGAGCCTGCTCAGCCTCTGAGTTGGGTGGCACCCAAGGGAAGGAGAGAAATTGGGCCCCTGTGAGGTCAGGCAGCACCCACATGCCTCAGTGCACCCATCCATTCCCAGGCCTCACTTTCCCTGCCTGCCATCAGACATGGTGGGGACAGCAGTTCCCTGAGCCTCAGCCACCATGTCCCCTTCTGCAGAGCTAACAGCCTGTCCCAGGGACACCTTCTTTTCCTTCCTCTTACCCAGAGGGGAGGGCCAGGGGCTAGTCACAGGCCAGGGGCTGTTCTGATGGACTCTGCCTTCCAGGGAAAAAACAACATGCTGAAAATGACAAAGGTGAGCAGCTCTGCCCTATCTTCCAGGCACAGAGGGGATGGAGGGGTCAGAGATGCCCTGGGCAGAAAGCCCAGGCTCCAGCCCATGCGTGTCTGTCTGCTCTCTCCACTGGGATGGATACACACAGAAGGAGGAGAGCATCCCTAGGGAGGCTGTGGCTAAGGGACTGGAATCCAGGAGAACTTCCTTCCTGGGCGAGGGGCTGTGTGTATGCTACTCAGAAGACAGCTTGGAGCCTGGAAGGGATGGCCAGGGAAGGCTTCTCTAGCTAAAAGACCCAGAGGCCAGCCCCCTGCCCCTGCCACAGTCTGCCCCTCCAGCAGTCCCAGTGCAGGCCTGTCAGCATCCTCTCTGCCCCTCTTGCCCCAGGAGATAAAAGTTCTCCAAGAAATGCAGCGGCTCCAGGTGGCAGCCAGTCAATATACTTTGCTGCGTGACGCAGAGTTTGCACTGTGGTTCCAATCCATGGAGAGGCTCAGTGACACTAAGAGGTGAGTGCTGGGCAGGGATTGCGGGATGTCCAGGGTGGCAGATGGGGAAGGTTCTCCTGTTGTGCACTGAGGAGAGGGCTACCCATGGCTCCTTGGTCAGCAGAGGGCCTTACCCATGGGCAGTGCGGGGCTCCAGGACTGCGGCTGCAGGGCGGGCCCTGGAGGGAGCCTGAGATGAGCAAGAGTGCACGCATGGCTGCTTCTGTGTCCTGCAGCTACAACCTGTCCTGCCTACTCCAGCCCCTCTGCTAGAATGTCCACCTCATCCTCAAGGCCAAGAACATCAGGCCTTGGAGAACATCAGCATGACTGAGTCCCCCATGCAGGCAGAGAGTGGGGGCTGCAGAGTTCATCTGTGGGCTCGGGGACTGCACCGTGACACTCGCTCCGTTCCCCGCCGACCAAGCAACAACCCAGTGCCTGGGAGACTGGCCTCCCTCTCTCAGATGGGTGGTCACATCATCACCAATTTCACGGATTCCTCCTAGATTTTCCTATGTATATAGTTCACCATGATTAGTACCAGTTGGTTAGGCCTTTCATTAAAGTAGTATACATGGTAGACCATGAGTGTCCTTCTTCCTCTTTATCCCTTCCCTGCCCTGCTAATTAGAGACCATTCTCTAGATCCACAGACAAAGACATTCATGCAGATTCGAGAGGGGTATGTCTCCCCATGCAAGGATGCCACACCATGAGTGCTCTTTCAGTTCTGAGGCTCCTACATGGAGCCCCATGCTGTCTCGTGGAGAGAGTCCCTCAGGGTCTTTTCTGAAGTGCAATTCATACATCCATCAGTATCTGGCGAGAACAACGCTCTCACTGCTTCTACACTTGCTCCCATGAGCTTTGGGAGTTTGCTGCTTAAAGCCCTTTAGGCTCAGATGGTGGTCCCCTCTATACAGTGTTTTCCAAATGATGTGTGTCACCAGTGACCAGCAAAATGTCCCAAGAACACAACTCAGCCCTAGTCACTAGAGAGAATTCCCTGTGAGATTCAGTGGGAAATGCACATAATAAAAGTGCACAATCTTGGGAAGCCAACACTGACAAAAATTTCATCGATGTATACATATATATACACAGAGATTTGTATGTATTCAGGTGAAGTATCCACCTGCAGCAAAGGCATCCCACATGGGTGCCCGTTTGAGTCCCAGCTGCTCTGCTTCCTACCCAGCTCCCTGCTAATGGCCAGGGAGAGACATACAGCCTGGGAGACAGGAAGTGATATTTCAAACACCTGGGTCCCTGCCCCGCAGGTTGGAGACACATGCTGCGTTGGAGACACTGTACTTGACTCAAGTATTTGGGGACCAAACCAGCAGCTGGAACATCTCTGTGTCTCTGCCTTCCAACCAATGAGTCAGAATTCTTTCAAACATGAAAGCACAGGGGCTGCCACTGTGGCATAGCAGGGAAAGGTGATGCCTACAGTGCCGACATCCCATGGTGCCGCATGTTCGAGGCCCGGCTGCTCCTCTTCTGATCCAGTACTCTGCTATGGCCTGGGAAAGCAGTAGGGTTTGGCACAAATGGTTTGGCCCCTGCACACTTGTAGGCTTTCGATCGGCTCACTCCCAGCCATTGCAGCCATTTGCAGAGGGAACCTGCAGATTGGAGGTCGCTCTCTCACTCTCCCAGCCTCCCTGTAACTCTGCCTTTAATAAATGTATCTTGAAAACAATTAAAATACAAATAATGTACTAAAGGAGTAACTTGAGCCAAGAAAACCAAAGATCGGTCTAGTGGTCATGGTAAAACACTACCACAGAAACCACAGGTGCTCTAAATATATGCCATGATCATGGGAAAGATATCTCATGTTCCTATTTAGACAAATGAACAGACATTGGACAATGTATGCCGAAACTGCGAAAATGTACAGTTTATACTGATATGGATTTGCCTTCTGGAAGCCTGGGATTCTAGGACAGGGTAGGAAGAGAGAACACCGAGTAGGAGCCCCAGTCAAAACGTGCCCATTGAATAGCTAGAGCTCTCCAAGAAGAGCACAACTTGCATAGCTTGTCCATGTTAGGTGAATCTACTGGGAGACGAGCATGGGGAATTGATGACACAGCTTCCTCTCCTTTCCCTATAGCCCTGAGATGCCTCTACACCACATCTCCAGTGTCCTACAGATGAGCAAACCTGGGGGTGGTCCTGGCAACACCTAGAACCCCACAGATCCAAAACACTTGACAAACGCTAAGCAGAAAAACATACCAAAGCACGTCCCAATTAACTGCTGAAAACCACTAGCAACACCAAAACCTTCAAAGATCAAAAATGAGAAGCTTCAGCCTGACTCACAAAATCCTTGAGCTGAAAGACAATGCATCAGTGCCTTCAGAACTTGGGAAAAACCATTTCCAACCTAAAAGTACATACATGTTTTCAATCCTACATTACAGGACAGTAAGATCAAAGCATAGTTAGAGATGCCAAGCATCAAAAACGCTTCTGTATGCCATTGCTCAGAACCTGCCAGAAGATGTGCTCCAGAAAATCAAGGGTGGAGGGGCCTGCACCCTAGCTCCCTTGGTTATTCCTCTGCCTGCGGTGCCGGCTTCCCATATGTATGCTGCGTTCTAGTCCCGGTTGCCCTCTTCCAGTCCAGCTCTCTGCTGTGGCCCGGGAGGGCAGTGAAGAATGGCCCAAGTGCTTGGGCCCTGCACCCGCATGGGAGACCTGGAAGAAGCACCTGGCTCCTGGCTTCAGATCAGCACAGCGCAGACCATGGGGGCCATTTGGGGAGTGAACCAACAGAAGGAAGACCTTTCTCTCTGTCTCTGTCTCTCTCACTGTCGATAACTCTACCTGTCAAATAAATAAATATAAATAAATACATAAAATTTTTTACAAAATCAAGCATGGAAAAAAAAACTCTGAGGAAAACATGAAATGCAAGATCAAGGAGCACCATCAGCAAAGAAGTGAACACATTCCTAGAATGATGGGGAACAGAAACCCCAGGGTGACAACATCCACAAAGAGAAAAGCATCTTGAATCCACATTGGAGCAACTAGGAGGTGGTAGGGAAACATTCACCAAGAAAATGAAACTGAGAGAAAGTCTGTTAAGTATAGAAATGTTTATGAGACTGTAAGACAATGAAGAAATATGAGGATTCTATGAATGTTCAGCAAAATGACCTAAGAAAGGGTCAATATGGGGAGCAGGTGTTTCACGCATTGGTCAAGATGCCACTTGGGGATGCATACACCCCAGGGCAGAGGGCATGGGTTTGAGTCCTGGCTCCAACTCAGATTCCACCTTCTTGCTCATGTGCACCCAGAGAGGTGGTCAGAGAAGCCTCAAGTACCTGGAGCCCTGGCACACAAGTGCTAGACCCAAATGCAGTTTCAGGCTCACGGATTCAGCCTGACCCAGCCCTTGGCTGCTGCGAGCATTCAGGGAATGAACCCAGCAGATGGACAATCTCTGGGCCCCACTGCCTTTCACACCAATACGTTTTTTTAAAACAATCCAAGTAACACAACTCATTGTTCAAGAGCATCATGATAATTAGCACTGGTCTTGATGATCAAGAGTCCTTATGGAATTACAATGATGTAAATGCTGCATACTCAACTAAGCAAACCCTGACATATCTGTACTAGGGCCCTGGAGGGACAACCAAAGTTCATTGCCTAGTTGGCAGTGGAGAGTCAGGGGGGAGAGAGCTCCATATTTCCCCATGTTGAGAAGCACAGCACCAGCATGTGAGTTAAGGACCAAGGTGTGGAGCTCAAAAGAAAGCTCTGAGAGTGAAAAGGATGATCCCTGAGAAGGAACGGTGGGAGAAACACCAAAAGGCCTTGATGAACATATGTTATAAAAGAATAGGAGTTTCTGAAACGATCCATTCTTACCTTAGCAAACTCAGAGAGCCTGTCATCACTCGTCAAAGACTGCCGACTTGCACAAGAAGCACAGTCTGAGGGGCCCACGGCACCCTTGCCATCTTCAAGTTCGTTACATTCACCAGCACCTTCCCTGTCCCTGTCGAGCTCCCAGTCAGGGAAATGCAATTCACCTAAAAAGGCACAAGTTGCAACTTACTTCATTTCAAATCATTAAATGGTTTACAACTATTTGTATTCTCAGTAGTTAGTATAGCCCTGTTCCTGAATAAAGGTTAAAACTACATTCAGACAGTGAAAAAGTTATCCCTGGCCTCTTTTCTAGTCACTTGGTTTCTCGCATCTCGTAACCCCACCCAATCAAAGTTAACCACATTTGTTAGCTCTTGGATACCCTTGCCGAGTCTCCATTGCCTGTGCAAGTAACTAGCTAACTGTGCATGTTGTATTTACCTCCTTTCGTATAAACCATGATCTTTTTCACTTCACATCATTAAGGTGATTGTCCTTACCACTAAACAGGGAATGCCCTCAGTCCCAAATGTCCTTGTAAAAGGAGGATATTTTCAGCTCAGAAGACCCAGCAGATATCAAAGGAAATAACTCAGCCAAGTGCAAAAGCAAAAAGAATATTGGCCATCTTCTAGAGAGGCTGTCTGTACAAACCTAACTTGTTCATATTAAGCGTAAGTCGCTAATAGGAACGGTGAGGATGAAAAGTTACCAGTTCCTCCACCTTGCGGCGCCGGCACACCGGGTTCTAGTCCCGGTTGGGGCGCCGGATTCTGTCCCGGTTGCCCCTCTTCCAGGCCAGCTCTCTGCTATGGCCAGTGAGTGCAGTGGAGGATGACCCAGGTGCTTGGGCCGTGCACCCCATGGGAGACCGGGAAAAGCACCTGGATCCTGGCTCCTGCCATCGGATCAGCGCGGTGCGCCGGCTGCAGCGGCGGCCATTGGAGGGTGAACCAACGGCAAAGGAAGACCTTTCTCTCTCTGTCTCTCTCTCTCACTGTCCACTCTGCCTGTCAAAAAAAAAAAAAAAAAAAGAAAAGTTACCAGCTTACTTTGAGTGCATTAAGATGTCTAAATAGTCTAGTTAAGCT
The DNA here is from genome assembly GCF_051225735.1 of Oryctolagus cuniculus. Classification (NCBI taxonomy): domain Eukaryota; kingdom Metazoa; phylum Chordata; class Mammalia; order Lagomorpha; family Leporidae; genus Oryctolagus; species Oryctolagus cuniculus. The sequence goes on from NC_142872.1 coordinate 71,296,567, forward strand.
ATCTCTTTTAAGATTTGGAGAAGTACATGATTTCTACAATTCTTGTCTGTGTCTATCAACTGGGGTGTGTCCTTCAGGGGATGCCTCACCTCAGAAGACCTCTTTGGGAGTGTCCACGGGGACTGATGCTGTCACTGTAATGTACTGGGGAGACGTTGGAGAAACTCTAAAACTTTCTGCAACACACAGGAACGTCCTCCTCCTCACGACAGAGGTATCTGGACCCAAGCGATAACAGTGCCAAGACTGAGAAACCCTATTTTCAACTGTCTAAACCATGAGGCAACACAAACTACTCACAGCAAACAAAACTGGTGAAAGTTACACTCCCATCACACATGCACTGTTCTAGTCTTGTCCCAATAACCACAAGTTAGCCAGGCAGTAGTGTGGGTGTAGCATTCGGTAGGAGTTCAGAGAACTGGCTTTGAACTCAAGGGGATCTAACAATGAACCCCAACAGAGTTTACACATCCAAACTCAAGTTGTTACCAATAATACCAGTCCTAGCTCTTAGTCGTTACTGTAAGAAACATTACATCAGAAAGCATTTCAAAAGGCTTGGCACAGAGGCTAAGCCTCACAAAAACATCAAAACCTATAATAACTTTGAGAATGAATTCTTCACCCAATAATGAATCCAATATGGAACAAAACCTGACTTTCTGACAACATTAGAAACTTACCATCACTGGCCCCATCTTCTAGACCCAAAATATCCCCGTTCCAAAGCCTCTACATTCTAGAACCGTGTCCATTATCCCTATGTGATTCAGAGTGTGTCTTCACTTCCTTTGACACATCGCTTCCATTGGAACTCCAAGTTACGTCAGTCAACACACTGTTACTCTTCGAAGTGAGAGTTTCTGACAATGAAAAAAGAAAACACATCAGTATGTCAGCCACTGTGGTCATTTATCTAAAGGAAATTGTAAGCATGCTACTTGCCACAATCACAAAGATACAAAACTCTGACAATACTGAAAGCAATGTCTTATGTCCAATCCTCTTGCCTCAAGTTTGAAGAACAACCTAAGATTCTTTGAGTTAAGGCCAAGTTACAACAAGAAAAAAAGGAAAACTGGCTGAGATAGATTATCAATTGATAGTAGAAATGAAAGATCTCCGTGAGTGAGATCCCAGGGGAAAGAAGGAGCCATCCAAGAAGGAGGTACCTTCTTTCTCTGAATGCTGGAGAGAAATTCCGCTTGAAGGATGGCCTTATCTAAACAAGGGCAGAGTTTGTGAACTCAAGAGGCATCCATACCCTTAGCAGCTCGTCACAAGAGCCTCGGCTGATCACTGACATCATAAATAAGAGTGTCAATTGTTAAATCAACAACAGAAGTCACTGTGCACTTGCTCCTCCTGTAGGACCTCTGTCCTTAACGTGGTGTACTATGAGAATTCACGGTAACACTAGCCTTCAAACATTACTTTCCACTTTGCATGTCAGTGTGGGTGCAAGCTGTGAAAATCTTTACTGAGTATAGAGTTGGTCTCTATATAAAGATAATTAAAAATGAATCTTCATGAAGAATGGGATGCGAGAGGGAGTAGGGGGTGGGGTGGTTTGGGGGTGGGAGGGCAGGTAGGTGGGAAGAACAGCTACAATCTGAAAGCTGTACTTATGTAATTTATCTAGTAAATAAAAGCTTTCTATAAAAATAGATACTAGATATTAATAAATAGAGCACAGATATAATAACAATAATAATAACAATAATAATAATAGAAAGAATCAAAACAGACTGAATGCTCCAACATGGGAAGTATTGCATATAGCAGCCTCCCAGAATGACAATGACCTCAAATAACACCCTGGCTCAGAATCAACCCTGAAGACATTCTGATGTGGCTAAAACACCTATGAGAGCATGTCAGGCATGGGAAGACAAAACACTGTGGCAAACAGGGTTCCCCATGAAGCACTTCTGTGGGTAGACCCCAAGAGAAAGAAGTGGTCATCCACAAAGGATACACTTTATTCAGAAGGCACAAAAGAACTTCCTCTTCCCCGTGGCCCTGTCTAAATATGGAAGGAGTCAGTGGATTCCACAGGCTTCCACAGCTGAGGCAGCTCAGGTCAAGATCCTCAGGTGTTCGCTGATGTGCTAATTCTGAAATTCTCAACAGGGGTCACTGTGCACTGACTTCCCATGCAGGACCTCTCTGCTCAAAGAGTTGAGGTATGTGAGTTAACAGTACCACTTGGTCACAAAGATCTACCACACTTTCACGTGAATGACACCATCTATGGATTATAAGCTAGAAGAATGTCTCATGCTCGCAAAAGTCACACCGCCCTTGGGTTCTTCTCCAAAGTTAACTCACTCCACCGCAACAGATACTATAGACATACGTAAGTCAAATCGCAGAAAGCCTTACTTTCATTGAATTCAAAAGCACTTTCATCTCTTGTTTGTTGTAAAAACAAGCCTGCCGGTGTTCTAGTGCATAGTAGGGTAATAATACTTCACCAAACATACAGTCTTTTCTCAGAAGCTAGAAGAAAGACTTCTGAATGTACATACTACAAAGAAACCTTGAATAGGGAAGCGGTGGATGTGGATGACCTAATATGATCATTTAAATGTATGCATGTAGGGCAATATTACATTATACCACATCAATATGTACAGCTACTCTTTGTCAACAAATAGAGAAACACATCAAAAAGGAAATACATCATTGTTCAGTGAAATGCATCTCCAAATGCTCACTCTTTTTCATAGAAGTATATGCCATTCCAAAGTTTCCAAATACGTATAGTATTCAGCCCGTCATGTTTTGTTAATAAGTTCTAGGTAAATTCTACTCCTGTCAGAGAAGATGCCCCTAAAGGAGACAGAGGAGGAAGAGAGGTGGGAGGGCTGCTGTGAAGTTAGGTATGGTGGGAGAATCACTATGTTCCAAAAGCCGTGTTTAGGAAATGCATCAAGTTGGTATAGCTTCCATAAAAGGTGTCTGGGAAAAACTGGAAATAAAATAATCCAGGATTCCATGGCTGGCTGTGCACTGTGTAGAGAAAATCAGTGTCTACAGGGGCTCTTTGCTGTACACCCAGGGCAATGCTCTTTCCGTCTTTTCTCTAGAAGATCCCACTTGGGAAGAAATTATGGACATCTAGTAGTCTATTTTCCTGTCTCGTCTAGTAGTAGAGGGTGCACTGCGTTTCCAACAAATCCAAGGCTGATGCTTGCTTTTGTGGAGTGGGAAGTAAGGGTGTGACAGTCAAAGGATACTCTTAACAAAAGAAACATGGGTTGAGAAGGAATTTAGCCTAATGGCTTAGATGCTTTGATGGTGAGTTCCGATGCCCATTTCTCATATCAGAGTACCTGGTTTTGATACTCATCTCTGGAGCCTAACTCCAGTTTTTTTTTTTCTGACTGCACCCACCAGTGAACTAGGGCCTCTCTGCTGCTATAGATTGGCTGGTCAAATTATTTTACTGTTTGAAAGGCAGAGTGCCAGAGAGACAGGCAGGGAGGAGGGAGACAGGGAGGTTGATCCAGTGAAACACACGAAAACCCCTTCAGCTGAAACCCCACAGTATCCACTGTGAACCAGACATGTCCTGTCCCCACAGCAAGTAGGAACAAAGTACAGCAGGTGGTATTGAACACACAGCAGGCCATCAGTACCTTTAGAGCACACCGCAAGGTGGGGGTGCACAGGATGTGTAGAAAATCACTCTCTAGGCATGACTGGTAGAAAGGGATACTTTGGTGACTTCAGTGGAAGAACATCTACCAGAGTTGACCAGGATTTCCTTCTCAAGAATTCTAGGTCTTGAATCCTCCCCCAGAGAATTATCAAAAGCGATGCATGAGAATCTACAAATTCGGTAAGACGATCAGGTTTCTCACAAGAAACTTTACAGGCCTGAAGCGTGTGAAAGCTTATCTTCACATAACTGAAGGAATAAACTTCCAACCAAAATGACATCTTCTTATGGACAAGTTAAGGGACAGCATCAGCATTAGACCTGCCTGACAGGGAAGCTCTATTGCCCTCTCCTGGAAGCAAATCGACACTACATGGCAGCAACACAGAACAACCAAAAAGTGGCAAAGCGCCCCAGGGTAAGAGAAAAGGAAAAGACACATACAGGATCTTCACTACCGCCATGGAATAGAAATCACTTTTACAACTTGGAATGAAATTTAAAGTAAAATCACAGAACTTGCAATGACTATACGGATCTCATGTGTATTTTGTAGCAAGTCATTTGGAACTACATTGCTTCTATGTGGATGAAGTGGAAGTCTAAACTAAATGTTTATAGGTGTGAATAGTTTATAGATTCCCATTGCAATGTGTCAGTAGATACCTATAGATGATGCACAAAAGAAAATGAGAGATAAGAAGTCATTAGGAGGGGCTGGCACTGTAGTGTAGTAGGTTAAGCGCCCGCCTGCATCAATGGCATCGCATATGGGCACCAGTTTGAGGCCCGGCTGCTCCACTGCCTATCCAGCTCCCTGCTAATGGCCTGGGAAAGACGTACAGCCTGGAAAGACAGTCAGTGATGATTCAAATCCTTGGGTTCCTGCCACACAGGTTGTTGACCCAAATGGAGTCTGAGGCACTTTATTTGACTTAAGTTTTGGGGGACTGAACCAGCAGATGGAAAATCTCTGTGTCCCTGCCTTTCAAACAAATACATAGGAATTCTTTGAAAACAGAAAGCGCAATGGATGGCATGGCGACATCATAGGTCAAGGCACCTCCTGCAGTGCTGGCATCCCGTATGGGTGCAGGTCTGAGTCCCGGCTGCTCCTCTCCTGATCCAGCTCTCTACTGGGCCCAGGGAAAGCAGTGGATGATGGCCCAAATGCTTGGGCTCTGGCACCCGGTTGGGAGACCCAGAGCAGGCTCCTGGCTGCTGGAATTGCATCGGCACAGCTCCAATCATTGCGGCCATCTAGGGACTGAATCAAGGGATGGAAGAACTCTATTATCTATCTATCTACCTATCTATCTATCTACCTACCTACCTACGTACCTACCTACCTATCTATCTCTGTCTGTCTTCTTCTGCCTCCCTGTAACACTGACTTGAAATTAAATAAATAAATCTTACAAATGTACCCAAATGACTCCTGGCCTCGTTCATGACTTTCTTAATTCCCCAGTCTTATCGCTTGAAGCAGGGAGGACTAGGGCTCTTCCTATTGCTTGGAGGACATGGAAAAGAAAGCAGCTCACCCAAAACTCTAGGGATTACAAGCTAAGTCTAATGCCAAGTCCCTCACTTGACTCCCTAGCGAGGAAAATGATTTCACCCATGTCCTCTGAGATTCTTTCATAAAACACCAAGCAAACCAGACCTGGAAGGAGTCTATTTCCTCAGGCATCCTTAGTATTGCACTCTTCTAAAGAGGCTGGACAATTGGAATGAGCTCAGACCTATTTTCAAATGGATGCCACTCTCTGTGGTCACAATGAAGCTTCCTAGCCAGTATTTGATCCCCCAGCCCTAGTGATTTTCTGTGAGGTCTTTTGCTCTATCGATAAGGTGGCCTGTTTCTGGGGCCCTGCATGCTGCAGATGGGAGATCTGATGCCAATTTGGGGGCATGGCTTTCAGGTGAGCTCTCTCACCTTCTCCTGGAGTTCTTGGACATGGCTGCTATCATAGCCAGAGACACTGAACCCGTATTCGGGGAAGATGCGCTTTAAGCTGTGACCTCCACATCTCCCGAAGGGGCAGGATCCACGACTCAAGATGCAGTTTAGAGTCTGTTGGGTCCCTAACCTTGGCTTTTCATGGGTCTCCATACCTTGCTTGTTTCTTAGGGGTTTTCCCGAAGGAACATGCTAGAGTGTTTGGAAATGATACGAAAAGGAGGTTTGGGACCCAGCTGTCTGTCTGTCCGCAGGCTTAGGGCCCTGTCTACATTCAAGTCTCTTGAGGGAGCTGAGGAATGGCACTGTGTTTGTCTCCTTGTGTACAGTTAAGGGGATGATATTGTGGCAGCAGCCCAGAGGGGCCTTGGCATATCTTCTTAAGGGAAAGGCTCCACAGAATGGAACTTTGAAGATGTGACCTCACTTCCTTGGTGATAGAACTTACACTCTGATAGCAACAGTCCTTAGCGGCTCACTTGATGGGAGACGTTCAGGAGAAGACCATGTTCTCTCGTTGCTGCCAATCGTTGCCAGGCTCTGGCCTTTTCCGGCGCTTGAGACATTGGCTCCGCTCTCACACTGGGTGTCTGTGGCCTCTTACTGCAAGGCCACCCCAGGGAACAGAACAGCCCAGGAGGCAGCCCCAGGTAGCGGAACAGGCCCGTCCTGGCAGGGGATCACCTGTGACCCCATCTGGGTCTTCTTTGCCCCTCCCTTCACCATGACAGTGGCAGAAGAAGAGGGGCTCTTGCTGCCCAGCAACACGATTCACGTGTTGGAGCCTCCTGTGTCTTGCGTGTTCATACCCTATTTTGTGGACAGCTGGTTGGGCAAGTGGGTGTTGGGGGACCTCCTCTTGTCTTCTGGAGACCTCTCTGGCTGCACAAGGGTACAGAGGCCCTTACTTTCCCGACCTGGGTAACAGAATGCCTCATGGGGGGAATTATTCTCTGTGGGGACAGCCAAGCACGACACTGATGCCTCCGGTCTGGGCTGCCACACACTCTCTTTGCAGAGCTCCACACTGGAGTCCACAGACAGAACACATGAGGAAGCCACAGGCATCGTCAATGGACACGTGAGTCAGGCCAACAACGTGGCTAATGCCGGTGTGGAGGGAGCGAGGGGCCCAGGAGTACCCACATGTTGGGGCACGAGATGACCACGGTGTGCCTAGAACCACATCCTGAAGGGAGGAACGCCCCTGGCTTTTGGCCTCGTGATCTCCCACTCAGTGACTGACCCCCATCCCACTCTCAAAGAAATCTCAGCCCCTTGGCAACTGGGTGTTGGGAAACTCCCTGTTCACACAAGCATCGTGCGTGGCCATGGTGCTGAATGTTTGCCCACCTAGTCCAAGAATCCTGTGCAGTCCTTAGTCAGCTCCACTGCCTTCCAGGTCTTCTCCAAGCTTTAGGACTCAGTGATCCTACCAGGAAGGTTTTCCCACACAAAAGGGCAGAGGGTTCAACCAAAAGGGTGAAGATACCACACAGGACTGGTGCCTGGCCCCCACCTGTTCTATTCCATGGGATGACATTGCCCCTGTGGCCACACTTGCATGGCTGCTGGGAAGCACTGGGATTCAGCTGCATTGCCACGGCAGCGGTGCTGTAGGACACAGACTCACTGTCTCTCACGGAGCACAATCAGCTAGGCTGCTCAAAGCACAGGAACCCAGGTTGGGCAGCTCTCCCAACAGGAGTCGCTGTTCCCATTTCTGGTGGCTGCATGTCAGGGCATGGCCAAGGTGATTTCTCAGGAGGGCTCATTGCCATCTCCATCCACAGTTTCATTTCCTATGCTCCCCTGGGCTTCTCTGTGCCCCTGTCGCATCTGCCAATGAGCACAGCAAGGTAATGGGATGGGGCCCACGCCATTTCTGGGGGTAAGGTCAATCACCTCCTTGCGGACTACTGGCCCAACTGCAGCAGTCACACTCAAGTGCTCTGGTGTCAGAACAACCCCACGTGTGTGTTGGGGATGGGGGCCACAATTCGGCTCTTAAAAGGCAGTGATGCCCTGCTGAGGACAAACTCCAAGGACCAGGCTGGCTGGGGACTGGCTCTACACATGTGTCGTTGTAATGCCTCAAGTCAGGTCACTTTGCTGAACACCTGTGGTCATTACGCCACAGGCAGACACCTCTGACTATGGCTCTTTTCAGGATCTAGCCTCCCCTGGGGCTTCATATCCTACTCCGCCCACTTGTTTCCATTCTGCAGTCTGGTGGCAAAGCAAATCACACAGTTGCCCTCATTTCTAGCTCCCCCAAGGGGCACGGAATCATCTTTCACTGCTGGCCCCCTCGCAGGACTTTCTCATCCCTCAGTCCCTGTTCAGCCTCTTGGCCCCAACTGGGGTTTTCTCCCAACCCGGGTGTCTGCTCCCCTGTGCTCCCTGGAACTGCCACTGACTCACGTCCTTTCTGGTCCTCCCTAGTATGGAAATGGGTCCATGCTCTACTTGGCAGAGGTCTGTGCCATGCGGACCCTACAGCCAGACACTAAAGAGATGCTGCTGGATGCCCTGGTCCCGGGCCCCCTGGGAAAAAGGATCTGCTACTTCAACACCTTCCTGTGTACATACAGCGACTTCTCCACCATTCCGTATTACTTAGACCAGATATTCGACAGGTGGGTAGCTGCCTTTCAGCACTGCGGTGATGCAGAGATGAATCTTACATGTTTTAGATGACCGAAGCGACTTAAGACATGGCGGGCATGGAACGGGTGCCTTTCTCTGTGGACAGGGCTACTGGCACATTGCATCACACTTCTTGATTTCCTTTCTCTGCACCCTCACGAACCAATGTTTCTACTCAGGTGGGAACCGGCCATGTGCCTCTATGGTTGGAAAACCTCCCAGATGGCAATCCTGCTTTCCCCTTTTTCAAGAATCAGAAATGTTTTCTTTCACAGGCAGAGTTAGACTGAGAGAAAGAGAGAATGCGTCCTTCTATCTGCTGGGTCACTCCCCAAATGGCTGCAAAAAGCAGGGCTCTGGGAAGCCGGGCTGAGGAGCCTGAAGCTCTATCTGGCCCCCTCAGGGGTGCCAGGGGTCCAACTACTTAGGCCATCATCCGGCACTTCCCCAGGCTCATTAGCAGGGAGCTGGACACCAAGGACAACAGCCAAGACTTGAACTGGCCAACCCTGATATGGCTTGCCAGCATCACATGTGGGCAGGGGCATTGGAAGCTGCTATGCCTTCGTACCGGCCACATTTCCTACTTGTTCCAGCTGCTCCTGTCCTCGATATATGCACAGAACAGCTGCCCTCAGGGTTGGTAGCAGTTGCCCAGACCCCTCATCGACCTGGAAGGTCTGCAACAAATCATTCACTCTACACATATATGGGAAGCCCTTCCCTTGTGCAGTTTTCCAGACACTTGCCACAAATCCAGTGAACAAAGCATTCAAGGGCCTCACAGTTGTGGGGAATCAGACCCTCACAGCCGAGACCCTATACAAGTCCTGTCCTGCAGCGGCAGAGCTGAGGCTTGCTGACCTCCTCTGGGAGTAGCTGCAACGTCCCCTACTCTGATCACAAGGAGAACCCCATGTCCCACTAAGATGCGGGGAGATTGGGGTGCAGATGCGGCCTTCTGTCACTCGAAAGAATGGCAGGAAAATGAGGGCTGAGGCAAGGCAGAGGCAGACAGTAGGTGCAACTCCAACTTCTGGCCCCAGCACATACAAAGGAAGTGCTGAAGAGCAGTGCTATGGATAGGAGCAGACACGTTCTGCAGAGGAGCGGGCATGTTGGGGCTCACAGACAACACCCACATAGCCATGCCCAGGGCAGTTGCTTCCAGCTTTGCCTACCTGACCACCCAACCCAACCCACCATCCCAGGAGCAACCTACTCCCAAGTCTGCTCAGAGCCAGAGCCTAGGGGCCTCCAGCTGAGAAAACCATGGGAATGAATGGGAAGGCACTGAAAGGAACATGAGAAGGAAGCCATCCAAAGGAAAGCTACTGCCGGCAATGCCAGAATCCCTTGTGGGTGTTGGTTGGTGTCCCTGTTGTTGCAGTCCAGATTCAGGACCCTGCTCGGGGGTCTGGGAAAACCAGGGGAACATGGTCCAAGCATTTGGACCTCTGCCACCCATGTGGGAGACCTGGATGGAGCTCCTCACTCCCCGCATGAGCCTGGCCCAGTGCTGTCCACTGCCCATCCGGGGAGTCAAGCAGTGGATGCAAGACCTCTGCCCCGGTGTGTGTCTCTCCCTCTCTCTCTCTAACTCTTGGGATTCACAGTCAAGAAATCGCCTTGGAAAACAGCAAAGCATGGCATTGTCTTTAAGAAGCTAGAGTTCACCGGCAGGCTCCGTGCCCCACCCCACACAGGGAGTCCTGGAAGGGCAGCAGCAGGGTAAGGTCAAGTCTGACTCTGCTGCCCACTCTCCTTCACCAGGAACATGGCTTCCTGTTTGCAAAGCTGCAAAGCCAAGTACAAGGCCGAATTCTGCGATCGCACGGATCTCCCGCTTCTCAAGATGAAGGTCGGATCCAAGCAGGTCCGCTTGCCCAGAGGAGACCTGCAGACCCATGCGTGCTTTCTGCGTGTCAGGATGGCCTACCCAAATCCCACACAGGCAGAAGCAGTCGGTAAGATGCACTGCACTCCGCGAGATTCTCTCGGTGGGCTTTGGGGCTGGAGCCCCTTTAGAGGCAATGGGATCGCGCCTGGCTTTGGAGAGGCCATTGGAAAGTGCTTGATGTTGCTGACCCTTTCTCTTCTCCCAGCTCCTGCTCTATTTGCCAGGCTGCAGTCATGCCAAACACTGGCTTTAGAGCCAGATCCCCCACTGCTCACAGAGCTAGAACCTCTTCTGGAGACAGGATCCATTTCAAAACTGAGGCTGCCACCATGCGCAGAATCAGCACCAAAGACAACTACCAAAGTCTCCTGCGCATGTCCGGGACCTGCAAACAACCAGCCTCGCAAGATGGCTAGCATCACCACATTCCCCGCCAAGCTGCTGGCGGAACAGTTCACACTGATGGACGCGGTGAGCAGCGGGCTTGTCTCGGCAGGGCCAGGCCCGAACACCCCTTTGGCACCAGCCTCCCCACAGCTGCCCCGACCAGAATCCAGTGGCCTGGCTGCAGTTCAGGCTTCAGGTCCCACCACCTATGTGACTGGACCAATGTCTTCACTCCCAAGGCTGCCTTTCTCCCATGGCTGGCAGAGAGGGCACCCAAACCACACCAGCTGCACAGTGACTCTCCAGATCAACTGACATGGGCCTGGCAGAAAGTAGGGCTGGATCTGACCCACAGGGTACTGGACGGGCCTAGGTGGAGGGCATCCAGGTCCACCCACTGCCTTCCAATCTGCCTGCGATGCCACAGCTGTCCTGGGTCCTAGCACACATATCCCAAACAGTAAGCACCTTGTTGGAGTTTTCACAGGGAGCAGCACTGGCACAGGGACAAGGACTCCAGGGCAGATGCCGAGAGCAGAAGGATGAGATACTGGGCGGGATGCCTGGGAGCACACACCTCTGTCTCTTTCCTCAAGGCTTGGGAGGGTTGGGATCTGGGCTGGCAGGAGCGAGGCGACCTCAGTGGCAGAACACATAGCCCAGCTGCTCCCATGTTGGGGAGCTGCATGCCAAACTACCTGAGCTGCAGCTTCGAGCACTGTCACTTGCCGGGGTGGCTGGGCTTCACTGCATTCGAGCTAGGCTGGCTGTGCCCATGGGATACCCTCTTGCCCCCAGGAGCTCTTCCAGAATGTGGTCCCCTATCAGTGCCACAGCTCCATCCGGATCCAGCAGAACAAGGAGGTCAATGCGCAGCTGCCCCCTACTGTTCATCCACTACCACCACGTGGCCCATTGTGTTACTACCACGTGCTTGGGGGACCCCAGCATGAAGGCAGCGGACAGGGCCCGCGTGGTGGAACACTGGATCAAGGTGGCCAAGGTAAGCTGAGGCTGTCCCAGGGGCTCCCTCTCTGCACGGCAGGGACGTGCCACTTTGCTTCCTCAGCTCTCAGGTGTACAGTCTGTGGTCACAGATCCTGCCCAATCCCTGGGCTCTTGGGATCCACGAGGTGGCCTGATCTCACTCACTTGTCCCAGAACTACATGCTCACTTCCCGCCTAGGCCCCTGACATGGGTTGAAACCAATCTAGCCCATGTGAGCGTGGCTCAAGGGGGTCCCATCACTGACCTGCTCTGGCTCCCTGGCCAACTCTCTGATGCATGAGGGGGATGTCAGCACAGCTGGCTGAGCCTGGCTCAGGTGGGGCTCCAAGCCACCTACCTGCCATTCATCCGCTCCCTGCCCTAGGAGTGCCTGGCTCTCCGGAACTACTGCTCGGTCCACACCATCCTCTGCGCTCTGCAGAGCCACCCGGTACGCCAGCTGAAAACAACGTGGGGAGAAGTCTCCAGGTGGGTGTGCATCCCTCAAAGCACCTGGTGGACCCGGGACTACCCTCAGGCCTAAGCACTAATCCTCCAAGACTCAGAGGCTGGTATCCTGGGACACAGGGAGAGGCGTGGACTGCCGGGGGCAGGGGTGGGGAGCACCATCTTTCAGCGGCCCTGGGACATGAGGACTGGGTTTCTGCCTCAGGATGACATTTCCATTAGTCAGGCACATGTGGCTTCCAAACTACATACTTGCGCCTGTGCACCACGCAGCACTGGACCTGCCTGGGCACTCCAACTCTGTAAACACTCACACACACACACACACACACACACACATACACACACACAATCAAAACAGAAGATACTACCAGGCAGGGTGGATCCTCTGATCTTTGTTCTTAAACCAAAGGGGTTTGATCCACCACCTCACCATTCCTTCCAAATATCTCCTGGTTTTCCCCTCACAACAGAAAAAGTGCCAGGAAATTTCAGCGTCTTTGCACACAGGACAAAAAAGTCAACAGAGATGTGCCCATGAAGGTAAAGTGGGGGTTTAGGGACTGGGGTGAGGGCTTGGCAGGAGGGGAAGGGGTGTGGCTGTAAGGGCATCAGGGCAGAGGGGAGCTTTTGGTGTCACTGAAAGTGTTCTTGAAAAGAAAACCTGGGGTGTGCCTGCTAGGACAACAGGCCAAGAGAGGGCTGTGTTCACAGGTCGAGGGATGCAGTCGGGCTCAGAGGGCAATGGGAATGGGCTGCAGCAAGAGCAGCTTGGCTCTCAGAGGGGGCTGTGAGCACCCACAGGTCTCTGGCTCCCATGCTGTTCCTGCTTCCCCCAGGCTGTGAGGTGGATGCGGCAGCAAGGGCTTCCTTCCATCTGTGCTGGGGCCCTAGAGGTCCTTTGGAAACCAGGCCTGCTACAGGGTTCTCTGTTGCAGCCTTCCATGGGGAGGGCTGCCAAGCCTGCCCCACACATTGCACAGCTTGGGAATGCCAGGGGCTGAGCAGTCCAGTGGGATGCCAAGCATTGGGTCTTATTGGCTGCCCTGGGAGCAGAACTTCTGTCTTCTCGAGGAGAGAAGCAAGCAGCATGAGCCTGTCTCTCAGTCTGCACAGGGAGCCTCATGTGCATCCAGGGAGGCAGGGTATGGGGTGCTGGGCCTGGCTTCCTCTCAGGGACACGCTGAGGCACAGGTCAGTCAAAGGATACTTAGGGCAAGGGGGACCTGAGGTGGGAGGGGAGGCCAGCGCCCTCTCCAGCTGAGGAGCAGGCACAGGGAGGTGTGGTCAATCCCCCAAAGCCACCTTCCCAGTGGGAGCTGCATGAATCCATACAGAGCACCTTGTGGGAGGAGGGGAGTGCAGGGTGGGCATTATACCAATGGAAGTGAGCCAGACATGCAGGGCTCAAGGTGGTTTGCACAAATGTGGGCCGGTCAGGAAAGGACTATCTCCCTGAACGTGACCCTGACCCTGGCAGATGGCGATCTGCAGGTTGCCCGCCCGGGAGCAGAACCCCCAGAGAACACAGATGCGGCAGCGGCTGCAGAAGAAGGCAAGTGTGCCTGGGGAGGGGGGGGCAGGGGCTCCTGTCTCCCATTGGGGGCCCATGTCAAGGGAGCAGGGCCTTCTGCCTCCCTTGTTTGCCCACGCCCATCACCACAGTAGCTGAGAGACCCCAGTTGAGAGACCAGAGCTGAGGGCCTGAGCTGAAGGGCTCCCAGCAGACTTGGGCCTGAGCTGGGGCTGGCACCCCACAAGCTGACTTGTTATCATGCCATCAGGGCTCCCAGGGTTGTCCGATTCTAGAGGCAGTTGGCTGGATGCAGGGAGAATTGGGAAAGGCACTTTAGGGGCGGGGAGCTTCCCAATGGGGAATGTGGCCAGGGCTCCAGCAGCTGGGGTGGAGTGCATCTCAGGGGCCGGGCCTTGGTGGCACCTGAGAACAGCTGCTCACCACCACCACCACCTCATGGCACAGGGAGCCGTCCCCTTCCTTGGCACTTTCATCATGTATCTGGATAGGCTGGACATCGCCATGAAGGACTTCGTAGATGTGAGTGAACTTGCCATGGGTGGGGCAGGCTCCAGGACCCTGAGGCTTGGGGGGAGGGTCCTGGGCTGAGCTCTCAGCCCCCAGCTCCTTGCTGCCCATGTCTCCGGAGGCCTCACAAGCTGTCCCAGGGAGGAGGGCTCACCTGCATATCCCCTCTGAGTGCGGGAGCCTGCAACCAGGTGCCCATCCCTGTCCCCCAACGGTTGAAGCTGGATAGCCAGAGTCCCTGACTGCAAAGCTGCACAAGGTCTTGGCTGAGCCTGCTCAGCCTCTGAGTTGGGTGGCACCCAAGGGAAGGAGAGAAATTGGGCCCCTGTGAGGTCAGGCAGCACCCACATGCCTCAGTGCACCCATCCATTCCCAGGCCTCACTTTCCCTGCCTGCCATCAGACATGGTGGGGACAGCAGTTCCCTGAGCCTCAGCCACCATGTCCCCTTCTGCAGAGCTAACAGCCTGTCCCAGGGACACCTTCTTTTCCTTCCTCTTACCCAGAGGGGAGGGCCAGGGGCTAGTCACAGGCCAGGGGCTGTTCTGATGGACTCTGCCTTCCAGGGAAAAAACAACATGCTGAAAATGACAAAGGTGAGCAGCTCTGCCCTATCTTCCAGGCACAGAGGGGATGGAGGGGTCAGAGATGCCCTGGGCAGAAAGCCCAGGCTCCAGCCCATGCGTGTCTGTCTGCTCTCTCCACTGGGATGGATACACACAGAAGGAGGAGAGCATCCCTAGGGAGGCTGTGGCTAAGGGACTGGAATCCAGGAGAACTTCCTTCCTGGGCGAGGGGCTGTGTGTATGCTACTCAGAAGACAGCTTGGAGCCTGGAAGGGATGGCCAGGGAAGGCTTCTCTAGCTAAAAGACCCAGAGGCCAGCCCCCTGCCCCTGCCACAGTCTGCCCCTCCAGCAGTCCCAGTGCAGGCCTGTCAGCATCCTCTCTGCCCCTCTTGCCCCAGGAGATAAAAGTTCTCCAAGAAATGCAGCGGCTCCAGGTGGCAGCCAGTCAATATACTTTGCTGCGTGACGCAGAGTTTGCACTGTGGTTCCAATCCATGGAGAGGCTCAGTGACACTAAGAGGTGAGTGCTGGGCAGGGATTGCGGGATGTCCAGGGTGGCAGATGGGGAAGGTTCTCCTGTTGTGCACTGAGGAGAGGGCTACCCATGGCTCCTTGGTCAGCAGAGGGCCTTACCCATGGGCAGTGCGGGGCTCCAGGACTGCGGCTGCAGGGCGGGCCCTGGAGGGAGCCTGAGATGAGCAAGAGTGCACGCATGGCTGCTTCTGTGTCCTGCAGCTACAACCTGTCCTGCCTACTCCAGCCCCTCTGCTAGAATGTCCACCTCATCCTCAAGGCCAAGAACATCAGGCCTTGGAGAACATCAGCATGACTGAGTCCCCCATGCAGGCAGAGAGTGGGGGCTGCAGAGTTCATCTGTGGGCTCGGGGACTGCACCGTGACACTCGCTCCGTTCCCCGCCGACCAAGCAACAACCCAGTGCCTGGGAGACTGGCCTCCCTCTCTCAGATGGGTGGTCACATCATCACCAATTTCACGGATTCCTCCTAGATTTTCCTATGTATATAGTTCACCATGATTAGTACCAGTTGGTTAGGCCTTTCATTAAAGTAGTATACATGGTAGACCATGAGTGTCCTTCTTCCTCTTTATCCCTTCCCTGCCCTGCTAATTAGAGACCATTCTCTAGATCCACAGACAAAGACATTCATGCAGATTCGAGAGGGGTGTGTCTCCCCATGCAAGGATGCCACACCATGAGTGCTCTTTCAGTTCTGAGGCTCCTACATGGAGCCCCATGCTGTCTCGTGGAGAGAGTCCCTCAGGGTCTTTTCTGAAGCGCAATTCATACATCCATCGGTATCTGGCGAGAACAACGCTCTCACTGCTTCTACACTTGCTCCCACGAGCTTTGGGAGTTTGCTGCTTAGGGCCCTTTAGGCTCAGATGGTGGTCCCCTCTATACAGTGTTTTCCAAATGATGTGTGTCACCAGTGACCAGCAAAATGTCCCAAGAACACAACTCAGCCCTAGTCACTAGAGAGAATTCCCTGTGAGATTCAGTGGGAAATGCACATAATAAAAGTGCACAATCTTGGGAAGCCAACACTGATAAAAATTTCATCGATGTATACATATATATACACAGAGATTTGTATGTATTCAGGTGAAGTATCCACCTGCAGCAAAGGCATCCCACATGGGTGCCCGTTTGAGTCCCAGCTGCTCTGCTTCCTACCCAGCTCCCTGCTAATGGCCAGGGAGAGACATACAGCCTGGGAGACAGGAAGTGATATTTCAAACACCTGGGTCCCTGCCCCGCAGGTTGGAGACACATGCTGCGTTGGAGACACTGTACTTGACTCAAGTATTTGGGGACCGAACCAGCAGCTGGAACATCTCTGTGTCTCTGCCTTCCAACCAATGAGTCAGAATTCTTTCAAACATGAAAGCACAGGGGCTGCCACTGTGGCATAGCAGGGAAAGGTGATGCCTACAGTGCCGACATCCCATGGGGCCGCCTGTTCGAGGCCCGGCTGCTCCTCTTCTGATCCAGTACTCTGCTATGGCCTGGGAAAGCAGTAGGGTTTGGCACAAATGGTTTGGCCCCTGCACACTTGTAGGCTTTCGATCGGCTCACTCCCAGCCATTGCAGCCATTTGCAGAGGGAACCTGCAGATTGGAGGTCGCTCTCTCACTCTCCCAGCCTCCCTGTAACTCTGCCTTTAATACATATATCTTGAAAACAATTAAAATACAAATAATGTACTAAAGGAGTAACTTGAGCCAAGAAAACCAAAGATCGGTCTAGTGGTCATGGTAAAACACTACCACAGAAACCACAGGTGCTCTAAATATATGCCATGATCATGGGAAAGATATCTCATGTTCCTATTTAGACAAATGAACAGATATTGGACAATGTATGCCGAAACTGTGAAAATGTACAGTTTATACTGATATGGATTTGCCTTCTGGAAGCCTGGGATTCTAGGACAGGGTAGGAAGAGAGAACACCGAGTAGGAGCCCCAGTCAAAACCTGCCCATTGAATAGCTAGAGCTCTCCAAGAAGAGCACAACTTCCACAGCTTGTCCATGTTAGGTGAATCTACTGGGAGATGAGCATGGGGAATTGATGACACAGCTTCCTCTCCTTTCCCTATAGCCCTGAGATGCCTCTACACCACATCTCCAGTGTCCTACAGATGAGCAAACCTGGGGGTGGTCCTGGCGACACCTAGAACCCCACAGATCCAAAACACTTGACAAACGCTAAGCAGAAAAACATACCAAAGCACGTCCCAATTAACTGCTGAAAACCACTAGCAACACCAAAACCTTCAAAGATCAAAAATGAGAAGCTTCAGCCTGACTCACAAAATCCTTGAGCTGAAAGACAATGCATCAGTGCCTTCAGAACTTGGGAAAAACCATTTCCAACCTAAAAGTACATACATGTTTTCAATCCTACATTACAGGACAGTAAGATCAAAGCATAGTTAGAGATGCCAAGCATCAAAAACGCTTCTGTATGCCATTGTTCAGAACCTGCCAGAAGATGTGCTCCAGAAAATCAAGGGTGGAGGGGCCTGCACCCTAGCTCCCTTGGTTATTCCTCTGCCTGCGGTGCCGGCTTCCCATATGTATGCTGCGTTCTAGTCCCGGTTGCCCTCTTCCAGTCCAGCTCTCTGCTGTGGCCCGGGAGGGCAGTGAAGAATGGCCCAAGTGCTTGGGCCCTGCACCCGCATGGGAGACCTGGAAGAAGCACCTGGCTCCTGGCTTCAGATCAGCACAGCGCAGACCATGGGGGCCATTTGGGGAGTGAACCAACAGAAGGAAGACCTTTCTCTCTGTCTCTGTCTCTCTCACTGTCGATAACTCTACCTGTCAACTAAATAAATATAAATAAATACATAAAACTTTTTACAAAATCAAGCGTGGAAAAAAAAAAAAACTCTGAGGAAAACATGAAATGCAAGATCAAGGAGCACCATCAGCAAAGAAGTGAACACATTCCTAGAATGATGGGGAACAGAAACCCCAGGGTGACAACATCCACAAAGAGAAAAGCATCTTGAATCCACATTGGAGCAACTAGGAGGTGGTAGGGAAACATTCACCAAGAAAATGAAACTGAGAGAAAGTCTGTTAAGCATAGAAATGTTTATGAGACTGTAAGACAATGAAGAAATATGAGGATTCTATGAATGTTCAGCAAAATGACCTAAGAAAGAGTCAATATGGGGAGCAGGTGTTTCACGCATTGGTCAAGATGCCACTTGGGGATGCACACACCCCAGGGCAGAGGGCATGGGTTTGAGTCCTGGCTCCAATTCAGATTCCACCTAAGAAGGTGGAAGAACTCATGTGCACCCAGAGAGGTGGTCAGAGAAGCCTCAAGTACCTGGAGCCCTGGCACACGAGTGCTAGACCCAAATGCAGTTTCAGGCTCCTGGATTCAGCCTGACCCAGCCCTTGGCTGCTGCGAGCATTCAGGGAATGAACCCAGCAGATGGACAATCTCTGGGCCCCACTGCCTTTCACACCAATACGTTTTTTTAAAACAATCCAAGTAACACAACTCATTGTTCAAGAGCATCATGATAATTAGCACTGGTCTTGATGATCAAGATTCCTTATGGAATTACAATGATGTAAATGCTGCATACTCAACTAAGCAAACCCTGACATATCTGTGCTAGGGCCCTGGAGGGACAACCAAAGTTCATTGCCTAGTTGGCAGTGGAGAGTCAGGGGGGAGAGAGCTCCATATTTCCCCATGTTGAGAAGCACAGCACCAGCATGTGAGTTAAGGACCAAGGTGTGGAGCTCAAAAGAAAGCTCTGAGAGTGAAAAGGATGATCCCTGAGAAGGAACGGTGGGAGAAACACCAAAAGGCCTTGATGAACATATGTTATAAAAGAATAGGAGTTTCTGAAACGATCCATTCTTACCTTAGCAAACTCAGACAGCCTGTCATCACTCGTCAAAGACTGCCGACTTGCACAAGAAGCACAGTCTGAGGGACCCACGGCACCCTTGCCATCTTCAAGCTCGTTACATTCACCAGCACCTTCCCTGTCCCTGTCGAGCTCCCAGTCAGGGAAATGCAATTCACCTAAAAAGGCACAAGTTGCAACTTACTTCATTTCAAATCATTAAATGGTTTACAACTATTTGTATTCTCAGTAGTTAGTATAGCCCTGTTCCTGAATAAAGGTTAAAACTACATTCAGACAGTGAAAAAGTTATCCCTGGCCTCTTTTCTAGTCACTTGGTTTCTCGCATCTCTTAACCCCACCCAATCAAACTTAACCACATTTGTTAGCTCTTGGATACCCTTGCCGAGTCTCCATTGCCTGTGCAAGTAACTAGCTAACTGTGCATGTTGTATTTACCTCCTTTCGTACAAACCATGATCTTTTTCACTTCACATCATTAAGGTGATTGTCCTTACCACTAAACAGGGAATGCCCTCAGTCCCAAATGTCCTTGTAAAAGGAGGATATTTTCAGCTCAGAAGACCCAGCAGATATCAAAGGAAATAACTCAGCCAAGTGCAAAAGAAAAAAGAATATTGGCCATCTTCTAGAGAGGCTGTCTCTACAAACCTAACTTGTTCATATTAAGCGTAAGTCGCTAATAGGAACAGTGAGGATGAAAAGTTACCAGCTTACTTTGAGTGCATTAAGATGTCTAAATAGTCTAGTTAAGCTATCTCTTTTAAGATTTGGAAAAGTACATGATTTCTACAATTCTTGTCTGTGTCTATCAACTGGGGTGTGTCCTTCAGGGGATGCCTCACCTCAGAAGACCTCTTTGGGAGTGTCCACGGGGACTGATGCTGTCACTGTAATCTACTGGGGAGACGTTGGAGAAACTCTAAAACTTTCTGCAACACACAGGAACGTCCTCCTCCTCACGACAGAGGTATCTGGACCCAAGCGATAACAGTGCCAAGACTGAGAAACCCTATTTTCAACTGTCTAAACCATGAGGCAACACAAACTACTCACAGCAAACAAAACTGGTGAAAGTTACACTCCCATCACACATGCACTGTTCTAGTCTTGTCCCAATAACCACAAGTTAGCCAGGCAGTAGTGTGGGTGTAGCATTCGGTAGGAGTTCAGAGAACTGGCTTTGAACTCAAGGGGATCTAACAATGAACCCCAACAGAGTTTACACATCCAAACTCAAGTTGTTACCAATAATACCAGTCCTAGCTCTTAGTCGTTACTGTAAGAAACATTACATCAGAAAGCATTTCGAAAGGCTTGGCACACAGGCTAAGCCTCACAAAAACATCAAAACCTATAATAACTTTGAGAATGAATTCTTCACCCAATAATGAATCCAATATGGAACAAAACCTGACTTTCTGACAACATTAGAAACTTACCATCACTGGCCCCATCTTCTAGACCCAAAATATCCCCGTTCCAAAGCCTCTACATTCTAGAACCGTGTCCATTATCCCTATGTGATTCAGAGTGTGTCTTCACTTCCTTTGACACATCGCTTCCATTGGAACTCCAAGTTACGTCAGTCAACACACTGTTACTCTTCGAAGTGAGAGTTTCTGACAATGAAAAAAGAAAACACATCAGTATGTCAGCCACTGTGGTCATTTATCTAAAGGAAATTGTAAGCATGCTACTTGCCACAATCACAAAGATACAAAACTCTGACAATACTGAAAGCAATGTCTTATGTCCAATCCTCTTGCCTCAAGTTTGAAGAACAACCTAAGATTCTTTGAGTTAAGGCCAAGCTACAACAAGAAAAAAAAGGAGAACTGGCTGAGATAGATTATCAATTGATAGTAGAAATGAAAGATCTCCGTGAGTGAGATCCCAGGGGAAAGAAGGAGCCATCCAAGAAGGAGGTACCTTCTTTCTCTGAATGCTGGAGAGAAATTCCACTTGAAGGATGGCCTTATCTAAACAAGGGCAGAGTTTGTGAACACAAGAGGCATCCATACCCTTAACAACTCGTCACAAGAGCCTCGGCTGATCACTGACATCATAAATAAGAGTGTCAATTGTTAAATCAACAACAGAAGTCACTGTGCACTTGCTCCTCCTGTAGGACCTCTGTCCTTAACGTGGTGTACTATGAGAATTCACGGTAACACTAGCCTTCAAACATTACTTTCCACTTTGCATGTCAGTGTGGGTGCAAGCTGTGAAAATCTTTACTGAGTATAGAGTTGGTCTCTATATAAAGATAATTAAAAATGAATCTTCATGAAGAATGGGATGCGAGAGGGAGTAGGGGGTGGGGTGGTTTGGGGGTGGGAGGGCAGGTAGGTGGGAAGAACAGCTACAATCTGAAAGCTGTACTTATGTAATTTATCTAGTAAATAAAAGCTTTCTATAAAAATAGATACTAGATATTAATAAATAGAGCACAGATATAATAACAATAATAATAACAATAATAATAATAGAAAGAATCAAAACAGACTGAATGCTCCAACATGGGAAGTATTGCATATAGCAGCCTCCCAGAATGACAATGACCTCAAATAACACCCTGGCTCAGAATCCCCTGAAGACATTCTGATGTGGCTAAAACACCTATGAGAGCATGTCAGGCATGGGAAGACAAAACACTGTGGCAAACAGGGTTCCCCATGAAGCACTTCTGTGGGTAGACCCCAAGAGAAAGAAGTGGTCATCCACAAAGGATACACTTTATTCAGAAGGCACAAAAGAACTTCCTCTTCCCCGTGGCCCTGTCTAAATATGGAAGGAGTCAGTGGATTCCACAGGCTTCCACAGCTGAGGCAGCTCAGGTCAAGATCCTCAGGTGTTCGCTGATGTGCTAATTCTGAAATTCTCAACAGGGTCACTGTGCACTGACTTCCCATGCAGGACCTCTCTGCTCAAAGAGTTGAGGTATGTGAGTTAACAGTACCACTTGGTCACAAAGATCTACCACACTTTCACGTGAATGACACCATCTATGGATTATAAGCTAGAAGAATGTCTCATGCTCGCAAAAGTCACACCGCCCTTGGGTTCTTCTCCAAAGTTAACTCACTCCACCGCAACAGATACTATAGACATACGTAAGTCAAATCTCAGAAAGCCTTACTTTCATTGAATTCAAAAGCACTTTCATCTCTTGTTTGTTGTAAAAACAAGCCTGCCGGTGTTCTAGTGCATAGTAGGGTAATAATACTTCACCAAACATACAGTCTTTTCTCAAAAGCTAGAAGAAAGACTTCTGAATGTACATACTACAAAGAAACCTTGAATAGGGAAGCGGTGGATGCGGATGACCTAATATGATCATTTAAATGTATGCATGTAGGGCAATATTACATTATACCACATCAATATGTACAGCTACTCTTTGTCAACAAATAGAGAAACACATCAAAAAGGAAATACATCATTGTTCAGTGAAATGCATCTCCAAATGCTCACTCTTTTTCATAGAAGTATATGCCATTCCAAAGTTTCCAAATACGTATAGTATTCAGCCCGTCATGTTTTGTTAATAAGTTCTAGGTAAATTCTACTCCTGTCAGAGAAGATGCCCCTAAAGGAGACAGAGGAGGAAGAAAGGTGGGAGGGCTGCTGTGAAGTTAGGTATGGTGGGAGAATCACTATGTTCCGAAAGCCGTGTTTAGGAAATGCATCAAGTTGGTATAGCTTCCATAAAAGGTGTCTGGGAAAAACTGGAAATAAAATAATCCAGGATTCCATGGCTGGCTGTGCACTGTGTAGAGAAAATCAGTGTCTACAGGGGCTCTTTGCTGTACACCCAGGGCAACGCTCTTTCTGTCTTTTCTCTAGAAGATCCCACTTGGGAAGAAATTATGGACATCTAGTAGTCTATTTTCCTGTCTCGTCTAGTAGTAGAGGGTGCACTGCGCTTCCAACAAATCCAAGGCTGATGCTTGCTTTTGTGGAGTGGGAAGTAAGGGTGTGACAGTCAAGGGATACTCTTAACAAAAGAAACATGGGTTGAGAAGGAATTTAGCCTAATGGCTTAGATGCTTTGATGGTGAGTTCCGAGTACCTGGTTTTGATACTCATCTCTGGAGCCTAACTCCAGTTTCTTACTAAAATACCTCTGGGGAAACAATGGTTCCTATAACAAGTTCCACGCTATTCACATGGGCGACCTGGGTGGAATTGCCAGTTCCCAGTTGCAGTCTGGCACATCTCAAGGCACTTGCAGGACTGGGAAGTGAATTAGCAGTTGGGAGCTCCTCTCCTCTCTCTCTGTCTCTGTTCCTTTATAATGTTAAGATGGGAAGCGTGGCAAAGGCCCTGCCAACTCGGAAACAAAATGCGTTAGTTATAAATGAAAAGGCTGTTATATTCAGCCACACACAAACCTTAATTCATGCATGGCAAACCAAGATAAAGGAAAAACAAATACCAACTAGGAAAGTGTAGGTGGTCTGCCTAGTATATCAAAACGAAAGAAACCTAACGTACACATTGTTCTTGGAAACGAGGGAGAAATGGCCAACATTCCAACAGAAAGATGGGCAAAGGACAAGGACAGTTGACAGGAAAAGGGACACAAGTGGCTTTTCTTCCAATGGAAAGAGCGCCACCTTTCTCCTGTGCAGGGCAATGCAAATAGAAACTGCACATCTCTCATTTGGCTACAATTCAAGTACTTGGCAGCATATATTGGAATAAGAAGACACTCCTCGAGGAGTGGTAATGAACATGCGAAACCATGCAACCTCTATCAAAGGGGAATCTAGCAATAGAGTTCTACAGTAGATCTGCCATTTGCACTGGCACTGTCACTTCTGGGAGTTAACTCCACAAGTATAGGGGCATATGTGGTTTCTGTGTTTGTGTTGCTAACACTCAATGCCTGAGACTGGATAATCTGTGAAGATCAGAAATTTATAGTTCTCACACCTAGAGCGCCTGGGAAGTCCAACATCAGGGCATCAGCATGCTTTGTCTGATGAAGGTCTTACTATTGCATTGTCACATGGTGCAAGGCTGAAGGCAGAAGGGCCAGAGAGCAAATCAGCTGAACACCACATGGAGCCTGTTTGACAGGGACCTCAATCCCCGGTTTCAGTAAGGCCCAGCCACGACCGTTGTGGGTATTTGGAGAGTGAATTAGTGGATAGAGATTCTCTCTCTCTCCGTTACTTTGCTTGTGTCTGTCAATGTGTGTGTGTGTGTGTGTGTGTGTGTTGTGTGTGTTTCCACATCTCAAGAAAACTGAACGAAGAATCCATCAAAGCCAACCATTATTCTACAGTGAATACTCTAAAATAGACAAAATTCACAGTCTGCTCAGTTCTTTAGAGGTGGACTAAATGCTGATATCATTTAAAGATGATGGTCCTCTTTCTAGAACACAGAAGGAAACAAACTCACCCAAAGCCTAATGACCCTCATTGTATTTTTATTTTTTAATATCTTTCCTGATTTCCTTGGAAGATTTCTGGGTTCATATTTCATATTTCTTGATTTAGTATAGAAAGGTAGAGTGACAGAGAGGGAAAGACAGAGTAGTTTCCATTCCCTGGTTCACTTCCCAAATCCTGCAACAGCCAGGGCTGGCTGGACTAAGCCAAAGCCAGGAGCCAGCACTTCAATCTGGGTCTTGGAATTGTGTGGCATTTTGTCATCCGTTGGGGCATAGTCTGTTTCACAGGTGCATCTGCAGGCTCTTCTATCAGAAGCACAGAGGAACAAGGACTCCAAAAGGGGATATGAATGCCCCTTGTGGTACTTTAATCACTGGACCAGATGCCCACCACAAGAGTGATGATTTATTCCAGTCGATGTCTGCTAAGTCCTTTGTATGAGAGCAAATTAGGAAAAGCAAGCAAAAGGAGAGAAGTCACTTTCCCAAAACTGGCTTAACGCACAGCATCACAATGTTCACCCACAACTTCACTTCAACAATGGCCAAGGGCAAGGACAGACATTTCTCCAAAGACGAACAGCACAAGAGCTATATTGAAAGGACACACTATTATTGGTCATTGGCCATCACAAATCAAGTCTGCAAGGAGATAGATACCCCTTCCAAACCACCTCGAGGCTATTCAAATAACCATGAACCTGCAGTTGCATTCTCAACGAGCTATCTAAAAGAACCGGAAACAAGTTTGAAAAATATTTATCCAGAAGACTTCACAGGATTCACACTAGCCAAAACACAACCACAGCTCCAGTGTCCATCAGTAGATGAATGAATAAACACAATATGGTCTACTCGTATGATGGAATTCAGCATGAAGTAGAATACAAGTACTGATACGGGCTACCGCATAGGCAAAACAAGAAACCATGGTGCAAGTTAAGGGAATCCAGACACAGCTGAGAATAGTTTATAATGCTAGCTCTATGAAACATCTAGAGCATACTCACAGACCGAGAACTAATTGGCAGTTGCAATTGCTGGGGGAAGGGAGACTGGAAACTGGCTACTACTGGGTTTCGAGCTTGCTTTGCAGGTGATGTGATTCACT
This sequence comes from Oryctolagus cuniculus, assembly GCF_051225735.1. Classification (NCBI taxonomy): domain Eukaryota; kingdom Metazoa; phylum Chordata; class Mammalia; order Lagomorpha; family Leporidae; genus Oryctolagus; species Oryctolagus cuniculus. Next base: position 71,322,139 of record NC_142872.1, read on the forward strand.
ATTAGATGGTGGCCGAGGCGGTGGTGGGCAGGACTAAAGCTCTCAATAAACTTGCATACAGCCTTTTGGGAAAATTTTTCTGACTGCACCCACCAGTGAACTAGGGCCTCTCTGCTGCTATAGATTGGCTGGTCAAATTATTTTACTGTTTGAAAGGCAGAGTGCCAGAGAGACAGGCAGGGAGGAGGGAGACAGGGAGGTTGATCCAGTGAAACACACGAAAACCCCTTCAGCTGAAACCCCACAGTATCCACTGTGAACCAGACATGTCCTGTCCCCACAGCAAGTAGGAACAAAGTACAGCAGGTGGTATTGAACACACAGCAGGCCATCAGTACCTTTAGAGCACACCGCAAGTTGGGGGTGCACAGGATGTGTAGAAAATCACTCTCTAGGCATGACTGGTAGAAAGGGATACTTTGGTGACTTCAGTGGAAGAACATCTACCAGAGTTGACCAGGATTTCCTTCTCAAGAATTCTAGGTCTTGAATCCTCCCCCAGAGAATTATCAAAAGCGATGCATGAGAATCTACAAATTCGATAAGACGATCAGGTTTCTCACAAGAAACTTTACAGGCCTGAAGCGTGTGAAAGCTTATCTTCACATAACTGAAGGAATAAACTTCCAACCAAAATGACATCTTCTTATGGACAAGTTAAGGGACAGCATCAGCATTAGACCTGCCTGACAGGGAAGCTCTATTGCCCTCTCCTGGAAGCAAATCGACACTACATGGCAGCAACACAGAACAACCAAAAAGTGGCAAAGCGCCCCAGGGTAAGAGAAAAGGAAAAGACACATACAGGATCTTCACTACCGCCATGGAATAGAAATCACTTTTACAACTTGGAATGCAATTTAAAGTAAAATCACAGAACTTGCAATGACTATACGGATCTCATGTGTATTTTGTAGCAAGTCATTTGGAACTACATTGCTTCTATGTGGATGAAGTGGAAGTCTAAACTAAATGTTTATAGGTGTGAATAGTTTATAGATTCCCATTGCAATGTGTCAGTAGATACCTATAGATGATGCACAAAAGAAAATGAGAGATAAGAAGTCATTAGGAGGGGCTGGCACTGTAGTGTAGTAGGTTAAGCGCCCGCCTGCATCAATGGCATCGCATATGGGCACCAGTTTGAGGCCCGGCTGCTCCACTGCCTATCCAGCTCCCTGCTAATGGCCTGGGAAAGACGTACAGCCTGGAAAGACAGTCAGTGATGATTCAAATCCTTGGGTCCCTGCCACACAGGTTGTTGACCCAAATGGAGTCTGAGGCACTTTATTTGACTTAAGTTTTGGGGGACTGAACCAGCAGATGGAAAATCTCTGTGTCCCTGCCTTTCAAACAAATACATAGGAATTCTTTGAAAACAGAAAGCGCAATGGATGGCATGGCGACATCATAGGTCAAGGCACCTCCTGCAGTGCTGGCATCCCGTATGGGTGCAGGTCTGAGTCCCGGCTGCTCCTCTCCTGATCCAGCTCTCTACTGGGCCCAGGGAAAGCAGTGGATGATGGCCCAAATGCTTGGGCTCTGGCACCCGGTTGGGAGACCCAGAGCAGGCTCCTGGCTGCTGGAATTGCATCGGCACAGCTCCAATCATTGCGGCCATCTAGGGACTGAATCAAGGGATGGAAGAACTCTATTATCTATCTATCTACCTATCTATCTATCTACCTACCTACCTACGTACCTACCTACCTATCTATCTCTGTCTGTCTTCTTCTGCCTCCCTGTAACACTGACTTGAAATTAAATAAATAAATCTTACAAATGTACCCAAATGACTCCTGGCCTCGTTCATGACTTTCTTAATTCCCCAGTCTTATCGCTTGAAGCAGGGAGGACTAGGGCTCTTCCTATTGCTTGGAGGACATGGAAAAGAAAGCAGCTCACCCAAAACTCTAGGGATTACAAGCTAAGTCTAATGCCAAGTCCCTCACTTGACTCCCTAGCGAGGAAAATGATTTCACCCATGTCCTCTGAGATTCTTTCATAAAACACCAAGCAAACCAGACCTGGAAGGAGTCTATTTCCTCAGGCATCCTTAGTATTGCACTCTTCTAAAGAGGCTGGACAATTTGAATGAGCTCAGACCTATTTTCAAATGGATGCCACTCTCTGTGGTCACAATGAAGCTTCCTAGCCAGTATTTGATCCCCCAGCCCTAGTGATTTTCTGTGAGGTCTTTTGCTCTATCGATAAGGTGGCCTGTTTCTGGGGCCCTGCATGCTGAAGATGGGAGATCTGATGCCAATTTGGGGGCATGGCTTTCAGGTGAGCTCTCTCACCTTCTCCTGGAGTTCTTGGACATGGCTGCTATCATAGCCAGAGACACTGAACCCGTATTCGGGGAAGATGCGCTTTAAGCTGTGACCTCCACATCTCCCGAAGGGGCAGGATCCACGACTCAAGATGCAGTTTAGAGTCTGTTGGGTCCCTAACCTTGGCTTTTCATGGGTCTCCATACCTTGCTTGTTTCTTAGGGGTTTTCCCGAAGGAACATGCTAGAGTGTTTGGAAATGATACGAAAAGGAGGTTTGGGACCCAACTGTCTCTCTGTCCGCAGGCTTAGGGCCCTGTCTACATTCAAGTCTCTTGAGGGAGCTGAGGAATGGCACTGTGTTTGTCTCCTTGTGTACAGTTAAGGGGATGATATTGTGGCAGCAGCCCAGAGGGGCCTTGGCATATCTTCTTAAGGGAAAGGCTGCACAGAATGGAACTTTGAAGATGTGACCTCACTTCCTTGGTGATAGAACTTACACTCTGATAGCAACAGTCCTTAGCGGCTCACTTGATGGGAGACGTTCAGGAGAAGACCATGTTCTCTCGTTGCTGCCAATCGTTGCCAGGCTCTGGCCTTTTCCGGCGCTTGAGACATTGGCTCCGCTCTCACACTGGGTGTCTGTGGCCTCTTACTGCAAGGCCACCCCAGGGAACAGAACAGCCCAGGAGGCAGCCCCAGGTAGTGGAACAGTCCCGTCCTGGCAGGGGATCACCTGTGACCCCATCTGGGTCTTCTTTGCCCCTCCCTTCACCATGACAGTGGCAGAAGAAGAGGGGCTCTTGCTGCCCAGCAACACGATTCACGTGTTGGAGCCTCCTGTGTCTTGCGTGTTCATACCCTATTTTGTGGACAGCTGGTTGGGCAAGTGGGTGTTGGGGGACCTCCTCTTGTCTTCTGGAGACCTCTCTGGCTGCACAAGGGTACAGAGGCCCTTACTTTCCCGACCTGGGTAACAGAATGCCTCATGGGGGGAATTATTCTCTGTGGGGACAGCCAAGCACGACACTGATGCTCCGGTCTGGGCTGCCACACACTCTCTTTGCAGAGCTCCACACTGGAGTCCACAGACAGAACACATGAGGAAGCCACAGGCATCGTCAATGGACACGTGAGTCAGGCCAACAACGTGGCTAATGCCGGTGTGGAGGGAGCGAGGGGCCCAGGAGTACCCACATGTTGGGGCACGAGATGACCACGGTGTGCCTAGAACCACATCCTGAAGGGAGGAACGCCCCTGGCTTTTGGCCTCGTGATCTCCCACTCAGTGACTGACCCCCATCCCACTCTCAAAGAAATCTCAGCCCCTTGGCAACTGGGTGTTGGGAAACTCCCTGTTCACACAAGCATCGTGCGTGGCCATGGTGCTGAATGTTTGCCCACCTAGTCCAAGAATCCTGTGCAGTCCTTAGTCAGCTCCACTGCCTTCCAGGTCTTCTCCAAGCTTTAGGACTCAGTGATCCTACCAGGAAGGTTTTCCCACACAAAAGGGCAGAGGGTTCAACCAAAAGGGTGAAGATACCACACAGGACTGGAGCCTGGCCCCTACCTGTTCTATTCCATGGGATGACATTGCCCCTGTGGCCACACTTGCATGGCTGCTGGGAAGCACTGGGATTCAGCTGCATTGCCACGGCAGCGGTGCTGTAGGACACAGACTCACTGTCTCTCACGGAGCACAATCAGCTAGGCTGCTCAAAGCACAGGAGCCCAGGTTGGGCAGCTCTCCCAACAGGAGTCGCTTGTTCCCATTTCTGGTTGCTGCATGTCAGGGCATGGCCAAGGTGATTTCTCAGGAGGGCTCATTGCCATCTCCATCCCCAGTTTCATTTCCTATGCTCCCCTGGGCTTCTCTGTGCCCCTGTCGCATCTGCCAATGAGCACAGCAAGGTAATGGGATGGGGCCCACGCCATTTCTGGGGGTAAGGTCAATCACCTCCTTGCGGACTACTGGCCCAACTGCAGCAGTCACACTCAAGTGCTCTGGTGTCAGAACAACCCCACGTGTGTGTTGGGGATGGGGGCCACAATTCGGCTCTTAAAAGGCAGTGATGCCCTGCTGAGGACAAACTCCAAGGACCAGGCTGGCTTGGGACTGGCTCTACACATGTGTCGTTGTAATGCCTCAAGTCAGGTCACTTGGCAGAACGCCTGTGGTCATTACGCCACAGGCAGACACCTCTGACTATGGCTCTTTTCAGGATCTAGCCTCCCCTGGGGCTTCATATCCTACTCCGCCCACTTGTTTCCATTCTGCAGTCTGGTGGCAAAGCAAATCACACAGTTGCCCTCATTTCTAGCTCCCCCAAGGGGCATGGAATCATCTTTCACTGCTGGCCCCCTCGCAGGACTTTCTCATCCCTCAGTCCCTGTTCAGCCTCTTGGCCCCAACTGGGGTTTTCTCCCAACCCGGGTGTCTGCTCCCCTGTGCTCCCTGGAACTGCCACTGACTCACGTCCTTTCTGGTCCTCCCTAGTATGGAAATGGGTCCATGCTCTACTTGGCAGAGGTCTGTGCCATGCGGACCCTACAGCCAGACACTAAAGAGATGCTGCTGGATGCCCTGGTCCCGGGCCCCCTGGGAAAAAGGATCTGCTACTTCAACACCTTCCTGTGTACATACAGCGACTTCTCCACCATTCCGTATTACTTAGACCAGATATTCGACAGGTGGGTAGCTGCCTCTCAGCACTGCGGTGATGCAGAGATGAATCTTACATGTTTTAGATGACCGAAGCGACTTAAGACATGGCGGGCATGGAACGGGTGCCTTTCTCTGTGGACAGGGCTACTGGCACATTGCGTCACACTTCTTGATTTCCTTTCTCTGCACCCTCACGAACCAATGTCTCTACTCAGGTGGGAACCGGCCATGTGCCTCTATGGTTGGAAAACCTCCCAGATGGCAATCCTGCTTTCCCCTTTTTCAAGAATCAGAAATGTTTTCTTTCACAGGCAGAGTTAGACTGAGAGAAAGAGAGAATGCGTCCTTCTATCTGCTGGGTCACTCCCCAAATGGCTGCAAAAAGCAGGGCTCTGGGAAGCCGGGCTGAGGAGCCTGAAGCTATATCTGGCCCCCTCAGGGGTGCCAGGGGTCCAACTACTTAGGCCATCATCCGGCACTTCCCCAGGCTCATTAGCAGGGAGCTGGACACCAAGGACAACAGCCAAGACTTGCACTGGCCAACCCTGATATGGCTTGCCAGCATCACATGTGGGCAGGGGCATTGGAAGCTGCTATGCCTTCGTACCGGCCACATTTCCTACTTGTTCCAGCTGCTCCTGTCCTCGATATATGCACAGAACAGCTGCCCTCAGGGTTGGTAGCAGTTGCCCAGACCCCTCATCGACCTGGCAGGTCTACAAGGAATCATTCACTCTACACATATATGGGAAGCCCTTCCCTTGTGCAGTTTTCCAGACACTTGCCACAAATCCAGTGAACAAAGCATTCAAGGGCCTCACAGTTGTGGGGAATCCGACCCTCACAGCCGAGATCCTATACAAGTCCTGTCCTGCAGCGGCAGAGCTGAGGCTTGCTGACCTCCTCTGGGAGTAGCTGCAACGTCCCCTACTCTGATCACAAGGAGAACCCCATGTCCCACTAAGATGCGGGGAGATTGGGGTGCAGATGCGGCCTTCTGTCACTCGAAAGAGTGGCAGGAAAATGAGGGCTGAGGCAAGGCAGAGGCAGACAGTAGGTGCAACTCCAACTTCTGGCCCCAGCACATGCAAAGGAAGTGCTGAAGAGCAGTGCTATGGATAGGAGCAGACACGTTCTGCAGAGGAGCGGGCATGTTGGGGCTCACAGACAACACCCACATAGCCATGCCCAGGGCAGTTGCTTCCAGCTTTGCCTACCCTCCCTGACCACCCAACCCAACCCACCATCCCAGGAGCAACCTACTCCCAAGTCTGCTCAGAGCCAGAGCCTAGGGGCCTCCACCTGAGAAAACCATGGGAATGAATGGGAAGGCACTGAAAGGAACATGAGAAGGAAGCCATCCAAAGGAAAGCTACTGCCGGCAATGCCAGAATCCCTTGTGGGTGTTGGTTGGTGTCCCTGTTGTTGCAGTCCAGATTCAGCACCCTGCTCGGGGTCTGGGAAAACCAGGGGAACATGGTCCAAGCATTTGGACCTCTGCCACCCATGTGGGAGACCTGGATGGAGCTCCTCACTCCCCGCATGAGCCTGGCCCAGTGCTGTCCACTGCCCATCCGGGGAGTCAAGCAGTGGATGCAAGACCTCTGCCCCGGTGTGTGTCTCTCCCTCTCTCTCTCTAACTCTTGGGATTCACAGTCAAGAAATCGCCTTGGAAAACAGCAAAGCATGGCATTGTCTTTAAGAAGCTAGAGTTCACCGGCAGGCTCCGTGCCCCACCCCACACAGGGAGTCCTGGAAGGGCAGCAAGCAGGGTAAGGTCAAGTCTGACTCTGCTGCCCACTCTCCTTCTCCAGGAACATGGCTTCCTGTTTGCAAAGCTGCAAAGCCAAGTACAAGGCCGAATTCTGTGATCGCACGGATCTCCCGCTTCTCAAGATGAAGGTCGGATCCAAGCAGGTCCGCTTGCCCAGAGGAGACCTGCAGACCCATGCGTGCTTTCTGCGTGTCAGGATGGCCTACCCAAATCCCACACAGGCAGAAGCAGTCGGTAAGATGCACTGCACTCCGCGAGATTCTCTCGGTGGGCTTTGGGGCTGGAGCCCCTTTAGAGGCAATGGGATCACGCCTGGCTTTGGAGAGGCCATTGGAAAGTGCTTGATGTTGCTGACCCTTTCTCTTCTCCCAGCTCCTGCTCTATTTGCCAGGCTGCAGTCATGCCAAACACTGGCTTTAGAGCCAGATTCCCCACTGCTCACAGAGCTAGAACCTCTTCTGGAGACAGGATCCATTTCAAAACTGAGGCTGCCACCATGCACAGAATCAGCACCAAAGACAACTACCAAAGTCTCCTGCGCATGTCCGGGACCTGCAAACAACCAGCCTCACAAGATGGCTAGCATCACCACATTCCCCGCCAAGCTGCTGGCGGAACAGTTCACACTGATGGACGCGGTGAGCAGCGGGCTTGTCTCGGCAGGGCCAGGCCCGAACACCCCTTTGGCACCAGCCTCCCCACAGCTGCCCCGACCAGAATCCAGTGGCCTGGCTGCAGTTCAGGCTTCAGGTCCCACCACCTATGTGACTGGACCAATGTCTTCACTCCCAAGGCTGCCTTTCTCCCATGGCTGGCAGAGAGGGCACCCAAACCACACCAGCTGCACAGTGACTCTCCAGATCAACTGACATGGGCCTGGCAGAAAGTAGGGCTGGATCTGACCCACAGGGTACTGGACGGGCCTAGGTGGAGGGCATCCAGGTCCACCCACTGCCTTCCCATCTGCCTGCGATGCCACAGCTGTCCTGGGTCCTAGCACACATATCCATATCAAACAGCAAGCACCTTGTTGGAGTTTTCACAGGGAGCAGCACTGGCACAGGGACAAGGACTCCAGGGCAGATGCCGAGAGCAGAAGGATGAGATACTGGGCGGGATGCCTGGGAGCACACACCTCTGTCTCTTTCCTCAAGGCTTGGGAGGGTTGGGATCTGGGCTGGCAGGAGCGAGGCGACCTCAGTGGCAGAACACATAGCCCAGCTGCTCCCATGTTGGGGAGCTGCATGCCAAACTACCTGAGCTGCAGCTTCGAGCACTGTCACTTGCCGGGGTGGCTGGGCTTCACTGCATTCGAGCTAGGCTGGCTGTGCCCATGGGATACCCTCTTGCCCCCAGGAGCTCTTCCAGAATGTGGTCCCCTATCAGTGCCACAGCTCCATCCGGATCCAGCAGAACAAGGAGGTCAATGCGCAGCTGCCCCCTACTGTTCTCGCTGTCATCATCCACTACCACCACGTGGCCCATTGTGTTACTACCACGTGCTTGGGGGACCCCAGCATGAAGGCAGCGGACAGGGCCCGCGTGGTGGAACACTGGATCAAGGTGGCCAAGGTAAGCTGAGGCTGTCCCAGGGGCTCCCTCTCTGCACGGCAGGGACGTGCCACTTTGCTTCCTCAGCTCTCAGGTGTACAGTCTGTGGTCACAGATCCTGCCCAATCCCTGGGCTCTTGGGATCCACGAGGTGGCCTGATCTCACTCACTTGTCCCAGAACTACATGCTCACTTCCCGCCTAGGCCCCTGACATGGGTTGAAACCAATCTAGCCCATGTGAGCGTGGCTCAAGGGGGTCCCATCACTGACCTGCTCTGGCTCCCTGGCCAACTCTCTGATGCATGAGGGGGATGTCAGCACAGCTGGCTGAGCCTGGCTCAGGTGGGGCTCCAAGCCACCTACCTGCCATTCATCCGCTCCCTGCCCTAGGAGTGCCTGGCTCTCCGGAACTACTGCTCGGTCCACACCATCCTCTGCGCTCTGCAGAGCCACCCGGTACGCCAGCTGAAAACAACGTGGGGAGAAGTCTCCAGGTGGGTGTGCATCCCTCAAAGCACCTGGTGGACCCGGGACTACCCTCAGGCCTAAGCACTAATCCTCCAAGACTCACAGAGGCTGGTATCCTGGGACACAGGGAGAGGCGTGGACTGCCGGGGGCAGGGGTGGGGAGCACCATCTTTCAGCGGCCCTGGGACATGAGGACTGGGTTTCTGCCTCAGGATGACATTTCCATTAGTCAGGCACATGTGGCTTCCAAACTACATACTTGTGCCTGTGCACCACGCAGCACTGGACCTGCCTGGGCACTCCAACTCTGTAAACACTCACACACACACACACACACACACACACACACAATCAAAACAGAAGATACTACCAGGCAGGGTGGATCCTCTGATCTTTGTTCTTAAACCAAAGGGGTTTGATCCACCACCTCACCATTCCATCCAAATATCTCCTGGTTTTCCCCTCACAACAGAAAAAGTGCCAGGAAATTTCAGCGTCTTTGCACACAGGACAAAAAAGTCAACAGAGATGTGCCCATGAAGGTAAAGTGGGGGCTCAGGGACAGGGGTGAGGGCTTGGCAGGAGGGGAAGGGGTGTGGCTGTAAGGGCATCAGGGCAGAGGGGAGCTTTTGGTGTCACTGAAAGTGTGCTTGAAAAGAAAACCTGGGGTGTGCCTGCTAGGACAACAGGCCAAGAGAGGGCTGTGTTCACAGGTCGTGGCATGCAGTCGGGCTCAGAGGGCAATGGGAATGGGCTGCAGCAAGAGCAACTTGGCTCTCAGAGGGGGCTGTGAGCACCCACAGGTCTCTGGCTCCCATGCTGTTCCTGCTTCCCCCAGGCTGTGAGGTGGATGCGGCAGCAAGGGCTTCCTTCCATCTGTGCTGGGGCCCTAGAGGTCCTTTGGAAACCAGGCCTGCTACAGGGTTCTCTGTTGCAGCCTTCCATGGGGAGGGCTGCCAAGCCTGCCCCACACATTGCACAGCTTGGGAATGCCAGGGGCTGAGCAGTCGAGTGGGATGCCAAGCATTGGGTCTTACTGGCTGCCCTGGGAGCAGAACTTCTGTCTTCTCGAGGAGAGAAGCAAGCAGCATGAGCCTGTCTCTCAGTCTGCACAGGGAGCCTCATGTGCATCCAGGGAGGCAGAGTATGGGGTGCTGGGCCTGGCTTCCTCTCAGGGACACGCTGAGGCACAGGTCAGTCAAAGGATCCCTAGCGCAAGGGGGACCTGAGGTGGGAGGGGAGGCCAGCACCCTCTCCAGCTGAGGAGCAGGCACAGGGAGGTGTGGTCAATCCCCCAAAGCCACCTTCCCAGTGGGAGCTGCATGAATCCATACAGAGCACCTTGTGGGAGGAGGGGAGTGCAGGGTGGGCATTATACCAATGGAAGTGAGCCAGACATGCAGGGCTCAAGGTGGTTTGCACAAATGTGGGCCGGTCAGGAAAGGACTATCTCCCTGAACGTGACCCTGACCCTGGCAGATGGCGATCTGCAGGTTGCCCGCCCGGGAGCAGAACCCCCAGAGAACACAGATGCGGCAGCGGCTGCAGAAGAAGGCAAGTGTGCCTGGGGAGGGGGGGCAGGGGCTCCTGTCTCCCACTGGGGGCCCATGTCAAGGGAGCAGGGCCTTCTGCCTCCCTTGTTTGCCCACGCCCATCACCACAGTAGCTGAGAGACCCCAGTTGAGAGACCAGAGCTGAGGGCCTGAGCTGAAGGGCTCCCAGCAGACTTGGGCCTGAGCTGGGGCTGGCACCCCACAAGCTGACTTGTTATCATGCCATCAGGGCTCCCAGGGTTGTCCGATTCTAGAGGCAGTTGGCTGGATGCAGGGAGAATTGGGAAAGGCACTTTAGGGGCGGGGAGCTTCCCAATGGGGAATGTGGCCAGGGCTCCAGCAGCTGGGGTGGAGTGCATCTCAGGGGCCGGGCCTTGGTGGCACCTGAGAACAGCTGCTCACCACCACCACCACCTCATGGCACAGGGAGCCGTCCCCTTCCTTGGCACTTTCATCATGTATCTGGATAGGCTGGACATCGCCATGAAGGACTTCGTAGATGTGAGTGAACTTGCCATGGGTGGGGCAGGCTCCAGGACCCTGAGGCTTGGGGGGAGGGTCCTGGGCTGAGCTCTCAGCCCCCAGCTCCTTGCTGCCCATGTCTCCAGAGGCCTCACAAGCTGTCCCAGGGAGGAGGGCTCACCTGCATATCCCCTCTGAGTGCGGGAGCCTGCAACCAGGTGCCCATCCCTGTCCCCCAAGGGTTGAAGCTGCATAGCCAGAGTCCCTAACTGCAAAGCTGCACAAGGTCTTGGCTGAGCCTGCTCAGCCTCTGAGTTGGGTGGCACCCAAGGGAAGGAGAGAAATTGGGCCCCTGTGAGGTCAGGCAGCACCCACATGCCTCAGTGCACCCATCCATTCCCAGGCCTCACTTTCCCTGCCTGCCATCAGACATGGTGGGGACAGCAGTTCCCTGAGCCTCAGCCACCATGTCCCCTTCTGCAGAGCTAACAGCCTGTCCCAGGGACACCTTCTTTTCCTTCCTCTTACCCAGAGGGGAGGGCGAGGGGCTAGTCACAGGCCAGGGGCTGTTCTGATGGACTCTGCCTTCCAGGGAAAAAACAACATGCTGAAAATGACAAAGGTGAGCAGCTCTGCCCTATCTTCCAGGCACAGAGGGGATGGAGGGGTCAGAGATGCCCTGGGCAGAAAGCCCAGGCTCCAGCCCATGCGTGTCTGTCTGCTCTCTCCACTGGGATGGATACACACAGAAGGAGGAGAGCATCCCTAGGGAGGCTGTGGCTAAGGGACTGGAATCCAGGAGAACTTCCTTCCTGGGCGAGGGGCTGTGTGTATGCTACTCAGAAGACAGCTTGGAGCCTGGAAGGGATGGCCAGGGAAGGCTTCTCTAGCTAAAAGACCCAGAGGCCAGCCCCCTGCCCCTGCCACAGTGTGCCCCTCCAGCAGTCCCAGTGCAGGCCTGTCAGCATCCTCTCTGCCCCTCTTGCCCCAGGAGATAAAAGTTCTCCAAGAAATGCAGCGGCTCCAGGTGGCAGCCAGTCAATATACTTTGCTGCGCGACGCAGAGTTTGCACTGTGGTTCCAATCCATGGAGAGGCTCAGTGACACTAAGAGGTGAGTGCTGGGCAGGGATTGCGGGATGTCCAGGGTGGCAGATGGGGAAGGTTCTCCTGTTGTGCACTGAGGAGAGGGCTACCCATGGCTCCTTGGTCAGCAGAGGGCCTTACCCATGGGCAGTGCGGGGCTCCAGGACTGCGGCTGCAGGGCGGGCCCTGGAGGGAGCCTGAGATGAGCAAGAGTGCACTCATGGCTGCTTCTGTGTCCTGCAGCTACAACCTGTCCTGCCTACTCCAGCCCCTCTGCTAGAATGTCCACCTCATCCTCAAGGCCAAGAACATCAGGCCTTGGAGAACATCAGCATGACTGAGTCCCCCATGCAGGCAGAGAGTGGGGGCTGCAGAGTTCATCTGTGGGCTCGGGGACTGCACCGTGACACTCGCTCCGTTCCCCGCCGACCAAGCAACAACCCAGTGCCTGGGAGACTGGCCTCCCTCTCTCAGATGGGTGGTCACATCATCACCAATTTCACGGATTCCTCCTAGATTTTCCTATGTATATAGTTCACCATGATTAGTACCAGTTGGTTAGGCCTTTCATTAAAGTAGTATACATGGTAGACCATGAGTGTCCTTCTTCCTCTTTATCCCTTCCCTGCCCTGCTAATTAGAGACCATTCTCTAGATCCACAGACAAAGACATTCATGCAGATTCGAGAGGGGTGTGTCTCCCCATGCAAGGATGCCACACCATGAGTGCTCTTTCAGTTCTGAGGCTCCTACATGGAGCCCCATGCTGTCTCATGGAGAGAGTCCCTCAGGGTCTGTTCTGAAGCGCAATTCATACATCCATCGGTATCTGGCGAGAACAACGCTCTCACTGCTTCTACACTTGCTCCCACGAGCTTTGGGAGTTTGCTGCTTAGGGCCCTTTAGGCTCAGATGGTGGTCCCCTCTATACAGTGTTTTCCAAATGATGTGTGTCACCAGTGACCAGCAAAATGTCCCAAGAACACAACTCAGCCCTAGTCACTAGAGAGAATTCCCTGTGAGATTCAGTGGGAAATGCACATAATAAAAGTGCACAATCTTGGGAAGCCAACACTGACAAAAATTTCATCGATGTATACATATATATACACAGAGATTTGTATGTATTCAGGTGAAGTATCCACCTGCAGCAAAGGCATCCCACATGGGTGCCCGTTTGAGTCCCAGCTGCTCTGCTTCCTACCCAGCTCCCTGCTAATGGCCAGGGAGAGACATACAGCCTGGGAGACAGGAAGTGATATTTCAAACACCTGGGTCCCTGCCCCGCAGGTTGGAGACACATGCTGCGTTGGAGACACTGTACTTGACTCAAGTATTTGGGGACCGAACCAGCAGCTGGAACACCTCTGTGTCTCTGCCTTCCAACCAATGAGTCAGAATTCTTTCAAACATGAAAGCACAGGGGCTGCCACTGTGGCATAGCAGGGAAAGGTGATGCCTACAGTGCCGACATCCCATGGGGCCGCCTGTTCGAGTCCTGGCTGCTCCTCTTCTGATCCAGTACTCTGCTATGGCCTGGGAAAGCAGTAGGGTTTGGCACAAATGGTTTGGCCCCTGCACACTTGTAGGCTTTCGATCGGCTCACTCCCAGCCATTGCAGCCATTTGCAGAGGGAACCTGCAGATTGGAGGTCGCTCTCTCACTCTCCCAGCCTCCCTGTAACTCTGCCTTTAATACATATATCTTGAAAACAATTAAAATACAAATAATGTACTAAAGGAGTAACTTGAGCCAAGAAAACCAAAGATCGGTCTAGTGGTCATGGTAAAACACTACCACAGAAACCACAGGTGCTCTAAATATATGCCATGATCATGGGAAAGATATCTCATGTTCCTATTTAGACAAATGAACAGACATTGGACAATGTATGCCGAAACTGCGAAAATGTACAGTTTATACTGATATGGATTTGCCTTCTGGAAGCCTGGGATTCTAGGACAGGGTAGGAAGAGAGAACACCGAGTAGGAGCCCCAGTCAAAACCTGCCCATTGAATAGCTAGAGCTCTCCAAGTAGAGCACAACTTCCATAGCTTGTCCATGTTAGGTGAATCTACTGGGAGACGAGCATGGGGAATTGATGACACAGCTTCCTCTCCTTTCCCTATAGCCCTGAGATGCCTCTACACCACATCTCCAGTGTCCTACAGATGAGCAAACCTGGGGGTGGTCCTGGTGACACCTAGAACCCCACAGATCCAAAACACTTGACAAACGCTAAGCAGAAAAACATACCAAAGCACGTCCCAATTAACTGCTGAAAACCACTAGCAACACCAAAACCTTCAAAGATCAAAAATGAGAAGCTTCAGCCTGACTCACAAAATCCTTGAGCTGAAAGACAATGCATCAGTGCCTTCAGAACTTGGGAAAAACCATTTCCAACCTAAAAGTACATACATGTTTTCAATCCTACATTACAGGACAGTAAGATCAAAGCATAGTTAGAGATGCCAAGCATCAAAAACGCTTCTGTATGCCATTGCTCAGAACCTGCCAGAAGATGTGCTCCAGAAAATCAAGGGTGGAGGGGCCTGCACCCTAGCTCCCTTGGTTATTCCTCTGCCTGCGGTGCCGGCTTCCCATATGTATGCTGGGTTCTAGTCCCGGTTGCCCTCTTCCAGTCCAGCTCTCTGCTGTGGCCCAGGAGGGCAGTGAAGAATGGCCCAAGTGCTTGGGCCCTGCACCCGTATGGGAGACCTGGAAGAAGCACCTGGCTCCTGGCTTCAGATCAGCACAGCGCAGGCCATGGGGGCCATTTGGGGAGTGAACCAACAGAAGGAAGACCTTTCTCTCTGTCTCTGTCTCTCTCACTGTCGATAACTCTACCTGTCAACTAAATAAATATAAATAAATACATAAAATTTTTTACAAAATCAAGCATGGAAAAAAAAACTCTGAGGAAAACATGAAATGCAAGATCAAGGAGCACCATCAGCAAAGAAGTGAACACATTCCTAGAATGATGGGGAACAGAAACCCCAGGGTGACAACATCCACAAAGAGAAAAGCATCTTGAATCCACATTGGAGCAACTAGGAGGTGGTAGGGAAACATTCACCAAGAAAATGAAACTGAGAGAAAGTCTGTTAAGTATAGAAATGTTTATGAGACTGTAAGACAATGAAGAAATATGAGGATTCTATGAATGTTCAGCAAAATGACCTAAGAAAGAGTCAATATGGGGAGCAGGTGTTTCACGCATTGGTCAAGATGCCACTTGGGGATGCACACACCCCAGGGCAGAGGGCATGGGTTTGAGTCCTGGCTCCAATTCAGATTCCACCTAAGAAGGTGGAAGAACTCATGTGCACCCAGAGAGGTGGTCAGAGAAGCCTCAAGTACCTGGAGCCCTGGCACACGAGTGCTAGACCCAAATGCAGTTTCAGGCTCCTGGATTCAGCCTGACCCAGCCCTTGGCTGCTGCGAGCATTCAGGGAATGAACCCAGCAGATGGACAATCTCTGGGCCCCACTGCCTTTCACACCAATACGTTTTTTTAAAACAATCCAAGTAACACAACTCATTGTTCAAGAGCATCATGATAATTAGCACTGGTCTTGATGATCAAGAGTCCTTATGGAATTACAATGATGTAAATGCTGCACACTCAACTAAGCAAACCCTGACATATCTGTACTAGGGCCCTGGAGGGACAACCAAAGTTCATTGCCTAGTTGGCAGTGGAGAGTCAGGGGGGAGAGAGCTCCATATTTCCCCATGTTGAGAAGCACAGCACCAGCATGTGAGTTAAGGACCAAGGTGTGGAGCTCAAAAGAAAGCTCTGAGAGTGAAAAGGATGATCCCTGAGAAGGAACGGTGGGAGAAACACCAAAAGGCCTTGATGAACATATGTTATAAAAGAATAGGAGTTTCTGAAACGATCCATTCTTACCTTAGCAAACTCAGAGAGCCTGTCATCACTCGTCAAAGACTGCCGACTTGCACAAGAAGCACAGTCTGAGGGACCCACGGCACCCTTGCCATCTTCAAGTTCGTTACATTCACCAGCACCTTCCCTGTCCCTGTCGAGCTCCCAGTCAGGGAAATGCAATTCACCTAAAAAGGCACAAGTTGCAACTTACTTCATTTCAAATCATTAAATGGTTTACAACTATTTGTATTCTCAGTAGTTAGTATAGCCCTGTTCCTGAATAAAGGTTAAAACTACATTCAGACAGTGAAAAAGTTATCCCTGGCCTCTTTTCTAGTCACTTGGTTTCTCGCATCTCGTAACCCCACCCAATCAAACTTAACCACATTTGTTAGCTCTTGGATACCCTTGCCGAGTCTCCATTGCCTGTGCAAGTAACTAGCTAACTGTGCATGTTGTATTTACCTCCTTTCGTACAAACCATGATCTTTTTCACTTCACATCATTAAGGTGATTGTCCTTACCACTAAACAGGGAATGCCCTCAGTCCCAAATGTCCTTGTAAAAGGAGGATATTTTCAGCTCAGAAGACCCAGCAGATATCAAAGGATATAACTCAGCCAAGTGCAAAAGCAAAAAGAATATTGGCCATCTTCTAGAGAGGCTGTCTCTACAAACCTAACTTGTTCATATTAAGCGTAAGTCGCTAATAGGAACGGTGAGGATGAAAAGTTACCAGCTTACTTTGAGTGCATTAAGATGTCTAAATAGTCTAGTTAAGCTATCTCTTTTAAGATTTGGAAAAGTACATGATTTCTACAATTCTTGTCTGTGTCTATCAACTGGGGTGTGTCCTTCAGGGGATGCCTCACCTCAGAAGACCTCTTTGGGAGTGTCCACGGGGACTGATGCTGTCACTGTAATGTACTGGGGAGATGTTGGAGAAACTCTAAAACTTTCTGCAACACACAGGAACGTCCTCCTCCTCACGACAGAGGTATCTGGACCCAAGCGATAACAGTGCCAAGACTGAGAAACACTATTTTCAACTGTCTAAACCATGAGGCAACACAAACTACTCACAGCAAACAAAACTGGTGAAAGTTACACTCCCATCACACATGCACTGTTCTAGTCTTGTCCCAATAACCACAAGTTAGCCAGGCAGTAGTGTGGGTGTAGCATTCGGTAGGAGTTCAGAGAACTGGCTTTGAACTCAAGGGGATCTAACAATGAACCCCAACAGAGTTTACACATCCAAACTCAAGTTGTTACCAATAATACCAGTCCTAGCTCTTAGTCGTTACTGTAAGAAACATTACATCAGAAAGCATTTCGAAAGGCTTGGCACACAGGCTAAGCCTCACAAAAACATCAAAACCTATAATAACTTTGAGAATGAATTCTTCACCCAATAATGAATCCAATATGGAACAAAACCTGACTTTCTGACAACATTAGAAACTTACCATCACTGGCCCCATCTTCTAGACCCAAAATATCCCCGTTCCAAAGCCTCTACATTCTAGAACCGTGTCCATTATCCCTATGTGATTCAGAGTGTGTCTTCACTTCCTTTGACACATCGCTTCCATTGGAACTCCAAGTTACGTCAGTCAACACACTGTTACTCTTCGAAGTGAGAGTTTCTGACAATGAAAAAAGAAAACACATCAGTATGTCAGCCACTGTGGTCATTTATCTAAAGGAAATTGTAAGCATGCTACTTGCCACAATCACAAAGATACAAAACTCTGACAATACTGAAAGCAATGTCTTATGTCCAATCCTCTTGCCTCAAGTTTGAAGAACAACCTAAGATTCTTTGAGTTAAGGCCAAGTTACAACAAGAAAAAAAGGAAAACTGGCTGAGATAGATTATCAATTGATAGTAGAAATGAAAGATCTCCGTGAGTGAGATCCCAGGGGAAAGAAGGAGCCATCCAAGAAGGAGGTACCTTCTTTCTCTGAATGCTGGAGAGAAATTCCGCTTGAAGGATGGCCTTATCTAAACAAGGGCAGAGTTTGTGAACTCCAGAGGCATCCATACCCTTAGCAGCTCGTCACAAGAGCCTCGGCTGATCACTGACATCATAAATAAGAGTGTCAATTGTTAAATCAACAACAGAAGTCACTGTGCACTTGCTCCTCCTGTAGGACCTCTGTCCTTAACGTGGTGTACTATGAGAATTCACGGTAACACTAGCCTTCAAACATTACTTTCCACTTTGCCTGTCAGTGTGGGTGCAAGCTGTGAAAATCTTTACTGAGTATAGAGTTGATCTCTATATAAAGATAATTAAAAATGAATCTTCATGAAGAATGGGATGCGAGAGGGAGTAGGGGGTGGGGTGGTTTGGGGGTGGGAGGGCAGGTAGGTGGGAAGAACAGCTACAATCTGAAAGCTGTACTTATGTAATTTATCTAGTAAATAAAAGCTTTCTATAAAAATAGATACTAGATATTAATAAATAGAGCACAGATATAATAACAATAATAATAACAATAATAATAATAGAAAGAATCAAAACAGACTGAATGCTCCAACATGGGAAGTATTGCATATAGCAGCCTCCCAGAATGACAATGACCTCAAATAACACCCTGGCTCAGAATCAACCCTGAAGACATACTGATGTGGCTAAAACACCTATGAGAGCATGTCAGGCATGGGAAGACAAAACACTGTGGCACACAGGGTTCCCCATGAAGCACTTCTGTGGGTAGACCCCAAGAGAAAGAAGTGGTCATCCACAAAGGATACACTTTATTCAGAAGGCACAAAAGAACTTCCTCTTCCCCGTGGCCCTGTCTAAATATGGAAGGAGTCAGTGGATTCCACAGGCTTCCACAGCTGAGGCAGCTCAGGTCAAGATCCTCAGGTGTTCGCTGATGTGCTAATTCTGAAATTCTCAACAGGGGTCACTGTGCACTGACTTCCCATGCAGGACCTCTCTGCTCAAAGAGTTGAGGTATGCGAGTAAACAGTACCACTTGGTCACAAAGATCTACCACACTTTCACGTGAATGACACCATCGATGGATTATAAGCTAGAAGAATGTCTCATGCTCGCAAAAGTCACACCGCCCTTGGGTTCTTCTCCAAAGTTAACTCACTCCACCGCAACAGATACTATAGACATACGTAAGTCAAATCTCAGAAAGCCTTACTTTCATTGAATTCAAAAGCACTTTCATCTCTTGTTTGTTGTAAAAACAAGCCTGCCGGTGTTCTAGTGCATAGTAGGGTAATAATACTTCACCAAACATACAGTCTTTTCTCAAAAGCTAGAAGAAAGACTTCTGAATGTACATACTACAAAGAAACCTTGAATAGGGAAGCGGTGGATGCGGATGACCTAATATGATCATTTAAATGTATGCATGTAGGGCAATATTACATTATACCACATCAATATGTACAGCTACTCTTTGTCAACAAATAGAGAAACACATCAAAAAGGAAATACATCATTGTTCAGTGAAATGCATCTCCAAATGCTCACTCTTTTTCATAGAAGTATATGCCATTCCAAAGTTTCCAAATACGTATAGTATTCAGCCCGTCATGTTTTGTTAATAAGTTCTAGGTAAATTCTACTTCTGTCAGAGAAGATGCCCCTAAAGGAGACAGAGGAGGAAGAAAGGTGGGAGGGCTGCTGTGAAGTTAGGTATGGTGGGAGAATCACTATGTTCCGAAAGCCGTGTTTAGGAAATGCATCAAGTTGGTATAGCTTCCATAAAAGGTGTCTGGGAAAAACTGGAAATAAAATAATCCAGGATTCCATGGCTGGCTGTGCACTGTGTAGAGAAAATCAGTGTCTACAGGGGCTCTTTGCTGTACACCCAGGGCAACGCTCTTTCCGTCTTTTCTCTAGAAGATCCCACTTGGGAAGAAATTATGGACATCTAGTAGTCTATTTTCCTGTCTCGTCTAGTAGTAGAGGGTGCACTGCGCTTCCAACAAATCCAAGGCTGATGCTTGCTTTTGTGGAGTGGGAAGTAAGGGTGTGACAGTCAAGGGATACTCTTAACAAAAGAAACATGGGTTGAGAAGGAATTTAGCCTAATGGCTTAGATGCTTTGATGGTGAGTTCCGATGCCCATTTCTCATATCAGAGTACCTGGTTTTGATACTCATCTCTGGAGCCTAACTCCAGTTTCTTACTAAAATACCTCTGGGGAAACAATGGTTCCTATAACAAGTTCCATGCTATTCACATGGGCGACCTGGGTGGAATTGCCAGTTCCCAGTTGCAGTCTGGCACATCTCAAGGCACTTGCAGGACTGGGAAGTGAATTAGCAGTTGGGAGCTCCTCTCCTCTCTCTCTGTCTCTGTTCCTTTATAATGTTAAGATGGGAAGAGTGGCAAAGGCCCTGCCAACTCGGAAACAAAATGCGTTAGTTATAAATGAAAAGGCTGTTATATTCAGCCACACACAAACCTTAATTCATGCATGGCAAACCAAGATAAAGGAAAAACAAATACCAACTAGGAAAGTGTAGGTGGTCTGCCTAGTATATCAAAACGAAAGAAACCTAACGTACACATTGTTCTTGGAAACGAGGGAGAAATGGCCAACATTCCAACAGAAAGATGGGCAAAGGACAAGGACAGTTGACAGGAAAAGGGACACAAGTGGCTTTTCTTCCAATGGAAAGAGTGCCACCTTTCTCCTGTGCAGGGCAATGCAAATAGAAACTGCACATCTCTCATTTGGCTACAATTCAAGTACTTGGCAGCATATATTGGAATAAGAAGACACTCCTCGAGGAGTGGTAATGAACATGCGAAACCATGCAACCTCTATCAAAGGGGAATCTAGCAATAGAGTTCTACAGTAGATCTGCCATTTGCACTGGCACTGTCACTTCTGGGAGTTAACTCCACAAGTATAGGGGCATATGTGGTTTCTGTGTTTGTGTTGCTAACACTCAATGCCTGAGACTGGATAATCTGTGAAGATCAGAAATTTATAGTTCTCACACCTAGAGCGCCTGGGAAGTCCAACATCAGGGCATCAGCATGCTTTGTCTGATGAAGGTCTTACTATTGCATTGTCACATGGTGCAAGGCTGAAGGCAGAAGGGCCAGAGAGCAAATCAGCTGAACACCACATGGAGCCTGTTTGACAGGGACCTCAATCCCCGGTTTCAGTAAGGCCCAGCCATGACCGTTGTGGGTATTTGGAGAGTGAATTAGTGGATAGTGATTCTCTCTCTCTCCGTTACTTTGCTTGTGTCTGTCAATGTGTGTGTGTGTGTGTGTGTGTGTTGTGTGTGTTTCCACATCTCAAGAAAACTGAACGAAGAATCCATCAAAGCCAACCATTATTCTACAGTGAATACTCTAAAATAGACAAAATTCACAGTCTGCTCAGTTCTTTAGAGGTGGACTAAATGCTGATATCATTTAAAGATGATGGTCCTCTTTCTAGAACACAGAAGGAAACAAACTCACCCAAAGCCTAATGACCCTCATTTTATTTTTATTTTTTAATATCTTTCCTGATTTCCTTGGAAGATTTCTGGGTTCATATTTCATATTTCTTGATTTAGTATAGAAAGGTAGAGTGACAGCGAGGGAAAGACAGAGTAGTTTCCATTCCCTGGTTCACTTCCCAAATCCTGCAACAGCCAGGGCTGGCTGGACTAAGCCAAAGCCAGGAGCCAGCACTTCAATCTGGGTCTTGGAATTGTGTGGCATTTTGTCATCCGTTGGGGCATAGTCTGTTTCACAGGTGCATCTGCAGGCTCTTCTATCAGAAGCACAGAGGAACAAGGACTCCAAAAGGGGATATGAATGCCCCTTGTGGTACTTTAATCCCTGGACCAGATGCCCACCACAAGAGTGATGATTTATTCCAGTCGATGTCTGCTAAGTCCTTTGTATGAGAGCAAATTAGGAAAAGCAAGCAAAAGGAGAGAAGTCACTTTCCCAAAACTGGCTTAACGCACAGCATCACAATGTTCACCCACAACTTCACTTCAACAATGGCCAAGGGCAAGGACAGACATTTCTCCAAAGACGAACAGCACAAGAGCTATATTGAAAGGACACACTATTATTGGTCATTGGCCATCACAAATCAAGTCTGCAAGGAGATAGATACCCCTTCCAAACCACCTCGAGGCTATTCAAATTACCATGAACCTGCTGTTGCATTCTCAACGAGCTATCTAAAAGAACCGGAAACAAGTTTGAAAAATATTTACCCAGAAGACTTCACAGGATTCACACTAGCCAAAACACAACCACAGCTCCAGTGTCCATCAGGAGATGAATGAATAAACACAATATGGTCTACTCGTATGATGGAATTCAGCATGAAGTAGAATACAAGTACTGATACGGGCTACCGCATAGGCAAAACTTGAAACCATGGTGCAAGTTGAGGGAATCCAGACACAGCAGAGAATAGTTTATAATGCTAGCTCTATGAAACATCTAGAGCATACTCACAGACCGAGAACTAATTGGCAGTTGCAATTGCTGGGGGAAGGGAGACTGGAAACTGGCTACTACTGGGTTTCGAGCTTGCTTTGCAGGTGATGTGATTCACTATTAGATGGTGGCCGAGGCGGTGGTGGGCAGGACTAAAGCTCTCAATAAACTTGCATACAGCCTTTTGGGAAAATTTTTCTGACTGCACCCACCAGTGAACTAGGGCCTCTCTGCTGCTATAGATTGGCTGGTCAAATTATTTTACTGTTTGAAAGGCAGAGTGCCAGAGAGACAGGCAGGGAGGAGGGAGACAGGGAGGTTGATCCAGTGAAACACACGAAAACCCCTTCAGCTGAAACCCCACAGTATCCACTGTGAACCAGACATGTCCTGTCCCCACAGCAAGTAGGAACAAAGTACAGCAGGTGGTATTGAACACACAGCAGGCCATCAGTACCTTTAGAGCACACCGCAAGGTGGGGGTGCACAGGATGTGTAGAAAATCACTCTCTAGGCATGACTGGTAGAAAGGGATACTTTGGTGACTTCAGTGGAAGAACATCTACCAGAGTTGACCAGGATTTCCTTCTCAAGAATTCTAGGTCTTGAATCCTCCCCCAGAGAATTATCAAAAGCGATGCATGAGAATCTACAAATTCGGTAAGACGATCAGGTTTCTCACAAGAAACTTTACAGGCCTGAAGCGTGTGAAAGCTTATCTTCACATAACTGAAGGAATAAACTTCCAACCAAAATGACATCTTCTTATGGACAAGTTAAGGGACAGCATCAGCATTAGACCTGCCTGACAGGGAAGCTCTATTGCCCTCTCCTGGAAGCAAATCGACACTACATGGCAGCAACACAGAACAACCAAAAAGTGGCAAAGCGCCCCAGGGTAAGAGAAAAGGAAAAGACACATACAGGATCTTCACTACCGCCATGGAATAGAAATCACTTTTACAACTTGGAATGAAATTTAAAGTAAAATCACAGAACTTGCAATGACTATACGGATCTCATGTGTATTTTGTAGCAAGTCATTTGGAACTACATTGCTTCTATGTGGATGAAGTGGAAGTCTAAACTAAATGTTTATAGGTGTGAATAGTTTATAGATTCCCATTGCAATGTGTCAGTAGATACCTATAGATGATGCACAAAAGAAAATGAGAGATAAGAAGTCATTAGGAGGGGCTGGCACTGTAGTGTAGTAGGTTAAGCGCCCGCCTGCATCAATGGCATCGCATATGGGCACCAGTTTGAGGCCCGGCTGCTCCACTGCCTATCCAGCTCCCTGCTAATGGCCTGGGAAAGACGTACAGCCTGGAAAGACAGTCAGTGATGATTCAAATCCTTGGGTCCCTGCCACACAGGTTGTTGACCCAAATGGAGTCTGAGGCACTTTATTTGACTTAAGTTTTGGGGGACTGAACCAGCAGATGGAAAATCTCTGTGTCCCTGCCTTTCAAACAAATACATAGGAATTCTTTGAAAACAGAAAGCGCAATGGATGGCATGGCGACATCATAGGTCAAGGCACCTCCTGCAGTGCTGGCATCCCGTATGGGTGCAGGTCTGAGTCCCGGCTGCTCCTCTCCTGATCCAGCTCTCTACTGGGCCCAGGGAAAGCAGTGGATGATGGCCCAAATGCTTGGGCTCTGGCACCCGGTTGGGAGACCCAGAGCAGGCTCCTGGCTGCTGGAATTGCATCGGCACAGCTCCAATCATTGCGGCCATCTAGGGACTGAATCAAGGGATGGAAGAACTCTATTATCTATCTATCTACCTATCTATCTATCTACCTACCTACCTACGTACCTACCTACCTATCTATCTCTGTCTGTCTTCTTCTGCCTCCCTGTAACACTGACTTGAAATTAAATAAATAAATCTTACAAATGTACCCAAATGACTCCTGGCCTCGTTCATGACTTTCTTAATTCCCCAGTCTTGTCGCTTGAAGCAGGGAGGACTAGGGCTCTTCCTATTGCTTGGAGGACATGGAAAAGAAAGCAGCTCACCCAAAACTCTAGGGATTACAAGCTAAGTCTAATGCCAAGTCCCTCACTTGACTCCCTAGCGAGGAAAATGATTTCACCCATGTCCTCTGAGATTCTTTCATAAAACACCAAGCAAACCAGACCTGGGAGGAGTCTATTTCCTCAGGCATCCTTAGTATTGCACTCTTCTAAAGAGGCTGGACAATTGGAATGAGCTCAGACCTATTTTCAAATGGATGCCACTCTCTGTGGTCACAATGAAGCTTCCTAGCCAGTATTTGATCCCCCAGCCCTAGTGATTTTCTGTGAGGTCTTTTCCCTATCGATAAGGTGGCCTGTTTCTGGGGCCCTGCATGCTGAAGATGGGAGATCTGATGCCAATTTGGGGGCATGGCTTTCAGGTGAGCTCTCTCACCTTCTCCTGGAGTTCTTGGACATGGCTGCTATCATAGCCAGAGACACTGAACCCGTATTCGGGGAAGATGCGCTTTAAGCTGTGACCTCAACATCTCCCGAAGGGGCAGGATCCACGACTCAAGATGCAGTTTAGAGTCTGTTGGGTCCCTAACCTTGGCTTTTCATGGGTCTCCATACCTTGCTTGTTTCTTAGGGGTTTTCCCGAAGGAACATGCTAGAGTGTTTGGAAATGATACGAAAAGGAGGTTTGGGACCCAGCTGTCTGTCTGTCCGCAGGCTTAGGGCCCTGTCTACATTCAAGTCTCTTGAGGGAGCTGAGGAATGGCACTGTGTTTGTCTCCTTGTGTACAGTTAAGGGGATGATATTGTGGCAGCAGCCCAGAGGGGCCTTGGCATATCTTCTTAAGGGAAAGGCTCCACAGAATGGAACTTTGAAGATGTGACCTCACTTCCTTGGTGATAGAACTTACACTCTGATAGCAACAGTCCTTAGCGGCTCACTTGATGGGAGACGTTCAGGAGAAGACCATGTTCTCTCGTTGCTGCCAATCGTTGCCAGGCTCTGGCCTTTTCCGGCGCTTGAGACATTGGCTCCGCTCTCACACGGGGTGTCTGTGGCCTCTTACTGCAAGGCCACCCCAGGGAACAGAACAGCCCAGGAGGCAGCCACAGGTAGCGGAACAGGCCCGTCCTGGCAGGGGATCACCTGTGACCCCATCTGGGTCTTCTTTGCCCCTCCCTTCACCATGACAGTGGCAGAAGAAGAGGGGCTCTTGCTGCCCAGCAACACGATTCACGTGTTGGAGCCTCCTGTGTCTTGCGTGTTCATACCCTATTTTGTGGACAGCTGGTTGGGCAAGTGGGTGTTGGGGGACCTCCTCTTGTCTTCTGGAGACCTCTCTGGCTGCACAAGGGTACAGAGGCCCTTACTTTCCCGACCTGGGTAACAGAATGCCTCATGGGGGGAATTATTCTCTGTGGGGACAGCCAAGCACGACACTGATGCCTCCGGTCTGGGCTGCCACACACTCTCTTTGCAGAGCTCCACACTCGAGTCCACAGACAGAACACATGAGGAAGCCATAGGCATCGTCAATGGACACGTGAGTCAGGCCAACAACGTGGCTAATGCCGGTGTGGAGGGAGCGAGGGGCCCAGGAGTACCCACGTGTTGGGGCACGAGATGACCACGGTGTGCCTAGAACCACATCCTGAAGGGAGGAACGCCCCTGGCTTTTGGCCTCGTGATCTCCCACTCAGTGACTGACCCCCATCCCACTCTCAAAGAAATCTCAGCCCCTTGGCAACTGGGTGTTGGGAAACTCCCTGTTCACACAAGCATCGTGTGTGGCCATGGTGCTGAAGGTTTGCCCACCTAGTCCAAGAATCCTGTGCAGTCCTTAGCTCCACTGCCTTCCAGGTCTTCTCCAAGCTTTAGGACTCAGTGATCCTACCAGGAAGGTTTTCCCACACAAAAGGGCAGAGGGTTCAACCAAAAGGCTGAAGATACCACACAGGACTGGAGCCTGGCCCCCACCTGTTCTATTCCATGGGATGACATTGCCCCTGTGGCCACACTTGCATGGCTGCTGGGAAGCACTGGGATTCAGCTGCATTGCCACGGCAGCGGTGCTGTAGGACACAGACTCACTGTCTCTCACGGAGCACAGTCAGCTAGGCTGCTCAAAGCACAGGAGCCCAGGTTGGGCAGCTCTCCCAACAGGAGTCGCTGTTCCCATTTCTGGTGGCTGCATGTCAGGGCATGGCCAAGGTGATTTCTCAGGAGGGCTCATTGCCATCTCCATCCCCAGTTTCATTTCCTATGCTCCCCTGGGCTTCTCTGTGCTCCTGTCGCATCTGCCAATGAGCACAGCAAGGTAATGGGATGGGGCCCACGCCATTTCTGGGGGTAAGGTCAATCACCTCCTTGCGGACTACTGGCCCAACTGCAGCAGTCACACTCAAGTGCTCTGGTGTCAGAACAACCCCACGTGTGTGTTGGGGATGGGGGCCACAATTCGGCTCTGAAAAGGCAGTGATGCCCTGCTGAGGACAAACTCCAAGGACCAGGCTGGCTGGGGACTGGCTCTACACATGTGTCGTTGTAATGCCTCAAGTCAGGTCACTTGGCAGAACGCCTGTGGTCATTACGCCACAGGCAGACACCTCTGACTATGGCTCTTTTCAGGATCTAGCCTCCCCTGGGGCTTCATATCCTACTCCGCCCACTTGTTTCCATTCTGCAGTCTGGTGGCAAAGCAAATCACACAGTTGCCCTCATTTCTAGCTCCCCCAAGGGGCACGGAATCATCTTTCACTGCTGGCCCCCTCGCAGGACTTTCTCATCCCTCAGTCCCTGTTCAGCCTCTTGGCCCCAACTGGGGTTTTCTCCCAACCCGGGTGTCTGCTCCCCTGTGCTCCCTGGAACTGCCACTGACTCACGTCCTTTCTGGTCCTCCCTAGTATGGAAATGGGTCCATGCTCTACTTGGCAGAGGTCTGTGCCATGCGGACCCTACAGCCAGACACTAAAGAGATGCTGCTGGATGCCCTGGTCCCGGGCCCCCTGGGAAAAAGGATCTGCTACTTCAACACCTTCCTGTGTACATACAGCGACTTCTCCACCATTCCGTATTACTTAGACCAGATATTCGACAGGTGGGTAGCTGCCTTTCAGCACTGCGGTGATGCAGAGATGAATCTTACATGTTTTAGATGACCGAAGCGACTTAAGACATGGCGGGCATGGAACGGGTGCCTTTCTCTGTGGACAGGGCTACTGGCACACTGCGTCACACCTCTTGATTTCCTTTCTCTGCACCCTCACGAACCAATGTTTCTACTCAGGTGGGAACCGGCCATGTGCCTCTATGGTTGGAAAACCTCCCAGATGGCAATCCTGCTTTCCCCTTTTTCAAGAATCAGAAATGTTTTCTTTCACAGGCAGAGTTAGACTGAGAGAAAGAGAGAATGCGTCCTTCTATCTGCTGGGTCACTCCCCAAATGGCTGCAAAAAGCAGGGCTCTGGGAAGCCGGGCTGAGGAGCCTGAAGCTCTATCTGGCCCCCTCAGGGGTGCCAGGGGTCCAACTACTTAGGCCATCATCCGGCACTTCCCCAGGCTCATTAGCAGGGAGCTGGACACCAAGGACAACAGCCAAGACTTGAACTGGCCAACCCTGATATGGCTTGCCAGCATCACATGTGGGCAGGGGCATTGGAAGCTGCTATGCCTTCGTACCGGCCACATTTCCTACTTGTTCCAGCTGCTCCTGTCCTCGATATATGCACAGAACAGCTGCCCTCAGGGTTGGTAGCAGTTGCCCAGACCCCTCATCGACCTGGCAGGTCTACAAGGAATCATTCACTCTACACATATATGGGAAGCCCTTCCCTTGTGCAGTTTTCCAGACACTTGCCACAAATCCAGTGAACAAAGCATTCAAGGGCCTCACAGTTGTGGGGAATCCGACCCTCACAGCCGAGATCCTATACAAGTCCTGTCCTGCAGCGGCAGAGCTGAGGCTTGCCGACCTCCTCTGGGAGTAGCTGCAACGTCCCCTACTCTGATCACAAGGAGAACCCCATGTCCCACTAAGATGCGGGGAGATTGGGGTGCAGATGCGGCCTTCTGTCACTCGAAAGAATGGCAGGAAAATGAGGGCTGAGGCAAGGCAGAGGCAGACAGTAGGTGCAACTCCAACTTCTGGCCCCACCACATGCAAAGGAAGTGCTGAAGAGCAGTGCTATGGATAGGAGCAGACACGTTCTGCAGAGGAGCGGGCATGTTGGGGCTCACAGACAACACCCACATAGCCATGCCCAGGGCAGTTGCTTCCAGCTTTGCCTACCCTCCCTGACCACCCAACCCAACCCACCATCCCAGGAGCAACCTACTCCCAAGTCTGCTCAGAGCCGGAGCCTAGGGGCCTCCACCTGAGAAAACCATGGGAATGAATGGGAAGGCACTGAAAGGAACATGAGAAGGAAGCCATCCAAAGGAAAGCTACTGCCGGCAATGCCAGAATCCCTTGTGGGTGTTGGTTGGTGTCCCTGTTGTTGCAGTCCAGATTCAGGACCCTGCTCGGGGGTCTGGGAAAACCAGGGGAACATGGTCCAAGCATTTGGACCTCTGCCACCCATGTGGGAGACCTGGATGGAGCTCCTCACTCCCCGCATGAGCCTGGCCCAGTGCTGTCCACTGCCCATCCGGGGAGTCAAGCAGTGGATGCAAGACCTCTGCCCCGGTGTGTGTCTCTCCCTCTCTCTCTGTAACTCTTGGGATTCACAGTCAAGAAATCGCCTTGGAAACAGCAAAGCATGGCATTGTCTTTAGGAAGCTAGAGTTCACCGGCAGGCTCCGTGCCCCACCCCACACAGGGAGTCCTGGAAGGGCAGCAAGCAGGGTAAGGTCAAGTCTGACTCTGCTGCCCACTCTCCTTCCCAAGGAACATGGCTTCCTGTTTGCAAAGCTGCAAAGCCAAGTACAAGGCCGAATTCTGCGATCGCACGGATCTCCCGCTTCTCAAGATGAAGGTCGGATCCAAGCAGGTCCGCTTGCCCAGAGGAGACCTGCAGACCCATGAGTGCTTTCTGCGTGTCAGGATGGCCTACCCAAATCCCACACAGGCAGAAGCAGTCGGTAAGATGCACTGCACTCCGCGAGATTCTCTCGGTGGGCTTTGGGGCTGGAGCCCCTTTAGAGGCAATGGGATCGCGCCTGGCTTTGGAGAGGCCATTGGAAAGTGCTTGATGTTGCTGACCCTTTCTCTTCTCCCAGCTCCTGCTCTATTTGCCAGGCTGCAGTCATGCCAAACACTGGCTTTAGAGCCAGATTCCCCACTGCTCACAGAGCTAGAACCTCTTCTGGAGACAGGATCCATTTCAAAACTGAGGCTGCCACCATGCGCAGAATCAGCACCAAAGACAACTACCAAAGTCTCCTGCGCATGTCCGGGACCTGCAAACAACCAGCCTCGCAAGATGGCTAGCATCACCACATTCCCCGCCAAGCTGCTGGCGGAACAGTTCACACTGATGGACGCGGTGAGCAGCGGGCTTGTCTCGGCAGGGCCAGGCCCGAACACCCCTTTGGCACCAGCCTCCCCACAGCTGCCCCGACCAGAATCCAGTGGCCTGGCTGCAGTTCAGGCTTCAGGTCCCACCACCTATGTGACTGGACCAATGTCTTCACTCCCAAGGCTGCCTTTCTCCCATGGCTGGCAGAGAGGGCACCCAAACCACACCAGCTGCACAGTGACTCTCCAGATCAATTGACATGGGCCTGGCAGAAAGTAGGGCTGGATCTGACCCACAGGGTACTGGACGGGCCTAGGTGGAGGGCATCCAGGTCCACCCACTGCCTTCCCATCTGCCTGCGATGCCACAGCTGTCCTGGGTCCTAGCACACATATCCATATCAAACAGCAAGCACCTTGTTGGAGTTGCCACAGGGAGCAGCACTGGCACAGGGACAAGGACTCCAGGGCAGATGCTGTGAGAGCAGAAGGATGAGATACTGGGCGGGATGCCTGGGAGCACACACCTCTGTCTCTTTCCTCAAGGCTTGGGAGGGTTGGGATCTGGGCTGGCAGGAGCGAGGCGACCTCAGTGGCAGAACACATAGCCCAGCTGCTCCCATGTTGGGGAGCTGCATGCCAAACTACCTGAGCTGCAGCTTCGAGCACTGTCACTTGCCGGGGTGGCTGGGCTTCACTGCATTCGAGCTAGGCTGGCTGTGCCCATGGGATACCCTCTTGCCCCCAGGAGCTCTTCCAGAATGTGGTCCCCTATCAGTGCCACAGCTCCATCCGGATCCAGCAGAACAAGGAGGTCAATGCGCAGCTGCCCCCTACTGTTCTCGCTGTCATCATCCACTACCACCACGTGGCCCATTGTGTTACTACCACGTGCTTGGGGGACCCCAGCATGAAGGCAGCGGACAGGGCCCGCGTGGTGGAACACTGGATCAAGGTGGCCAAGGTAAGCTGAGGCTGTCCCAGGGGCTCCCTCTCTGCACGGCAGGGACGTGCCACTTTGCTTCCTCAGCTCTCAGGTGTACAGTCTGTGGTCACAGATCCTGCCCAATCCCTGGGCTCTTGGGATCCACGAGGTGGCCTGATCTCACTCACTTGTCCCAGAACTACATGCTCACTTCCCGCCTAGGCCCCTGACATGGGTTGAAACCAATCTAGCCCATGTGAGCGTGGCTCAAGGGGGTCCCATCACTGACCTGCTCTGGCTCCCTGGCCAACTCTCTGATGCATGAGGGGGATGTCAGCACAGCTGGCTGAGCCTGGCTCAGGTGGGGCTCCAAGCCACCTACCTGCCATTCATCCGCTCCCTGCCCTAGGAGTGCCTGGCTCTCCGGAACTACTGCTCGGTCCACACCATCCTCTGCGCTCTGCAGAGCCACCCGGTACGCCAGCTGAAAACAACGTGGGGAGAAGTCTCCAGGTGGGTGTGCATCCCTCAAAGCACCTGGTGGACCCGGGACTACCCTCGGGCCTAAGCACTAATCCTCCAAGACTCACAGAGGCTGGTATCCTGGGACACAGGGAGAGGCGTGGACTGCCGGGGGCAGGGGTGGGGAGCACCATCTTTCAGCGGCCCTGGGACATGAGGACTGGGTTTCTGCCTCAGGATGACATTTCCATTAGTCAGGCACATGTGGCTTCCAAACTACATACTTGCGCCTGTGCACCACGCAGCACTGGACCTGCCTGGGCACTCCAACTCTGTAAACACTCACACACACACACACACACACACACACACAATCAAAACAGAAGATACTACCAGGCAGGGTGGATCCTCTGATCTTTGTTCTTAAACCAAAGGGGTTTGATCCACCACCTCACCATTCCATCCAAATATCTCCTGGTTTTCCCCTCACAACAGAAAAAGTGCCAGGAAATTTCAGCGTCTTTGCACACAGGACAAAAAAGTCAACAGAGATGTGCCCATGAAGGTAAAGTGGGGGCTCAGGGACAGGGGTGAGGGCTTGGCAGGAGGGGAAGGGGTGTGGCTGTAAGGGCATCAGGGCAGAGGGGAGCTTTTGGTGTCACTGAAAGTGTGCTTGAAAAGAAAACCTGGGGTGTGCCTGCTAGGACAACAGGCCAAGAGAGGGCTGTGTTCACAGGTCGTGGGATGCAGTCGGGCTCAGAGGGCAATGGGAATGGGCTGCAGCAAGAGCAGCTTGGCTCTCAGAGGGGGCTGTGAGCACCCACAGGTCTCTGGCTCCCATGCTGTTCCTGCTTCCCCCAGGCTGTGAGGTGGATGCGGCAGCAAGGGCTTCCTTCCATCTGTGCTGGGGCCCTAGAGGTCCTTTGGAAACCAGGCCTGCTACAGGGTTCTCTGTTGCAGCCTTCCATGGGGAGGGCTGCCAAGCCTGCCCCACACATTGCACAGCTTGGGAATGCCAGGGGCTGAGCAGTCAAGTGGGATGCCAAGAATTGGGTCTTACTGGCTGCCCTGGGAGCAGAACTTCTGTCTTCTCGAGGAGAGAAGCAAGCAGCATGAGCCTGTCTCTCAGTCTGCACAGGGAGCCTCATGTGCATCCAGGGAGGCAGGGTATGGGGTGCTGGGCCTGGCTTCCTCTCAGGGACACGCTGAGGCACAGGTCAGTCAAAGGATACTTAGGGCAAGGGGGACCTGAGGTGGGAGAGGAGGCCAGCACCCTCTCCAGCTGAGGAGCAGGCACAGGGAGGCGTGGTCAATCCCCCAAAGCCACCTTCCCAGTGGGAGCTGCATGAATCCATACAGAGCACGTTGTGGGAGGAGGGGAGTGCAGGGTGGGCATTATACCAATGGAAGTGAGCCAGACATGCAGGGCTCAAGGTGGTTTGCACAAATGTGGGCCGGTCAGGAAAGGACTATCTCCCTGAACGTGACCCTGACCCTGGCAGATGGCGATCTGCAGGTTGCCCGCCCGGGAGCAGAACCCCCAGAGAACACAGATGCGGCAGCGGCTGCAGAAGAAGGCAAGTGTGCCTGGGGGGGGGGGCAGGGGCTCCTGTCTCCCACTGGGGGCCCATGTCAAGGGAGCAGGGCCTTCTGCCTCCCTTGTTTGCCCACGCCCATCACCACAGTAGCTGAGAGACCCCAGTTGAGAGACCAGAGCTGAGGGCCTGAGCTGAAGGGCTCCCAGCAGACTTGGGCCTGAGCTAGGGCTGGCACCCCACAAGCTGACTTGTTATCATGCCATCAGGGCTCCCAGGGTTGTCCGATTCTAGAGGCAGTTGGCTGGATGCAGGGAGAATTGGGAAAGGCACTTTAGGGGCGGGGAGCTTCCCAATGGGGAATGTGGCCAGGGCTCCAGCAGCTGGGGTGGAGTGCATCTCAGGGGCCGGGCCTTGGTGGCACCTGAGAACAGCTGCTCACCACCACCACCACCTCATGGCACAGGGAGCCGTCCCCTTCCTTGGCACTTTCATCATGTATCTGGATAGGCTGGACATCGCCATGAAGGACTTCGTAGATGTGAGTGAACTTGCCATGGGTGGGGCAGGCTCCAGGACACTGAGGCTTGGGGGGAGGGTCCTGGGCTGAGCTCTCAGCCCCCAGCTCCTTGCTGCCCATGTCTCCGGAGGCCTCACAAGCTGTCCCAGGGAGGAGGGCTCACCTGCATATCCCCTCTGAGTGCGGGAGCCTGCAACCAGGTGCCCATCCCTGTCCCCCAACGGTTGAAGCTGCATAGCCAGAGTCCCTGACTGCAAAGCTGCACAAGGTCTTGGCTGAGCCTGCTCAGCCTCTGAGTTGGGTGGCACCCAAGGGAAGGAGAGAAATTGGGCCCCTGTGAGGTCAGGCAGCACCCACATGCCTCAGTGCACCCATCCATTCCCAGGCCTCACTTTCCCTGCCTGCCATCAGACATGGTGGGGACAGCAGTTCCCTGAGCCTCAGCCACCATGTCCCCTTCTGCAGAGCTAACAGCCTGTCCCAGGGACACCTTCTTTTCCTTCCTCTTACCCAGAGGGGAGGGCCAGGGGCTAGTCACAGGCCAGGGGCTGTTCTGATGGACTCTGCCTTCCAGGGAAAAAACAACATGCTGAAAATGACAAAGGTGAGCAGCTCTGCCCTATCTTCCAGGCACAGAGGGGATGGAGGGGTCAGAGATGCCCTGGGCAGAAAGCCCAGGCTCCAGCCCATGCGTGTCTGTCTGCTCTCTCCACTGGGATGGATACACACAGAAGGAGGAGAGCATCCCTAGGGAGGCTGTGGCTAAGGGACTGGAATCCAGGAGAACTTCCTTCCTGGGCGAGGGGCTGTGTGTATGCTACTCAGAAGACAGCTTGGAGCCTGGAAGGGATGGCCAGGGAAGGCTTCTCTAGCTAAAAGACCCAGAGGCCAGCCCCCTGCCCCTGCCACAGTGTGCCCCTCCAGCAGTCCCAGTGCAGGCCTGTCAGCATCCTCTCTGCCCCTCTTGCCCCAGGAGATAAAAGTTCTCCAAGAAATGCAGTGGCTCCAGGTGGCAGCCAGTCAATATACTTTGCTGCGCGACGCAGAGTTTGCACTGTGGTTCCAATCCATGGAGAGGCTCAGTGACACTAAGAGGTGAGTGCTGGGCAGGGATTGCGGGATGTCCAGGGTGGCAGATGGGGAAGGTTCTCCTGTTGTGCACTGAGGAGAGGGCTACCCATGGCTCCTTGGTCAGCAGAGGGCCTTACCCATGGGCAGTGCGGGGCTCCAGGACTGCGGCTGCAGGGCGGGCCCTGGAGGGAGCCTGAGATGAGCAAGAGTGCACTCATGGCTGCTTCTGTGTCCTGCAGCTACAACCTGTCCTGCCTACTCCAGCCCCTCTGCTAGAATGTCCACCTCATCCTCAAGGCCAAGAACATCAGGCCTTGGAGAACATCAGCATGACTGAGTCCCCCATGCAGGCAGAGAGTGGGGGCTGCAGAGTTCATCTGTGGGCTCGGGGACTGCACCGTGACACTCGCTCCGTTCCCCGCCGACCAAGCAACAACCCAGTGCCTGGGAGACTGGCCTCCCTCTCTCAGATGGGTGGTCACATCATCACCAATTTCACGGATTCCTCCTAGATTTTCCTATGTATATAGTTCACCATGATTAGTACCAGTTGGTTAGGCCTTTCATTAAAGTAGTATACATGGTAGACCATGAGTGTCCTTCTTCCTCTTTATCCCTTCCCTGCCCTGCTAATTAGAGACCATTCTCTAGATCCACAGACAAAGACATTCATGCAGATTCGAGAGGGGTGTGTCTCCCCATGCAAGGATGCCACACCATGAGTGCTCTTTCAGTTCTGAGGCTCCTACATGGAGCCCCATGCTGTCTCGTGGAGAGAGTCCCTCAGGGTCTGTTCTGAAGCGCAATTCATACATCCATCGGTATCTGGCGAGAACAACGCTCTCACTGCTTCTACACTTGCTCCCACGAGCTTTGGGAGTTTGCTGCTTAGGGCCCTTTAGGCTCAGATGGTGGTCCCCTCTATACAGTGTTTTCCAAATGATGTGTGTCACCAGTGACCAGCAAAATGTCCCAAGAACACAACTCAGCCCTAGTCACTAGAGAGAATTCCCTGTGAGATTCAGTGGGAAATGCACATAATAAAAGTGCACAATCTTGGGAAGCCAACACTGACAAAAATTTCATCGATGTATACATATATATACACAGAGATTTGTATGTATTCAGGTGAAGTATCCACCTGCAGCAAAGGCATCCCACATGGGTGCCCGTTTGAGTCCCAGCTGCTCTGCTTCCTACCCAGCTCCCTGCTAATGGCCAGGGAGAGACATACAGCCTGGGAGACAGGAAGTGATATTTCAAACACCTGGGTCCCTGCCCCGCAGGTTGGAGACACATGCTGCGTTGGAGACACTGTACTTGACTCAAGTATTTGGGGACCGAACCAGCAGCTGGAACATCTCTGTGTCTCTGCCTTCCAACCAATGAGTCAGAATTCTTTCAAACATGAAAGCACAGGGGCTGCCACTGTGGCATAGCAGGGAAAGGTGATGCCTACAGTGCCGACATCCCATGGGGCCGCCTGTTCGAGGCCCGGCTGCTCCTCTTCTGATCCAGTACTCTGCTATGGCCTGGGAAAGCAGTAGGGTTTGGCACAAATGGTTTGGCCCCTGCACACTTGTAGGCTTTCGATCGGCTCACTCCCAGCCATTGCAGCCATTTGCAGAGGGAACCTGCAGATTGGAGGTCGCTCTCTCACTCTCCCAGCCTCCCTGTCACTCTGCCTTTAATAAATATATCTTGAAAACAATTAAAATACAAATAATGTACTAAAGGAGTAACTTGAGCCAAGAAAACCAAAGATCGGTCCAGTGGTCATGGTAAAACACTACCACAGAAACCACAGGTGCTCTAAATATATGCCATGATCATGGGAAAGATATCTCATGTTCCTATTTAGACAAATGAACAGACATTGGACAATGTATGCCGAAACTGTGAAAATGTACAGTTTATACTGATATGGATTTGCCTTCTGGAAGCCTGGGATTCTAGGACAGGGTAGGAAGAGAGAACACCGAGTAGGAGCCCCAATCAAAACCTGCCCATTGAATAGCTAGAGCTCTCCAAGAAGAGCACAACTTCCACAGCTTGTCCATGTTAGGTGAATCTACTGGGAGACGAGCATGGGGAATTGATGACACAGCTTCCTCTCCTTTCCCTATAGCCCTGAGATGCCTCTACACCACATCTCCAGTGTCCTACAGATGAGCAAACCTGGGGGTGGTCCTGGCGACACCTAGAACCCCACAGATCCAAAACACTTGACAAACGCTAAGCAGAAAAACATACCAAAGCACGTCCCAATTAACTGCTGAAAACCACTAGCAACACCAAAACCTTCAAAGATCAAAAATGAGAAGCTTCAGCCTGACTCACAAAATCCTTGAGCTGAAAGACAATGCATCAGTGCCTTCAGAACATGGGAAAAACCATTTCCAACCTAAAAGTACATACATGTTTTCAATCCTACATTACAGGACAGTAAGATCAAAGCATAGTTAGAGATGCCAAGCATCAAAAACGCTTCTGTATGCCATTGCTCAGAACCTGCCAGAAGATGTGCTCCAGAAAATCAAGGGTGGAGGGGCCTGCACCCTAGCTCACTTGGTTATTCCTCTGCCTGCGGTGCCGGCTTCCCATATGTATGCTGGGTTCTAGTCCCGGTTGCCCTCTTCCAGTCCAGCTCTCTGCTGTGGCCCGGGAGGGCAGTGAAGAATGGCCCAAGTGCTTGGGCCCTGCACCCGCATGGGAGACCTGGAAGAAGCACCTGGCTCCTGGCTTCAGATCAGCACAGCGCAGGCCATGGGGGCCATTTGGGGAGTGAACCAACAGAAGGAAGACCTTTCTCTCTGTCTCTGTCTCTCTCACTGTCGATAACTCTACCTGTCAACTAAATAAATATAAATAAATACATAAAATTTTTTACAAAATCAAGCATGGAAAAAAAAACTCTGAGGAAAACATGAAATGCAAGATCAAGGAGCACCATCAGCAAAGAAGTGAACACATTCCTAGAATGATGGGGAACAGAAACCCCAGGGTGACAACATCCACAAAGAGAAAAGCATCTTGAATCCACATTGGAGCAACTAGGAGGTGGTAGGGAAACATTCACCAAGAAAATGAAACTGAGAGAAAGTCTGTTAAGTATAGAAATGTTTATGAGACTGTAAGACAATGAAGAAATATGAGGATTCTATGAATGTTCAGCAAAACGACCTAAGAAAGGGTCAATATGGGGAGCAGGTGTTTCACGCATTGGTCAAGATGCCACTTGGGGATGCATACACCCCAGGGCAGAGGGCATGGGTTTGAGTCCTGGCTCCAATTCAGATTCCACCTTCTTGCTCATGTGCACCCAGAGAGGTGGTCAGAGAAGCCTCAAGTACCTGGAGCCCTGGCACACGAGTGCTAGACCCAAATGCAGTTTCAGGCTCCTGGATTCAGCCTGACCCAGCCCTTGGCTGCTGCGAGCATTCAGGGAATGAACCCAGCAGATGGACAATCTCTGGGCCCCACTGCCTTTCACACCAATACGTTTTTTTAAAAAATCCAAGTAACACAACTCATTGTTCAAGAGCATCATGATAATTAGCACTGGTCTTGATGATCAAGAGTCCTTATGGAATTACAATGATGTAAATGCTGCATACTCAACTAAGCAAACCCTGACATATCTGTACTAGGGCCCTGGAGGGACAACCAAAGTTCATTGCCTAGTTGGCAGTGGAGAGTCAGGGGGGAGAGAGCTCCATATTTCCCCATGTTGAGAAGCACAGCACCAGCATGTGAGTTAAGGACCAAGGTGTGGAGCTCAAAAGAAAGCTCTGAGAGTGAAAAGGATGATCCCTGAGAAGGAACGGTGGGAGAAACACCAAAAGGCCTTGATGAACATATGTTATAAAAGAATAGGAGTTTCTGAAACGATCCATTCTTACCTTAGCAAACTCAGACAGCCTGTCATCACTCGTCAAAGACTGCCGACTTGCACAAGAAGCACAGTCTGAGGGACCCACGGCACCCTTGCCATCTTCAAGTTCGTTACATTCAGCAGCACCTTCCCTGTCCCTGTCGAGCTCCCAGTCAGGGAAATGCAATTCACCTAAAAAGGCACAAGTTGCAACTTACTTCATTTCAAATCATTAAATGGTTTACAACTACTTGTATTCTCAGTAGTTAGTATAGCCCTGTTCCTGAATAAAGGTTAAAACTACATTCAGACAGTGAAAAAGTTATCCCTGGCCTCTTTTCTAGTCACTTGGTTTCTCGCATCTCTTAACCCCACCCAATCAAACTTAACCACATTTGTTAGCTCTTGGATACCCTTGTCGAGTCTCCATTGCCTGTGCAAGTAACTAGCTAACTGTGCATGTTGTATTTACCTCCTTTCGTACAAACCATGATCTTTTTCACTTCACATCATTAAGGTGATTTTCCTTACCACTAAACAGGGAATGCCCTCAGTCCCAAATGTCCTTGTAAAAGGAGGATATTTTCAGCTCAGAAGACCCAGCAGATATCAAAGGAAATAACTCAGCCAAGTGCAAAAGAAAAAAGAATATTGGCCATCTTCTAGAGAGGCTGTCTGTACAAACCTAACTTGTTCATATTAAGCGTAAGTCGCTAATAGGAACGGTGAGGATGAAAATTACCAGTTCCTCCACCTTGCGGCGCCGGCACACCGGGTTCTAGTCCCGGTTGGGGCACCGGATTCTGTCCCGGTTGCCCCTCTTCCAGGCCAGCTCTCTGCTATGGCCAGGGAGTGCAGTGGAGGATGACCCAGGTGCTTGGGCCGTGCACCCCATGGGAGACCAGGAAAAGCACCTGGATCCTGGCTCCTGCCATCGGATCAGCGCGGTGCGCCGGCTGCAGCGGCGGCCATTGGAGGGTGAACCAACGGCAAAGGAAGACCTTTCTCTCTCTGTCTCTCTCTCTCACTGTCCACTCTGCCTGTCAAAAAAAAAAAAAAAAAAAAAAGAAAAAAAGAAAAGTTACCAGCTTACTTTGAGTGCATTAAGATGTCTAAATAGTCTAGTTAAGCTATCTCTTTTAAGATTTGGAGAAGTACATGATTTCTACAATTCTTGTCTGTATCTATCAACTGTGGTGTGTCCTTCAGGGGATGCCTCACCTCAGAAGACCTCTTTGGGAGTGTCCACGGGGACTGATGCTGTCACTGTAATGTACTGGGGAGACGTTGGAGAAACTCTAAAACTTTCTGCAACACACAGGAACGTCCTCCTCCTCACGACAGAGGTATCTGGACCCAAGCGATAACAGTGCCAAGACTGAGAAACCCTATTTTCAACTGTCTAAACCATGAGGCAACACAAACTACTCACAGCAAACAAAACTGGTGAAAGTTACACTCCCATCACACATGCACTGTTCTAGTCTTGTCCCAATAACCACAAGTTAGCCAGGCAGTAGTGTGGGTGTAGCATTCGGTAGGAGTTCAGAGAACTGGCTTTGAACTCAAGGGGATCTAACAATGAACCCCAACAGAGTTTACACATCCAAACTCAAGTTGTTACCAATAATACCAGTCCTAGCTCTTAGTCGTTACTGTAAGAAACATTACATCAGAAAGCATTTCGAAAGGCTTGGCACACAGGCTAAGCCTCACAAAAACATCAAAACCTATAATAACTTTGAGAATGAATTCTTCACCCAATAATGAATCCAATATGGAACAAAACCTGACTCTGACAACATTAGAAACTTACCATCACTGGCCCCATCTTCTAGACCCAAAATATCCCCGTTCCAAAGCCTCTACATTCTAGAACCGTGTCCATTATCCCTATGTGATTCAGAGTGTGTCTTCACTTCCTTTGACACATCGCTTCCATTGGAACTCCAAGTTACGTCAGTCAACACACTGTTACTCTTCGAAGTGAGAGTTTCTGACAATGAAAAAAGAAAACACATCAGT
The DNA here is from genome assembly GCF_051225735.1 of Oryctolagus cuniculus. Taxonomy (NCBI): domain Eukaryota; kingdom Metazoa; phylum Chordata; class Mammalia; order Lagomorpha; family Leporidae; genus Oryctolagus; species Oryctolagus cuniculus. The sequence goes on from NC_142872.1 coordinate 71,362,159, forward strand.
ATGTCAGCCACTGTGGTCATTTATCTAAAGGAAATTGTAAGCATGCTACTTGCCACAATCACAAAGATACAAAACTCTGACAATACTGAAAGCAATGTCTTATGTCCAATCCTCTTGCCTCAAGTTTGAAGAACAACCTAAGATTCTTTGAGTTAAGGCCAAGCTACAACAAGAAAAAAAAGGAGAACTGGCTGAGATAGATTATCAATTGATAGTAGAAATGAAAGATCTCCGTGAGTGAGATCCCAGGGGAAAGAAGGAGCCATCCAAGAAGGAGGTACCTTCTTTCTCTGAATGCTGGAGAGAAATTCCGCTTGAAGGATGGCCTTATCTAAACAAGGGCAGAGTTTGTGAACTCCAGAGGCATCCATACCCTTAGCAGCTCGTCACAAGAGCCTCGGCTGATCACTGACATCATAAATAAGAGTGTCAATTGTTAAATCAACAACAGAAGTCACTGTGCACTTGCTCCTCCTGTAGGACCTCTGTCCTTAACGTGGTGTACTATGAGAATTCACGGTAACACTAGCCTTCAAACATTACTTTCCACTTTGCATGTCAGTGTGGGTGCAAGCTGTGAAAATCTTTACTGAGTATAGAGTTGGTCTCTATATAAAGATAATAAAAAATGAATCTTCATGAAGAATGGGATGCGAGAGGGAGTAGGGGGTGGGGTGGTTTGGGGGTGGGAGGGCAGGTAGGTGGGAAGAACAGCTACAATCTGAAAGCTGTACTTATGTAATTTATCTAGTAAATAAAAGCTTTCTATAAAAATAGATACTAGATATTAATAAATAGAGCACAGATATAATAACAATAATAATAACAATAATAATAATAGAAAGAATCAAAACAGACTGAATGCTCCAACATGGGAAGTATTGCATATAGCAGCCTCCCAGAATGACAATGACCTCAAATAACACCCTGGCTCAGAATCAACCCTGAAGACATTCTGATGTGGCTAAAACACCTATGAGAGCATGTCAGGCATGGGAAGACAAAACACTGTGGCACACAGGGTTCCCCATGAAGCACTTCTGTGGGTAGACCCCAAGAGAAAGAAGTGGTCATCCACAAAGGATACACTTTATTCAGAAGGCACAAAAGAACTTCCTCTTCCCCGTGGCCCTGTCTAAATATGGAAGGAGTCAGTGGATTCCACAGGCTTCCACAGCTGAGGCAGCTCAGGTCAAGATCCTCAGGTGTTCGCTGATGTGCTAATTCTGAAATTCTCAACAGGGGTCACTGTGCACTGACTTCCCATGCAGGACCTCTCTGCTCAAAGAGTTGAGGTATGCGAGTAAACAGTACCACTTGGTCACAAAGATCTACCACACTTTCACGTGAATGACACCATCTATGGATTATAAGCTAGAAGAATGTCTCATGCTCACAAAAGTCACACCGCCCTTGGGTTCTTCTCCAAAGTTAACTCACTCCACCGCAACAGATACTATAGACATACGTAAGTCAAATCGCAGAAAGCCTTACTTTCATTGAATTCAAAAGCACTTTCATCTCTTGTTTGTTGTAAAAACAAGCCTGCCGGTGTTCTAGTGCATAGTAGGGTAATAATACTTCACCAAACATACAGTCTTTTCTCAAAAGCTAGAAGAAAGACTTCTGAATGTACATACTACAAAGAAACCTTGAATAGGGAAGCGGTGGATGCGGATGACCTAATATGATCATTTAAATGTATGCATGTAGGGCAATATTACATTATACCACATCAATATGTACAGCTACTCTTTGTCAACAAATAGAGAAACACATCAAAAAGGAAATACATCATTGTTCAGTGAAATGCATCTCCAAATGCTCACTCTTTTTCATAGAAGTATATGTCATTCCAAAGTTTCCAAATACGTATAGTATTCAGCCCGTCATGTTTTGTTAATAAGTTCTAGGTAAATTCTACTCCTGTCAGAGAAGATGCCCCTAAAGGAGACAGAGGCGGAAGAGAGGTGGGAGGGCTGCTGTGAAGTTAGGTATGGTGGGAGAATCACTATGTTCCGAAAGCCGTGTTTAGGAAATGCATCAAGTTGGTATAGCTTCCATAAAAGGTGTCTGGGAAAAACTGGAAATAAAATAATCCAGGATTCCATGGCTGGCTGTGCACTGTGTAGAGAAAATCAGTGTCTACAGGGGCTCTTTGCTGTACACCCAGGGCAATGCTCTTTCTGTCGTTTCTCTAGAAGATCCCACTTGGGAAGAAATTATGGACATCTAGTAGTCTATTTTCCTGTCTCGTCTAGTAGTAGAGGGTGCACTGCGCTTCCAACAAATCCAAGGCTGATGCTTGCTTTTGTGGAGTGGGAAGTAAGGGTGTGACAGTCAAGGGATACTCTTAACAAAAGAAACATGGGTTGAGAAGGAATTTAGCCTAATGGCTTAGATGCTTTGATGGTGAGTTCCGATGCCCATTTCTCATATCAGAGTACCTGGTTTTGATACTCATCTCTGGAGCCTAACTCCAGTTTCTTACTAAAATACCTCTGGGGAAACAATGGTTCCTATAACAAGTTCCACGCTATTCACATGGGCGACCTGGGTGGAATTGCCAGTTCCCAGTTGCAGTCTGGCACATCTCAAGGCACTTGCAGGACTGGGAAGTGAATTAGCAGTTGGGAGCTCCTCTCCTCTCTCTCTGTCTCTGTTCCTTTATAATGTTAAGATGGGACGCGTGGCAAAGGCCCTGCCAACTCGGAAACAAAATGCGTTAGTTATAAATGAAAAGGCTGTTATATTCAGCCACACACAAACCTTAATTCATGCATGGCAAACCAAGATAAAGGAAAAACAAATACCAACTAGGAAAGTGTAGGTGGTCTGCCTAGTATATCAAAATGAAAGAAACCTAACGTACACATTGTTCTTGGAAACGAGGGAGAAATGGCAAACATTCCAACAGAAAGATGGGCAAAGGACAAGGACAGTTGACAGGAAAAGGGACACAAGTGGCTTTTCTTCCAATGGAAAGAGCGCCACCTTTCTCCTGTGCAGGGCAATGCAAATAGAAACTGCACATCTCTCATTTGGCTACAATTCAAGTACTTGGCAGCATATATTGGAATAAGAAGACACTCCTCGAGGAGTGGTAATGAACATGCGAAACCATGCGACCTCTATCAAAGGGGAATCTAGCAATAGAGTTCTACAGTAGATCTGCCATTTGCACTGGCACTGTCACTTCTGGGAGTTAACTCCACAAGTATAGGGGCATATGTGGTTTCTGTGTTTGTGTTGCTAACACTCAATGCCTGAGACTGGATAATCTGTGAAGACCAGAAATTTATAGTTCTCACACCTAGAGCGCCTGGGAAGTCCAACATCAGGGCATCAGCATGCTTTGTCTGATGAAGGTCTTACTATTGCATTGTCACATGGTGCAAGGCTGAAGGCAGAAGGGCCAGAGAGCAAATCAGCTGAACACCACATGGAGCCTGTTTGACAGGGACCTCAATCCCCGGTTTCAGTAAGGCCCAGCCACGACCGTTGTGGGTATTTGGAGAGTGAATTAGTGGATAGAGATTCTCTCTCTCTCCGTTACTTTGCTTGTGTCTGTCAATGTGTGTGTGTGTGTGTGTGTGTGTTGTGTGTGTTTCCACATCTCAAGAAAACTGAACGAAGAATCCATCAAAGCCAACCATTATTCTACAGTGAATACTCTAAAATAGACAAAATTCACAGTCTGCTCAGTTCTTTAGAGGTGGACTAAATGCTGATATCATTTAAAGATGATGGTCCTCTTTCTAGAACACAGAAGGAAACAAACTCACCCAAAGCCTAATGACCCTCATTGTATTTTTATTTTTTAATATCTTTCCTGATTTCCTTGGAAGATTTCTGGGTTCATATTTCATATTTCTTGATTTAGTATAGAAAGGTAGAGTGACAGAAAGGGAAAGACAGAGTAGTTTCCATTCCCTGGTTCACTTCCCAAATCCTGCAACAGCCAGGGCTGGCTGGACTAAGCCAAAGCCAGGAGCCAGCACTTCAATCTGGGTCTTGGAATTGTGTGGCATTTTGTCATCCGTTGGGGCATAGTCTGTTTCACAGGTGCATCTGCAGGCTCTTCTATCAGAAGCACAGAGGAACAAGGACTCCAAAAGGGGATATGAATGCCCCTTGTGGTACTTTAATCACTGGACCAGATGCCCACCACAAGAGTGATGATTTATTCCAGTCGATGTCTGCTAAGTCCTTTGTATGAGAGCAAATTAGGAAAAGCAAGCAAAAGGAGAGAAGTCACTTTCCCAAAACTGGCTTAACGCACAGCATCACAATGTTCACCCACAACTTCACTTCAACAATGGCCAAGGGCAAGGACAGACATTTCTCCAAAGACGAACAGCACAAGAGCTATATTGAAAGGACACACTATTATTGGTCATTGGCCATCGCAAATCAAGTCTGCAAGGAGATAGATACCCCTTCCAAACCACCTCGAGGCTATTCAAATTACCATGAACCTGCTGTTGCATTCTCAACGAGCTATCTAAAAGAACCGGAAACAAGTTTGAAAAATATTTACCCAGAAGACTTCACAGGATTCACACTAGCCAAAACACAACCACAGCTCCAGTGTCCATCAGTAGATGAATGAATAAACACAATATGGTCTACTCGTATGATGGAATTCAGCATGAAGTAGAATACAAGTACTGATACGGGCTACCGCATAGGCAAAACTTGAAACCATGGTGCAAGTTGAGGGAATCCAGACACAGCTGAGAATAGTTTATAATGCTAGCTCTATGAAACATCTAGAGCATACTCACAGACCGAGAACTAATTGGCAGTTGCAATTGCTGGGGGAAGGGAGACTGGAAACTGGCTACTACTGGGTTTCGAGCTTGCTTTGCAGGTGATGTGATTCACTATTAGATGGTGGCCGAGGCGGTGGTGGGCAGGACTAAAGCTCTCAATAAACTTGCATACAGCCTTTTGGGAAAATTTTTCTGACTGCACCCACCAGTGAACTAGGGCCTCTCTGCTGCTATAGATTGGCTGGTCAAATTATTTTACTGTTTGAAAGGCAGAGTGCCAGAGAGACAGGCAGGGAGGAGGGAGACAGGGAGGTTGATCCAGTGAAACACACGAAAACCCCTTCAGCTGAAACCCCACAGTATCCACTGTGAACCAGACATGTCCTGTCCCCACAGCAAGTAGGAACAAAGTACAGCAGGTGGTATTGAACACACAGCAGGCCATCAGTACCTTTAGAGCACACCGCAAGGTGGGGGTGCACAGGATGTGTAGAAAATCACTCTCTAGGCATGACTGGTAGAAAGGGATACTTTGGTGACTTCAGTGGAAGAACATCTACCAGAGTTGACCAGGATTTCCTTCTCAAGAATTCTAGGTCTTGAATCCTCCCCCAGAGAATTATCAAAAGCGATGCATGAGAATCTACAAATTCGGTAAGACGATCAGGTTTCTCACAAGAAACTTTACAGGCCTGAAGCGTGTGAAAGCTTATCTTCACATAACTGAAGGAATAAACTTCCAACCAAAATGACATCTTCTTATGGACAAGTTAAGGGACAGCATCAGCATTAGACCTGCCTGACAGGGAAGCTCTATTGCCCTCTCCTGGAAGCAAATCGACACTACATGGCAGCAACACAGAACAACCAAAAAGTGGCAAAGCGCCCCAGGGTAAGAGAAAAGGAAAAGACACATACAGGATCTTCACTACCGCCATGGAATAGAAATCACTTTTACAACTTGGAATGAAATTTAAAGTAAAATCACAGAACTTGCAATGACTATACGGATCTCATGTGTATTTTGTAGCAAGTCATTTGGAACTACATTGCTTCTATGTGGATGAAGTGGAAGTCTAAACTAAATGTTTATAGGTGTGAATAGTTTATAGATTCCCATTGCAATGTGTCAGTAGATACCTGTAGATGATGCACAAAAGAAAATGAGAGATAAGAAGTCATTAGGAGGGGCTGGCACTGTAGTGTAGTAGGTTAAGCGCCCGCCTGCATCAATGGCATCGCATATGGGCACCAGTTTGAGGCCCGGCTGCTCCACTGCCTATCCAGCTCCCTGCTAATGGCCTGGGAAAGACGTACAGCCTGGAAAGACAGTCAGTGATGATTCAAATCCTTGGGTTCCTGCCACACAGGTTGTTGACCCAAATGGAGTCTGAGGCACTTTATTTGACTTAAGTTTTGGGGGACTGAACCAGCAGATGGAAAATCTCTGTGTCCCTGCCTTTCAAACAAATACATAGGAATTCTTTGAAAACAGAAAGCGCAATGGATGGCATGGCGACATCATAGGTCAAGGCACCTCCTGCAGTGCTGGCATCCCGTATGGGTGCAGGTCTGAGTCCCGGCTGCTCCTCTCCTGATCCAGCTCTCTACTGGGCCCAGGGAAAGCAGTGGATGATGGCCCAAATGCTTGGGCTCTGGCACCCGGTTGGGAGACCCAGAGCAGGCTCCTGGCTGCTGGAATTGCATCGGCACAGCTCCAATCATTGCGGCCATCTAGGGACTGAATCAAGGGATGGAAGAACTCTATTTATCTATCTATCTATCTATCTATCTATCTATCTATCTACCTATCTATCTATCTACCTATCTCTCTCTGTCTGTCTTCTTCTGCCTCCCTGTAACACTGACTTGAAATTAAATAAATAAATCTTACAAATGTACCCAAATGACTCCTGGCCTCGTTCATGACTTTCTTAATTCCCCAGTCTTATCGCTTGAAGCAGGGAGGACTAGGGCTCTTCCTATTGCTTGGAGGACATGGAAAAGAAAGCAGCTCACCCAAAACTCTAGGGATTACAAGCTAAGTCTAATGCCAAGTCCCTCACTTGACTCCCTAGCGAGGAAAATGATTTCACCCATGTCCTCTGAGATTCTTTCATAAAACACCAAGCAAACCAGACCTGGGAGGAGTCTATTTCCTCAGGCATCCTTAGTATTGCACTCTTCTAAAGAGGCTGGACAATTTGAATGAGCTCAAACCTATTTTCAAATGGATGCCACTCTCTGTGGTCACAATGAAGCTTCCTAGCCAGTATTTGATCCCCCAGCCCTAGTGATTTTCTGTGAGGTCTTTTGCTCTATCGATAAGGTGGCCTGTTTCTGGGGCCCTGCATGCTGAAGATGCGAGATCTGATGCCAATTTGGGGGCATGGCTTTCAGGTGAGCTCTCTCACCTTCTCCTGGAGTTCTTGGACATGGCTGCTATCATAGCCAGAGACACTGAACCCGTATTCGGGGAAGATGCGCTTTAAGCTGTGACCTCAACATCTCCCGAAGGGGCAGGATCCACGACTCAAGATGCAGTTTAGAGTCTGTTGGGTCCCTAACCTTGGCTTTTCATGGGTCTCCATACCTTGCTTGTTTCTTAGGGGTTTTCCCGAAGGAACATGCTAGAGTGTTTGGAAATGATACGAAAAGGAGGTTTGGGACCCAGCTGTCTGTCTGTCCGCAGGCTTAGGGCCCTGTCTACATTCAAGTCTCTTGAGGGAGCTGAGGAATGGCACTGTGTTTGTCTCCTTGTGTACAGTTAAGGGGATGATATTGTGGCAGCAGCCCAGAGGGGCCTTGGCATATCTTCTTAAGGGAAAGGCTCCACAGAATGGAACTTTGAAGATGTGACCTCACTTCCTTGGTGATAGAACTTACACTCTGATAGCAACAGTCCTTAGCGGCTCACTTGATGGGAGACGTTCAGGAGAAGACCATGTTCTCTCATTGCTGCCAATCGTTGCCAGGCTCTGGCCTTTTCCGGCGCTTGAGACATTGGCTCCGCTCTCACACTGGGTGTCTGTGGCCTCTTACTGCAAGGCCACCCCAGGGAACAGAACAGCCCAGGAGGCAGCCCCAGGTAGCGGAACAGGCCCGTCCTGGCAGGGGATCACCTGTGACCCCATCTGGGTCTTCTTTGCCCCTCCCTTCACCATGACAGTGGCAGAAGAAGAGGGGCTCTTGCTGCCCAGCAACACGATTCACGTGTTGGAGCCTCCTGTGTCTTGCGTGTTCATATGCTATTTTGTGGACAGCTGGTTGGGCAAGTGGGTGTTGGGGGACCTCCTCTTGTCTTCTGGAGACCTCTCTGGCTGCACAAGGGTACAGAGGCCCTTACTTTCCTGACCTGGGTAACAGAATGCCTCATGGGGGGAATTATTCTCTGTGGGGACAGCCAAGCACGACACTGATGCCTCCGGTCTGGGCTGCCACACACTCTCTTTGCAGAGCTCCACACTCGAGTCCACAGACAGAACATATGAGGAAGCCACAGGCATCGTCAATGGATACGTGAGTCAGGCCAACAACGTGGCTAATGCCGGTGTGGAGGGAGCGAGGGGCCCAGGAGTACCCACATGTTGGGGCACGAGATGACCACGGTGTGCCTAGAACCACATCCTGAAGGGAGGAACACCCCTGGCTTTTAGCCTCGTGATCTCCCACTCAGTGACTGACCCCCATCCCACTCTCAAAGAACTCTCAGCCCCTTGGCAACTGGATGTTGGGAAACTCCCTGTTCACACAAGCATCGTGTGTGGCCATGGTGCTGAATGTTTGCCCACCTAGTCCAAGAATCCTGTGCAGTCCTTAGTCAGCTCCACTGCCTTCCAGGTCTTCTCCAAGCTTTAGGACTCAGTGATCCTACCAGGAAGGTTTTCCCACACAAAAGGGCAGAGGGTTCAACCAAAAGGGTGAAGATACCACACAGGACTGGAGCCTGGCCCCCACCTGTTCTATTCCATGGGACGACATTGCCCCTGTGGCCACACTTGCATGGCTGCTGGGAAGCACTGGGATTCAGCTGCATTGCCACGGCAGTGGTGCTGTAGGACACAGACTCACTGTCTCTCACGGAGCACAGTCAGCTAGGCTGCTCAAAGCACAGGAGCCCAGGTTGGGCAGCTCTCCCAACAGGAGTCGCTGTTCCCATTTCTGGTGGCTGCATGTCAGGGCATGGCCAAGGTGATTTCTCAGGAGGGCTCATTGCCATCTCCATCCCCAGTTTCATTTCCTATGCTCCCCTGGGCTTCTCTGTGCCCCTGTCGCATCTGCCAATGAACACAGCAAGGTAATGGGATGGGGCCCACGCCATTTCTGGGGGTAAGGTCAATCACCTCCTTGCGGACTACTGGCCCAACTGCAGCAGTCACACTCAAGTGCTCTGGTGTCAGAACAACCCCACGTGTGTGTTGGGGATGGGGGCCACAATTCGGCTCTGAAAAGGCAGTGATGCCCTGCTGAGGACAAACTCCAAGGACCAGGCTGGCTGGGGACTGGCTCTACACATGTGTCGTTGTAATGCCTCAAGTCAGGTCACTTGGCAGAACGCCTGTGGTCATTACGCCACAGGCAGACACCTCTGACTATGGCTCTTTTCAGGATCTAGCCTCCCCTGGGGCTTCATATCCTACTCCGCCCACTTGTTTCCATTCTGCAGTCTGGTGGCAAAGCAAATCACACAGTTGCCCTCATTTCTAGCTCCCCCAAGGGGCACGGAATCATCTTTCACTGCTGGCCCCCTCGCAGGACTTTCTCATCCCTCAGTCCCTGTTCAGCCTCTTGGCCCCAACTGGGGTTTTCTCCCAACCCGGGTGTCTGCTCCCCTGTGCTCCCTGGAACTGCCACTGACTCACGTCCTTTCTGGTCCTCCCTAGTATGGAAATGGGTCCATGCTCTACTTGGCAGAGGTCTGTGCCATGCGGACCCTACAGCCAGACACTAAAGAGATGCTGCTGGATGCCCTGGTCCCGGGCCCCCTGGGAAAAAGGATCTGCTACTTCAACACCTTCCTGTGTACATACAGCGACTTCTCCACCATTCCGTATTACTTAGACCAGATATTCGACAGGTGGGTAGCTGCCTTTCAGCACTGCGGTGATGCAGAGATGAATCTTACATGTTTTAGATGACCAAAGCGACTTAAGACATGGCGGGCATGGAACGGGTGCCTTTCTCTGTGGACAGGGCTACTGGCACATTGCGTCACACCTCTTGATTTCCTTTCTCTGCACCCTCACGAACCAATGTTTCTACTCAGGTGGGAACCGGCCATGTGCCTCTATGGTTGGAAAACCTCCCAGATGGCGATCCTGCTTTCCCCTTTTTCAAGAATCAGAAATGTTTTCTTTCACAGGCAGAGTTAGACTGAGAGAAAGAGAGAATGTGTCCTTCTATCTGCTGGGTCACTCCCCAAATGGCTGCAAAAAGCAGGGCTCTGGGAAGCCGGGCTGAGGAGCCTGAAGCTATATCTGGCCCCCTCAGGGGTGCCAGGGGTCCAACTACTTAGGCCATCATCCGGCACTTCCCCAGGCTCATTAGCAGGGAGCTGGACACCAAGGACAACAGCCAAGACTTGAACTGGCCAACCCTGATATGGCTTGCCAGCATCACATGTGGGCAGGGGCATTGGAAGCTGCTATGCCTTCGTACCGGCCACATTTCCTACTTGTTCCAGCTGCTCCTGTCCTCGATATATGCACAGAACAGCTGCCCTCAGGGTTGGTAGCAGTTGCCCAGACCCCTCATCGACCTGGCAGGTCTACAAGGAATCATTCACTCTACACATATATGGGAAGCCCTTCCCTTGTGCACTTTTCCAGACACTTGCCACAAATCCAGTGAACAAAGCATTCAAGGGCCTCACAGTTGTGGGGAATCAGACCCTCACAGCCGAGACCCTATACAAGTCCTGTCCTGCAGCAGCAGAGCTGAGGCTTGCTGACCTCCTCTGGGAGTAGCTGCAACGTCCCCTACTCTGATCACAAGGAGAACCCCATGTCCCACTAAGATGCGGGGAGATTGGGGTGCAGATGCGGCCTTCTGTCACTCGAAAGAATGGCAGGAAAATGAGGGCTGAGGCAAGGCAGAGGCAGACAGTAGGTGCAACTCCAACTTCTGGCCCCACCACATGCAAAGGAAGTGCTGAAGAGCAGTGCTATGGATAGGAGCAGACACGTTCTGCGGAGGAGCGGGCATGTTGGGGCTCACAGACAACACCCACATAGCCATGCCCAGGGCAGTTGCTTCCAGCTTTGCCTACCCTCCCTGACCACCCAACCCAACCCACCATCCCAGGAGCAACCTACTCCCAAGTCTGCTCAGAGCCAGAGCCTAGGGGCCTCCAGCTGAGAAAACCATGGGAATGAATGGGAAGGCACTGAAAGGAACATGAGAAGGAAGCCATCCAAAGGAAAGCTACTGCCGGCAATGCCAGAATCCCTTGTGGGTGTTGGTTGGTGTCCCTGTTGTTGCAGTCCAGATTCAGGACCCTGCTCGGGGGTCTGGGAAAACCAGGGGAACATGGTCCAAGCATTTGGACCTCTGCCACCCATGTGGGAGACCTGGATGGAGCTCCTCACTCCCCGCATGAGCCTGGCCCAGTGCTGTCCACTGCCCATCCGGGGAGTCAAGCAGTGGATGCAAGACCTCTGCCCCGGTGTGTGTCTCTCCCTCTCTCTCTGTAACTCTTGGGATTCACAGTCAAGAAATCGCCTTGGAAAACAGCAAAGCATGGCATTGTCTTTCAGAAGCTAGAGTTCACCGGCAGGCTCCGTGCCCCACCCCACACAGGGAGTCCTGGAAGGGCAGCAGCAGGGTAAGGTCAAGTCTGACTCTGCTGCCCACTCTCCTTCCCCAGGAACATGGCTTCCTGTTTGCAAAGCTGCAAAGCCAAGTACAAGGCCGAATTCTGCGATCGCACGGATCTCCCGCTTCTCAAGATGAAGGTCGGATCCAAGCAGGTCCGCTTGCCCAGAGGAGACCTGCAGACCCATGCGTGCTTTCTGCGTGTCAGGATGGCCTACCCAAATCCCACACAGGCAGAAGCAGTCGGTAAGATGCACTGCACTCCGCGAGATTCTCTCGGTGGGCTTTGGGGCTGGAGCCCCTTTAGAGGCAATGGGATCGCGCCTGGCTTTGGAGAGGCCATTGGAAAGTGCTTGATGTTGCTGACCCTTTCTCTTCTCCCAGCTCCTGCTCTATTTGCCAGGCTGCAGTCATGCCAAACACTGGCTTTACAGCCAGATTCCCCACTGCTCACAGAGCTAGAACCTCTTCTGGAGACAGGATCCATTTCAAAACTGAGGCTGCCACCATGCGCAGAATCAGCACCAAAGATAACTACCAAAGTCTCCTGCGCATGTCCGGGACCTGCAAACAACCAGCCTCGCAAGATGGCTAGCATCACCACATTCCCCGCCAAGCTGCTGGCGGAACAGTTCACACTGATGGATGCGGTGAGCAGCGGGCTTGTCTCGGCAGGGCCAGGCCCGAACACCCCTTTGGCACCAGCCTCCCCACAGCTGCCCTGACCAGAATCCAGTGGCCTGGCTGCAGTTCAGGCTTCAGGTCCCACCACCTATGTGACTGGACCAATGTCTTCACTCCCAAGGCTGCCTTTCTCCCATGGCTGGCAGAGAGGGCACCCAAACCACACCAGCTGCACAGTGACTCTCCAGATCAACTGACATGGGCCTGGCAGAAAGTAGGGCTGGATCTGACCCACAGGGTACTGGACGGGCCTAGGTGGAGGGCATCCAGGTCCACCCACTGCCTTCCCATCTGCCTGCGATGCCACAGCTGTCCTGGGTCCTAGCACACATATCCCAAACAGTAAGCACCTTGTTGGAGTTTTCACAGGGAGCAGCACTGGCACAGGGACAAGGACTCCAGGGCAGATGCCGAGAGCAGAAGGATGAGATACTGGGCGGGATGCCTGGGAGCACACACCTCTGTCTCTTTCCTCAAGGCTTGGGAGGGTTGGGATCTGGGCTGGCAGGAGCGAGGCGACCTCAGTGGCAGAACACATAGCCCAGCTGCTCCCATGTTGGGGAGCTGCATGCCAAACTACCTGAGCTGCAGCTTCGAGCACTGTCACTTGCCGGGGTGGCTGGGCTTCACTGCATTCGAGCTAGGCTGGCTGTGCCCATGGGATACCCTCTTGCCCCCAGGAGCTCTTCCAGAATGTGGTCCCCTATCAGTGCCACAGCTCCATCCGGATCCAGCAGAACAAGGAGGTCAATGCGCAGCTGCCCCCTACTGTTCTCGCTGTCATCATCCACTACCACCACGTGGCCCATTGTGTTACTACCACGTGCTTGGGGGACCCCAGCATGAAGGCAGCGGACAGGGCCCGCGTGGTGGAACACTGGATCAAGGTGGCCAAGGTAAGCTGAGGCTGTCCCAGGGGCTCCCTCTCTGCACGGCAGGGACGTGCCACTTTGCTTCCTCAGCTCTCAGGTGTACAGTCTGTGGTCACAGATCCTGCCCAATCCCTGGGCTCTTGGGATCCACGAGGTGGCCTGATCTCACTCACTTGTCCCAGAACTACATGCTCACTTCCCGCCTAGGCCCCTGACATGGGTTGAAACCAATCTAGCCCATGTGAGCGTGGCTCAAGGGGGTCCCATCACTGACCTGCTCTGGCTCCCTGGCCAACTCTCTGATGCATGAGGGGGATGTCAGCACAGCTGGCTGAGCCTGGCTCAGGTGGGGCTCCAAGCCACCTACCTGCCATTCATCCGCTCCCTGCCCTAGGAGTGCCTGGCTCTCCGGAACTACTGCTCGGTCCACACCATCCTCTGCGCTCTGCAGAGCCACCCGGTACGCCAGCTGAAAACAACGTGGGGAGAAGTCTCCAGGTGGGTGTGCATCCCTCAAAGCACCTGGTGGACCCGGGACTACCCTCAGGCCTAAGCACTAATCCTCCAAGACTCACAGAGGCTGGTATCCTGGGACACAGGGAGAGGCGTGGACTGCCGGGGGCAGGGGTGGGGAGCACCATCTTTCAGCGGCCCTGGGACATGAGGACTGGGTTTCTGCCTCAGGATGACATTTCCATTAGTCAGGCACATGTGGCTTCCAAACTACATACTTGCGCCTGTGCACCACGCAGCACTGGACCTGCCTGGGCACTCCAACTCTGTAAACACTCACACACACACACACACACAATCAAAACAGAAGATACTACCAGGCAGGGTGGATCCTCTGATCTTTGTTCTTAAACCAAAGGGGTTTGATCCACCACCTCACCATTCCATCCAAATATCTCCTGGTTTTCCCCTCACAACAGAAAAAGTGCCAGGAAATTTCAGCGTCTTTGCACACAGGACAAAAAAGTCAACAGAGATGTGCCCATGAAGGTAAAGTGGGGGCTCAGGGACAGGGGTGAGAGCTTGGCAGGAGGGGAAGGGGTGTGGCTGTAAGGGCATCAGGGCAGAGGGGAGCTTTTGGTGTCACTGAAAGTGTGCTTGAAAAGAAAACCTGGGGTGTGCCTGCTACGACAACAGGCCAAGAGAGGGCTGTGTTCACAGGTCGTGGGATGCAGTCGGGCTCAGAGGGCAATGGGAATGGGCTGCAGCAAGAGCAGCTTGGCTCTCAGAGGGGGCTGTGAGCACCCACAGGTCTCTGGCTCCCATGCTGTTCCTGCTTCCCCCAGGCTGTGAGGTGGATGCGGCAGCAAGGGCTTCCTTCCATCTGTGCTGGGGCCCTAGAGGTCCTTTGGAAACCAGGCCTGCTACAGTGTTCTCTGTTGCAGCCTTCCATGGGGAGGGCTGCCAAGCCTGCCCCACACATTGCACAGCTTGGGAATGCCAGGGGCTGAGCAGTCCAGTGGGATGCCAAGTATTGGGTCTTACTGGCTGCCCTGGGAGCAGAACTTCTGTCTTCTCGAGGAGAGAAGCAAGCAGCATGAGCCTGTCTCTCAGTCTGCACAGGGAGCCTCATGTGCATCCAGGGAGGCAGGGTATGGGGTGCTGGGCCTGGCTTCCTCTCAGGGACACGCTTAGGCACAGGTCAGTCAAAGGATACTTAGGGCAAGGGGGACCTGAGGTGGGAGGGGAGGCCAGCACCCTCTCCAGCTGAGGAGCAGGCACAGGGAGGCGTGGTCAATCCCCCAAAGCCACCTTCCCAGTGGGAGCTGCATGAATCCATACAGAGCACGTTGTGGGAGGAGGGGAGTGCAGGGTGGGCATTATACCAATGGAAGTGAGCCAGACATGCAGGGCTCAAGGTGGTTTGCACAAATGTGGGCCGGTCAGGAAAGGACTATCTCCCTGAACGTGACCCTGACCCTGGCAGATGGCGATCTGCAGGTTGCCCGCCCGGGAGCAGAACCCCCAGAGAACACAGATGCGGCAGCGGCTGCAGAAGAAGGCAAGTGTGCCTGGGGAGGGGGGGGCAGGGGCTCCTGTCTCCCACTGGGGGCCCATGTCAAGGGAGCAGGGCCTTCTGCCTCCCTTGTTTGCCCACGCCCATCACCACAGTAGCTGAGAGACCCCAGTTGAGAGACCAGAGCTGAGGGCCTGAGCTGAAGGGCTCCCAGCAGACTTGGGCCTGAGCTAGGGCTGGCACCCCACAAGCTGACTTGTTATCATGCCATCAGGGCTCCCAGGGTTGTCCGATTCTAGAGGCAGTTGGCTGGATGCAGGGAGAATTGGGAAAGGCACTTTAGGGGCGGGGAGCTTCCCAATGGGGAATGTGGCCAGGGCTCCAGCAGCTGGGGTGGAGTGCATCTCAGGGGCCGGGCCTTGGTGGCACCTGAGAACAGCTGCTCACCACCACCACCACCTCATGGCACAGGGAGCCGTCCCCTTCCTTGGCACTTTCATCATGTATCTGGATAGGCTGGACATCGCCATGAAGGACTTCGTAGATGTGAGTGAACTTGCCATGGGTGGGGCAGGCTCCAGGACCCTGAGGCTTGGGGGGAGGGTCCTGGGCTGAGCTCTCAGCCCCCAGCTCCTTGCTGCCCATGTCTCCGGAGGCCTCACAAGCTGTCCCAGGGAGGTGGGCTCACCTGCATATCCCCTCTGAGTGCGGGAGCCTGCAACCAGGTGCCCATCCCTGTCCCCCAAGGGTTGAAGCTGCATAGCCAGAGTCCCTAACTGCAAAGCTGCACAAGGTCTTGGCTGAGCCTGCTCAGCCTCTGAGTTGGGTGGCACCCAAGGGAAGGAGAGAAATTGGGCCCCTGTGAGGTCAGGCAGCACCCACATGCCTCAGTGCACCCATCCATTCCCAGGCCTCACTTTCCCTGCCTGCCATCAGACATGGTGGGGACAGCAGTTCCCTGAGCCTCAGCCACCATGTCTCCTTCTGCAGAGCTAACAGCCTGTCCCAGGGACACCTTCTTTTCCTTCCTCTTACCCAGAGGGGAGGGCCAGGGGCTAGTCACAGGCCAGGGGCTGTTCTGATGGACTCTGCCTTCCAGGGAAAAAACAACATGCTGAAAATGACAAAGGTGAGCAGCTCTGCCCTATCTTCCAGGCACAGAGGGGATGGAGGGGTCAGAGATGCCCTGGGCAGAAAGCCCAGGCTCCAGCCCATGCGTGTCTGTCTGCTCTCTCCACTGGGATGGATACACACAGAAGGAGGAGAGCATCCCTAGGGAGGCTGTGGCTAAGGGACTGGAATCCAGGAGAACTTCCTTCCTGGGCGAGGGGCTGTGTGTATGCTACTCAGAAGACAGCTTGGAGCCTGGAAGGGATGGCCAGGGAAGGCTTCTCTAGCTAAAAGACCCAGAGGCCAGCCCCCTGCCCCTGCCACAGTCTGCCCCTCCAGCAGTCCCAGTGCAGGCCTGTCAGCATCCTCTCTGCCCCTCTTGCCCCAGGAGATAAAAGTTCTCCAAGAAATGCAGCGGCTCCAGGTGGCAGCCAGTCAATATACTTTGCTGCGCGACGCAGAGTTTGCACTGTGGTTCCAATCCATGGAGAGGCTCAGTGACACTAAGAGGTGAGTGCTGGGCAGGGATTGCGGGATGTCCAGGGTGGCAGATGGGGAAGGTTCTCCTGTTGTGCACTGAGGAGAGGGCTACCCATGGCCCCTTGGTCAGCAGAGGGCCTTACCCATGGGCAGTGCGGGGCTCCAGGACTGCGGCTGCAGGGCGGGCCCTGGAGGGAGCCTGAGATGAGCAAGAGTGCACTCATGGCTGCTTCTGTGTCCTGCAGCTACAACCTGTCCTGCCTACTCCAGCCCCTCTGCTAGAATGTCCACCTCATCCTCAAGGCCAAGAACATCAGGCCTTGGAGAACATCAGCATGACTGAGTCCCCCATGCAGGCAGAGAGTGGGGGCTGCAGAGTTCATCTGTGGGCTCGGGGACTGCACCGTGACACTCGCTCCGTTCCCCGCCGACCAAGCAACAACCCAGTGCCTGGGAGACTGGCCTCCCTCTCTCAGATGGGTGGTCACATCATCACCAATTTCACGGATTCCTCCTAGATTTTCCTATGTATATAGTTCACCATGATTAGTACCAGTTGGTTAGGCCTTTCATTAAAGTAGTATACATGGTAGACCATGAGTGTCCTTCTTCCTCTTTATCCCTTCCCTGCCCTGCTAATTAGAGACCATTCTCTAGATCCACAGACAAAGACATTCATGCAGATTCGAGAGGGGTGTGTCTCCCCATGCAAGGATGCCACACCATGAGTGCTCTTTCAGTTCTGAGGCTCCTACATGGAGCCCCATGCTGTCTCGTGGAGAGAGTCCCTCAGGGTCTGTTCTGAAGCGCAATTCATACATCCATCGGTATCTGGCGAGAACAACGCTCTCACTGCTTCTACACTTGCTCCCACGAGCTTTGGGAGTTTGCTGCTTAGGGCCTTTTAGGCTCAGATGGTGGTCCCCTCTATACAGTGTTTTCCAAATGATGTGTGTCACCAGTGACCAGCAAAATGTCCCAAGAACACAACTCAGCCCTAGTCACTAGAGAGAATTCCCTGTGAGATTCAGTGGGAAATGCACATAATAAAAGTGCACAATCTTGGGAAGCCAACACTGACAAAAATTTCATCGATGTATACATATATATACACAGAGATTTGTATGTATTCAGGTGAAGTATCCACCTGCAGCAAAGGCATCCCACATGGGTGCCCGTTTGAGTCCCAGCTGCTCTGCTTCCTACCCAGCTCCCTGCTAATGGCCAGGGAGAGACATACAGCCTGGGAGACAGGAAGTGATATTTCAAACACCTGGGTCCCTGCCCCGCAGGTTGGAGACACATGCTGCGTTGGAGACACTGTACTTGACTCAAGTATTTGGGGACCGAACCAGCAGCTGGAACACCTCTGTGTCTCTGCCTTCCAACCAATGAGTCAGAATTCTTTCAAACATGAAAGCACAGGGGCTGCCACTGTGGCATAGCAGGGAAAGGTGATGCCTACAGTGCCGACATCCCATGGGGCCGCCTGTTCGAGGCCCGGCTGCTCCTCTTCTGATCCAGTACTCTGCTATGGCCTGGGAAAGCAGTAGGGTTTGGCACAAATGGTTTGGCCCCTGCACACTTGTAGGCTTTCGATCGGCTCACTCCCAGCCATTGCAGCCATTTGCAGAGGGAACCTGCAGATTGGAGGTCGCTCTCTCACTCTCCCAGCCTCCCTGTCACTCTGCCTTTAATAAATATATCTTGAAAACAATTAAAATACAAATAATGTACTAAAGGAGTAACTTGAGCCAAGAAAACCAAAGATCAGTCTAGTGGTCATGGTAAAACACTACCACAGAAACCACAGGTGCTCTAAGTATATGCCATGATCATGGGAAAGATATCTCATGTTCCTATTTAGACAAATGAACAGACATTGGACAATGTATGCCGAAACTGCGAAAATGTACAGTTTATACTGATATGGATTTGCCTTCTGGAAGCCTGGGATTCTAGGACAGGGTAGGAAGAGAGAACACCGAGTAGGAGCCCCAGTCAAAACCTGCCCTTTGAATAGCTAGAGCTCTCCAAGAAGAGCACAACTTCCATAGCTTGTCCATGTTAGGTGAATCTACTGGGAGACGAGCATGGGGAATTGATGACACAGCTTCCTCTCCTTTCCCTATAGCCCTGAGATGCCTCTACACCACATCTCCAGTGTCCTACAGATGAGCAAACCTGGGGGTGGTCCTGGTGACACCTAGAACCCCACAGATCCAAAACACTTGACAAACGCTAAGCAGAAAAACATACCAAAGCACGTCCCAATTAACTGCTGAAAACCACTAGCAACACCAAAACCTTCAAAGATCAAAAATGAGAAGCTTCAGCCTGACTCACAAAATCCTTGAGCTGAAAGACAATGCATCAGTGCCTTCAGAACTTGGGAAAAACCATTTCCAACCTAAAAGTACATACATGTTTTCAATCCTACATTACAGGACAGTAAGATCAAAGCATAGTTAGAGATGCCAAGCATCAAAAACGCTTCTGTATGCCATTGCTCAGAACCTGCCAGAAGATGTGCTCCAGAAAATCAAGGGTGGAGGGGCCTGCACCCTAGCTCACTTGGTTATTCCTCTGCCTGCGGTGCCGGCTTCCCATATGTATGCTGGGTTCTAGTCCCGGTTGCCCTCTTCCAGTCCAGCTCTCTGCTGTGGCCCGGGAGGGCAGTGAAGAATGGCCCAAGTGCTTGGGCCCTGCACCCGCATGGGAGACCTGGAAGAAGCACCTGGCTCCTGGCTTCAGATCAGCACAGCGCAGGCCATGGGGGCCATTTGGGGAGTGAACCAACAGAAGGAAGACCTTTCTCTCTGTCTCTGTCTCTCTCACTGTCGATAACTCTACCTGTCAACTAAATAAATATAAATAAATACATAAAACTTTTTACAAAATCAAGCGTGGAAAAAAAAAAAACTCTGAGGAAAACATGAAATGCAAGATCAAGGAGCACCATCAGCAAAGAAGTGAACACATTCCTAGAATGATGGGGAACAGAAACCCCAGGGTGACAACATCCACAAAGAGAAAAGCATCTTGAATCCACATTGGAGCAACTAGGAGGTGGTAGGGAAACATTCACCAAGAAAATGAAACTGAGAGAAAGTCTGTTAAGTATAGAAATGTTTATGAGACTGTAAGACAATGAAGAAATATGAGGATTCTATGAATGTTCAGCAAAATGACCTAAGAAAGGGTCAATATGGGGAGCAGGTGTTTCACGCATTGGTCAAGATGCCACTTGGGGATGCATACACCCCAGGGCAGAGGGCATGGGTTTGAGTCCTAGCTCCAATTCAGATTCCACCTTCTTGCTCATGTGCACCCAGAGAGGTGGTCAGAGAAGCCTCAAGTACCTGGAGCCCTGGCACACGAGTGCTAGACCCAAATGCAGTTTCAGGCTCCTGGATTCAGCCTGACCCAGCCCTTGGCTGCTGCGAGCATTCAGGGAATGAACCCAGCAGATGGACAATCTCTGGGCCCCACTGCCTTTCACACCAATACGTTTTTTTAAAAAATCCAAGTAACACAACTCATTGTTCAAGAGCATCATGATAATTAGCACTGGTCTTGATGATCAAGAGTCCTTATGGAATTACAATGATGTAAATGCTGCATACTCAACTAAGCAAACCCTGACATATCTGTACTAGGGCCCTGGAGGGACAACCAAAGTTCATTGCCTAGTTGGCAGTGGAGAGTCAGGGGGGAGAGAGCTCCATATTTCCCCATGTTGAGAAGCACAGCACCAGCATGTGAGTTAAGGACCAAGGTGTGGAGCTCAAAAGAAAGCTCTGAGAGTGAAAAGGACGATCCCTGAGAAGGAACGGTGGGAGAAACACCAAAAGGCCTTGATGAACATATGTTATAAAAGAATAGGAGTTTCTGAAACGATCCATTCTTACCTTAGCAAACTC
Organism: Oryctolagus cuniculus; assembly: GCF_051225735.1. NCBI lineage: Eukaryota > Metazoa > Chordata > Mammalia > Lagomorpha > Leporidae > Oryctolagus > Oryctolagus cuniculus. The sequence continues at coordinate 71,382,785 of NC_142872.1, forward strand.
AGAGAGCCTGTCATCACTCGTCAAAGACTGCCGACTTGCACAAGAAGCACAGTCTGAGGGACCCACGGCACCCTTGCCATCTTCAAGCTCGTTACATTCACCAGCACCTTCCCTGTCCCTGTCGAGCTCCCAGTCAGGGAAATGCAATTCACCTAAAAAGGCACAAGTTGCAACTTACTTCATTTCAAATCATTAAATGGTTTACAACTATTTGTATTCTCAGTAGATAGTATAGCCCTGTTCTTGAATAAAGGTTAAAACTACATTCAGACAGTGAAAAAGTTATCCCTGGCCTCTTTTCTAGTCACTTGGTTTCTCGCATCTCTTAACCCCACCCAATCAAAGTTAACCACATTTGTTAGCTCTTGGATACCCTTGCCGAGTCTCCATTGCCTGTGCAAGTAACTAGCTAACTGTGCATGTTGTATTTACCTCCTTTCGTACAAACCATGATCTTTTTCACTTCACATCATTAAGGTGATTGTCCTTACCACTAAACAGGGAATGCCCTCAGTCCCAAATGTCCTTGTAAAAGGAGGATATTTTCAGCTCAGAAGACCCAGCAGATATCAAAGGAAATAACTCAGCCAAGTGCAAAAGCAAAAAGAATATTGGCCATCTTCTAGAGAGGCTGTCTGTACAAACCTAACTTGTTCATATTAAGCGTAAGTCGCTAATAGGAACGGTGAGGATGAAAAGTTACCAGCTTACTTTGAGTGCATTAAGATGTCTAAATAGTCTAGTTAAGCTATCTCTTTTAAGATTTGGAAAAGTACATGATTTCTACAATTCTTGTCTGTGTCTATCAACTGGGGTGTGTCCTTCAGGGGATGCCTCACCTCAGAAGACCTCTTTGGGAGTGTCCACGGGGACTGATGCTGTCACTGTAATGTACTGGGGAGACGTTGGAGAAACTCTAAAACTTTCTGCAACACACAGGAACGTCCTCCTCCTCACGACAGAGGTATCTGGACCCAAGCGATAACAGTGCCAAGACTGAGAAACCCTATTTTCAACTGTCTAAACCATGAGGCAACACAAACTACTCACAGCAAACAAAACTGGTGAAAGTTACACTCCCATCACACATGCACTGTTCTAGTCTTGTCCCAATAACCACAAGTTAGCCAGGCAGTAGTGTGGGTGTAGCATTCGGTAGGAGTTCAGAGAACTGGCTTTGAACTCAAGGGGATCTAACAATGAACCCCAACAGAGTTTACACATCCAAACTCAAGTTGTTACCAATAATACCAGTCCTAGCTCTTAGTCGTTACTGTAAGAAACATTACATCAGAAAGCATTTCGAAAGGCTTGGCACAGAGGCTAAGCCTCACAAAAACATCAAAACCTATAATAACTTTGAGAATGAATTCTTCGCCCAATAATGAATCCAATATGGAACAAAACCTGACTTTCTGACAACATTAGAAACTTACCATCACTGGCCCCATCTTCTAGACCCAAAATATCCCCGTTCCAAAGCCTCTACATTCTAGAACCGTGTCCATTATCCCTATGTGATTCAGAGTGTGTCTTCACTTCATTTGACACATCGCTTCCATTGGAACTCCAAGTTACGTCAGTCAACACACTGTTACTCTTCGAAGTGAGAGTTTCTGACAATGAAAAAAGAAAACACATCAGTATGTCAGCCACTGTGGTCATTTATCTAAAGGAAATTGTAAGCATGCTACTTGCCACAATCACAAAGATACAAAACTCTGACAATACTGAAAGCAATGTCTTATGTCCAATCCTCTTGCCTCAAGTTTGAAGAACAACCTAAGATTCTTTGAGTTAAGGCCAAGTTACAACAAGAAAAAAAAGGAGAACTGGCTGAGATAGATTATCAATTGATAGTAGAAATGAAAGATCTCCGTGAGTGAGATCCCAGGGGAAAGAAGGAGCCATCCAAGAAGGAGGTACCTTCTTTCTCTGAATGCTGGAGAGAAATTCCGCTTGAAGGATGGCCTTATCTAAACAAGGGCAGAGTTTGTGAACTCCAGAGGCATCCATACCCTTAGCAGCTCGTCACAAGAGCCTCGGCTGATCACTGACATCATAAATAAGAGTGTCAATTGTTAAATCAACAACAGAAGTCACTGTGCACTTGCTCCTCCTGTAGGACCTCTGTCCTTAACGTGGTGTACTATGAGAATTCACGGTAACACTAGCCTTCAAACATTACTTTCCACTTTGCATGTCAGTGTGGGTGCAAGCTGTGAAAATCTTTACTGAGTATAGAGTTGGTCTCTATATAAAGATAATTAAAAATGAATCTTCATGAAGAATGGGATGTGAGAGGGAGTAGGGGGTGGGGTGGTTTGGGGGTGGGAGGGCAGGTAGGTGGGAAGAACAGCTACAATCTGAAAGCTGTACTTATGTAATTTATCTAGTAAATAAAAGCTTTCTATAAAAATAGATACTAGATATTAATAAATAGAGCACAGATATAATAACAATAATAATAACAATAATAATAATAGAAAGAATCAAAACAGACTGAATGCTCCAACATGGGAAGTATTGCATATAGCAGCCTCCCAGAATGACAATGACCTCAAATAACACCCTGGCTCAGAATCAACCCTGAAGACATTCTGATGTGGCTAAAACACCTATGAGAGCATGTCAGGCATGGGAAGACAAAACACTGTGGCACACAGGGTTCCCCATGAAGCACTTCTGTGGGTAGACCCCAAGAGAAAGAAGTGGTCATCCACAAAGGATACACTTTATTCAGAAGGCACAAAAGAACTTCCTCTTCCCCGTGGCCCTGTCTAAATATGGAAGGAGTCAGTGGATTCCACAGGCTTCCACAGCTGAGGCAGCTCAGGTCAAGATCCTCAGGTGTTCGCTGATGTGCTAATTCTGAAATTCTCAACAGGGGTCACTGTGCACTGACTTCCCATGCAGGACCTCTCTGCTCAAAGAGTTGAGGTATGTGAGTTAACAGTACCACTTGGTCACAAAGATCTACCACACTTTCACGTGAATGACACCATCTATGGATTATAAGCTAGAAGAATGTCTCATGCTCGCAAAAGTCACACCGCCCTTGGGTTCTTCTCCAAAGTTAACTCACTCCACCGCAACAGATACTATAGACATACCTAAGTCAAATCTCAGAAAGCCTTACTTTCATTGAATTCAAAAGCACTTTCATCTCTTGTTTGTTGTAAAAACAAGCCTGCCGGTGTTCTAGTGCATAGTAGGTTAATAATACTTCACCAAACATACAGTCTTTTCTCAAAAGCTAGAAGAAAGACTTCTGAATGTACATACTACAAAGAAACCTTGAATAGGGAAGCGGTGGATGCGGATGACCTAATATGATCATTTAAATGTATGCATGTAGGGCAATATTACATTATACCACATCAATATGTACAGCTACTCTTTGTCAACAAATAGAGAAACACATCAAAAAGGAAATACATCATTGTTCAGTGAAATGCATCTCCAAATGCTCACTCTTTTTCATAGAAGTATATGCCATTCCAAAGTTTCCAAATACGTATAGTATTCAGCCCGTCATGTTTTGTTAATAAGTTCTAGGTAAATTCTACTCCTGTCAGAGAAGATGCCCCTAAAGGAGACAGAGGAGGAAGAGAGGTGGGAGGGCTGCTGTGAAGTTAGGTATGGTGGGAGAATCACTATGTTCCGAAAGCCGTGTTTAGGAAATGCATCAAGTTGGTATAGCTTCCATAAAAGGTGTCTGGGAAAAACTGGAAATAAAATAATCCAGGATTCCATGGCTGGCTGTGCACTGTGTAGAGAAAATCAGTGTCTACAGGGGCTCTTTGCTGTACACCCAGGGCAACGCTCTTTCCGTCTTTTCTCTAGAAGATCCCACTTGGGAAGAAATTATGGACATCTAGTAGTCTATTTTCCTGTCTCGTCTAGTAGTAGAGGGTGCACTGCGCTTCCAACAAATCCAAGGCTGATGCTTGCTTTTGTGGAGTGGGAAGTAAGGGTGTGACAGTCAAGGGATACTCTTAACAAAAGAAACATGGGTTGAGAAGGAATTTAGCCTAATGGCTTAGATGCTTTGATGGTGAGTTCCGATGCCCATTTCTCATATCAGAGTACCTGGTTTTGATACTCATCTCTGGAGCCTAACTCCAGTTTCTTACTAAAATACCTCTGGGGAAACAATGGTTCCTATAACAAGTTCCATGCTATTCACATGGGCGACCTGGGTGGAATTGCCAGTTCCCAGTTGCAGTCTGGCACATCTCAAGGCACTTGCAGGACTGGGAAGTGAATTAGCAGTTGGGAGCTCCTCTCCTCTCTCTCTGTCTCTGTTCCTTTATAATGTTAAGATGGGAAGCGTGGCAAAGGCCCTGCCAACTCGGAAACAAAATGCGTTAGTTATAAATGAAAAGGCTGTTATATTCAGCCACACACAAACCTTAATTCATGCATGGCAAACCAAGATAAAGGAAAAACAAATACCAACTAGGAAAGTGTAGGTGGTCTGCCTAGTATATCAAAACGAAAGAAAGCTAACGTACACATTGTTCTTGGAAACGAGGGAGAAATGGCCAACATTCCAACAGAAAGATGGGCAAAGGACAAGGACAGCTGACAGGAAAAGGGACACAAGTGGCTTTTCTTCCAATGGAAAGAGCGCCACCTTTCTCCTGTGCAGGGCAATGCAAATAGAAACTGCACATCTCTCATTTGGCTACAATTCAAGTACTTGGCAGCATATATTGGAATAAGAAGACACTCCTCGAGGAGTGGTAATGAACATGCGAAACCATGCAACCTCTATCAAAGGGGAATCTAGCAATAGAGTTCTACAGTAGATCTGCCATTTGCACTGGCACTGTCACTTCTGGGAGTTAACTCCACAAGTATAGGGGCATATGTGGTTTCTGTGTTTGTGTTGCTAACACTCAATGCCTGAGACTGGATAATCTGTGAAGACCAGAAATTTATAGTTCTCACACCTAGAGCGCCTGGGAAGTCCAACATCAGGGCATCAGCATGCTTTGTCTGATGAAGGTCTTACTATTGCATTGTCACATGGTGCAAGGCTGAAGGCAGAAGGGCCAGAGAGCAAATCAGCTGAACACCACATGGAGCCTGTTTGACAGGGACCTCAATCCCCGGTTTCAGTAAGGCCCAGCCACGACCGTTGTGGGTATTTGGAGAGTGAATTAGTGGATAGAGATTCTCTCTCTCTCTGTTACTTTGCTTGTGTCTGTCAATGTGTGTGTGTGTGTGTGTGTGTGTTGTGTGTGTTTCCACATCTCAAGAAAACTGAACGAAGAATCCATCAAAGCCAACCATTATTCTACAGTGAATACTCTAAAATAGACAAAATTCACAGTCTGCTCAGTTCTTTAGAGGTGGACTAAATGCTGATATCATTTAAAGATGATGGTCCTCTTTCTAGAACACAGAAGGAAACAAACTCACCCAAAGCCTAATGACCCTCATTGTATTTTTATTTTTTAATATCTTTCCTGATTTCCTTGGAAGATTTCTGGGTTCATATTTCATATTTCTTGATTTAGTATAGAAAGGTAGAGTGACAGCGAGGGAAAGACAGAGTAGTTTCCATTCCCTGGTTCACTTCCCAAATCCTGCAACAGCCAGGGCTGGCTGGACTAAGCCAAAGCCAGGAGCCAGCACTTCAATCTGGGTCTTGGAATTGTGTGGCATTTTGTCATCCGTTGGGGCATAGTCTGTTTCACAGGTGCATCTGCAGGCTCTTCTATCAGAAGCACAGAGGAACAAGGACTCCAAAAGGGGATATGAATGCCCCTTGTGGTACTTTAATCACTGGACCAGATGCCCACCACAAGAGTGATGATTTATTCCAGTCGATGTCTGCTAAGTCCTTTGTATGAGAGCAAATTAGGAAAAGCAAGCAAAAGGAGAGAAGTCACTTTCCCAAAACTGGCTTAACGCACAGCATCACAATGTTCACCCACAACTTCACTTCAACAATGGCCAAGGGCAAGGACAGACATTTCTCCAAAGACGAACAGCACAAGAGCTATATTGAAAGGACACACTATTATTGGTCATTGGCCATCGCAAATCAAGTCTGCAAGGAGATAGATACCCCTTCCAAACCACCTCGAGGCTATTCAAATAACCATGAACCTGCAGTTGCATTCTCAACGAGCTATCTAAAAGAACCGGAAACAAGTTTGAAAAATATTTACCCAGAAGACTTCACAGGATTCACACTAGCCAAAACACAACCACAGCTCCAGTGTCCATCAGTAGATGAATGAATAAACACAATATGGTCTACTCGTATGATGGAATTCAGCATGAAGTAGAATACAAGTACTGATACGGGCTACCGCATAGGCAAAACTTGAAACCATGGTGCAAGTTGAGGGAATCCAGATACAGCAGAGAATAGTTTATAATGCTAGCTCTATGAAACATCTAGAGCATACTCACAGACCGAGAACTAATTGGCAGTTGCAATTGCTGGGGGAAGGGAGACTGGAAACTGGCTACTACTGGGTTTCGAGCTTGCTTTGCAGGTGATGTGATTCACTATTAGATGGTGGCCGAGGCGGTGGTGGGCAGGACTAAAGCTCTCAATAAACTTGCATACAGCCTTTTGGGAAAATTTTTCTGACTGCACCCACCAGTGAACTAGGGCCTCTCTGCTGCTATAGATTGGCTGGTCAAATTATTTTACTGTTTGAAAGGCAGAGTGCCAGAGAGACAGGCAGGGAGGAGGGAGACAGGGAGGTTGATCCAGTGAAACACACGAAAACCCCTTCAGCTGAAACCCCACAGTATCCACTGTGAACCAGACATGTCCTGTCCCCACAGCAAGTAGGAACAAAGTACAGCAGGTGGTATTGAACACACAGCAGGCCATCAGTACCTTTAGAGCACACCGCAAGTTGGGGGTGCACAGGATGTGTAGAAAATCACTCTCTAGGCATGACTGGTAGAAAGGGATACTTTGGTGACTTCAGTGGAAGAACATCTACCAGAGTTGACCAGGATTTCCTTCTCAAGAATTCTAGGTCTTGAATCCTCCCCCAGAGAATTATCAAAAGCGATGCATGAGAATCTACAAATTCGGTAAGACGATCAGGTTTCTCACAAGAAACTTTACAGGCCTGAAGCGTGTGAAAGCTTATCTTCACATAACTGAAGGAATAAACTTCCAACCAAAATGACATCTTCTTATGGACAAGTTAAGGGACAGCATCAGCATTAGACCTGCCTGACAGGGAAGCTCTATTGCCCTCTCCTGGAAGCAAATCGACACTACATGGCAGCAACACAGAACAACCAAAAAGTGGCAAAGCGCCCCAGGGTAAGAGAAAAGGAAAAGACACATACAGGATCTTCACTACCGCCATGGAATAGAAATCACTTTTACAACTTGGAATGAAATTTAAAGTAAAATCACAGAACTTGCAATGACTATACATACGGATCTCATGTGTATTTTGTAGCAAGTCATTTGGAACTACATTGCTTCTATGTGGATGAAGTGGAAGTCTAAACTAAATGTTTATAGGTGTGAATAGTTTATAGATTCCCATTGCAATGTGTCAGTAGATACCTATAGATGATGCACAAAAGAAAATGAGAGATAAGAAGTCATTAGGAGGGGCTGGCACTGTAGTATAGTAGGTTAAGCGCCCGCCTGCATCAATGGCATCGCATATGGGCACCAGTTTGAGGCCCGGCTGCTCCACTGCCTATCCAGCTCCCTGCTAATGGCCTGGGAAAGACGTACAGCCTGGAAAGACAGTCAGTGATGATTCAAATCCTTGGGTTCCTGCCACACAGGTTGTTGACCCAAATGGAGTCTGAGGCACTTTATTTGACTTAAGTTTTGGGGGACTGAACCAGCAGATGGAAAATCTCTGTGTCCCTGCCTTTCAAACAAATACATAGGAATTCTTTGAAAACAGAAAGCGCAATGGATGGCATGGCGACATCATAGGTCAAGGCACCTCCTGCAGTGCTGGCTTCCTGTATGGGTGCAGGTCTGAGTCCCGGCTGCTCCTCTCCTGATCCAGCTCTCTACTGGGCCCAGGGAAAGCAGTGGATGATGGCCCAAATGCTTGGGCTCTGGCACCCGGTTGGGAGACCCAGAGCAGGCTCCTGGCTGCTGGAATTGCATCGGCACAGCTCCAATCATTGCGGCCATCTAGGGACTGAATCAAGGGATGGAAGAACTCTATTATCTATCTATCTACCTATCTATCTATCTACCTACCTACCTACGTACCTACCTACCTATCTATCTCTGTCTGTCTTCTTCTGCCTCCCTGTAACACTGACTTGAAATTAAATAAATAAATCTTACAAATGTACCCAAATGACTCCTGGCCTCGTTCATGACTTTCTTAATTCCCCAGTCTTATCGCTTGAAGCAGGGAGGACTAGGGCTCTTCCTATTGCTTGGAGGACATGGAAAAGAAAGCAGCTCACCCAAAACTCTAGGGATTACAAGCTAAGTCTAATGCCAAGTCCCTCACTTGACTCCCTAGCGAGGAAAATGATTTCACCCATGTCCTCTGAGATTCTTTCATAAAACACCAAGCAAACCAGACCTGGAAGGAGTCTATTTCCTCAGGCATCCTTAGTATTGCACTCTTCTAAAGAGGCTGGACAATTGGAATGAGCTCAGACCTATTTTCAAATGGATGCCACTCTCTGTGGTCAGAATGAAGCTTCCTAGCCAGTATTTGATCCCCCAGCCCTAGTGATTTTCTGTGAGGTCTTTTGCTCTATCGATAAGGTGGCCTGTTTCTGGGGCCCTGCATGCTGAAGATGGGAGATCTGATGCCAATTTGGGGGCATGGCTTTCAGGTGAGCTCTCTCACCTTCTCCTGGAGTTCTTGGACATGGCTGCTATCATAGCCAGAGACACTGAACCCGTATTCGGGGAAGATGCGCTTTAAGCTGTGACCTCAACATCTCCCGAAGGGGCAGGATCCACGACTCAAGATGCAGTTTAGAGTCTGTTGGGTCCCTAACCTTGGCTTTTCATGGGTCTCCATACCTTGCTTGTTTCTTAGGGGTTTTCCCGAAGGAACATGCTAGAGTGTTTGGAAATGATACGAAAAGGAGGTTTGGGACCCAGCTGTCTGTCTGTCCGCAGGCTTAGGGCCCTGTCTACATTCAAGTCTCTTGAGGGAGCTGAGGAATGGCACTGTGTTTGTCTCCTTGTGTACAGTTAAGGGGATGATATTGTGGCAGCAGCCCAGAGGGGCCTTGGCATATCTTCTTAAGGGAAAGGCTCCACAGAATGGAACTTTGAAGATGTGACCTCACTTCCTTGGTGATAGAACTTACACTCTGATAGCAACAGTCCTTAGCGGCTCACTTGATGGGAGACGTTCAGGAGAAGACCATGTTCTCTCGTTGCTGCCAATCGTTGCCAGGCTCTGGCCTTTTCCGGCGCTTGAGACATTGGCTCCGCTCTCACACTGGGTGTCTGTGGCCTCTTACTGCAAGGCCACCCCAGGGAACAGAACAGCCCAGGAGGCAGCCCCAGGTAGCGGAACAGGCCCGTCCTGGCAGGGGATCACCTGTGACCCCATCTGGGTCTTCTTTGCCCCTCCCTTCACCATGACAGTGGCAGAAGAAGAGGGGCTCTTGCTGCCCAGCAACACGATTCACGTGTTGGAGCCTCCTGTGTCTTGCGTGTTCATACCCTATTTTGTGGACAGCTGGTTGGGCAAGTGGGTGTTGGGGGACCTCCTCTTGTCTTCTGGAGACCTCTCTGGCTGCACAAGGGTACAGAGGCCCTTACTTTCCCGACCTGGGTAACAGAATGCCTCATGGGGGGAATTATTCTCTGTGGGGACAGCCAAGCACGACACTGATGCCTCCGGTCTGGGCTGCCACACACTCTCTTTGCAGAGCTCCACACTCGAGTCCACAGACAGAGCATATGAGGAAGCCACAGGCATCGTCAATGGACACGTGAGTCAGGCCAACAACGTGGCTAATGCCGGTGTGGAGGGAGCGAGGGGCCCAGGAGTACCCACATGTTGGGGCACGAGATGACCACGGTGTGCCTAGAACCACATCCTGAAGGGAGGAACGCCCCTGGCTTTTGGCCTCGTGATCTCCCACTCAGTGACTGACCCCCATCCCACTCTCAAAGAAATCTCAGCCCCTTGGCAACTGGGTGTTGGGAAACTCCCTGTTCACACAAGCATCGTGTGTGGCCATGGTGCTGAATGTTTGCCCACCTAGTCCAAGAATCCTGTGCAGTCCTTAGTCAGCTCCACTGCCTTCCAGGTCTTCTCCAAGCTTTAGGACTCAGTGATCCTACCAGGAAGGTTTTCCCACACAAAAGGGCAGAGGGTTCAACCAAAAGGGTGAAGATACCACACAGGACTGGAGCCTGGCCCCCACCTGTTCTATTCCATGGGATGACATTGCCCCTGTGGCCACACTTGCATGGCTGCTGGGAAGCACTGGGATTCAGCTGCATTGCCACGGCAGCGGTGCTGTAGGACACAGACTCACTGTCTCTCACGGAGCACAGTCAGCTAGGCTGCTCAAAGCACAGGAGCCCAGGTTGGGCAGCTCTCCCAACAGGAGTCGCTGTTCCCATTTCTGGTGGCTGCATGTCAGGGCATGGCCAAGGTGATTTCTCAGGAGGGCTCATTGCCATCTCCATCCCCAGTTTCATTTCCTATGCTCCCCTGGGCTTCTCTGTGCCCCTGTCGCATCTGCCAATGAGCACAGCAAGGTAATGGGATGGGGCCCACGCCATTTCTGGGGGTAAGGTCAATCACCTCCTTGCGGACTACTGGCCCAACTGCAGCAGTCACACTCAAGTGCTCTGGTGTCAGAACAACCCCACGTGTGTGTTGGGGATGGGGGCCACAATTCGGCTCTGAAAAGGCAGTGATGCCCTGCTGAGGACAAACTCCAAGGACCAGGCTGGCTGGGGACTGGCTCTACACATGTGTCGTTGTAATGCCTCAAGTCAGGTCACTTGGCAGAACGCCTGTGGTCATTACGCCACAGGCAGACACCTCTGACTATGGCTCTTTTCAGGATCTAGCCTCCCCTGGGGCTTCATATCCTACTCCGCCCACTTGTTTCCATTCTGCAGTCTGGTGGCAAAGCAAATCACACAGTTGCCCTCATTTCTAGCTCCCCCAAGGGGCACGGAATCATCTTTCACTGCTGGCCCCCTCGCAGGACTTTCTCATCCCTCAGTCCCTGTTCAGCCTCTTGGCCCCAACTGGGGTTTTCTCCCAACCCGGGTGTCTGCTCCCCTGTGCTCCCTGGAACTGCCACTGACTCACGTCCTTTCTGGTCCTCCCTAGTATGGAAATGGGTCCATGCTCTACTTGGCAGAGGTCTGTGCCATGCGGACCCTACAGCCAGACACTAAAGAGATGCTGCTGGATGCCCTGGTCCCGGGCCCCCTGGGAAAAAGGATCTGCTACTTCAACACCTTCCTGTGTACATACAGCGACTTCTCCACCATTCCGTATTACTTAGACCAGATATTCGACAGGTGGGTAGCTGCCTTTCAGCACTGCGGTGATGCAGAGATGAATCTTACATGTTTTAGATGACCGAAGCGACTTAAGACATGGCGGGCATGGAACGGGTGCCTTTCTCTGTGGACAGGGCTACTGGCACACTGCGTCACACCTCTTGATTTCCTTTCTCTGCACCCTCACGAACCAATGTTTCTACTCAGGTGGGAACCGGCCATGTGCCTCTATGGTTGGAAAACCTCCCAGATGGCAATCCTGCTTTCCCCTTTTTCAAGAATCAGAAATGTTTTCTTTCACAGGCAGAGTTAGACTGAGAGAAAGAGAGAATGCGTCCTTCTATCTGCTGGGTCACTCCCCAAATGGCTGCAAAAAGCAGGGCTCTGGGAAGCCGGGCTGAGGAGCCTGAAGCTCTATCTGGCCCCCTCAGGGGTGCCAGGGGTCCAACTACTTAGGCCATCATCCGGCACTTCCCCAGGCTCATTAGCAGGGAGCTGGACACCAAGGACAACAGCCAAGACTTGAACTGGCCAACCCTGATATGGCTTGCCAGCATCACATGTGGGCAGGGGCATTGGAAGCTGCTATGCCTTCGTACCGGCCACATTTCCTACTTGTTCCAGCTGCTCCTGTCCTCGATATATGCACAGAACAGCTGCCCTCAGGGTTGGTAGCAGTTGCCCAGACCCCTCATCGACCTGGCAGGTCTACAAGGAATCATTCACTCTACACATATATGGGAAGCCCTTCCCTTGTGCACTTTTCCAGACACTTGCCACAAATCCAGTGAACAAAGCATTCAAGGGCCTCACAGTTGTGGGGAATCAGACCCTCACAGCCGAGATCCTATACAAGTCCTGTCCTGCAGCGGCAGAGCTGAGGCTTGCTGACCTCCTCTGGGAGTAGCTGCAACGTCCCCTACTCTGATCACAAGGAGAACCCCATGTCCCACTAAGATGCGGGGAGATTGGGGTGCAGATGTGGCCTTCTGTCACTCGAAAGAGTGGCAGGAAAATGAGGGCTGAGGCAAGGCAGAGGCAGACAGTAGGTGCAACTCCAACTTCTGGCCCCAGCACATGCAAAGGAAGTGCTGAAGAGCAGTGCTATGGATAGGAGCAGACACGTTCTGCAGAGGAGCGGGCATGTTGGGGCTCACAGACAACACCCACATAGCCATGCCCAGGGCAGTTGCTTCCAGCTTTGCCTACCCTCCCTGACCACCCAACCCAACCCACCATCCCATGAGCAACCTACTCCCAAGTCTGCTCAGAGCCAGAGCCTAGGGGCCTCCACCTGAGAAAACCATGGGAATGAATGGGAAGGCACTGAAAGGAACATGAGAAGGAAGCCATCCAAAGGAAAGCTACTGCCGGCAATGCCAGAATCCCTTGTGGGTGTTGGTTGGTGTCCCTGTTGTTGCAGTCCAGATTCAGGACCCTGCTCGGGGGTCTGGGAAAACCAGGGGAACATGGTCCAAGCATTTGGACCTCTGCCACCCATGTGGGAGACCTGGATGGAGCTCCTCACTCCCCGCATGAGCCTGGCCCAGTGCTGTCCACTGCCCATCCGGGGAGTCAAGCAGTGGATGCAAGACCTCTGCCCCGGTGTGTGTCTCTCCCTCTCTCTCTGTAACTCTTGGGATTCACAGTCAAGAAATCGCCTTGGAAAACAGCAAAGCATGGCATTGTCTTTAAGAAGCTAGAGTTCACCGGCAGGCTCCGTGCCCCACCCCACACAGGGAGTCCTGGAAGGGCAGCAAGCAGGGTAAGGTCAAGTCTGACTCTGCTGCCCACTCTCCTTCCCCAGGAACATGGCTTCCTGTTTGCAAAGCTGCAAAGCCAAGTACAAGGCCGAATTCTGCGATCGCACGGATCTCCCGCTTCTAAAGATGAAGGTCGGATCCAAGCAGGTCCGCTTGCCCAGAGGAGACCTGCAGACCCATGCGTGCTTTCTGCGTGTCAGGATGGCCTACCCAAATCCCACACAGGCAGAAGCAGTCGGTAAGATGCACTGCACTCCGCGAGATTCTCTCGGTGGGCTTTGGGGCTGGAGCCCCTTTAGAGGCAATGGGATCGCGCCTGGCTTTGGAGAGGCCATTGGAAAGTGCTTGATGTTGCTGACCCTTTCTCTTCTCCCAGCTCCTGCTCTATTTGCCAGGCTGCAGTCATGCCAAACACTGGCTTTAGAGCCAGATTCCCCACTGCTCACAGAGCTAGAACCTCTTCTGGAGACAGGATCCATTTCAAAACTGAGGCTGCCACCATGCACAGAATCAGCACCAAAGACAACTACCAAAGTCTCCTGCGCATGTCCGGGACCTGCAAACAACCAGCCTCGCAAGATGGCTAGCATCACCACATTCCCCGCCAAGCTGCTGGCGGAACAGTTCACACTGATGGACGCGGTGAGCAGCGGGCTTGTCTCGGCAGGGCCAGGCCCGAACACCCCTTTGGCACCAGCCTCCCCACAGCTGCCCCGACCAGAATCCAGTGGCCTGGCTGCAGTTCAGGCTTCAGGTCCCACCACCTATGTGACTGGACCAATGTCTTCACTCCCAAGGCTGCCTTTCTCCCATGGCTGGCAGAGAGGGCACCCAAACCACACCAGCTGCACAGTGACTCTGCAGATCAACTGACATGGGCCTGGCAGAAAGTAGGGCTGGATCTGACCCACAGGGTACTGGACGGGCCTAGGTGGAGGGCATCCAGGTCTACCCACTGCCTTCCCATCTGCCTGCGATGCCACAGCTGTCCTGGGTCCTAGCACACATATCCATATCAAACAGCAAGCACCTTGTTGGAGTTGCCACAGGGAGCAGCACTGGCACAGGGACAAGGACTCCAGGGCAGATGCTGTGAGAGCAGAAGGATGAGATACTGGGCGGGATGCCTGGGAGCACACACCTCTGTCTCTTTCCTCAAGGCTTGGGAGGGTTGGGATCTGGGCTGGCAGGAGCGAGGCGACCTCAGTGGCAGAACACATAGCCCAGCTGCTCCCATGTTGGGGAGCTGCATGCCAAACTACCTGAGCTGCAGCTTCGAGCACTGTCACTTGCCGGGGTGGCTGGGCTTCACTGCATTCGAGCTAGGCTGGCTGTGCCCATGGGATACCCTCTTGCCCCCAGGAGCTCTTCCAGAATGTGGTCCCCTATCAGTGCCACAGCTCCATCCGGATCCAGCAGAACAAGGAGGTCAATGCGCAGCTGCCCCCTACTGTTCTCGCTGTCATCATCCACTACCACCACGTGGCCCATTGTGTTACTACCACGTGCTTGGGGGACCCCAGCATGAAGGCAGAGGACAGGGCCCGCGTGGTGGAACACTGGATCAAGGTGGCCAAGGTAAGCTGAGGCTGTCCCAGGGGCTCCCTCTCTGCACGGCAGGGACGTGCCACTTTGCTTCCTCAGCTCTCAGGTGTACAGTCTGTGGTCACAGATCCTGCCCAATCCCTGGGCTCTTGGGATCCACGAGGTGGCCTGATCTCACTCACTTGTCCCAGAACTACATGCTCACTTCCCGCCTAGGCCCCTGACATGGGTTGAAACCAATCTAGCCCATGTGAGCGTGGCTCAAGGGGGTCCCATCACTGACCTGCTCTGGCTCCCTGGCCAACTCTCTGATGCATGAGGGGGATGTCAGCACAGCTGGCTGAGCCTGGCTCAGGTGGGGCTCCAAGCCACCTACCTGCCATTCATCCGCTCCCTGCCCTAGGAGTGCCTGGCTCTCCGGAACTACTGCTCGGTCCACACCATCCTCTGCGCTCTGCAGAGCCACCCGGTACGCCAGCTGAAAACAACGTGGGGAGAAGTCTCCAGGTGGGTGTGCATCCCTCAAAGCACCTGGTGGACCCGGGACTACCCTCGGGCCTAAGCACTAATCCTCCAAGACTCACAGAGGCTGGTATCCTGGGACACAGGGAGAGGCGTGGACTGCCGGGGGCAGGGGTGGGGAGCACCATCTTTCAGCGGCCCTGGGACATGAGGACTGGGTTTCTGCCTCAGGATGACATTTCCATTAGTCAGGCACATGTGGCTTCCAAACTACATACTTGCGCCTGTGCACCACGCAGCACTGGACCTGCCTGGGCACTCCAACTCTGTAAACACTCACACACACACACACACACACACACATACACACACACAATCAAAACAGAAGATACTACCAGGCAGGGTGGATCCTCTGATCTTTGTTCTTAAACCAAAGGGGTTTGATCCACCACCTCACCATTCCATCCAAATATCTCCTGGTTTTCCCCTCACAACAGAAAAAGTGCCAGGAAATTTCAGCGTCTTTGCACACAGGACAAAAAAGTCAACAGAGATGTGCCCATGAAGGTAAAGTGGGGGCTCAGGGACAGGGGTGAGGGCTTGGCAGGAGGGGAAGGGGTGTGGCTGTAAGGGCATCAGGGCAGAGGGGAGCTTTTGGTGTCACTGAAAGTGTGCTTGAAAAGAAAACCTGGGGTGTGCCTGCTAGGACAACAGGCCAAGAGAGGGCTGTGTTCACAGGTCGTGGGATGCAGTCGGGCTCAGAGGGCAATGGGAATGGGCTGCAGCAAGAGCAGCTTGGCTCTCAGAGGGGGCTGTGAGCACCCACAGGTCTCTGGCTCCCATGCTGTTCCTGCTTCCCCCAGGCTGTGAGGTGGATGCGGCAGCAAGGGCTTCCTTCCATCTGTGCTGGGGCCCTAGAGGTCCTTTGGAAACCAGGCCTGCTACAGGGTTCTCTGTTGCAGCCTTCCATGGGGAGGGCTGCCAAGCCTGCCCCACACATTGCACAGCTTGGGAATGCCAGGGGCTGAGCAGTCGAGTGGGATGCCAAGCATTGGGTCTTACTGGCTGCCCTGGGAGCAGAACTTCTGTCTTCTCGAGGAGAGAAGCAAGCAGCATGAGCCTGTCTCTCAGTCTGCACAGGGAGCCTCATGTGCATCCAGGGAGGCAGGGTATGGGGTGCTAGGCCTGGCTTCCTCTCAGGGACACGCTGAGGCACAGGTCAGTCAAAGGATCCTTAGCGCAAGGGGGACCTGAGGTGGGAGGGGAGGCCAGCACCCTCTCCAGCTGAGGAGCAGGCACAGGGAGGCGTGGTCAATCCCCCAAAGCCACCTTCCCAGTGGGAGCTGCATGAATCCATACAGAGCACCTTGTGGGAGGAGGGGAGTGCAGGGTGGGCATTATACCAATGGAAGTGAGCCAGACATGCAGGGCTCAAGGTGGTTTGCACAAATGTGGGCCGGTCAGGAAAGGACTATCTCCCTGAACGTGACCCTGACCCTGGCAGATGGCGATCTGCAGGTTGCCCGCCCGGGAGCAGAATCCCCAGAGAACACAGATGCGGCAGCGGCTGCAGAAGAAGGCAAGTGTGCCTGGGGAGGGGGGGGGGCAGGGGCTCCTGTCTCCCACTGGGGGCCCATGTCAAGGGAGCAGGGCCTTCTGCCTCCCTTGTTTGCCCACGCCCATCACCACAGTAGCTGAGAGACCCCAGTTGAGAGACCAGAGCTGAGGGCCTGAGCTGAAGGGCTCCCAGCAGACTTGGGCCTGAGCTGGGGCTGGCACCCCACAAGCTGACTTGTTATCATGCCATCAGGGCTCCCAGGGTTGTCCGATTCTAGAGGCAGTTGGCTGGATGCAGGGAGAATTGGGAAAGGCACTTTAGGGGCGGGGAGCTTCCCAATGGGGAATGTGGCCAGGGCTCCAGCAGCTGGGGTGGAGTGCATCTCAGGGGCCGGGCCTTGGTGGCACCTGAGAACAGCTGCTCACTACCACCACCACCTCATGGCACAGGGAGCCGTCCCCTTCCTTGGCACTTTCATCATGTATCTGGATAGGCTGGACATCGCCATGAAGGACTTCGTAGATGTGAGTGAACTTGCCATGGGTGGGGCAGGCTCCAGGACCCTGAGGCTTGGGGGGAGGGTCCTGGGCTGAGCTCTCAGCCCCCAGCTCCTTGCTGCCCATGTCTCCGGAGGCCTCACAAGCTGTCCCAGGGAGGAGGGCTCACCTGCATATCCCCTCTGAGTGCGGGAGCCTGCAACCAGGTGCCCACCCCTGTCCCCCAACGGTTGAAGCTGGATAGCCAGAGTCCCTGACTGCAAAGCTGCACAAGGTCTTGGCTGAGCCTGCTCAGCCTCTGAGTTGGGTGGCACCCAAGGGAAGGAGAGAAATTGGGCCCCTGTGAGGTCAGGCAGCACCCACATGCCTCAGTGCACCCATCCATTCCCAGGCCTCACTTTCCCTGCCTGCCATCAGACATGGTGGGGACAGCAGTTCCCTGAGCCTCAGCCACCATGTCCCCTTCTGCAGAGCTAACAGCCTGTCCCAGGGACACCTTCTTTTCCTTCCTCTTACCCAGAGGGGAGGGCCAGGGGCTAGTCACAGGCCAGGGGCTGTTCTGATGGACTCTGCCTTCCAGGGAAAAAACAACATGCTGAAAATGACAAAGGTGAGCAGCTCTGCCCTATCTTCCAGGCACAGAGGGGATGGAGGGGTCAGAGATGCCCTGGGCAGAAAGCCCAGGCTCCAGCCCATGCGTGTCTGTCTGCTCTCTCCACTGGGATGGATACACACAGAAGGAGGAGAGCATCCCTAGGGAGGCTGTGGCTAAGGGACTGGAATCCAGGAGAACTTCCTTCCTGGGCGAGGGGCTGTGTGTATGCTACTCAGAAGACAGCTTGGAGCCTGGAAGGGATGGCCAGGGAAGGCTTCTCTAGCTAAAAGACCCAGAGGCCAGCCCCCTGCCCCTGCCACAGTCTGCCCCTCCAGCAGTCCCAGTGCAGGCCTGTCAGCATCCTCTCTGCCCCTCTTGCCCCAGGAGATAAAAGTTCTCCAAGAAATGCAGCGGCTCCAGGTGGCAGCCAGTCAATATACTTTGCTGCGCGACACAGAGTTTGCACTGTGGTTCCAATCCATGGAGAGGCTCAGTGACACTAAGAGGTGAGTGCTGGGCAGGGATTGCGGGATGTCCAGGGTGGCAGATGGGGAAGGTTCTCCTGTTGTGCACTGAGGAGAGGGCTACCCATGGCTCCTTGGTCAGCAGAGGGCCTTACCCATGGGCAGTGCGGGGCTCCAGGACTGCGGCTGCAGGGCGGGCCCTGGAGGGAGCCTGAGATGAGCAAGAGTGCACTCATGGCTGCTTCTGTGTCCTGCAGCTACAACCTGTCCTGCCTACTCCAGCCCCTCTGCTAGAATGTCCACCTCATCCTCAAGGCCAAGAACATCAGGCCTTGGAGAACATCAGCATGACTGAGTCCCCCATGCAGGCAGAGAGTGGGGGCTGCAGAGTTCATCTGTGGGCTCGGGGACTGCACCGTGACACTCGCTCCGTTCCCCGCCGACCAAGCAACAACCCAGTGCCTGGGAGACTGGCCTCCCTCTCTCAGATGGGTGGTCACATCATCACCAATTTCACGGATTCCTCCTAGATTTTCCTATGTATATAGTTCACCATGATTAGTACCAGTTGGTTAGGCCTTTCATTAAAGTAGTATACATGGTAGACCATGAGTGTCCTTCTTCCTCTTTATCCCTTCCCTGCCCTGCTAATTAGAGACCATTCTCTAGATCCACAGACAAAGACATTCATGCAGATTCGAGAGGGGTGTGTCTCCCCATGCAAGGATGCCACACCATGAGTGCTCTTTCAGTTCTGAGGCTCCTACATGGAGCCCCATGCTGTCTCGTGGAGAGAGTCCCTCAGGGTCTGTTCTGAAGCGCAATTCATACATCCATCGGTATCTGGCGAGAACAACGCTCTCACTGCTTCTACACTTGCTCCCACGAGCTTTGGGAGTTTGCTGCTTAAAGCCCTTTAGGCTCAGATGGTGGTCCCCTCTATACAGTGTTTTCCAAATGATGTGTGTCACCAGTGACCAGCAAAATGTCCCAAGAACACAACTCAGCCCTAGTCACTAGAGAGAATTCCCTGTGAGATTCAGTGGGAAATGCACATAATAAAAGTGCACAATCTTGGGAAGCCAACACTGACAAAAATTTCATCGATGTATACATATATATACACAGAGATTTGTATGTATTCAGGTGAAGTATCCACCTGCAGCAAAGGCATCCCACATGGGTGCCCGTTTGAGTCCCAGCTGCTCTGCTTCCTACCCAGCTCCCTGCTAATGGCCAGGGAGAGACATACAGCCTGGGAGACAGGAAGTGATATTTCAAACACCTGGGTCCCTGCCCCGCAGGTTGGAGACACATGCTGCGTTGGAGACACTGTACTTGACTCAAGTATTTGGGGACCGAACCAGCAGCTGGAACACCTCTGTGTCTCTGCCTTCCAACCAATGAGTCAGAATTCTTTCAAACATGAAAGCACAGGGGCTGCCACTGTGGCATAGCAGGGAAAGGTGATGCCTACAGTGCCGACATCCCATGGGGCCGCCTGTTCGAGGCCCGGCTGCTCCTCTTCTGATCCAGTACTCTGCTATGGCCTGGGAAAGCAGTAGGGTTTGGCACAAATGGTTTGGCCCCTGCACACTTGTAGGCTTTCGATCGGCTCACTCCCAGCCATTGCAGCCATTTGCAGAGGGAACCTGCAGATTGGAGGTCACTCTCTCACTCTCCCAGCCTCCCTGTCACTCTGCCTTTAATAAATATATCTTGAAAACAATTAAAATACAAATAATGTACTAAAGGAGTAACTTGAGCCAAGAAAACCAAAGATCGGTCTAGTGGTCATGGTAAAACACTACCACAGAAACCACAGGTGCTCTAAATATATGCCATGATCATGGGAAAGATATCTCATGTTCCTATTTAGACAAATGAACAGACATTGGACAATGTATGCCGAAACTGCGAAAATGTACAGTTTATACTGATATGGATTTGCCTTCTGGAAGCCTGGGATTCTAGGACAGGGTAGGAAGAGAGAACACCGAGTAGGAGCCCCAGTCAAAACCTGCCCTTTGAATAGCTAGAGCTCTCCAAGAAGAGCACAACTTCCATAGCTTGTCCATGTTAGGTGAATCTACTGGGAGACGAGCATGGGGAATTGATGACACAGCTTCCTCTCCTTTCCCTATAGCCCTGAGATGCCTCTACACCACATCTCCAGTGT
Source organism: Oryctolagus cuniculus (assembly GCF_051225735.1). Taxonomy (NCBI): domain Eukaryota; kingdom Metazoa; phylum Chordata; class Mammalia; order Lagomorpha; family Leporidae; genus Oryctolagus; species Oryctolagus cuniculus. The sequence goes on from NC_142872.1 coordinate 71,403,330, forward strand.
CCTACAGATGAGCAAACCTGGGGGTGGTCCTGGCGACACCTAGAACCCCACAGATCCAAAACACTTGACAAACGCTAAGCAGAAAAACATACCAAAGCACGTCCCAATTAACTGCTGAAAACCACTAGCAACACCAAAACCTTCAAAGATCAAAAATGAGAAGCTTCAGCCTGACTCACAAAATCCTTGAGCTGAAAGACAATGCATCAGTGCCTTCAGAACTTGGGAAAAACCATTTCCAACCTAAAAGTACATACATGTTTTCAATCCTACATTACAGGACAGTAAGATCAAAGCATAGTTAGAGATGCCAAGCATCAAAAATGCTTCTGTATGCCATTGCTCAGAACCTGCCAGAAGATGTGCTCCAGAAAATCAAGGGTGGAGGGGCCTGCACCCTAGCTCACTTGGTTATTCCTCTGCCTGCGGTGCCGGCTTCCCATATGTATGCTGGGTTCTAGTCCCGGTTGCCCTCTTCCAGTCCAGCTCTCTGCTGTGGCCCGGGAGGGCAGTGAAGAATGGCCCAAGTGCTTGGGCCCTGCACCCGCATGGGAGACCTGGAAGAAGCACCTGGCTCCTGGCTTCAGATCAGCACAGCGCAGGCCATGGGGGCCATTTGGGGAGTGAACCAACAGAAGGAAGACCTTTCTCTCTGTCTCTGTCTCTCTCACTGTCGATAACTCTACCTGTCAACTAAATAAATATAAATAAATACATAAAATTTTTTACAAAATCAAGCATGGAAAAAAAAACTCTGAGGAAAACATGAAATGCAAGATCAAGGAGCACCATCAGCAAAGAAGTGAACACATTCCTAGAATGATGGGGAACAGAAACCCCAGGGTGACAACATCCACAAAGAGAAAAGCATCTTGAATCCACATTGGAGCAACTAGGAGGTGGTAGGGAAACATTCACCAAGAAAATGAAACTGAGAGAAAGTCTGTTAAGTATAGAAATGTTTATGAGACTGTAAGACAATGAAGAAATATGAGGATTCTATGAATGTTCAGCAAAATGACCTAAGAAAGGGTCAATATGGGGAGCAGGTGTTTCACGCATTGGTCAAGATGCCACTTGGGGATGCATACACCCCAGGGCAGAGGGCATGGGTTTGAGTCCTGGCTCCAATTCAGATTCCACCTTCTTGCTCATGTGCACCCAGAGAGGTGGTCAGAGAAGCCTCAAGTACCTGGAGCCCTGGCACACGAGTGCTAGACCCAAATGCAGTTTCAGGCTCCTGGATTCAGCCTGACCCAGCCCTTGGCTGCTGCGAGCATTCAGGGAATGAACCCAGCAGATGGACAATCTCTGGGCCCCACTGCCTTTCACACCAATACGTTTTTTTAAAAAATCCAAGTAACACAACTCATTGTTCAAGAGCATCATGATAATTAGCACTGGTCTTGATGATCAAGATTCCTTATGGAATTACAATGATGTAAATGCTGCATTCTCAACTAAGCAAACCCTGACATATCTGTACTAGGGCCCTGGAGGGACAACCAAAGTTCATTGCCTAGTTGGCAGTGGAGAGTCAGGGGGGAGAGAGCTCCATATTTCCCCATGTTGAGAAGCACAGCACCAGCATGTGAGTTAAGGACCAAGGTGTGGAGCTCAAAAGAAAGCTCTGAGAGTGAAAAGGATGATCCCTGAGAAGGAACGGTGGGAGAAACACCAAAAGGCCTTGATGAACATATGTTATAAAAGAATAGGAGTTTCTGAAACGATCCATTCTTACCTTGGCAAACTCAGAGAGCCTGTCATCACTCGTCAAAGACTGCCGACTTGCACAAGAAGCACAGTCTGAGGGACCCACGGCACCCTTGCCATCTTCAAGCTCGTTACATTCACCAGCACCTTCCCTGTCCCTGTCGAGCTCCCAGTCAGGGAAATGCAATTCACCTAAAAAGGCACAAGTTGCAACTTACTTCATTTCAAATCATTAAATGGTTTACAACTATTTGTATTCTCAGTAGTTAGTATAGCCCTGTTCCTGAATAAAGGTTAAAACTACATTCAGACAGTGAAAAAGTTATCCCTGGCCTCTTTTCTAGTCACTTGGTTTCTCGCATCTCTTAACCCCACCCAATCAAAGTTAACTACATTTGCTAGCTCTTGGATACCCTTGCCGAGTCTCCATTGCCTGTGCAAGTAACTAGCTAACTGTGCATGTTGTATTTACCTCCTTTCGTACAAACCATGATCTTTTTCACTTCACATCATTAAGGTGATTTTCCTTACCACTAAACAGGGAATGCCCTCAGTCCCAAATGTCCTTGTAAAAGGAGGATATTTTCAGCTCAGAAGACCCAGCAGATATCAAAGGAAATAACTCAGCCAAGTGCAAAAGCAAAAAGAATATTGGCCATCTTCTAGAGAGGCTGTCTGTACAAACCTAACTTGTTCATATTAAGCGTAAGTCGCTAATAGGAACGGTGAGGATGAAAAGTTACCACTTCCTCGACCTTGCGGCACCGGCACACCGGGTTCTAGTCCCGGTTGGGGCGCCGGATTCTGTCCCGGTTGGCCCTCTTCCAGGCCAGCTCTCTGCTATGGCCAGGGAGTGCAGTGGAGGATGACCCAGGTGCTTGGGCCTTGCACCCCATGGGAGACCAGGAAAAGCACCTGGATCCTGGCTCCTGCCATCGGATCAGCGCGGTGCGCCGGCTGCAGCGGCGGCCATTGGAGGGTGAACCAACGGCAAAGGAGGACCTTTCTCTCTCTGTCTCTCTCTCTCACTGTCCACTCTGCCTGTCAAAAAAAAAAAAAAAAAGAAAAAGAAAAGTTACCAGCTTACTTTGAGTGCATTAAGATGTCTAAATAGTCTAGTTAAGCTATCTCTTTTAAGATTTGGAAAAGTACATGATTTCTACAATTCTTGTCTGTGTCTATCAACTGGGGTGTGTCCTTCAGGGGATGCCTCACCTCAGAAGACCTCTTTGGGAGTGTCCATGGGGACTGATGCTGTCACTGTAATGTACTGGGGAGACGTTGGAGAAACTCTAAAACTTTCTGCAACACACAGGAACGTCCTCCTCCTCACGACAGAGGTATCTGGACCCAAGCGATAACAGTGCCAAGACTGAGAAACCCTATTTTCAACTGTCTAAACCATGAGGCAACACAAACTACTCACAGCAAACAAAACTGGTGAAAGTTACACTCCCATCACACATGCACTGTTCTAGTCTTGTCCCAATAACCACAAGTTAGCCAGGCAGTAGTGTGGGTGTAGCATTCAGTAGGAGTTCAGAGAACTGGCTTTGAACTCAAGGGGATCTAACAATGAACCCCAACAGAGTTTACACATCCAAACTCAAGTTGTTACCAATAATACCAGTCCTAGCTCTTAGTCGTTACTGTAAGAAACATTACATCAGAAAGCATTTCGAAAGGCTTGGCACAGAGGCTAAGCCTCACAAAAACATCAAAACCTATAATAACTTTGAGAATGAATTCTTCGCCCAATAATGAATCCAATATGGAACAAAACCTGACTTTCTGACAACATTAGAAACTTACCATCACTGGCCCCATCTTCTAGACCCAAAATATCCCCGTTCCAAAGCCTCTACATTCTAGAACCGTGTCCATTATCCCTATGTGATTCAGAGTGTGTCTTCACTTCATTTGACACATCGCTTCCATTGGAACTCCAAGTTACGTCAGTCAACACACTGTTACTCTTCGAAGTGAGAGTTTCTGACAATGAAAAAAGAAAACACATCAGTATGTCAGCCACTGTGGTCATTTATCTAAAGGAAATTGTAAGCATGCTACTTGCCACAATCACAAAGATACAAAACTCTGACAATACTGAAAGCAATGTCTTATGTCCAATCCTCTTGCCTCAAGTTTGAAGAACAACCTAAGATTCTTTGAGTTAAGGCCAAGTTACAACAAGAAAAAAAAGGAGAACTGGCTGAGATAGATTATCAATTGATAGTAGAAATGAAAGATCTCCGTGAGTGAGATCCCAGGGGAAAGAAGGAGCCATCCAAGAAGGAGGTACCTTCTTTCTCTGAATGCTGGAGAGAAATTCCGCTTGAAGGATGGCCTTATCTAAACAAGGGCAGAGTTTGTGAACTCAAGAGGCATCCATACCCTTAGCAGCTCGTCACAAGAGCCTCGGCTGATCACTGACATCATAAATAAGAGTGTCAATTGTTAAATCAACAACAGAAGTCACTGTGCACTTGCTCCTCCTGTAGGACCTCTGTCCTTAACGTGGTGTACTATGAGAATTCACGGTAAAACTAGCCTTCAAACATTACTTTCCACTTTGCATGTCAGTGTGGGTGCAAGCTGTGAAAATCTTTACTGAGTATAGAGTTGGTCTCTATATAAAGATAATTAAAAATGAATCTTCATGAAGAATGGGATGCGAGAGGGAGTAGGGGGTGGGGTGGTTTGGGGGTGGGAGGGCAGGTAGGTGGGAAGAACAGCTACAATCTGAAAGCTGTACTTATGTAATTTATCTAGTAAATAAAAGCTTTCTATAAAAATAGATACTAGATATTAATAAATAGAGCACAGATATAATAACAATAATAATAACAATAATAATAATAGAAAGAATCAAAACAGACTGAATGCTCCAACATGGGAAGTATTGCATATAGCAGCCTCCCAGAATGACAATGACCTCAAATAACACCCTGGCTCAGAATCAACCCTGAAGACATTCTGATGTGGCTAAAACACCTATGAGAGCATGTCAGGCATGGGAAGACAAAACACTGTGGCACACAGGGTTCCCCATGAAGCACTTCTGTGGGTAGACCCCAAGAGAAAGAAGTGGTCATCCACAAAGGATACACTTTATTCAGAAGGCACAAAAGAACTTCCTCTTCCCCGTGGCCCTGTCTAAATATGGAAGGAGTCAGTGGATTCCACAGGCTTCCACAGCTGAGGCAGCTCAGGTCAAGATCCTCAGGTGATCGCTGATGTGCTAATTCTGAAATTCTCAACAGGGGTCACTGTGCACTGACTTCCCATGCAGGACCTCTCTGCTCAAAGAGTTGAGGTATGTGAGTTAACAGTACCACTTGGTCACAAAGATCTACCACACTTTCACGTGAATGACACCATCTATGGATTATAAGCTAGAAGAATGTCTCATGCTCGCAAAAGTCACACCGCCCTTGGGTTCTTCTCCAAAGTTAACTCACTCCACCGCAACAGATACTATAGACATACCTAAGTCAAATCTCAGAAAGCCTTACTTTCATTGAATTCAAAAGCACTTTCATCTCTTGTTTGTTGTAAAAACAAGCCTGCCGGTGTTCTAGTGCATAGTAGGGTAATAATACTTCACCAAACATACAGTCTTTTCTCAAAAGCTAGAAGAAAGACTTCTGAATGTACATACTACAAAGAAACCTTGAATAGGGAAGCGGTGGATGCGGATGACCTAATATGATCATTTAAATGTATGCATGTAGGGCAATATTACATTATACCACATCAATATGTACAGCTACTCTTTGTCAACAAATAGAGAAACACATCAAAAAGGAAATACATCATTGTTCAGTGAAATGCATCTCCAAATGCTCACTCTTTTTCATAGAAGTATATGCCATTCCAAAGTTTCCAAATACGTATAGTATTCAGCCCGTCATGTTTTGTTAATAAGTTCTAGGTAAATTCTACTCCTGTCAGAGAAGATGCCCCTAAAGGAGACAGAGGCGGAAGAGAGGTGGGAGGGCTGCTGTGAAGTTAGGTATGGTGGGAGAATCACTATGTTCCGAAAGCCGTGTTTAGGAAATGCATCAAGTTGGTATAGCTTCCATAAAAGGTGTCTGGGAAAAACTGGAAATAAAATAATCCAGGATTCCATGGCTGGCTGTGCACTGTGTAGAGAAAATCAGTGTCTAGAGGGGCTCTTTGCTGTACACCCAGGGCAACGCTCTTTCCGTCTTTTCTCTAGAAGATCCCACTTGGGAAGAAATTATGGACATCTAGTAGTCTATTTTCCTGTCTCGTCTAGTAGTAGAGGGTGCACTGCGCTCCCAACAAATCCAAGGCTGATGCTTGCTTTTGTGGAGTGGGAAGTAAGGGTGTGACAGTCAAGGGATACTCTTAACAAAAGAAACATGGGTTGAGAAGGAATTTAGCCTAATGGCTTAGATGCTTTGATGGTGAGTTCCGATGCCCATTTCTCATATCAGAGTACCTGGTTTTGATACTCATCTCTGGAGCCTAACTCCAGTTTCTTACTAAAATACCTCTGGGGAAACAATGGTTCCTATAACAAGTTCCATGCTATTCACATGGGCGACCTGGGTGGAATTGCCAGTTCCCAGTTGCAGTCTGGCACATCTCAAGGCACTTGCAGGACTGGGAAGTGAATTAGCAGTTGGGAGCTCCTCTCCTCTCTCTCTGTCTCTGTTCCTTTATAATGTTAAGATGGGAAGCGTGGCAAAGGCCCTGCCAACTCGGAAACAAAATGCGTTAGTTATAAATGAAAAGGCTGTTATATTCAGCCACACACAAACCTTAATTCATGCATGGCAAACCAAGATAAAGGAAAAACAAATACCAACTAGGAAAGTGTAGGTGGTCTGCCTAGTATATCAAAATGAAAGAAACCTAACGTACACATTGTTCTTGGAAACGAGGGAGAAATGGCCAACATTCCAACAGAAAGATGGGCAAAGGACAAGGACAGTTGACAGGAAAAGGGACACAAGTGGCTTTTCTTCCAATGGAAAGAGCGCCACCTTTCTCCTGTGCAGGGCAATGCAAATAGAAACTGCACATCTCTCATTTGGCTACAATTCAAGTACTTGGCAGCATATATTGGAATAAGAAGACACTCCTCGAGGAGTGGTAATGAACATGCGAAACCATGCGACCTCTATCAAAGGGGAATCTAGCAATAGAGTTCTACAGTAGATCTGCCATTTGCACTGGCACTCTCACTTCTGGGAGTTAACTCCACAAGTATAGGGGCATATGTGGTTTCTGTGTTTGTGTTGCTAACACTCAATGCCTGAGACTGGATAATCTGTGAAGACCAGAAATTTATAGTTCTCACACCTAGAGCGCCTGGGAAGTCCAACATCAGGGCATCAGCATGCTTTGTCTGATGAAGGTCTTACTATTGCATTGTCACATGGTGCAAGGCTGAAGGCAGAAGGGCCAGAGAGCAAATCAGCTGAACACCACATGGAGCCTGTTTGACAGGGACCTCAATCCCCGGTTTCAGTAAGGCCCAGCCACGACCGTTGTGGGTATTTGGAGAGTGAATTAGTGGATAGAGATTCTCTCTCTCTCCGTTACTTTGCTTGTGTCTGTCAATGTGTGTGTGTGTGTGTGTGTTGTGTGTGTTTCCACATCTCAAGAAAACTGAACGAAGAATCCATCAAAGCCAACCATTATTCTACAGTGAATACTCTAAAATAGACAAAATTCACAGTCTGCTCAGTTCTTTAGAGGTGGACTAAATGCTGATATCATTTAAAGATGATGGTCCTCTTTCTAGAACACAGAAGGAAACAAACTCACCCAAAGCCTAATGACCCTCATTGTATTTTTATTTTTTAATATCTTTCCTGATTTACTTGGAAGATTTCTGGGTTCATATTTCATATTTCTTGATTTAGTATAGAAAGGTAGAGTGACAGCGAGGGAAAGACAGAGTAGTTTCCATTCCCTGGTTCACTTCCCAAATCCTGCAACAGCCAGGGCTGGCTGGACTAAGCCAAAGCCAGGAGCCAGCACTTCAATCTGGGTCTTGGAATTGTGTGGCATTTTGTCATCCGTTGGGGCATAGTCTGTTTCACAGGTGCATCTGCAGGCTCTTCTATCAGAAGCACAGAGGAACAAGGACTCCAAAAGGGGATATGAATGCCCCTTGTGGTACTTTAATCACTGGACCAGATGCCCACCACAAGAGTGATGATTTATTCCAGCCGATGTCTGCTAAGTCCTTTGTATGAGAGCAAATTAGGAAAAGCAAGCAAAAGGAGAGAAGTCACTTTCCCAAAACTGGCTTAACGCACAGCATCACAATGTTCACCCACAACTTCACTTCAACAATGGCCAAGGGCAAGGACAGACATTTCTCCAAAGACGAACAGCACAAGAGCTATATTGAAAGGACACACTATTATTGGTCATTGGCCATCACAAATCAAGTCTGCAAGGAGATAGATACCCCTTCCAAACCACCTCGAGGCTATTCAAATTACCATGAACCTGCTGTTGCATTCTCAACGAGCTATCTAAAAGAACCGGAAACAAGTTTGAAAAATATTTACCCAGAAGACTTCACAGGATTCACACTAGCCAAAACACAACCACAGCTCCAGTGTCCATCAGGAGATGAATGAATAAACACAATATGGTCTACTCGTATGATGGAATTCAGCATGAAGTAGAATACAAGTACTGATACGGGCTACCGCATAGGCAAAACTTGAAACCATGGTGCAAGTTGAGGGAATCCAGACACAGCAGAGAATAGTTTATAATGCTAGCTCTATGAAACATCTAGAGCATACTCACAGACCGAGAACTAATTGGCAGTTGCAATTGCTGGGGGAAGGGAGACTGGAAACTGGCTACTACTGGGTTTCGAGCTTGCTTTGCAGGTGATGTGATTCACTATTAGATGGTGGCCGAGGCGGTGGTGGGCAGGACTAAAGCTCTCAATAAACTTGCATACAGCCTTTTGGGAAAATTTTTCTGACTGCACCCACCAGTGAACTAGGGCCTCTCTGCTGCTATAGATTGGCTGGTCAAATTATTTTACTGTTTGAAAGGCAGAGTGCCAGAGAGACAGGCAGGGAGGAGGGAGACAGGGAGGTTGATCCAGTGAAACACACGAAAACCCCTTCAGCTGAAACCCCACAGTATCCACTGTGAACCAGACATGTCCTGTCCCCACAGCAAGTAGGAACAAAGTACAGCAGGTGGTATTGAACACACAGCAGGCCATCAGTACCTTTAGAGCACACCGCAAGTTGGGGGTGCACAGGATGTGTAGAAAATCACTCTCTAGGCATGACTGGTAGAAAGGGATACTTTGGTGACTTCAGTGGAAGAACATCTACCAGAGTTGACCAGGATTTCCTTCTCAAGAATTCTAGGTCTTGAATCCTCCCCCAGAGAATTATCAAAAGCGATGCATGAGAATCTACAAATTCGGTAAGACGATCAGGTTTCTCACAAGAAACTTTACAGGCCTGAAGCGTGTGAAAGCTTATCTTCACATAACTGAAGGAATAAACTTCCAACCAAAATGACATCTTCTTATGGACAAGTTAAGGGACAGCATCAGCATTAGACCTGCCTGACAGGGAAGCTCTATTGCCCTCTCCTGGAAGCAAATCGACACTACATGGCAGCAACACAGAACAACCAAAAAGTGGCAAAGCGCCCCAGGGTAAGAGAAAAGGAAAAGACACATACAGGATCTTCACTACCGCCATGGAATAGAAATCACTTTTACAACTTGGAATGAAATTTAAAGTAAAATCACAGAACTGGCAATGACTATACGGATCTCATGTGTATTTTGTAGCAAGTCATTTGGAACTACATTGCTTCTATGTGGATGAAGTGGAAGTCTAAACTAAATGTTTATAGGTGTGAATAGTTTATAGATTCCCATTGCAATGTGTCAGTAGATACCTGTAGATGATGCACAAAAGAAAATGAGAGATAAGAAGTCATTAGGAGGGGCTGGCACTGTAGTGTAGTAGGTTAAGCGCCCGCCTGCATCAATGGCATCGCATATGGGCACCAGTTTGAGGCCCGGCTGCTCCACTGCCTATCCAGCTCCCTGCTAATGGCCTGGGAAAGACGTACAGCCTGGAAAGACAGTCAGTGATGATTCAAATCCTTGGGTTCCTGCCACACAGGTTGTTGACCCAAATGGAGTCTGAGGCACTTTATTTGACTTAAGTTTTGGGGGACTGAACCAGCAGATGGAAAATCTCTGTGTCCCTGCCTTTCAAACAAATACATAGGAATTCTTTGAAAACAGAAAGCACAATGGATGGCATGGCGACATCATAGGTCAAGGCACCTCCTGCAGTGCTGGCATCCCGTATGGGTGCAGGTCTGAGTCCCGGCTGCTCCTCTCCTGATCCAGCTCTCTACTGGGCCCAGGGAAAGCAGTGGATGATGGCCCAAATGCTTGGGCTCTGGCACCCGGTTGGGAGACCCAGAGCAGGCTCCTGGCTGCTGGAATTGCATCGGCACAGCTCCAATCATTGCGGCCATCTAGGGACTGAATCAAGGGATGGAAGAACTCTATTATCTATCTATCTATCTACCTACCTACCTACGTACCTACCTACCTATCTATCTCTGTCTTCTTCTGCCTCCCTGTAACACTGACTTGAAATTAAATAAATAAATCTTACAAATGTACCCAAATGACTCCTGGCCTCGTTCATGACTTTCTTAATTCCCCAGTCTTATCGCTTGAAGCAGGGAGGACTAGGGCTCTTCCTATTGCTTGGAGGACATGGAAAAGAAAGCAGCTCACCCAAAACTCTAGGGATTACAAGCTAAGTCTAATGCCAAGTCCCTCACTTGACTCCCTAGCGAGGAAAATGATTTCACCCATGTCCTCTGAGATTCTTTCATAAAACACCAAGCAAACCAGACCTGGAAGGAGTCTATTTCCTCAGGCATCCTTAGTATTGCACTCTTCTAAAGAGGCTGGACAATTGGAATGAGCTCAGACCTATTTTCAAATGGATGCCACTCTCTGTGGTCACAATGAAGCTTCCTAGCCAGTATTTGATCCCCCAGCCCTAGTGATTTTCTGTGAGGTCTTTTGCTCTATCGATAAGGTGGCCTGTTTCTGGGGCCCTGCATGTTGAAGATGGGAGATCTGATGCCAATTTGGGGGCATGGCTTTCAGGTGAGCTCTCTCACCTTCTTCTGGAGTTCTTGGACATGGCTGCTATCATAGCCAGAGACACTGAACCCGTATTCGGGGAAGATGCGCTTTAAGCTGTGACCTCAACATCTCCCGAAGGGGCAGGATCCACGACTCAAGATGCAGTTTAGAGTCTGTTGGGTCCCTAACCTTGGCTTTTCATGGGTCTCCATACCTTGCTTGTTTCTTAGGGGTTTTCCCGAAGGAACATGCTAGAGTGTTTGGAAATGATACGAAAAGGAGGTTTGGGACCCAGCTGTCTGTCTGTCCACAGGCTTAGGGCCCTGTCTACATTCAAGTCTCTTGAGGGAGCTGAGGAATGGCACTGTGTTTGTCTCCTTGTGTACAGTTAAGGGGATGATATTGTGGCAGCAGCCCAGAGGGGCCTTGGCATATCTTCTTAAGGGAAAGGCTCCACAGAATGGAACTTTGAAGATGTGACCTCACTTCCTTGGTGATAGAACTTACACTCTGATAGCAACAGTCCTTAGCGGCTCACTTGATGGGAGACGTTCAGGAGAAGACCATGTTCTCTCGTTGCTGCCAATCGTTGCCAGGCTCTGGCCTTTTCCGGCGCTTGAGACATTGGCTCCGCTCTCACACGGGGTGTCTGTGGCCTCTTACTGCAAGGCCACCCCAGGGAACAGAACAGCCCAGGAGGCAGCCCCAGGTAGCGGAACAGTCCCGTCCTGGCAGGGGATCACCTGTGACCCCATCTGGGTCTTCTTTGCCCCTCCCTTCACCATGACAGTGGCAGAAGAAGAGGGGCTCTTGCTGCCCAGCAACACGATTCACGTGTTGGAGCCTCCTGTGTCTTGCGTGTTCATACCCTATTTTGTGGACAGCCGGTTGGGGAAGTGGGTGTTGGGGGACCTCCTCTTGTCTTCTGGAGACCTCTCTGGCTGCACAAGGGTACAGAGGCCCTTACTTTCCCGACCTGGGTAACAGAATGCCTCATGGGGGGAATTATTCTCTGTGGGGACAGCCAAGCACGACACTGATGCCTCCGGTCTGGGCTGCCACACACTCTCTTTGCAGAGCTCCACACTCGAGTCCACAGACAGAACACATGAGGAAGCCACAGGCATCGTCAATGGACACGTGAGTCAGGCCAACAACGTGGCTAATGCCGGTGTGGAGGGAGCGAGGGGCCCAGGAGTACCCACATGTTGGGGCACGAGATGACCACGGTGTGCCTAGAACCACATCCTGAAGGGAGGAACGCCCCTGGCTTTTGGCCTCGTGATCTCCCACTCAGTGACTGACCCCCATCCCACTCTCAAAGAAATCTCAGCCCCTTGGCAACTGGGTGTTGGGAAACTCCCTGTTCACACAAGCATCGTGTGTGGCCATGGTGCTGAATGTTTGCCCACCTAGTCCAAGAATCCTGTGCAGTCCTTAGTCAGCTCCACTGCCTTCCAGGTCTTCTCCAAGCTTTAGGACTCAGTGATCCTACCAGGAAGGTTTTCCCACACAAAAGGGCAGAGGGTTCAACCAAAAGGGTGAAGATACCACACAGGACTGGAGCCTGGCCCCCACCTGTTCTATTCCATGGGATGACATTGCCCCTGTGGCCACACTTGCATGGCTGCTGGGAAGCACTGGGATTCAGCTGCATTGCCACGGCAGCGGTGCTGTAGGACACAGACTCACTGTCTCTCACGGAGCACAGTCAGCTAGGCTGCTCAAAGCACAGGAGCCCAGGTTGGGCAGCTCTCCCAACAGGAGTCGCTTGTTCCCATTTCTGGTGGCTGCATGTCAGGGCATGGCCAAGGTGATTTCTCAGGAGGGCTCATTGCCATCTCCATCCACAGTTTCATTTCCTATGCTCCCCTCGGCTTCTCTGTGCTCCTGTCGCATCTGCCAATGAGCACAGCAAGGTAATGGGATGGGGCCCACGCCATTTCTGGGGGTAAGGTCAATCACCTCCTTGCGGACTACTGGCCCAACTGCAGCAGTCACACTCAAGTGCTCTGGTGTCAGAACAACCCCACGTGTGTGTTGGGGATGGGGGCCACAATTCGGCTCTGAAAAGGCAGTGATGCCCTGCTGAGGACAAACTCCAAGGACCAGGCTGGCTGGGGACTGGCTCTACACATGTGTCGTTGTAATGCCTCAAGTCAGGTCACTTGGCAGAACGCCTGTGGTCATTACGCCACAGGCAGACACCTCTGACTATGGCTCTTTTCAGGATCTAGCCTCCCCTGGGGCTTCATATCCTACTCCGCCCACTTGTTTCCATTCTGCAGTCTGGTGGCAAAGCAAATCACACAGTTGCCCTCATTTCTAGCTCCCCCAAGGGGCACGGAATCATCTTTCACTGCTGGCCCCCTCGCAGGACTTTCTCATCCCTCAGTCCCTGTTCAGCCTCTTGGCCCCAACTGGGGTTTTCTCCCAACCCGGGTGTCTGCTCCCCTGTGCTCCCTGGAACTGCCACTGACTCACGTCCTTTCTGGTCCTCCCTAGTATGGAAATGGGTCCATGCTCTACTTGGCAGAGGTCTGTGCCATGCGGACCCTACAGCCAGACACTAAAGAGATGCTGCTGGATGCCCTGGTCCCGGGCCCCCTGGGAAAAAGGATCTGCTACTTCAACACCTTCCTGTGTACATACAGCGACTTCTCCACCATTCCGTATTACTTAGACCAGATATTCGACAGGTGGGTAGCTGCCTTTCAGCACTGCGGTGATGCAGAGATGAATCTTACATGTTTTAGATGACCGAAGCGACTTAAGACATGGCGGGAATGGAACGGGTGCCTTTCTCTGTGGACAGGGCTACTGGCACACTGCGTCACACCTCTTGATTTCCTTTCTCTGCACCCTCACGAACCAATGTTTCTACTCAGGTGGGAACCGGCCATGTGCCTCTATGGTTGGAAAACCTCCCAGATGGCAATCCTGCTTTCCCCTTTTTCAAGAATCAGAAATGTTTTCTTTCACAGGCAGAGTTAGACTGAGAGAAAGAGAGAATGCGTCCTTCTATCTGCTGGGTCACTCCCCAAATGGCTGCAAAAAGCAGGGCTCTGGGAAGCCGGGCTGAGGAGCCTGAAGCTCTATCTGGCCCCCTCAGGGGTGCCAGGGGTCCAACTACTTAGGCCATCATCCGGCACTTCCCCAGGCTCATTAGCAGGGAGCTGGACACCAAGGACAACAGCCAAGACTTGAACTGGCCAACCCTGATATGGCTTGCCAGCATCACATGTGGGCAGGGGCATTGGAAGCTGCTATGCCTTCGTACCGGCCACATTTCCTACTTGTTCCAGCTGCTCCTGTCCTCGATATATGCACAGAACAGCTGCCCTCAGGGTTGGTAGCAGTTGCCCAGACCCCTCATCGACCTGGCAGGTCTACAAGGAATCATTCACTCTACACATATATGGGAAGCCCTTCCCTTGTGCACTTTTCCAGACACTTGCCACAAATCCAGTGAACAAAGCATTCAAGGGCCTCACAGTTGTGGGGAATCAGACCCTCACAGCCGAGATCCTATACAAGTCCTGTCCTGCAGCGGCAGAGCTGAGGCTTGCTGACCTCCTCTGGGAGTAGCTGCAACGTCCCCTACTCTGATCACAAGGAGAACCCCATGTCACACTAAGATGCAGGGAGATTGGGGTGCAGATGTGGCCTTCTGTCACTCGAAAGAGTGGCAGGAAAATGAGGGCTGAGGCAAGGCAGAGGCAGACAGTAGGTGCAACTCCAACTTCTGGCCCCAGCACATGCAAAGGAAGTGCTGAAGAGCAGTGCTATGGATAGGAGCAGACACGTTCTGCAGAGGAGCGGGCATGTTGGGGCTCACAGACAACACCCACATAGCCATGCCCAGGGCAGTTGCTTCCAGCTTTGCCTACCCTCCCTGACCACCCAACCCAACCCACCATCCCAGGAGCAACCTACTCCCAAGTCTGCTCAGAGCCAGAGCCTAGGGGCCTCCACCTGAGAAAACCATGGGAATGAATGGGAAGGCACTGAAAGGAACATGAGAAGGAAGCCATCCAAAGGAAAGCTACTGCCGGCAATGCCAGAATCCCTTGTGGGTGTTGGTTGGTGTCCCTGTTGTTGCAGTTCAGATTCAGGACCCTGCTCGGGGGTCTGGGAAAACCAGGGGAACATGGTCCAAGCATTTGGACCTCTGCCACCCATGTGGGAGACCTGGATGGAGCTCCTCACTCCCCGCATGAGCCTGGCCCAGTGCTGTCCACTGCCCATCCGGGGAGTCAAGCAGTGGATGCAAGACCTCTGCCCCGGTGTGTGTCTCTCCCTCTCTCTCTGCAACTCTTGGGATTCACAGTCAAGAAATCGCCTTGGAAAACAGCAAAGCATGGCATTGTCTTTAAGAAGCTAGAGTTCACCGGCAGGCTCCGTGCCCCACCCCACACAGGGAGTCCTGGAAGGGCAGCAAGCAGGGTAAGGTCAAGTCTGACTCTGCTGCCCACTCTCCTTCCCCAGGAACATGGCTTCCTGTTTGCAAAGCTGCAAAGCCAAGTACAAGGCCGAATTCTGCGATCGCACGGATCTCCCGCTTCTAAAGATGAAGGTCGGATCCAAGCAGGTCCGCTTGCCCAGAGGAGACCTGCAGACCCATGCGTGCTTTCTGCGTGTCAGGATGGCCTACCCAAATCCCACACAGGCAGAAGCAGTCGGTAAGATGCACTGCACTCCGCGAGATTCTCTCGGTGGGCTTTGGGGCTGGAGCCCCTTTAGAGGCAATGGGATCGCGCCTGGCTTTGGAGAGGCCATTGGAAAGTGCTTGATGTTGCTGACCCTTTCTCTTCTCCCAGCTCCTGCTCTATTTGCCAGGCTGCAGTCATGCCAAACACTGGCTTTAGAGCCAGATCCCCCACTGCTCACAGAGCTAGAACATCTTTTGGAGACAGGATCCATTTCAAAACTGAGGCTGCCACCATGCACAGAATCAGCACCAAAGACAACTACCAAAGTCTCCTGCGCATGTCCGGGACCTGCAAACAACCAGCCTCGCAAGATGGCTAGCATCACCACATTCCCCGCCAAGCTGCTGGCGGAACAGTTCACACTGATGGACGCGGTGAGCAGCGGGCTTGTCTCGGCAGGGCCAGGCCCGAACACCCCTTTGGCACCAGCCTCCCCACAGCTGCCCCGACCAGAATCCAGTGGCCTGGCTGCAGTTCAGGCTTCAGGTCCCACCACCTATGTGACTGGACCAATGTCTTCACTCCCAAGGCTGCCTTTCTCCCATGGCTGGCAGAGAGGGCACCCAAACCACACCAGCTGCACAGTGACTCTGCAGATCAACTGACATGGGCCTGGCAGAAAGTAGGGCTGGATCTGACCCACAGGGTACTGGACGGGCCTAGGTGGAGGGCATCCAGGTCCACCCACTGCCTTCCCATCTGCCTGCGATGCCACAGCTGTCCTGGGTCCTAGCACACATATCCATATCAAACAGCAAGCACCTTGTTGGAGTTGCCACAGGGAGCAGCACTGGCACAGGGACAAGGACTCCAGGGCAGATGCTGTGAGAGCAGAAGGATGAGATACTGGGCGGGATGCCTGGGAGCACACACCTCTGTCTCTTTCCTCAAGGCTTGGGAGGGTTGGGATCTGGGCTGGCAGGAGCGAGGCGACCTCAGTGGCAGAACACATAGCCCAGCTGCTCCCATGTTGGGGAGCTGCATGCCAAACTACCTGAGCTGCAGCTTCGAGCACTGTCACTTGCCGGGGTGGCTGGGCTTCACTGCATTCGAGCTAGGCTGGCTGTGCCCATGGGATACCCTCTTGCCCCCAGGAGCTCTTCCAGAATGTGGTCCCCTATCAGTGCCACAGCTCCATCCGGATCCAGCAGAACAAGGAGGTCAATGCGCAGCTGCCCCCTACTGTTCTCGCTGTCATCATCCACTACCACCACGTGGCCCATTGTGTTACTACCACGTGCTTGGGGGACCCCAGCATGAAGGCAGCGGACAGGGCCCGCGTGGTGGAACACTGGATCAAGGTGGCCAAGGTAAGCTGAGGCTGTCCCAGGGCTCCCTCTCTGCACGGCAGGGACGTGCCACTTTGCTTCCTCAGCTCTCAGGTGTACAGTCTGTGGTCACAGATCCTGCCCAATCCCTGGGCTCTTGGGATCCACGAGGTGGCCTGATCTCACTCACTTGTCCCAGAACTACATGCTCACTTCCCGCCTAGGCCCCTGACATGGGTTGAAACCAATCTAGCCCATGTGAGCGTGGCTCAAGGGGGTCCCATCACTGACCTGCTCTGGCTCCCTGGCCAACTCTCTGATGCATGAGGGGGATGTCAGCACAGCTGGCTGAGCCTGGCTCAGGTGGGGCTCCAAGCCACCTACCTGCCATTCATCCGCTCCCTGCCCTAGGAGTGCCTGGCTCTCCGGAACTACTGCTCGGTCCACACCATCCTCTGCGCTCTGCAGAGCCACCCGGTACGCCAGCTGAAAACAACGTGGGGAGAAGTCTCCAGGTGGGTGTGCATCCCTCAAAGCACCTGGTGGACCCGGGACTACCCTCAGGCCTAAGCACTAATCCTCCAAGACTCACAGAGGCTGGTATCCTGGGACACAGGGAGAGGCGTGGACTGCCGGGGGCAGGGGTGGGGAGCACCATCTTTCAGCGGCCCTGGGACATGAGGACTGGGTTTCTGCCTCAGGATGACATTTCCATTAGTCAGGCACATGTGGCTTCCAAACTACATACTTGCGCCTGTGCACCACGCAGCACTGGACCTGCCTGGGCACTCCAACTCTGTAAACACTCACACACACACACACACACACACACACACACACACATACACACACACAATCAAAACAGAAGATACTACCAGGCAGGGTGGATCCTCTGATCTTTGTTCTTAAACCAAAGGGGTTTGATCCACCACCTCACCATTCCATCCAAATATCTCCTGGTTTTCCCCTCACAACAGAAAAAGTGCCAGGAAATTTCAGCGTCTTTGCACACAGGACAAAAAAGTCAACAGAGATGTGCCCATGAAGGTAAAGTGGGGGCTCAGGGACAGGGGTGAGGGCTTGGCAGGAGGGGAAGGGGTGTGGCTGTAAGGGCATCAGGGCAGAGGGGAGCTTTTGGTGTCACTGAAAGTGTGCTTGAAAAGAAAACCTGGGGTGTGCCTGCTAGGACAACAGGCCAAGAGAGGGCTGTGTTCACAGGTCGTGGGATGCAGTCGGGCTCAGAGGGCAATGGGAATGGGCTGCAGCAAGAGCAGCTTGGCTCTCAGAGGGGGCTGTGAGCACCCACAGGTCTCTGGCTCCCATGCTGTTCCTGCTTCCCCCAGGCTGTGAGGTGGATGCGGCAGCAAGGGCTTCCTTCCATCTGTGCTGGGGCCCTAGAGGTCCTTTGGAAACCAGGCCTGCTACAGGGTTCTCTGTTGCAGCCTTCCATGGGGAGGGCTGCCAAGCCTGCCCCACACATTGCACAGCTTGGGAATGCCAGGGGCTGAGCAGTCGAGTGGGATGCCAAGCATTGGGTCTTACTGGCTGCCCTGGGAGCAGAACTTCTGTCTTCTCGAGGAGAGAAGCAAGCAGCATGAGCCTGTCTCTCAGTCTGCACAGGGAGCCTCATGTGCATCCAGGGAGGCAGGGTATGGGGTGCTGGGCCTGGCTTCCTCTCAGGGACACGCTGAGGCACAGGTCAGTCAAAGGATCCTTAGCGCAAGGGGGACCTGAGGTGGGAGGGGAGGCCAGCACCCTCTCCAGCTGAGGAGCAGGCACAGGGAGGCGTGGTCAATCCCCCAAAGCCACCTTCCCAGTGGGAGCTGCATGAATCCATACAGAGCACGTTGTGGGAGGAGGGGAGTGCAGGGTGGGCATTATACCAATGGAAGTGAGCCAGACATGCAGGGCTCAAGGTGGTTTGCACAAATGTGGGCCAGTCAGGAAAGGACTATCTCCCTGAACGTGACCCTGACCCTGGCAGATGGCGATCTGCAGGTTGCCCGCCCGGGAGCAGAACCCCCAGAGAACACAGATGCGGCAGCGGCTGCAGAAGAAGGCAAGTGTGCCTGGGGAGGGGGGGGCAGGGGCTCCTGTCTCCCACTGGGGGCCCATGTCAAGGGAGCAGGGCCTTCTGCCTCCCTTGTTTGCCCACGCCCATCACCACAGTAGCTGAGAGACCCCAGTTGAGAGACCAGAGCTGAGGGCCTGAGCTGAAGGGCTCCCAGCAGACTTGGGCCTGAGCTGGGGCTGGCACCCCACAAGCTGACTTGTTATCATGCCATCAGGGCTCCCAGGGTTGTCCGATTCTAGAGGCAGTTGGCTGGATGCAGGGAGAATTGGGAAAGGCACTTTAGGGGCGGGGAGCTTCCCAATGGGGAATGTGGCCAGGGCTCCAGCAGCTGGGGTGGAGTGCATCTCAGGGGCCGGGCCTTGGTGGCACCTGAGAACAGCTGCTCACCACCACCACCACCTCATGGCACAGGGAGCCGTCCCCTTCCTTGGCACTTTCATCATGTATCTGGATAGGCTGGACATCGCCATGAAGGACTTCGTAGATGTGAGTGAACTTGCCATGGGTGGGGCAGGCTCCAGGACCCTGAGGCTTGGGGGGAGGGTCCTGGGCTGAGCTCTCAGCCCCCAGCTCCTTGCTGCCCATGTCTCCGGAGGCCTCACAAGCTGTCCCAGGGAGGAGGGCTCACCTGCATATCCCCTCTGAGTGCGGGAGCCTGCAACCAGGTGCCCATCCCTGTCCCCCAACGGTTGAAGCTGGATAGCCAGAGTCCCTGACTGCAAAGCTGCACAAGGTCTTGGCTGAGCCTGCTCAGCCTCTGAGTTGGGTGGCACCCAAGGGAAGGAGAGAAATTGGGCCCCTGTGAGGTCAGGCAGCACCCACATGCCTCAGTGCACCCATCCATTCCCAGGCCTCACTTTCCCTGCCTGCCATCAGACATGGTGGGGACAGCAGTTCCCTGAGCCTCAGCCACCATGTCTCCTTCTGCAGAGCTAACAGCCTGTCCCAGGGACACCTTCTTTTCCTTCCTCTTACCCAGAGGGGAGGGCCAGGGGCTAGTCACAGGCCAGGGGCTGTTCTGATGGACTCTGCCTTCCAGGGAAAAAACAACATGCTGAAAATGACAAAGGTGAGCAGCTCTGCCCTATCTTCCAGGCACAGAGGGGATGGAGGGGTCAGAGATGCCCTGGGCAGAAAGCCCAGGCTCCAGCCCATGCGTGTCTGTCTGCTCTCTCCACTGGGATGGATACACACAGAAGGAGGAGAGCATCCCTAGGGAGGCTGTGGCTAAGGGACTGGAATCCAGGAGAACTTCCTTCCTGGGCGAGGGGCTGTGTGTATGCTACTCAGAAGACAGCTTGGAGCCTGGAAGGGATGGCCAGGGAAGGCTTCTCTAGCTAAAAGACCCAGAGGCCAGCCCCCTGCCCCTGCCACAGTCTGCCCCTCCAGCAGTCCCAGTGCAGGCCTGTCAGCATCCTCTCTGCCCCTCTTGCCCCAGGAGATAAAAGTTCTCCAAGAAATGCAGCGGCTCCAGGTGGCAGCCAGTCAATATACTTTGCTGCGCGACGCAGAGTTTGCACTGTGGTTCCAATCCATGGAGAGGCTCAGTGACACTAAGAGGTGAGTGCTGGGCAGGGATTGCGGGATGTCCAGGGTGGCAGATGGGGAAGGTTCTCCTGTTGTGCACTGAGGAGAGGGCTACCCATGGCTCCTTGGTCAGCAGAGGGCCTTACCCATGGGCAGTGCGGGGCTCCAGGACTGCGGCTGCAGGGCGGGCCCTGGAGGGAGCCTGAGATGAGCAAGAGTGCACTCATGGCTGCTTCTGTGTCCTGCAGCTACAACCTGTCCTGCCTACTCCAGCCCCTCTGCTAGAATGTCCACCTCATCCTCAAGGCCAAGAACATCAGGCCTTGGAGAACATCAGCATGACTGAGTCCCCCATGCAGGCAGAGAGTGGGGGCTGCAGAGTTCATCTGTGGGCTCGGGGACTGCACCGTGACACTCGCTCCGTTCCCCGCCGACCAAGCAACAACCCAGTGCCTGGGAGACTGGCCTCCCTCTCTCAGATGGGTGGTCACATCATCACCAATTTCACGGATTCCTCCTAGATTTTCCTATGTATATAGTTCACCATGATTAGTACCAGTTGGTTAGGCCTTTCATTAAAGTAGTATACATGGTAGACCATGAGTGTCCTTCTTCCTCTTTATCCCTTCCCTGCCCTGCTAATTAGAGACCATTCTCTAGATCCACAGACAAAGACATTCATGCAGATTCGAGAGGGGTGTGTCTCCCCATGCAAGGATGCCACACCATGAGTGCTCTTTCAGTTCTGAGGCTCCTACATGGAGCCCCATGCTGTCTCGTGGAGAGAGTCCCTCAGGGTCTGTTCTGAAGCGCAATTCATACATCCATCGGTATCTGGCGAGAACAACGCTCTCACTGCTTCTACACTTGCTCCCACGAGCTTTGGGAGTTTGCTGCTTAGGGCCCTTTAGGCTCAGATGGTGGTCCCCTCTATACAGTGTTTTCCAAATGATGTGTGTCACCAGTGACCAGCAAAATGTCCCAAGAACACAACTCAGCCCTAGTCACTAGAGAGAATTCCCTGTGAGATTCAGTGGGAAATGCACATAATAAAAGTGCACAATCTTGGGAAGCCAACACTGACAAAAATTTCATCGATGTATACATATATATACACAGAGATTTGTATGTATTCAGGTGAAGTATCCACCTGCAGCAAAGGCATCCCACATGGGTGCCCGTTTGAGTCCCAGCTGCTCTGCTTCCTACCCAGCTCCCTGCTAATGGCCAGGGAGAGACATACAGCCTGGGAGACAGGAAGTGATATTTCAAACACCTGGGTCCCTGCCCCGCAGGTTGGAGACACGTGCTGCGTTGGAGACACTGTACTTGACTCAAGTATTTGGGGACCGAACCAGCAGCTGGAACATCTCTGTGTCTCTGCCTTCCAACCAATGAGTCAGAATTCTTTCAAACATGAAAGCACAGGGGCTGCCACTGTGGCATAGCAGGGAAAGGTGATGCCTACAGTGCCGACATCCCATGGGGCCGCCTGTTCGAGGCCCGGCTGCTCCTCTTCTGATCCAGTACTCTGCTATGGCCTGGGAAAGCAGTAGGGTTTGGCACAAATGGTTTGGCCCCTGCACACTTGTAGGCTTTCGATCGGCTCACTCCCAGCCATTGCAGCCATTTGCAGAGGGAACCTGCAGATTGGAGGTCGCTCTCTCACTCTCCCAGCCTCCCTGTCACTCTGCCTTTAATAAATATATCTTGAAAACAATTAAAATACAAATAATGTACTAAAGGAGTAACTTGAGCCAAGAAAACCAAAGATCGGTCTAGTGGTCATGGTAAAACACTACCACAGAAACCACAGGTGCTCTAAGTATATGCCATGATCATGGGAAAGATATCTCATGTTCCTATTTAGACAAATGAACAGACATTGGACAATGTATGCCGAAACTGCGAAAATGTACAGTTTATACTGATATGGATTTGCCTTCTGGAAGCCTGGGATTCTAGGACAGGGTAGGAAGAGAGAACACCGAGTAGGAGCCCCAGTCAAAACCTGCCCATTGAATAGCTAGAGCTCTCCAAGAAGAGCACAACTTCCATAGCTTGTCCATGTTAGGTGAATCTACTGGGAGACGAGCATGGGGAATTGATGACACAGCTTCCTCTCCTTTCCCTATAGCCCTGAGATGCCTCTACACCACATCTCCAGTGTCCTACAGATGAGCAAACCTGGGGGTGGTCCTGGCGACACCTAGAACCCCACAGATCCAAAACACTTGACAAACGCTAAGCAGAAAAACATACCAAAGCACGTCCCAATTAACTGCTGAAAACCACTAGCAACACCAAAACCTTCAAAGATCAAAAATGAGAAGCTTCAGCCTGACTCACAAAATCCTTGAGCTGAAAGACAATGCATCAGTGCCTTCAGAACTTGGGAAAAACCATTTCCAACCTAAAAGTACATACATGTTTTCAATCCTACATTACAGGACAGTAAGATCAAAGCATAGTTAGAGATGCCAAGCATCAAAAACGCTTCTGTATGCCATTGCTCAGAACCTGCCAGAAGATGTGCTCCAGAAAATCAAGGGTGGAGGGGCCTGCACCCTAGCTCACTTGGTTATTCCTCTGACTGCGGTGCCGGCTTCCCATATGTATGCTGGGTTCTAGTCCCGGTTGCCCTCTTCCAGTCCAGCTCTCTGCTGTGGCCCGGGAGGGCAGTGAAGAATGGCCCAAGTGCTTGGGCCCTGCACCCGCATGGGAGACCTGGAAGAAGCACCTGGCTCCTGGCTTCAGATCAGCACAGCGCAGGCCATGGGGGCCATTTGGGGAGTGAACCAACAGAAGGAAGACCTTTCTCTCTGTCTCTGTCTCTCTCACTGTCGATAACTCTACCTGTCAACTAAATAAATATAAATAAATACATAAAACTTTTTACAAAATCAAGCGTGGAAAAAAAAAAACTCTGAGGAAAACATGAAATGCAAGATCAAGGAGCACCATCAGCAAAGAAGTGAACACATTCCTAGAATGATGGGGAACAGAAACCCCAGGGTGACAACATCCACAAAGAGAAAAGCATCTTGAATCCACATTGGAGCAACTAGGAGGTGGTAGGGAAACATTCACCAAGAAAATGAAACTGAAAGTCTGTTAAGTATAGAAATGTTTATGAGACTGTAAGACAATGAAGAAATATGAGGATTCTATGAATGTTCAGCAAAATGACCTAAGAAAGGGTCAATATGGGGAGCAGGTGTTTCACGCATTGGTCAAGATGCCACTTGGGGATGCATACACCCCAGGGCAGAGGGCATGGGTTTGAGTCCTGGCTCCAATTCAGATTCCACCTTCTTGCTCATGTGCACCCAGAGAGGTGGTCAGAGAAGCCTCAAGTACCTGGAGCCCTGGCACACGAGTGCTAGACCCAAATGCAGTTTCAGGCTCCTGGATTCAGCCTGACCCAGCCCTTGGCTGCTGCGAGCATTCAGGGAATGAACCCAGCAGATGGACAATCTCTGGGCCCCACTGCCTTTCACACCAATACGTTTTTTTAAAAAATCCAAGTAACACAACTCATTGTTCAAGAGCATCATGATAATTAGCACTGGTCTTGATGATCAAGAGTCCTTATGGAATTACAATGATGTAAATGCTGCATACTCAACTAAGCAAACCCTGACATATCTGTACTAGGGCCCTGGAGGGACAACCAAAGTTCATTGCCTAGTTGGCAGTGGAGAGTCAGGGGGGAGAGAGCTCCATATTTCCCCATGTTGAGAAGCACAGCACCAGCATGTGAGTTAAGGACCAAGGTGTGGAGCTCAAAAGAAAGCTCTGAGAGTGAAAAGGACGATCCCTGAGAAGGAACGGTGGGAGAAACACCAAAAGGCCTTGATGAACATATGTTATAAAAGAATAGGAGTTTCTGAAACGATCCATTCTTACCTTAGCAAACTCAGAGAGCCTGTCATCACTCGTCAAAGACTGCCGACTTGCACAAGAAGCACAGTCTGAGGGACCCACGGCACCCTTGCCATCTTCAAGCTCGTTACATTCACCAGCACCTTCCCTGTCCCTGTCGAGCTCCCAGTCAGGGAAATGCAATTCACCTAAAAAGGCACAAGTTGCAACTTACTTCATTTCAAATCATTAAATGGTTTACAACTATTTGTATTCTCAGTAGTTAGTATAGCCCTGTTCCTGAATAAAGGTTAAAACTACATTCAGACAGTAAAAAGTTATCCCTGGCCTCTTTTCTAGTCACTTGGTTTCTCGCATCTCTTAACCCCACCCAATCAAAGTTAACCACATTTGTTAGCTCTTGGATACCCTTGCCGAGTCTCCATTGCCTGTGCAAGTAACTAGCTAACTGTGCATGTTGTATTTACCTCCTTTCGTACAAACCATGATCTTTTTCACTTCACATCATTAAGGTGATTGTCCTTACCACTAAACAGGGAATGCCCTCAGTCCCAAATGTCCTTGTAAAAGGAGGATATTTTCAGCTCAGAAGACCCAGCAGATATCAAAGGAAATAACTCAGCCAAGTGCAAAAGAAAAAAAAATATTGGCCATCTTCTAGAGAGGCTGTCTCTACAAACCTAACTTGTTCATATTAAGCGTAAGTCACTAATAGGAACGGTGAGGATGAAAAGTTCCCAGCTTACTTTGAGTGCATTAAGATGTCTAAATAGTCTAGTTAAGCTATCTCTTTTAAGATTTGGAAAAGTACATGATTTCTACAATTCTTGTCTGTGTCTATCAACTGGGGTGTGTCCTTCAGGGGATGCCTCACCTCAGAAGACCTCTTTGGGAGTGTCCACGGGGACTGATGCTGTCACTGTAATGTACTGGGGAGACGTTGGAGAAACTCTAAAACTTTCTGCAACACACAGGAACGTCCTCCTCCTCACGACAGAGGTATCTGGACCCAAGCGATAACAGTGCCAAGACTGAGAAACCCTATTTTCAACTGTCTAAACCATGAGGCAACACAAACTACTCACAGCAAACAAAACTGGTGAAAGTTACACTCCCATCACACATGCACTGTTCTAGTCTTGTCCCAATAACCACAAGTTAGCCAGGCAGTAGTGTGGGTGTAGCATTCGGTAGGAGTTCAGAGAACTGGCTTTGAACTCAAGGGGATCTAACAATGAACCCCAACAGAGTTTACACATCCAAACTCAAGTTGTTACCAATAATACCAGTCCTAGCTCTTAGTCGTTACTGTAAGAAACATTACATCAGAAAGCATTTCGAAAGGCTTGGCACACAGGCTAAGCCTCACAAAAACATCAAAACCTATAATAACTTTGAGAATGAATTCTTCGCCCAATAATGAATCCAATATGGAACAAAACCTGACTTTCTGACAACATTAGAAACTTACCATCACTGGCCCCATCTTCTAGACCCAAAATATCCCCGTTCCAAAGCCTCTACATTCTAGAACCGTGTCCATTATCCCTATGTGATTCAGAGTGTGTCTTCACTTCATTTGACACATCGCTTCCATTGGAACTCCAAGTTACGTCAGTCAACACACTGTTACTCTTCGAAGTGAGAGTTTCTGACAATGAAAAAAGAAAACACATCAGTATGTCAGCCACTGTGGTCATTTATCTAAAGGAAATTGTAAGCATGCTACTTGCCACAATCACAAAGATACAAAACTCTGACAATACTGAAAGCAATGTCTTATGTCCAATCCTCTTGCCTCAAGTTTGAAGAACAACCTAAGATTCTTTGAGTTAAGGCCAAGTTACAACAAGAAAAAAAAGGAGAACTGGCTGAGATAGATTATCAATTGATAGTAGAAATGAAAGATCTCCGTGAGTGAGATCCCAGGGGAAAGAAGGAGCCATCCAAGAAGGAGGTACCTTCTTTCTCTGAATGCTGGAGAGAAATTCCGCTTGAAGGATGGCCTTATCTAAACAAGGGCAGAGTTTGTGAACTCCAGAGGCATCCATACCCTTAGCAGCTCGTCACAAGAGCCTCGGCTGATCACTGACATCATAAATAAGAGTGTCAATTGTTAAATCAACAACAGAAGTCACTGTGCACTTGCTCCTCCTGTAGGACCTCTGTCCTTAACGTGGTGTACTATGAGAATTCACGGTAACACTAGCCTTCAAACATTACTTTCCACTTTGCATGTCAGTGTGGGTGCAAGCTGTGAAAATCTTTACTGAGTATAGAGTTGGTCTCTATATAAAGATAATTAAAAATGAATCTTCATGAAGAATGGGATGTGAGAGGGAGTAGGGGGTGGGGTGGTTTGGGGGTGGGAGGGCAGGTAGGTGGGAAGAACAGCTACAATCTGAAAGCTGTACTTATGTAATTTATCTAGTAAATAAAAGCTTTCTATAAAAATAGATACTAGATATTAATAAATAGAGCACAGATATAATAACAATAATAATAACAATAATAATAATAGAAAGAATCAAAACAGACTGAATGCTCCAACACGGGAAGTATTGCATATAGCAGCCTCCCAGAATGACAATGACCTCAAATAACACCCTGGCTCAGAATCAACCCTGAAGACATTCTGATGTGGCTAAAACACCTATGAGAGCATGTCAGGCATGGGAAGACAAAACACTGTGGCAAACAGGGTTCCTCATGAACCACTTCTGTGGGTAGACCCCAAGAGAAAGAAGTGGTCATCCACAAAGGATACACTTTATTCAGAAGGCACAAAAGAACTTCCTCTTCCCCGTGGCCCTGTCTAAATATGGAAGGAGTCAGTGGATTCCACAGGCTTCCACAGCTGAGGCAGCTCAGGTCAAGATCCTCAGGTGTTCGCTGATGTGCTAATTCTGAAATTCTCAGCAGGGGTCACTGTGCACTGACTTCCCATGCAGGACCTCTCTGCTCAAAGAGTTGAGGTATGTGAGTTAACAGTACCACTTGGTCACAAAGATCTACCACACTTTCACGTGAATGACACCATCTATGGATTATAAGCTAGAAGAATGTCTCATGCTCGCAAAAGTCACACCGCCCTTGGGTTCTTCTCCAAAGTTAACTCACTCCACCACAACAGATACTATAGACATACGTAAGTCAAATCTCAGAAAGCCTTACTTTCATTGAATTCAAAAGCACTTTCATCTCTTGTTTGTTGTAAAAACAAGCCTGCCGGTGTTCTAGTGCATAGTAGGGTAATAATACTTCACCAAACATACAGTCTTTTCTCAAAAGCTAGAAGAAAGACTTCTGAATGTACATACTACAAAGAAACCTTGAATAGGGAAGCGGTGGATGCGGATGACCTAATATGATCATTTAAATGTATGCATGTAGGGCAATATTACATTATACCACATCAATATGTACAGCTACTCTTTGTCAACAAATAGAGAAACACATCAAAAAGGAAATACATCATTGTTCAGTGAAATGCATCTCCAAATGCTCACTCTTTTTCATAGAAGTATATGCCATTCCAAAGTTTCCAAATACGTATAGTATTCAGCCCGTCATGTTTTGTTAATAAGTTCTAGGTAAATTCTACTCCTGTCAGAGAAGATGCCCCTAAAGGAGACAGAGGAGGAAGAGAGGTGGGAGGGCTGCTGTGAAGTTAGGTATGGTGGGAGAATCACTATGTTCCGAAAGCCGTGTTTAGGAAATGCATCAAGTTGGTATAGCTTCCATAAAAGGTGTCTGGGAAAAACTGGAAATAAAATAATCCAGGATTCCATGGCTGGCTGTGCACTGTGTAGAGAAAATCAGTGTCTACAGGGGCTCTTTGCTGTACACCCAGGGCAACGCTCTTTCCGTCTTTTCTCTAGAAGATCCCACTTGGGAAGAAATTATGGACATCTAGTAGTCTATTTTCCTGTCTCGTCTAGTAGTAGAGGGTGCACTGCGCTTCCAACAAATCCAAGGCTGATGCTTGCTTTTGTGGAGTGGGAAGTAAGGGTGTGACAGTCAAGGGATACTCTTAACAAAAGAAACATGGGTTGAGAAGGAATTTAGCCTAATGGCTTAGATGCTTTGATGGTGAGTTCCGATGCCCATTTCTCATATCAGAGTACCTGGTTTTGATACTCATCTCTGGAGCCTAACTCCAGTTTCTTACTAAAATACCTCTGGGGAAACAATGGTTCCTATAACAAGTTCCACGCTATTCACATGGGCGACCTGGGTGGAATTGCCAGTTCCCAGTTGCAGTCTGGCACATCTCAAGGCACTTGCAGGACTGGGAAGTGAATTAGCAGTTGGGAGCTCCTCTCCTCTCTCTCTGTCTCTGTTCCTTTATAATGTTAAGATGGGAAGCGTGGCAAAGGCCCTGCCAACTCGGAAACAAAATGCGTTAGTTATAAATGAAAAGGCTGTTATATTCAGCCACACACAAACCTTAATTCATGCATGGCAAACCAAGATAAAGGAAAAACAAATACCAACTAGGAAAGTGTAGGTGGTCTGCCTAGTATATCAAAACGAAAGAAACCTAACGTACACATTGTTCTTGGAAACGAGGGAGAAATGGCCAACATTCCAACAGAAAGATGGGCAAAGGACAAGGACAGTTGACAGGAAAAGGGACACAAGTGGCTTTTCTTCCAATGGAAAGAGCGCCACCTTTCTCCTGTGCAGGGCAATGCAAATAGAAACTGCACATCTCTCATTTGGCTACAATTCAAGTACTTGGCAGCATATATTGGAATAAGAAGACACTCCTCGAGGAGTGGTAATGAACATGCGAAACCATGCAACCTCTATCAAAGGGGAATCTAGCAATAGAGTTCTACAGTAGATCTGCCATTTGCACTGGCACTGTCACTTCTGGGAGTTAACTCCACAAGTATAGGGGCATATGTGGTTTCTGTGTTTGTGTTGCTAACACTCAATGCCTGAGACTGGATAATCTGTGAAGACCAGAAATTTATAGTTCTCACACCTAGAGCGCCTGGGAAGTCCAACATCAGGGCATCAGCATGCTTTGTCTGATGAAGGTCTTACTATTGCATTGTCACATGGTGCAAGGCTGAAGGCAGAAGGGCCAGAGAGCAAATCAGCTGAACACCACATGGAGCCTGTTTGACAGGGACCTCAATCCCCGGTTTCAGTAAGGCCCAGCCACGACCGTTGTGGGTATTTGGAGAGTGAATTAGTGGATAGAGATTCTCTCTCTCTCCGTTACTTTGCTTGTGTCTGTCAATGTGTCTGTGTGTGTGTGTGTGTGTGTTGTGTGTGTTTCCACATCTCAAGAAAACTGAACGAAGAATCCATCAAAGCCAACCATTATTCTACAGTGAATACTCTAAAATAGACAAAATTCACAGTCTGCTCAGTTCTTTAGAGGTGGACTAAATGCTGATATCATTTAAAGATGATGGTCCTCTTTCTAGAACACAGAAGGAAACAAACTCACCCAAAGCCTAATGACTCTCATTGTATTTTTATTTTTTAATATCTTTCCTGATTTCCTTGGAAGATTTCTGGGTTCATATTTCATATTTCTTGATTTAGTATAGAAAGGTAGAGTGACAGCGAGGGAAAGACAGAGTAGTTTCCATTCCCTGGTTCACTTCCCAAATCCTGCAACAGCCAGGGCTGGTTGGACTAAGCCAAAGCCAGGAGCCAGCACTTCAATCTGGGTCTTGGAATTGTGTGGCATTTTGTCATCCGTTGGGGCATAGTCTGTTTCACAGGTGCATCTGCAGGCTCTTCTATCAGAAGCACAGAGGAACAAGGACTCCAAAAGGGGATATGAATGCCCCTTGTGGTACTTTAATCCCTGGACCAGATGCCCACCACAAGAGTGATGATTTATTCCAGTCGATGTCTGCTAAGTCCTTTGTATGAGAGCAAATTAGGAAAAGCAAGCAAAAGGAGAGAAGTCACTTTCCCAAAACTGGCTTAACGCACAGCATCACAATGTTCACCCACAACTTCACTTCAACAATGGCCAAGGGCAAGGACAGACATTTCTCCAAAGACGAACAGCACAAGAGCTATATTGAAAGGACACACTATTATTGGTCATTGGCCATCACAAATCAAGTCTGCAATGAGATAGATACCCCTTCCAAACCACCTCGAGGCTATTCAAATTACCATGAACCTGCTGTTGCATTCTCAACGAGCTATCTAAAAGACCCGGAAACAAGTTTGAAAAATATTTACCCAGAAGACTTCACAGGATTCACACTAGCCAAAACACAACCACAGCTCCAGTGTCCATCAGTAGATGAATGAATAAACACAATATGGTCTACTCATATGATGGAATTCAGCATGAAGTAGAATACAAGTACTGATACGGGCTACCGCATAGGCAAAACTTGAAACCATGGTGCAAGTTGAGGGAATCCAGACACAGCAGAGAATAGTTTATAATGCTAGCTCTATGAAACATCTAGAGCATACTCACAGACCGAGAACTAATTGGCAGTTGCAATTGCTGGGGGAAGGGAGACTGGAAACTGGCTACTACTGGGTTTCGAGCTTGCTTTGCAGGTGATGTGATTCACTATTAGATGGTGGCCGAGGCGGTGGTGGGCAGGACTAAAGCTCTCAATAAACTTGCATACAGCCTTTTGGGAAAATTTTTCTGACTGCACCCACCAGTGAACTAGGGCCTCTCTGCTGCTATAGATTGGCTGGTCAAATTATTTTACTGTTTGAAAGGCAGAGTGCCAGAGAGACAGGCAGGGAGGAGGGAGACAGGGAGGTTGATCCAGTGAAACACACGAAAACCCCTTCAGCTGAAACCCCACAGTATCCACTGTGAACCAGACATGTCCTGTCCCCACAGCAAGTAGGAACAAAGTACAGCAGGTGGTATTGAACACACAGCAGGCCATCAGTACCTTTAGAGCACACCGCAAGTTGGGGGTGCACAGGATGTGTAGAAAATCACTCTCTAGGCATGACTGGTAGAAAGGGATACTTTGGTGACTTCAGTGGAAGAACATCTACCAGAGTTGACCAGGATTTCCTTCTCAAGAATTCTAGGTCTTGAATCCTCCCCCAGAGAATTATCAAAAGCGATGCATGAGAATCTACAAATTCGGTAAGACGATCAGGTTTCTCACAAGAAACTTTACAGGCCTGAAGCGTGTGAAAGCTTATCTTCACATAACTGAAGGAATAAACTTCCAACCAAAATGACATCTTCTTATGGACAAGTTAAGGGACAGCATCAGCATTAGACCTGCCTGACAGGGAAGCTCTATTGCCCTCTCCTGGAAGCAAATCGACACTACATGGCAGCAACACAGAACAACCAAAAAGTGGCAAAGCGCCCCAGGGTAAGAGAAAAGGAAAAGACACATACAGGATCTTCACTACCGCCATGGAATAGAAATCACTTTTACAACTTGGAATGCAATTTAAAGTAAAATCACAGAACTTGCAATGACTATACATACGGATCTCATGTGTATTTTGTAGCAAGTCATTTGGAACTACATTGCTTCTATGTGGATGAAGTGGAAGTCTAAACTAAATGTTTATAGGTGTGAATAGTTTATAGATTCCCATTGCAATGTGTCAGTAGATACCTGTAGATGATGCACAAAAGAAAATGAGAGATAAGAAGTCATTAGGAGGGGCTGGCACTGTAGTGTAGTAGGTTAAGCGCCCGCCTGCATCAATGGCATCGCATATGGGCACCAGTTTGAGGCCCGGCTGCTCCACTGCCTATCCAGCTCCCTGCTAATGGCCTGGGAAAGACGTACAGCCTGGAAAGACAGTCAGTGATGATTCAAATCCTTGGGTTCCTGCCACACAGGTTGTTGACCCAAATGGAGTCTGAGGCACTTTATTTGACTTAAGTTTTGGGGGACTGAACCAGCAGATGGAAAATCTCTGTGTCCCTGCCTTTCAAACAAATACATAGGAATTCTTTGAAAACAGAAAGCGCAATGGATGGCATGGCGACATCATAGGTCAAGGCACCTCCTGCAGTGCTGGCATCCCGTATGGGTGCAGGTCTGAGTCCCGGCTGCTCCTCTCCTGATCCAGCTCTCTACTGGGCCCAGGGAAAGCAGTGGATGATGGCCCAAATGCTTGGGCTCTGGCACCCGGTTGGGAGACCCAGAGCAGGCTCCTGGCTGCTGGAATTGCATCGGCACAGCTCCAATCATTGTGGCCATCTAGGGACTGAATCAAGGGATGGAAGAACTCTATTATCTATCTATCTATCTACCTACCTACCTACGTACCTACCTACCTATCTATCTCTGTCTTCTTCTGCCTCCCTGTAACACTGACTTGAAATTAAATAAATAAATCTTACAAATGTACCCAAATGACTCCTGGCCTCGTTCATGACTTTCTTAATTCCCCAGTCTTATCGGTTGAAGCAGGGAGGACTAGGGCTCTTCCTATTGCTTGGAGGACATGGAAAAGAAAGCAGCTCACCCAAAACTCTAGGGATTACAAGCTAAGTCTAATGCCAAGTCCCTCACTTGACTCCCTAGCGAGGAAAATGATTTCACCCATGTCCTCTGAGATTCTTTCATAAAACACCAAGCAAACCAGACCTGGAAGGAGTCTATTTCCTCAGGCATCCTTAGTATTGCACTCTTCTAAAGAGGCTGGACAATTGGAATGAGCTCAGACCTATTTTCAAATGGATGCCACTCTCTGTGGTCACAATGAAGCTTCCTAGCCAGTATTTGATCCCCCAGCCCTAGTGATTTTCTGTGAGGTCTTTTGCTCTATCGATAAGGTGGCCTGTTTCTGGGGCCCTGCATGTTGAAGATGGGAGATCTGATGCCAATTTGGGGGCATGGCTTTCAGGTGAGCTCTCTCACCTTCTTCTGGAGTTCTTGGACATGGCTGCTATCATAGCCAGAGACACTGAACCCGTATTCGGGGAAGATGCGCTTTAAGCTGTGACCTCCACATCTCCCGAAGGGGCAGGATCCACGACTCAAGATGCAGTTTAGAGTCTGTTGGGTCCCTAACCTTGGCTTTTCATGGGTCTCCATACCTTGCTTGTTTCTTAGGGGTTTTCCCGAAGGAACATGCTAGAGTGTTTGGAAATGATACGAAAAGGAGGTTTGGGACCCAGCTGTCTGTCTGTCCACAGGCTTAGGGCCCTGTCTACATTCAAGTCTCTTGAGGGAGCTGAGGAATGGCACTGTGTTTGTCTCCTTGTGTACAGTTAAGGGGATGATATTGTGGCAGCAGCCCAGAGGGGCCTTGGCATATCTTCTTAAGGGAAAGGCTCCACAGAATGGAACTTTGAAGATGTGACCTCACTTCCTTGGTGATAGAACTTACACTCTGATAGCAACAGTCCTTAGTGGCTCACTTGATGGGAGACGTTCAGGAGAAGACCATGTTCTCTCGTTGCTGCCAATCGTTGCCAGGCTCTGGCCTTTTCCGGCGCTTGAGACATTGGCTCCGCTCTCACACGGGGTGTCTGTGGCCTCTTACTGCAAGGCCACCCCAGGGAACAGAACAGCCCAGGAGGCAGCCCCAGGTAGCGGAACAGTCCCGTCCTGGCAGGGGATCACCTGTGACCCCATCTGGGTCTTCTTTGCCCCTCCCTTCACCATGACAGTGGCAGAAGAAGAGGGGCTCTTGCTGCCCAGCAACACGATTCACGTGTTGGAGCCTCCTGTGTCTTGCGTGTTCATACCCTATTTTGTGGACAGCCGGTTGGGGAAGTGGGTGTTGGGGGACCTCCTCTTGTCTTCTGGAGACCTCTCTGGCTGCACAAGGGTACAGAGGCCCTTACTTTCCCGACCTGGGTAACAGAATGCCTCATGGGGGGAATTATTCTCTGTGGGGACAGCCAAGCACGACACTGATGCCTCCGGTCTGGGCTGCCACACACTCTCTTTGCAGAGCTCCACACTCGAGTCCACAGACAGAACACATGAGGAAGCCACAGGCATCGTCAATGGACACGTGAGTCAGGCCAACAACGTGGCTAATGCCGGTGTGGAGGGAGCGAGGGGCCCAGGAGTACCCACATGTTGGGGCACGAGATGACCACGGTGTGCCTAGAACCACATCCTGAAGGGAGGAACGCCCCTGGCTTTTGGCCTCGTGATCTCCCACTCAGTGACTGACCCCCATCCCACTCTCAAAGAAATCTCAGCCCCTTGGCAACTGGGTGTTGGGAAACTCCCTGTTCACACAAGCATCGTGTGTGGCCATGGTGCTGAATGTTTGCCCACCTAGTCCAAGAATCCTGTGCAGTCCTTAGTCAGCTCCACTGCCTTCCAGGTCTTCTCCAAGCTTTAGGACTCAGTGATCCTACCAGGAAGGTTTTCCCACACAAAAGGGCAGAGGGTTCAACCAAAAGGCTGAAGATACCACACAGGACTGGAGCCTGGCCCCCACCTGTTCTATTCCATGGGATGACATTGCCCCTGTGGCCACACTTGCATGGCTGCTGGGAAGCACTGGGATTCAGCTGCATTGCCACGGCAGCGGTGCTGTAGGACACAGACTCACTGTCTCTCACGGAGCACAGTCAGCTAGGCTGCTCAAAGCACAGGAGCCCAGGTTGGGCAGCTCTCCCAACAGGAGTCGCTTGTTCCCATTTCTGGTGGCTGCATGTCAGGGCATGGCCAAGGTGATTTCTCAGGAGGGCTCATTGCCATCTCCATCCACAGTTTCATTTCCTATGCTCCCCTCGGCTTCTCTGTGCTCCTGTCACATCTGCCAATGAGCACAGCAAGGTAATGGGATGGGGCCCACGCCATTTCTGGGGGTAAGGTCAATCACCTCCTTGCGGACTACTGGCCCAACTGCAGCAGTCACACTCAAGTGCTCTGGTGTCAGAACAACCCCACGTGTGTGTTGGGGATGGGGGCCACAATTCGGCTCTGAAAAGGCAGTGATGCCCTGCTGAGGACAAACTCCAAGGACCAGGCTGGCTGGGGACTGGCTCTACACATGTGTCGTTGTAATGCCTCAAGTCAGGTCACTTGGCAGAACGCCTGTGGTCATTACGCCACAGGCAGACACCTCTGACTATGGCTCTTTTCAGGATCTAGCCTCCCCTGGGGCTTCATATCCTACTCCGCCCACTTGTTTCCATTCTGCAGTCTGGTGGCAAAGCAAATCACACAGTTGCCCTCATTTCTAGCTCCCCCAAGGGGCACGGAATCATCTTTCACTGCTGGCCCCCTCGCAGGACTTTCTCATCCCTCAGTCCCTGTTCAGCCTCTTGGCCCCAACTGGGGTTTTCTCCCAACCCGGGTGTCTGCTCCCCTGTGCTCCCTGGAACTGCCACTGACTCACGTCCTTTCTGGTCCTCCCTAGTATGGAAATGGGTCCATGCTCTACTTGGCAGAGGTCTGTGCCATGCGGACCCTACAGCCAGACACTAAAGAGATGCTGCTGGATGCCCTGGTCCCGGGCCCCCTGGGAAAAAGGATCTGCTACTTCAACACCTTCCTGTGTACATACAGCGACTTCTCCACCATTCCGTATTACTTAGACCAGATATTCGACAGGTGGGTAGCTGCCTTTCAGCACTGCGGTGATGCAGAGATGAATCTTACATGTTTTAGATGACCGAAGCGACTTAAGACATGGCGGGAATGGAACGGGTGCCTTTCTCTGTGGACAGGGCTACTGGCACACTGCGTCACACCTCTTGATTTCCTTTCTCTGCACCCTCACGAACCAATGTTTCTACTCAGGTGGGAACCGGCCATGTGCCTCTATGGTTGGAAAACCTCCCAGATGGCAATCCTGCTTTCCCCTTTTTCAAGAATCAGAAATGTTTTCTTTCACAGGCAGAGTTAGACTGAGAGAAAGAGAGAATGCGTCCTTCTATCTGCTGGGTCACTCCCCAAATGGCTGCAAAAAGCAGGGCTCTGGGAAGCCGGGCTGAGGAGCCTGAAGCTCTATCTGGCCCCCTCAGGGGTGCCAGGGGTCCAACTACTTAGGCCATCATCCGGCACTTCCCCAGGCTCATTAGCAGGGAGCTGGACACCAAGGACAACAGCCAAGACTTGAACTGGCCAACCCTGATATGGCTTGCCAGCATCACATGTGGGCAGGGGCATTGGAAGCTGCTATGCCTTCGTACCGGCCACATTTCCTACTTGTTCCAGCTGCTCCTGTCCTCGATATATGCACAGAACAGCTGCCCTCAGGGTTGGTAGCAGTTGCCCAGACCCCTCATCGACCTGGCAGGTCTACAAGGAATCATTCACTCTACACATATATGGGAAGCCCTTCCCTTGTGCACTTTTCCAGACACTTGCCACAAATCCAGTGAACAAAGCATTCAAGGGCCTCACAGTTGTGGGGAATCCGACCCTCACAGCCGAGATCCTATACAAGTCCTGTCCTGCAGCGGCAGAGCTGAGGCTTGCTGACCTCCTCTGGGAGTAGCTGCAACGTCCCCTACTCTGATCACAAGGAGAACCCCATGTCACACTAAGATGCAGGGAGATTGGGGTGCAGATGTGGCCTTCTGTCACTCGAAAGAGTGGCAGGAAAATGAGGGCTGAGGCAAGGCAGAGGCAGACAGTAGGTGCAACTCCAACTTCTGGCCCCAGCACATGCAAAGGAAGTGCTGAAGAGCAGTGCTATGGATAGGAGCAGACACGTTCTGCAGAGGAGCGGGCATGTTGGGGCTCACAGACAACACCCACATAGCCATGCCCAGGGCAGTTGCTTCCAGCTTTGCCTACCCTCCCTGACCACCCAACCCAACCCACCATCCCAGGAGCAACCTACTCCCAAGTCTGCTCAGAGCCAGAGCCTAGGGGCCTCCACCTGAGAAAACCATGGGAATGAATGGGAAGGCACTGAAAGGAACATGAGAAGGAAGCCATCCAAAGGAAAGCTACTGCCGGCAATGCCAGAATCCCTTGTGGGTGTTGGTTGGTGTCCCTGTTGTTGCAGTTCAGATTCAGGACCCTGCTCGGGGGTCTGGGAAAACCAGGGGAACATGGTCCAAGCATTTGGACCTCTGCCACCCATGTGGGAGACCTGGATGGAGCTCCTCACTCCCCGCATGAGCCTGGCCCAGTGCTGTCCACTGCCCATCCGGGGAGTCAAGCAGTGGATGCAAGACCTCTGCCCCGGTGTGTGTCTCTCCCTCTCTCTCTGCAACTCTTGGGATTCACAGTCAAGAAATCGCCTTGGAAAACAGCAAAGCATGGCATTGTCTTTAAGAAGCTAGAGTTCACCGGCAGGCTCCGTGCCCCACCCCACACAGGGAGTCCTGGAAGGGCAGCAAGCAGGGTAAGGTCAAGTCTGACTCTGCTGCCCACTCTCCTTCCCCAGGAACATGGCTTCCTGTTTGCAAAGCTGCAAAGCCAAGTACAAGGCCGAATTCTGCGATCGCACGGATCTCCCGCTTCTCAAGATGAAGGTCGGATCCAAGCAGGTCCGCTTGCCCAGAGGAGACCTGCAGACCCATGCGTGCTTTCTGCGTGTCAGGATGGCCTACCCAAATCCCACACAGGCAGAAGCAGTCGGTAAGATGCACTGCACTCCGCGAGATTCTCTCGGTGGGCTTTGGGGCTGGAGCCCCTTTAGAGGCAATGGGATCGCGCCTGGCTTTGGAGAGGCCATTGGAAAGTGCTTGATGTTGCTGACCCTTTCTCTTCTCCCAGCTCCTGCTCTATTTGCCAGGCTGCAGTCATGCCAAACACTGGCTTTAGAGCCAGATTCCCCACTGCTCACAGAGCTAGAACCTCTTCTGGAGACAGGATCCATTTCAAAACTGAGGCTGCCACCATGCACAGAATCAGCACCAAAGACAACTACCAAAGTCTCCTGCGCATGTCCGGGACCTGCAAACAACCAGCCTCGCAAGATGGCTAGCATCACCACATTCCCCGCCAAGCTGCTGGCGGAACAGTTCACACTGATGGACGCGGTGAGCAGCGGGCTTGTCTCGGCAGGGCCAGGCCCGAACACCCCTTTGGCACCAGCCTCCCCACAGCTGCCCCGACCAGAATCCAGTGGCCTGGCTGCAGTTCAGGCTTCAGGTCCCACCACCTATGTGACTGGACCAATGTCTTCACTCCCAAGGCTGCCTTTCTCCCATGGCTGGCAGAGAGGGCACCCAAACCACACCAGCTGCACAGTGACTCTCCAGATCAACTGACATGGGCCTGGCAGAAAGTAGGGCTGGATCTGACCCACAGGGTACTGGACGGGCCTAGGTGGAGGGCATCCAGGTCCACCCACTGCCTTCCCATCTGCCTGCGATGCCACAGCTGTCCTGGGTCCTAGCACACATATCCATATCAAACAGCAAGCACCTTGTTGGAGTTGCCACAGGGAGCAGCACTGGCACAGGGACAAGGACTCCAGGGCAGATGCTGTGAGAGCAGAAGGATGAGATACTGGGCGGGATGCCTGGGAGCACACACCTCTGTCTCTTTCCTCAAGGCTTGGGAGGGTTGGGATCTGGGCTGGCAGGAGCGAGGCGACCTCAGTGGCAGAACACATAGCCCAGCTGCTCCCATGTTGGGGAGCTGCATGCCAAACTACCTGAGCTGCAGCTTCGAGCACTGTCACTTGCCGGGGTGGCTGGGCTTCACTGCATTCGAGCTAGGCTGGCTGTGCCCATGGGATACCCTCTTGCCCCCAGGAGCTCTTCCAGAATGTGGTCCCCTATCAGTGCCACAGCTCCATCCGGATCCAGCAGAACAAGGAGGTCAATGCGCAGCTGCCCCCTACTGTTCTCGCTGTCATCATCCACTACCACCACGTGGCCCATTGTGTTACTACCACGTGCTTGGGGGACCCCAGCATGAAGGCAGCGGACAGGGCCCGCGTGGTGGAACACTGGATCAAGGTGGCCAAGGTAAGCTGAGGCTGTCCCAGGGCTCCCTCTCTGCACGGCAGGGACGTGCCACTTTGCTTCCTCAGCTCTCAGGTGTACAGTCTGTGGTCACAGATCCTGCCCAATCCCTGGGCTCTTGGGATCCACGAGGTGGCCTGATCTCACTCACTTGTCCCAGAACTACATGCTCACTTCCCGCCTAGGCCCCTGACATGGGTTGAAACCAATCTAGCCCATGTGAGCGTGGCTCAAGGGGGTCCCATCACTGACCTGCTCTGGCTCCCTGGCCAACTCTCTGATGCATGAGGGGGATGTCAGCACAGCTGGCTGAGCCTGGCTCAGGTGGGGCTCCAAGCCACCTACCTGCCATTCATCCGCTCCCTGCCCTAGGAGTGCCTGGCTCTCCGGAACTACTGCTCGGTCCACACCATCCTCTGCGCTCTGCAGAGCCACCCGGTACGCCAGCTGAAAACAACGTGGGGAGAAGTCTCCAGGTGGGTGTGCATCCCTCAAAGCACCTGGTGGACCCGGGACTACCCTCGGGCCTAAGCACTAATCCTCCAAGACTCACAGAGGCTGGTATCCTGGGACACAGGGAGAGGCGTGGACTGCCGGGGGCAGGGGTGGGGAGCACCATCTTTCAGCGGCCCTGGGACATGAGAACTGGGTTTCTGCCTCAGGATGACATTTCCATTAGTCAGGCACATGTGGCTTCCAAACTACATACTTGCGCCTGTGCACCACGCAGCACTGGACCTGCCTGGGCACTCCAACTCTGTAAACACTCACACACACACACACACACACACACACATACACACACACAATCAAAACAGAAGATACTACCAGGCAGGGTGGATCCTCTGATCTTTGTTCTTAAACCAAAGGGGTTTGATCCACCACCTCACCATTCCATCCAAATATCTCCTGGTTTTCCCCTCACAACAGAAAAAGTGCCAGGAAATTTCAGCGTCTTTGCACACAGGACAAAAAAGTCAACAGAGATGTGCCCATGAAGGTAAAGTGGGGGCTCAGGGACAGGGGTGAGGGCTTGGCAGGAGGGGAAGGGGTGTGGCTGTAAGGGCATCAGGGCAGAGGGGAGCTTTTGGTGTCACTGAAAGTGTGCTTGAAAAGAAAACCTGGGGTGTGCCTGCTAGGACAACAGGCCAAGAGAGGGCTGTGTTCACAGGTCGTGGGATGCAGTCGGGCTCAGAGGGCAATGGGAATGGGCTGCAGCAAGAGCAGCTTGGCTCTCAGAGGGGGCTGTGAGCACCCACAGGTCTCTGGCTCCCATGCTGTTCCTGCTTCCCCCAGGCTGTGAGGTGGATGCGGCAGCAAGGGCTTCCTTCCATCTGTGCTGGGGCCCTAGAGGTCCTTTGGAAACCAGGCCTGCTACAGGGTTCTCTGTTGCAGCCTTCCATGGGGAGGGCTGCCAAGCCTGCCCCACACATTGCACAGCTTGGGAATGCCAGGGGCTGAGCAGTCGAGTGGGATGCCAAGCATTGGGTCTTACTGGCTGCCCTGGGAGCAGAACTTCTGTCTTCTCGAGGAGAGAAGCAAGCAGCATGAGCCTGTCTCTCAGTCTGCACAGGGAGCCTCATGTGCATCCAGGGAGGCAGGGTATGGGGTGCTGGGCCTGGCTTCCTCTCAGGGACACGCTGAGGCACAGGTCAGTCAAAGGATCCTTAGCGCAAGGGGGACCTGAGGTGGGAGGGGAGGCCAGCACCCTCTCCAGCTGAGGAGCAGGCACAGGGAGGCGTGGTCAATCCCCCAAAGCCACCTTCCCAGTGGGAGCTGCATGAATCCATACAGAGCACGTTGTGGGAGGAGGGGAGTGCAGGGTGGGCATTATACCAATGGAAGTGAGCCAGACATGCAGGGCTCAAGGTGGTTTGCACAAATGTGGGCCGGTCAGGAAAGGACTATCTCCCTGAACGTGACCCTGACCCTGGCAGATGGCGATCTGCAGGTTGCCCGCCCGGGAGCAGAACCCCCAGAGAACACAGATGCGGCAGCGGCTGCAGAAGAAGGCAAGTGTGCCTGGGGAGGGGGGGGCAGGGGCTCCTGTCTCCCACTGGGGGCCCATGTCAAGGGAGCAGGGCCTTCTGCCTCCCTTGTTTGCCCACGCCCATCACCACAGTAGCTGAGAGACCCCAGTTGAGAGACCAGAGCTGAGGGCCTGAGCTGAAGGGCTCCCAGCAGACTTGGGCCTGAGCTGGGGCTGGCACCCCACAAGCTGACTTGTTATCATGCCATCAGGGCTCCCAGGGTTGTCCGATTCTAGAGGCAGTTGGCTGGATGCAGGGAGAATTGGGAAAGGCACTTTAGGGGCGGGGAGCTTCCCAATGGGGAATGTGGCCAGGGCTCCAGCAGCTGGGGTGGAGTGCATCTCAGGGGCCGGGCCTTGGTGGCACCTGAGAACAGCTGCTCACCACCACCACCACCTCATGGCACAGGGAGCCGTCCCCTTCCTTGGCACTTTCATCATGTATCTGGATAGGCTGGACATCGCCATGAAGGACTTCGTAGATGTGAGTGAACTTGCCATGGGTGGGGCAGGCTCCAGGACCCTGAGGCTTGGGGGGAGGGTCCTGGGCTGAGCTCTCAGCCCCCAGCTCCTTGCTGCCCATGTCTCCGGAGGCCTCACAAGCTGTCCCAGGGAGGAGGGCTCACCTGCATATCCCCTCTGAGTGCGGGAGCCTGCAACCAGGTGCCCACCCCTGTCCCCCAACGGTTAAAGCTGCATAGCCAGAGTCCCTGACTGCAAAGCTGCACAAGGTCTTGGCTGAGCCTGCTCAGCCTCTGAGTTGGGTGGCACCCAAGGGAAGGAGAGAAATTGGGCCCCTGTGAGGTCAGGCAGCACCCACATGCCTCAGTGCACCCATCCATTCCCAGGCCTCACTTTCCCTGCCTGCCATCAGACATGGTTGGGACAGCAGTTCCCTGAGCCTCAGCCACCATGTCCCCTTCTGCAGAGCTAACAGCCTGTCCCAGGGACACCTTCTTTTCCTTCCTCTTACCCAGAGGGGAGGGCCAGGGGCTAGTCACAGGCCAGGGGCTGTTCTGATGGACTCTGCCTTCCAGGGAAAAAACAACATGCTGAAAATGACAAAGGTGAGCAGCTCTGCCCTATCTTCCAGGCACAGAGGGGATGGAGGGGTCAGAGATGCCCTGGGCAGAAAGCCCAGGCTCCAGCCCATGCGTGTCTGTCTGCTCTCTCCACTGGGATGGATACACACAGAAGGAGGAGAGCATCCCTAGGGAGGCTGTGGCTAAGGGACTGGAATCCAGGAGAACTTCCTTCCTGGGCGAGGGGCTGTGTGTATGCTACTCAGAAGACAGCTTGGAGCCTGGAAGGG
Organism: Oryctolagus cuniculus; assembly: GCF_051225735.1. Classification (NCBI taxonomy): domain Eukaryota; kingdom Metazoa; phylum Chordata; class Mammalia; order Lagomorpha; family Leporidae; genus Oryctolagus; species Oryctolagus cuniculus. Next base: position 71,445,846 of record NC_142872.1, read on the forward strand.
ATGGCCAGGGAAGGCTTCTCTAGCTAAAAGACCCAGAGGCCAGCCCCCTGCCCCTGCCACAGTCTGCCCCTCCAGCAGTCCCAGTGCAGGCCTGTCAGCATCCTCTCTGCCCCTCTTGCCCCAGGAGATAAAAGTTCTCCAAGAAATGCAGCGGCTCCAGGTGGCAGCCAGTCAATATACTTTGCTGCGCGACGCAGAGTTTGCACTGTGGTTCCAATCCATGGAGAGGCTCAGTGACACTAAGAGGTGAGTGCTGGGCAGGGATTGCGGGATGTGCAGGGTGGCAGATGGGGAAGGTTCTCCTGTTGTGCACTGAGGAGAGGGCTACCCATGGCTCCTTGGTCAGCAGAGGGCCTTACCCATGGGCAGTGCGGGGCTCCAGGACTGCGGCTGCAGGGCGGGCCCTGGAGGGAGCCTGAGATGAGCAAGAGTGCACTCATGGCTGCTTCTGTGTCCTGCAGCTACAACCTGTCCTGCCTACTCCAGCCCCTCTGCTGGAATGTCCACCTCATCCTCAAGGCCAAGAACATCAGGCCTTGGAGAACATCAGCATGACTGAGTCCCCCATGCAGGCAGAGAGTGGGGGCTGCAGAGTTCATCTGTGGGCTCGGGGACTGCACCGTGACACTCGCTCCGTTCCCCGCCGACCAAGCAACAACCCAGTGCCTGGGAGACTGGCCTCCCTCTCTCAGATGGGTGGTCACATCATCACCAATTTCACGGATTCCTCCTAGATTTTCCTATGTATATAGTTCACCATGATTAGTACCAGTTGGTTAGGCCTTTCATTAAAGTAGTATACATGGTAGACCATGAGTGTCCTTCTTCCTCTTTATCCCTTCCCTGCCCTGCTAATTAGAGACCATTCTCTAGATCCACAGACAAAGACATTCATGCAGATTCGAGAGGGGTGTGTCTCCCCATGCAAGGATGCCACACCATGAGTGCTCTTTCAGTTCTGAGGCTCCTACATGGAGCCCCATGCTGTCTCGTGGAGAGAGTCCCTCAGGGTCTGTTCTGAAGCGCAATTCATACATCCATCGGTATCTGGCGAGAACAACGCTCTCACTGCTTCTACACTTGCTCCCACGAGCTTTGGGAGTTTGCTGCTTAGGGCCCTTTAGGCTCAGATGGTGGTCCCCTCTATACAGTGTTTTCCAAATGATGTGTGTCACCAGTGACCAGCAAAATGTCCCAAGAACACAACTCAGCCCTAGTCACTAGAGAGAATTCCCTGTGAGATTCAGTGGGAAATGCACATAATAAAAGTGCACAATCTTGGGAAGCCAACACTGACAAAAATTTCATCGATGTATACATATATATACACAGAGATTTGTATGTATTCAGGTGAAGTATCCACCTGCAGCAAAGGCATCCCACATGGGTGCCCGTTTGAGTCCCAGCTGCTCTGCTTCCTACCCAGCTCCCTGCTAATGGCCAGGGAGAGACATACAGCCTGGGAGACAGGAAGTGATATTTCAAACACCTGGGTCCCTGCCCCGCAGGTTGGAGACACGTGCTGCGTTGGAGACACTGTACTTGACTCAAGTATTTGGGGACCGAACCAGCAGCTGGAACATCTCTGTGTCTCTGCCTTCCAACCAATGAGTCAGAATTCTTTCAAACATGAAAGCACAGGGGCTGCCACTGTGGCATAGCAGGGAAAGGTGATGCCTACAGTGCCGACATCCCATGGGGCCGCCTGTTCGAGGCCCGGCTGCTCCTCTTCTGATCCAGTACTCTGCTATGGCCTGGGAAAGCAGTAGGGTTTGGCACAAATGGTTTGGCCCCTGCACACTTGTAGGCTTTCGATCGGCTCACTCCCAGCCATTGCAGCCATTTGCAGAGGGAACCTGCAGATTGGAGGTCGCTCTCTCACTCTCCCAGCCTCCCTGTCACTCTGCCTTTAATAAATATATCTTGAAAACAATTAAAATACAAATAATGTACTAAAGGAGTAACTTGAGCCAAGAAAACCAAAGATCGGTCTAGTGGTCATGGTAAAACACTACCACAGAAACCACAGGTGCTCTAAGTATATGCCATGATCATGGGAAAGATATCTCATGTTCCTATTTAGACAAATGAACAGACATTGGACAATGTATGCCGAAACTGCGAAAATGTACAGTTTATACTGATATGGATTTGCCTTCTGGAAGCCTGGGATTCTAGGACAGGGTAGGAAGAGAGAACACCGAGTAGGAGCCCCAGTCAAAACCTGCCCATTGAATAGCTAGAGCTCTCCAAGAAGAGCACAACTTCCATAGCTTGTCCATGTTAGGTGAATCTACTGGGAGACGAGCATGGGGAATTGATGACACAGCTTCCTCTCCTTTCCCTATAGCCCTGAGATGCCTCTACACCACATCTCCAGTGTCCTACAGATGAGCAAACCTGGGGGTGGTCCTGGCGACACCTAGAACCCCACAGATCCAAAACACTTGACAAACGCTAAGCAGAAAAACATACCAAAGCACGTCCCAATTAACTGCTGAAAACCACTAGCAACACCAAAACCTTCAAAGATCAAAAATGAGAAGCTTCAGCCTGACTCACAAAATCCTTGAGCTGAAAGACAATGCATCAGTGCCTTCAGAACTTGGGAAAAACCATTTCCAACCTAAAAGTACATACATGTTTTCAATCCTACATTACAGGACAGTAAGATCAAAGCATAGTTAGAGATGCCAAGCATCAAAACCGCTTCTGTATGCCATTGCTCAGAACCTGCCAGAAGATGTGCTCCAGAAAATCAAGGGTGGAGGGGCCTGCACCCTAGCTCACTTGGTTATTCCTCTGCCTGCGGTGCCGGCTTCCCATATGTATGCTGGGTTCTAGTCCCGGTTGCCCTCTTCCAGTCCAGCTCTCTGCTGTGGCCCGGGAGGGCAGTGAAGAATGGCCCAAGTGCTTGGGCCCTGCACCCGCATGGGAGACCTGGAAGAAGCACCTGGCTCCTGGCTTCAGATCAGCACAGCGCAGGCCATGGGGGCCATTTGGGGAGTGAACCAACAGAAGGAAGACCTTTCTCTCTGTCTCTGTCTCTCTCACTGTCGATAACTCTACCTGTCAACTAAATAAATATAAATAAATACATAAAATTTTTTACAAAATCAAGCGTGGAATAAAAAAACTCTGAGGAAAACATGAAATGCAAGATCAAGGAGCACCATCAGCAAAGAAGTGAACACATTCCTAGAATGATGGGGAACAGAAACCCCAGGGTGACAACATCCACAAAGAGAAAAGCATCTTGAATCCACATTGGAGCAACTAGGAGGTGGTAGGGAAACATTCACCAAGAAAATGAAACTGAGAGAAAGTCTGTTAAGTATAGAAATGTTTATGAGACTGTAAGACAATGAAGAAATATGAGGATTCTATGAATGTTCAGCAAAATGACCTAAGAAAGGGTCAATATGGGGAGCAGGTGTTTCACGCATTGGTCAAGATGCCACTTGGGGATGCATACACCCCAGGGCAGAGGGCATGGGTTTGAGTCCTGGCTCCAATTCAGATTCCACCTTCTTGCTCATGTGCACCCAGAGAGGTGGTCAGAGAAGCCTCAAGTACCTGGAGCCCTGGCACACGAGTGCTAGACCCAAATGCAGTTTCAGGCTCCTGGATTCAGCCTGACCCAGCCCTTGGCTGCTGCGAGCATTCAGGGAATGAACCCAGCAGATGGACAATCTCTGGGCCCCACTGCCTTTCACACCAATACGTTTTTTTAAAAAATCCAAGTAACACAACTCATTGTTCAAGAGCATCATGATAATTAGCACTGGTCTTGATGATCAAGAGTCCTTATGGAATTACAATGATGTAAATGCTGCATACTCAACTAAGCAAACCCTGACATATCTGTACTAGGGCCCTGGAGGGACAACCAAAGTTCATTGCCTAGTTGGCAGTGGAGAGTCAGGGGGGAGAGAGCTCCATATTTCCCCATGTTGAGAAGCACAGCACCAGCATGTGAGTTAAGGACCAAGGTGTGGAGCTCAAAAGAAAGCTCTGAGAGTGAAAAGGACGATCCCTGAGAAGGAACGGTGGGAGAAACACCAAAAGGCCTTGATGAACATATGTTATAAAAGAATAGGAGTTTCTGAAACGATCCATTCTTACCTTAGCAAACTCAGAGAGCCTGTCATCACTCGTCAAAGACTGCCGACTTGCACAAGAAGCACAGTCTGAGGGACCCACGGCACCCTTGCCATCTTCAAGCTCGTTACATTCACCAGCACCTTCCCTGTCCCTGTCGAGCTCCCAGTCAGGGAAATGCAATTCACCTAAAAAGGCACAAGTTGCAACTTACTTCATTTCAAATCATTAAATGGTTTACAACTATTTGTATTCTCAGTAGTTAGTATAGCCCTGTTCCTGAATAAAGGTTAAAACTACATTCAGACAGTAAAAAGTTATCCCTGGCCTCTTTTCTAGTCACTTGGTTTCTCGCATCTCTTAACCCCACCCAATCAAAGTTAACCACATTTGTTAGCTCTTGGATACCCTTGCCGAGTCTCCATTGCCTGTGCAAGTAACTAGCTAACTGTGCATGTTGTATTTACCTCCTTTCGTACAAACCATGATCTTTTTCACTTCACATCATTAAGGTGATTGTCCTTACCACTAAACAGGGAATGCCCTCAGTCCCAAATGTCCTTGTAAAAGGAGGATATTTTCAGCTCAGAAGACCCAGCAGATATCAAAGGAAATAACTCAGCCAAGTGCAAAAGAAAAAAAAATATTGGCCATCTTCTAGAGAGGCTGTCTCTACAAACCTAACTTGTTCATATTAAGCGTAAGTCACTAATAGGAACGGTGAGGATGAAAAGTTCCCAGCTTACTTTGAGTGCATTAAGATGTCTAAATAGTCTAGTTAAGCTATCTCTTTTAAGATTTGGAAAAGTACATGATTTCTACAATTCTTGTCTGTGTCTATCAACTGGGGTGTGTCCTTCAGGGGATGCCTCACCTCAGAAGACCTCTTTGGGAGTGTCCACGGGGACTGATGCTGTCACTGTAATGTACTGGGGAGACGTTGGAGAAACTCTAAAACTTTCTGCAACACACAGGAACGTCCTCCTCCTCACGACAGAGGTATCTGGACCCAAGCGATAACAGTGCCAAGACTGAGAAACCCTATTTTCAACTGTCTAAACCATGAGGCAACACAAACTACTCACAGCAAACAAAACTGGTGAAAGTTACACTCCCATCACACATGCACTGTTCTAGTCTTGTCCCAATAACCACAAGTTAGCCAGGCAGTAGTGTGGGTGTAGCATTCGGTAGGAGTTCAGAGAACTGGCTTTGAACTCAAGGGGATCTAACAATGAACCCCAACAGAGTTTACACATCCAAACTCAAGTTGTTACCAATAATACCAGTCCTAGCTCTTAGTCGTTACTGTAAGAAACATTACATCAGAAAGCATTTCGAAAGGCTTGGCACAGAGGCTAAGCCTCACAAAAACATCAAAACCTATAATAACTTTGAGAATGAATTCTTCGCCCAATAATGAATCCAATATGGAACAAAACCTGACTTTCTGACAACATTAGAAACTTACCATCACTGGCCCCATCTTCTAGACCCAAAATATCCCCGTTCCAAAGCCTCTACATTCTAGAACCGTGTCCATTATCCCTATGTGATTCAGAGTGTGTCTTCACTTCATTTGACACATCGCTTCCATTGGAACTCCAAGTTACGTCAGTCAACACACTGTTACTCTTCGAAGTGAGAGTTTCTGACAATGAAAAAAGAAAACACATCAGTATGTCAGCCACTGTGGTCATTTATCTAAAGGAAATTGTAAGCATGCTACTTGCCACAATCACAAAGATACAAAACTCTGACAATACTGAAAGCAATGTCTTATGTCCAATCCTCTTGCCTCAAGTTTGAAGAACAACCTAAGATTCTTTGAGTTAAGGCCAAGTTACAACAAGAAAAAAAAGGAGAACTGGCTGAGATAGATTATCAATTGATAGTAGAAATGAAAGATCTCCGTGAGTGAGATCCCAGGGGAAAGAAGGAGCCATCCAAGAAGGAGGTACCTTCTTTCTCTGAATGCTGGAGAGAAATTCCGCTTGAAGGATGGCCTTATCTAAACAAGGGCAGAGTTTGTGAACTCAAGAGGCATCCATACCCTTAGCAGCTCGTCACAAGAGCCTCGGCTGATCACTGACATCATAAATAAGAGTGTCAATTGTTAAATCAACAACAGAAGTCACTGTGCACTTGCTCCTCCTGTAGGACCTCTGTCCTTAACGTGGTGTACTATGAGAATTCACGGTAAAACTAGCCTTCAAACATTACTTTCCACTTTGCATGTCAGTGTGGGTGCAAGCTGTGAAAATCTTTACTGAGTATAGAGTTGGTCTCTATATAAAGATAATTAAAAATGAATCTTCATGAAGAATGGGATGTGAGAGGGAGTAGGGGGTGGGGTGGTTTGGGGGTGGGAGGGCAGGTAGGTGGGAAGAACAGCTACAATCTGAAAGCTGTACTTATGTAATTTATCTAGTAAATAAAAGCTTTCTATAAAAATAGATACTAGATATTAATAAATAGAGCACAGATATAATAACAATAATAATAACAATAATAATAATAGAAAGAATCAAAACAGACTGAATGCTCCAACATGGGAAGTATTGCATATAGCAGCCTCCCAGAATGACAATGACCTCAAATAACACCCTGGCTCAGAATCAACCCTGAAGACATTCTGATGTGGCTAAAACACCTATGAGAGCATGTCAGGCATGGGAAGACAAAACACTGTGGCAAACAGGGTTCCTCATGAACCACTTCTGTGGGTAGACCCCAAGAGAAAGAAGTGGTCATCCACAAAGGATACACTTTATTCAGAAGGCACAAAAGAACTTCCTCTTCCCCGTGGCCCTGTCTAAATATGGAAGGAGTCAGTGGATTCCACAGGCTTCCACAGCTGAGGCAGCTCAGGTCAAGATCCTCAGGTGTTCGCTGATGTGCTAATTCTGAAATTCTCAGCAGGGGTCACTGTGCACTGACTTCCCATGCAGGACCTCTCTGCTCAAAGAGTTGAGGTATGTGAGTTAACAGTACCACTTGGTCACAAAGATCTACCACACTTTCACGTGAATGACACCATCTATGGATTATAAGCTAGAAGAATGTCTCATGCTCGCAAAAGTCACACCGCCCTTGGGTTCTTCTCCAAAGTTAACTCACTCCACCACAACAGATACTATAGACATACGTAAGTCAAATCTCAGAAAGCCTTACTTTCATTGAATTCAAAAGCACTTTCATCTCTTGTTTGTTGTAAAAACAAGCCTGCCGGTGTTCTAGTGCATAGTAGGGTAATAATACTTCACCAAACATACAGTCTTTTCTCAAAAGCTAGAAGAAAGACTTCTGAATGTACATACTACAAAGAAACCTTGAATAGGGAAGCGGTGGATGCGGATGACCTAATATGATCATTTAAATGTATGCATGTAGGGCAATATTACATTATACCACATCAATATGTACAGCTACTCTTTGTCAACAAATAGAGAAACACATCAAAAAGGAAATACATCATTGTTCAGTGAAATGCATCTCCAAATGCTCACTCTTTTTCATAGAAGTATATGCCATTCCAAAGTTTCCAAATACGTATAGTATTCAGCCCGTCATGTTTTGTTAATAAGTTCTAGGTAAATTCTACTCCTGTCAGAGAAGATGCCCCTAAAGGAGACAGAGGAGGAAGAGAGGTGGGAGGGCTGCTGTGAAGTTAGGTATGGTGGGAGAATCACTATGTTCCGAAAGCCGTGTTTAGGAAATGCATCAAGTTGGTATAGCTTCCATAAAAGGTGTCTGGGAAAAACTGGAAATAAAATAATCCAGGATTCCATGGCTGGCTGTGCACTGTGTAGAGAAAATCAGTGTCTACAGGGGCTCTTTGCTGTACACCCAGGGCAACGCTCTTTCCGTCTTTTCTCTAGAAGATCCCACTTGGGAAGAAATTATGGACATCTAGTAGTCTATTTTCCTGTCTCGTCTAGTAGTAGAGGGTGCACTGCGCTTCCAACAAATCCAAGGCTGATGCTTGCTTTTGTGGAGTGGGAAGTAAGGGTGTGACAGTCAAGGGATACTCTTAACAAAAGAAACATGGGTTGAGAAGGAATTTAGCCTAATGGCTTAGATGCTTTGATGGTGAGTTCCGATGCCCATTTCTCATATCAGAGTACCTGGTTTTGATACTCATCTCTGGAGCCTAACTCCAGTTTCTTACTAAAATACCTCTGGGGAAACAATGGTTCCTATAACAAGTTCCACGCTATTCACATGGGCGACCTGAGTGGAATTGCCAGTTCCCAGTTGCAGTCTGGCACATCTCAAGGCACTTGCAGGACTGGGAAGTGAATTAGCAGTTGGGAGCTCCTCTCCTCTCTCTCTGTCTCTGTTCCTTTATAATGTTAAGATGGGAAGAGTGGCAAAGGCCCTGCCAACTCGGAAACAAAATGCGTTAGTTATAAATGAAAAGGCTGTTATATTCAGCCACACACAAACCTTAATTCATGCATGGCAAACCAAGATAAAGGAAAAACAAATACCAACTAGGAAAGTGTAGTTGGTCTGCCTAGTATATCAAAACGAAAGAAACCTAACGTACACATTGTTCTTGGAAACGAGGGAGAAATGGCCAACATTCCAACAGAAAGATGGGCAAAGGACAAGGACAGTTGACAGGAAAAGGGACACAAGTGGCTTTTCTTCCAATGGAAAGAGCGCCACCTTTCTCCTGTGCAGGGCAATGCAAATAAAAACTGCACATCTCTCATTTGGCTACAAAGCAAAAGGAGAGAAGTCACTTTCCCAAAACTGGCTTAACACACAGCATCACAATGTTCACCCACAACTTCACTTCAACAATGGCCAAGGGCAAGGACAGACATTTCTCCAAAGACGAACAGCACAAGAGCTATATTGAAAGGACACACTATTATTGGTCATTGGCCATCACAAATCAAGTCTGCAATGAGATAGATACCCCTTCCAAACCACCTCGAGGCTATTCAAATAACCATGAACCTGCAGTTGCATTCTCAACGAGCTATCTAAAAGACCCGGAAACAAGTTTGAAAAATATTTATCCAGAAGACTTCACAGGATTCACACTAGCCAAAACACAACCACAGCTCCAGTGTCCATCAGTAGATGAATGAATAAACACAATATGGTCTACTCGTATGATGGAATTCAGCATGAAGTAGAATACAAGTACTGATACGGGCTACCGCATAGGCAAAACTTGAAACCATGGTGCAAGTTGAGGGAATCCAGACACAGCAGAGAATAGTTTATAATGCTAGCTCTATGAAACATCTAGAGCATACTCACAGACTGAGAACTAATTGGCAGTTGCAATTGCTGGGGGAAGGGAGACTGGAAACTGGCTACTACTGGGTTTCGAGCTTGCTTTGCAGGTGATGTGATTCACTATTAGATGGTGGCCGAGGCGGTGGTGGGCAGGACTAAAGCTCTCAATAAACTTGCATACAGCCTTTTGGGAAAATTTTTCTGACTGCACCCACCAGTGAACTAGGGCCTCTCTGCTGCTATAGATTGGCTGGTCAAATTATTTTACTGTTTGAAAGGCAGAGTGCCAGAGAGACAGGCAGGGAGGAGGGAGACAGGGAGGTTGATCCAGTGAAACACACGAAAACCCCTTCAGCTGAAACCCCACAGTATCCACTGTGAACCAGACATGTCCTGTCCCCACAGCAAGTAGGAACAAAGTACAGCAGGTGGTATTGAACACACAGCAGGCCATCAGTACCTTTAGAGCACACCGCAAGTTGGGGGTGCACAGGATGTGTAGAAAATCACTCTCTAGGCATGACTGGTAGAAAGGGATACTTTGGTGACTTCAGTGGAAGAACATCTACCAGAGTTGACCAGGATTTCCTTCTCAAGAATTCTAGGTCTTGAATCCTCCCCCAGAGAATTATCAAAAGCGATGCATGAGAATCTACAAATTCGGTAAGACGATCAGGTTTCTCACAAGAAACTTTACAGGCCTGAAGCGTGTGAAAGCTTATCTTCACATAACTGAAGGAATAAACTTCCAACCAAAATGACATCTTCTTATGGACAAGTTAAGGGACAGCATCAGCATTAGACCTGCCTGACAGGGAAGCTCTATTGCCCTCTCCTGGAAGCAAATCGACACTACATGGCAGCAACACAGAACAACCAAAAAGTGGCAAAGCGCCCCAGGGTAAGAGAAAAGGAAAAGACACATACAGGATCTTCACTACCGCCATGGAATAGAAATCACTTTTACAACTTGGAATGCAATTTAAAGTAAAATCACAGAACTTGCAATGACTATACGGATCTCATGTGTATTTTGTAGCAAGTCATTTGGAACTACATTGCTTCTATGTGGATGAAGTGGAAGTCTAAACTAAATGTTTATAGGTGTGAATAGTTTATAGATTCCCATTGCAATGTGTCAGTAGATACCTGTAGATGATGCACAAAAGAAAATGAGAGATAAGAAGTCACTAGGAGGGGCTGGCACTGTAGTGTAGTAGGTTAAGCGCCCGCCTGCATCAATGGCATCGCATATGGGCACCAGTTTGAGGCCCGGCTGCTCCACTGCCTATCCAGCTCCCTGCTAATGGCCTGGGAAAGACGTACAGCCTGGAAAGACAGTCAGTGATGATTCAAATCCTTGGGTTCCTGCCACACAGGTTGTTGACCCAAATGGAGTCTGAGGCACTTTATTTGACTTAAGTTTTGGGGGACTGAACCAGCAGATGGAAAATCTCTGTGTCCCTGCCTTTCAAACAAATACATAGGAATTCTTTGAAAACAGAAAGCGCAATGGATGGCATGGCGACATCATAGGTCAAGGCACCTCCTGCAGTGCTGGCATCCCGTATGGGTGCAGGTCTGAGTCCCGGCTGCTCCTCTCCTGATCCAGCTCTCTACTGGGCCCAGGGAAAGCAGTGGATGATGGCCCAAATGCTTGGGCTCTGGCACCCGGTTGGGAGACCCAGAGCAGGCTCCTGGCTGCTGGAATTGCATCGGCACAGCTCCAATCATTGCGGCCATCTAGGGACTGAATCAAGGGATGGAAGAACTCTATTATCTATCTATCTACCTATCTATCTATCTACCTACCTACCTACGTACCTACCTACCTATCTATCTCTGTCTGTCTTCTTCTGCCTCCCTGTAACACTGACTTGAAATTAAATAAATAAATCTTACAAATGTACCCAAATGACTCCTGGCCTCGTTCATGACTTTCTTAATTCCCCAGTCTTATCGCTTGAAGCAGGGAGGACTAGGGCTCTTCCTATTGCTTGGAGGACATGGAAAAGAAAGCAGCTCACCCAAAACTCTAGGGATTACAAGCTAAGTCTAATGCCAAGTCCCTCACTTGACTCCCTAGCGAGGAAAATGATTTCACCCATGTCCTCTGAGATTCTTTCATAAAACACCAAGCAAACCAGACCTGGAAGGAGTCTATTTCCTCAGGCATCCTTAGTATTGCACTCTTCTAAAGAGGCTGGACAATTGGAATGAGCTCAGACCTATTTTCAAATGGATGCCACTCTCTGTGGTCACAATGAAGCTTCCTAGCCAGTATTTGATCCCCCAGCCCTAGTGATTTTCTGTGAGGTCTTTTGCTCTATCGATAAGGTGGCCTGTTTCTGGGGCCCTGCATGCTGAAGATGGGAGATCTGATGCCAATTTGGGGGCATGGCTTTCAGGTGAGCTCTCTCACCTTCTCCTGGAGTTCATGGACATGGCTGCTATCATAGCCAGAGACACTGAACCCGTATTCGGGGAAGATGCGCTTTAAGCTGTGACCTCAACATCTCCCGAAGGGGCAGGATCCACGACTCAAGATGCAGTTTAGAGTCTGTTGGGTCCCTAACCTTGGCTTTTCATGGGTCTCCATACCTTGCTTGTTTCTTAGGGGTTTTCCCGAAGGAACATGCTAGAGTGTTTGGAAATGATACGAAAAGGAGGTTTGGGACCCAGCTGTCTGTCTGTCCGCAGGCTTAGGGCCCTGTCTACATTCAAGTCTCTTGAGGGAGCTGAGGAATGGCACTGTGTTTGTCTCCTTGTGTACAGTTAAGGGGATGATATTGTGGCAGCAGCCCAGAGGGGCCTTGGCATATCTTCTTAAGGGAAAGGCTCCACAGAATGGAACTTTGAAGATGTGACCTCACTTCCTTGGTGATAGAACTTACACTCTGATAGCAACAGTCCTTAGCGGCTCACTTGATGGGAGACGTTCAGGAGAAGACCATGTTCTCTCGTTGCTGCCAATCGTTGCCAGGCTCTGGCCTTTTCCGGCGCTTGAGACATTGGCTCCGCTCTCACACGGGGTGTCTGTGGCCTCTTACTGCAAGGCCACCCCAGGGAACAGAACAGCCCAGGAGGCAGCCACAGGTAGCGGAACAGTCCCGTCCTGGCAGGGGATCACCTGTGACCCCATCTGGGTCTTCTTTGCCCCTCCCTTCACCATGACAGTGGCAGAAGAAGAGGGGCTCTTGCTGCCCAGCAACACGATTCACGTGTTGGAGCCTCCTGTGTCTTGCGTGTTCATACCCTATTTTGTGGACAGCTGGTTGGGCAAGTGGGTGTTGGGGGACCTCCTCTTGTCTTCTGGAGACCTCTCTGGCTGCACAAGGGTACAGAGGCCCTTACTTTCCCGACCTGGGTAACAGAATGCCTCATGGGGGGAATTATTCTCTGTGGGGACAGCCAAGCACGACACTGATGCCTCCGGTCTGGGCTGCCACACACTCTCTTTGCAGAGCTCCACACTCGAGTCCACAGACAGAACATATGAGGAAGCCACAGGCATCGTCAATGGACACGTGAGTCAGGCCAACAACGTGGCTAATGCCGGTGTGGAGGGAGCGAGGGGCCCAGGAGTACCCACATGTTGGGGCACGAGATGACCACGGTGTGCCTAGAACCACATGCTGAAGGGAGGAACGCCCCTGGCTTTTGGCCTCGTGATCTCCCACTCAGTGACTGACCCCCATCCCACACTCAAAGAAATCTCAGCCCCTTGGCAACTGGGTGTTGGAAAACTCCCTGTTCACACAAGCATCGTGTGTGGCCATGGTGCTGAATGTTTGCCCACCTAGTCCAAGAATCCTGTGCAGTCCTTAGTCAGCTCCACTGCCTTCCAGGTCTTCTCCAAGCTTTAGGACTCAGTGATCCTACCAGGAAGGTTTTCCCACACAAAAGGGCAGAGGGTTCAACCAAAAGGGTGAAGATACCACACAGGACTGGAGCCTGGCCCCCACCTGTTCTATTCCATGGGATGACATTGCCCCTGTGGCCACACTTGCATGGCTGCTGGGAAGCACTGGGATTCAGCTGCATTGCCACGGCAGCGGTGCTGTAGGACACAGACTCACTGTCTCTCACGGAGCACAGTCAGCTAGGCTGCTCAAAGCACAGGAGCCCAGGTTGGGCAGCTCTCCCAACAGGAGTCGCTGTTCCCATTTCTGGTGGCTGCATGTCAGGGCATGGCCAAGGTGATTTCTCAGGAGGGCTCATTGCCATCTCCATCCCCAGTTTCATTTCCTATGCTCCCCTGGGCTTCTCTGTGCTCCTGTCGCATCTGCCAATGAGCACAGCAAGGTAATGGGATGGGGCCCACGCCATTTCTGGGGGTAAGGTCAATCACCTCCTTGCGGACTACTGGCCCAACTGCAGCAGTCACACTCAAGTGCTCTGGTGTCAGAACAACCCCACGTGTGTGTTGGGGATGGGGGCCACAATTCGGCTCTGAAAAGGCAGTGATGCCCTGCTGAGGACAAACTCCAAGGACCAGGCTGGCTGGGGACTGGCTCTACACATGTGTCGTTGTAATGCCTCAAGTCAGGTCACTTGGCAGAACGCCTGTGGTCATTACGCCACAGGCAGACACCTCTGACTATGGCTCTTTTCAGGATCTAGCCTCCCCTGGGGCTTCATATCCTACTCCGCCCACTTGTTTCCATTCTGCAGTCTGGTGGCAAAGCAAATCACACAGTTGCCCTCATTTCTAGCTCCCCCAAGGGGCACGGAATCATCTTTCACTGCTGGCCCCCTCGCAGGACTTTCTCATCCCTCAGTCCCTGTTCAGCCTCTTGGCCCCAACTGGGGTTTTCTCCCAACCCGGGTGTCTGCTCCCCTGTGCTCCCTGGAACTGCCACTGACTCACGTCCTTTCTGGTCCTCCCTAGTATGGAAATGGGTCCATGCTCTACTTGGCAGAGGTCTGTGCCATGCGGACCCTACAGCCAGACACTAAAGAGATGCTGCTGGATGCCCTGGTCCCGGGCCCCCTGGGAAAAAGGATCTGCTACTTCAACACCTTCCTGTGTACATACAGCGACTTCTCCACCATTCCGTATTACTTAGACCAGATATTCGACAGGTGGGTAGCTGCCTTTCAGCACTGCGGTGATGCAGAGATGAATCTTACATGTTTTAGATGACCGAAGCGACTTAAGACATGGCGGGCATGGAACGGGTGCCTTTCTCTGTGGACAGGGCTACTGGCACACTGCGTCACACCTCTTGATTTCCTTTCTCTGCACCCTCACGAACCAATGTTTCTACTCAGGTGGGAACCGGCCATGTGCCTCTATGGTTGGAAAACCTCCCAGATGGCAATCCTGCTTTCCCCTTTTTCAAGAATCAGAAATGTTTTCTTTCACAGGCAGAGTTAGACTGAGAGAAAGAGAGAATGCGTCCTTCTATCTGCTGGGTCACTCCCCAAATGGCTGCAAAAAGCAGGACTCTGGGAAGCCGGGCTGAGGAGCCTGAAGCTCTATCTGGCCCCCTCAGGGGTGCCAGGGGTCCAACTACTTAGGCCATCATCCGGCACTTCCCCAGGCTCATTAGCAGGGAGCTGGACACCAAGGACAACAGCCAAGACTTGAACTGGCCAACCCTGATATGGCTTGCCAGCATCACATGTGGGCAGGGGCATTGGAAGCTGCTATGCCTTTGTACCGGCCACATTTCCTACTTGTTCCAGCTGCTCCTGTCCTCGATATATGCACAGAACAGCTGCCCTCAGGGTTGGTAGCAGTTGCCCAGACCCCTCATCGACCTGGCAGGTCTACAAGGAATCATTCACTCTACACATATATGGGAAGCCCTTCCCTTGTGCACTTTTCCAGACACTTGCCACAAATCCAGTGAACAAAGCATTCAAGGGCCTCACAGTTGTGGGGAATCCGACCCTCACAGCCGAGATCCTATACAAGTCCTGTCCTGCAGCGGCAGAGCTGAGGCTTGCTGACCTCCTCTGGGAGTAGCTGCAACGTCCCCTACTCTGATCACAAGGAGAACCCCATGTCCCACTAAGATGCGGGGAGATTGGGGTGCAGATGCGGCCTTCTGTCACTCGAAAGAATGGCAGGAAAATGAGGGCTGAGGCAAGGCAGAGGCAGACAGTAGGTGCAACTCCAACTTCTGGCCCCAGCACATGCAAAGGAAGTGCTGAAGAGCAGTGCTATGGATAGGAGCAGACACGTTCTGCAGAGGAGCGGGCATGTTGGGGCTCACAGACAACACCCACATAGCCATGCCCAGGGCAGTTGCTTCCAGCTTTGCCTACCCTCCCTGACCACCCAACCCAACCCACCATCCCAGGAGCAACCTACTCCCAAGTCTGCTCAGAGCCAGAGCCTAGGGGCCTCCACCTGAGAAAACCATGGGAATGAATGGGAAGGCACTGAAAGGAACATGAGAAGGAAGCCATCCAAAGGAAAGCTACTGCCGGCAATGCCAGAATCCCTTGTGGGTGTTGGTTGGTGTCCCTGTTGTTGCAGTCCAGATTCAGGACCCTGCTCGGGGGTCTGGGAAAACCAGGGGAACATGGTCCAAGCATTTGGACCTCTGCCACCCATGTGGGAGACCTGGATGGAGCTCCTCACTCCCCGCATGAGCCTGGCCCAGTGCTGTCCACTGCCCATCCGGGGAGTCAAGCAGTGGATGCAAGACCTCTGCCCCGGTGTGTGTCTCTCCCTCTCTCTCTGTAACTCTTGGGATTCACAGTCAAGAAATCGCCTTGGAAAACAGCAAAGCATGGCATTGTCTTTAAGAAGCTAGAGTTCACCGGCAGGCTCCGTGCCCCACCCCACACAGGGAGTCCTGGAAGGGCAGCAAGCAGGGTAAGGTCAAGTCTGACTCTGCTGCCCACTCTCCTTCCCCAGGAACATGGCTTCCTGTTTGCAAAGCTGCAAAGCCAAGTACAAGGCCGAATTCTGCGATCGCGCGGATCTCCCGCTTCTCAAGATGAAGGTCGGATCCAAGCAGGTCCGCTTGCCCAGAGGAGACCTGCAGACCCATGCGTGCTTTCTGCGTGTCAGGATGGCCTACCCAAATCCCACACAGGCAGAAGCAGTCGGTAAGATGCACTGCACTCCGCGAGATTCTCTCGGTGGGCTTTGGGGCTGGAGCCCCTTTAGAGGCAATGGGATCGCGCCTGGCTTTGGAGAGGCCATTGGAAAGTGCTTGATGTTGCTGACCCTTTCTCTTCTCCCAGCTCCTGCTCTATTTGCCAGGCTGCAGTCATGCCAAACACTGGCTTTAGAGCCAGATTCCCCACTGCTCACAGAGCTAGAACCTCTTCTGGAGACAGGATCCATTTCAAAACTGAGGCTGCCACCATGCACAGAATCAGCACCAAAGACAACTACCAAAGTCTCCTGCGCATGTCCGGGACCTGCAAACAACCAGCCTCGCAAGATGGCTAGCATCACCACATTCCCCGCCAAGCTGCTGGCGGAACAGTTCACACTGATGGACGCGGTGAGCAGCGGGCTTGTCTCGGCAGGGCCAGGCCCGAACACCCCTTTGGCACCAGCCTCCCCACAGCTGCCCCGACCAGAATCCAGTGGCCTGGCTGCAGTTCAGGCTTCAGGTCCCACCACCTATGTGACTGGACCAATGTCTTCACTCCCAAGGCTGCCTTTCTCCCATGGCTGGCAGAGAGGGCACCCAAACCACACCAGCTGCACAGTGACTCTCCAGATCAACTGACATGGGCCTGGCAGAAAGTAGGGCTGGATCTGACCCACAGGGTACTGGACGGGCCTAGGTGGAGGGCATCCAGGTCCACCCACTGCCTTCCCATCTGCCTGCGATGCCACAGCTGTCCTGGGTCCTAGCACACATATCCATATCAAACAGCAAGCACCTTGTTGGAGTTGCCACAGGGAGCAGCACTGGCACAGGGACAAGGACTCCAGGGCAGATGCTGTGAGAGCAGAAGGATGAGATACTGGGCGGGATGCCTGGGAGCACACACCTCTGTCTCTTTCCTCAAGGCTTGGGAGGGTTGGGATCTGGGCTGGCAGGAGCGAGGCGACCTCAGTGGCAGAACACATAGCCCAGCTGCTCCCATGTTGGGGAGCTGCATGCCAAACTACCTGAGCTGCAGCTTCGAGCACTGTCACTTGCCGGGGTGGCTGGGCTTCACTGCATTCGAGCTAGGCTGGCTGTGCCCATGGGATACCCTCTTGCCCCCAGGAGCTCTTCCAGAATGTGGTCCCCTATCAGTGCCACAGCTCCATCCGGATCCAGCAGAACAAGGAGGTCAATGCGCAGCTGCCCCCTACTGTTCTCGCTGTCATCATCCACTACCACCACGTGGCCCATTGTGTTACTACCACGTGCTTGGGGGACCCCAGCATGAAGGCAGCGGACAGGGCCCGCGTGGTGGAACACTGGATCAAGGTGGCCAAGGTAAGCTGAGGCTGTCCCAGGGCTCCCTCTCTGCACGGCAGGGACGTGCCACTTTGCTTCCTCAGCTCTCAGGTGTACAGTCTGTGGTCACAGATCCTGCCCAATCCCTGGGCTCTTGGGATCCACGAGGTGGCCTGATCTCACTCACTTGTCCCAGAACTACATGCTCACTTCCCGCCTAGGCCCCTGACATGGGTTGAAACCAATCTAGCCCATGTGAGCGTGGCTCAAGGGGGTCCCATCACTGACCTGCTCTGGCTCCCTGGCCAACTCTCTGGTGCATGAGGGGGATGTCAGCACAGCTGGCTGAGCCTGGCTCAGGTGGGGCTCCAAGCCACCTACCTGCCATTCATCCGCTCCCTGCCCTAGGAGTGCCTGGCTCTCCGGAACTACTGCTCGGTCCACACCATCCTCTGCGCTCTGCAGAGCCACCCGGTACGCCAGCTGAAAACAACGTGGGGAGAAGTCTCCAGGTGGGTGTGCATCCCTCAAAGCACCTGGTGGACCCGGGACTACCCTCGGGCCTAAGCACTAATCCTCCAAGACTCACAGAGGCTGGTATCCTGGGACACAGGGAGAGGCGTGGACTGCCGGGGGCAGGGGTGGGGAGCACCATCTTTCAGCGGCCCTGGGACATGAGGACTGGGTTTCTGCCTCAGGATGACATTTCCATTAGTCAGGCACATGTGGCTTCCAAACTACATACTTGCGCCTGTGCACCACGCAGCACTGGACCTGCCTGGGCACTCCAACTCTGTAAACACTCACACACACACACACACACACACACACACAATCAAAACAGAAGATACTACCAGGCAGGGTGGATCCTCTGATCTTTGTTCTTAAACCAAAGGGGTTTGATCCACCACCTCACCATTCCATCCAAATATCTCCTGGTTTTCCCCTCACAACAGAAAAAGTGCCAGGAAATTTCAGCGTCTTTGCACACAGGACAAAAAAGTCAACAGAGATGTGCCCATGAAGGTAAAGTGGGGGCTCAGGGACTGGGGTGAGGGCTTGGCAGGAGGGGAAGGGGTGTGGCTGTAAGGGCATCAGGGCAGAGGGGAGCTTTTGGTGTCACTGAAAGTGTGCTTGAAAAGAAAACCTGGGGTGTGCCTGCTAGGACAACAGGCCAACAGAGGGCTGTGTTCACAGGTCGTGGGATGCAGTCGGGCTCAGATGGCAATGGGAATGGGCTGCAGCAAGAGCAGCTTGGCTCTCAGAGGGGGCTGTGAGCACCCACAGGTCTCTGGCTCCCATGCTGTTCCTGCTTCCCCCAAGCTGTGAGGTGGATGCGGCAGCAAGGGCTTCCTTCCATCTGTGCTGGGGCCCTAGAGGTCCTTTGGAAACCAGGCCTGCTACAGGGTTCTCTGTTGCAGCCTTCCATGGGGAGGGCTGCCAAGCCTGCCCCACACATTGCACAGCTTGGGAATGCCAGGGGCTGAGCAGTCGAGTGGGATGCCAAGCATTGGGTCTTACTGGCTGCCCTGGGAGCAGAACTTCTGTCTTCTCGAGGAGAGAAGCAAGCAGCATGAGCCTGTCTCTCAGTCTGCACAGGGAGCCTCATGTGCATCCAGGGAGGCAGGGTATGGGGTGCTGGGCCTGGCTTCCTCTCAGGGACACGCTGAGTCACAGGTCAGTCAAAGGATACTTAGGGCAAGGGGGACCTGAGGTGGGAGGGGAGGCCAGCACCCTCTCCAGCTGAGGAGCAGGCACAGGGAGGCGTGGTCAATCCCCCAAAGCCACCTTCCCAGTGGGAGCTGCATGAATCCATACAGAGCACGTTGTGGGAGGAGGGGAGTGCAGGGTGGGCATTATACCAATGGAAGTGAGCCAGACATGCAGGGCTCAAGGTGGTTTACACAAATGTGGGCCGGTCAGGAAAGGACTATCTCCCTGAACGTGACCCTGACCCTGGCAGATGGCGATCTGCAGGTTGCCCGCCCGGGAGCAGAACCCCCAGAGAACACAGATGCGGCAGCGGTTGCAGAAGAAGGCAAGTGTGCCTGGGGGGGGGGGCAGGGGCTCCTGTCTCCCATTGGGGGCCCATGTCAAGGGAGCAGGGCCTTCTGCCTCCCTTGTTTGCCCACGCCCATCACCACAGTAGCTGAGAGACCCCAGTTGAGAGACCAGAGCTGAGGGCCTGAGCTGAAGGGCTCCCAGCAGACTTGGGCCTGAGCTGGGGCTGGCACCCCACAAGCTGACTTGTTATCATGCCATCAGGGCTCCCAGGGTTGTCCGATTCTAGAGGCAGTTGGCTGGATGCAGGGAGAATTGGGAAAGGCACTTTAGGGGCGGGGAGCTTCCCAATGGGGAATGTGGCCAGGGCTCCAGCAGCTGGGGTGGAGTGCATCTCAGGGGCCGGGCCTTGGTGGCACCTGAGAACAGCTGCTCACCACCACCACCACCTCATGGCACAGGGAGCCGTCCCCTTCCTTGGCACTTTCATCATGTATCTGGATAGGCTGGACATCGCCATGAAGGACTTCGTAGATGTGAGTGAACTTGCCATGGGTGGGGCAGGCTCCAGGACCCTGAGGCTTGGGGGGAGGGTCCTGGGCTGAGCTCTCAGCCCCCAGCTCCTTGCTGCCCATGTCTCCGGAGGCCTCACAAGCTGTCCCAGGGAGGAGGGCTCACCTGCATATCCCCTCTGAGTGCGGGAGCCTGCAACCAGGTGCCCATCCCTGTCCCCCAACGGTTGAAGCTGGATAGCCAGAGTCCCTGACTGCAAAGCTGCACAAGGTCTTGGCTGAGCCTGCTCAGCCTCTGAGTTGGGTGGCACCCAAGGGAAGGAGAGAAATTGGGCCCCTGTGAGGTCAAGCAGCACCCACATGCCTCAGTGCACCCATCCATTCCCAGGCCTCACTTTCCCTGCCTGCCATCAGACATGGTTGGGACAGCAGTTCCCTGAGCCTCAGCCACCATGTCCCCTTCTGCAGAGCTAACAGCCTGTCCCAGGGACACCTTCTTTTCCTTCCTCTTACCCAGAGGGGAGGGCCAGGGGCTAGTCACAGGCCAGGGGCTGTTCTGATGGACTCTGCCTTCCAGGGAAAAAACAACATGCTGAAAATGACAAAGGTGAGCAGCTCTGCCCTATCTTCCAGGCACAGAGGGGATGGAGGGGTCAGAGATGCCCTGGGCAGAAAGCCCAGGCTCCAGCCCATGCGTGTCTGTCTGCTCTCTCCACTGGGATGGATACACACAGAAGGAGGAGAGCATCCCTAGGGAGGCTGTGGCTAAGGGACTGGAATCCAGGAGAACTTCCTTCTTGGGCGAGGGGCTGTGTGTATGCTACTCAGAAGACAGGTTGGAGCCTGGAAGGGATGGCCAGGGAAGGCTTCTCTAGCTAAAAGACCCAGAGGCCAGTCCCCTGCCCCTGCCACAGTCTGCCCCTCCAGCAGTCCCAGTGCAGGCCTGTCAGCATCCTCTCTGCCCCTCTTGCCCCAGGAGATAAAAGTTCTCCAAGAAATGCAGCGGCTCCAGGTGGCAGCCGGTCAATATACTTTGCTGCGCGACGCAGAGTTTGCACTGTGGTTCCAATCCATGGAGAGGCTCAGTGACACTAAGAGGTGAGTGCTGGGCAGGGATTGCGGGATGTCCAGGGTGGCAGATGGGGAAGGTTCTCCTGTTGTGCACTGAGGAGAGGGCTACCCATGGCTCCTTGGTCAGCAGAGGGCCTTACCCATGGGCAGTGCGGGGCTCCAGGACTGCGGCTGCAGGGCGGGCCCTGGAGGGAGCCTGAGATGAGCAAGAGTGCACTCATGGCTGCTTCTGTGTCCTGCAGCTACAACCTGTCCTGCCTACTCCAGCCCCTCTGCTAGAATGTCCACCTCATCCTCAAGGCCAAGAACATCAGGCCTTGGAGAACATCAGCATGACTGAGTCCCCCATGCAGGCAGAGAGTGGGGGCTGCAGAGTTCATCTGTGGGCTCGGGGACTGCACCGTGACACTCGCTCCGTTCCCCGCCGACCAAGCAACAACCCAGTGCCTGGGAGACTGGCCTCCCTCTCTCAGATGGGTGGTCACATCATCACCAATTTCACGGATTCCTCCTAGATTTTCCTATGTATATAGTTCACCATGATTAGTACCAGTTGGTTAGGCCTTTCATTAAAGTAGTATACATGGTAGACCATGAGTGTCCTTCTTCCTCTTTATCCCTTCCCTGCCCTGCTAATTAGAGACCATTCTCTAGATCCACAGACAAAGACATTCATGCAGATTCGAGAGGGGTGTGTCTCCCCATGCAAGGATGCCACACCATGAGTGCTCTTTCAGTTCTGAGGCTCCTACATGGAGCCCCATGCTGTCTCGTGGAGAGAGTCCCTCAGGGTCTGTTCTGAAGCGCAATTCATACATCCATCGGTATCTGGCGAGAACAACGCTCTCACTGCTTCTACACTTGCTCCCACGAGCTTTGGGAGTTTGCTGCTTAGGGCCCTTTAGGCTCAGATGGTGGTCCCCTCTATACAGTGTTTTCCAAATGATGTGTGTCACCAGTGACCAGCAAAATGTCCCAAGAACACAACTCAGCCCTAGTCACTAGAGAGAATTCCCTGTGAGATTCAGTGGGAAATGCACATAATAAAAGTGCACAATCTTGGGAAGCCAACACTGACAAAAATTTCATCGATGTATACATATATATACACAGAGATTTGTATGTATTCAGGTGAAGTATCCACCTGCAGCAAAGGCATCCCACATGGGTGCCCGTTTGAGTCCCAGCTGCTCTGCTTCCTACCCAGCTCCCTGCTAATGGCCAGGGAGAGACATACAGCCTGGGAGACAGGAAGTGATATTTCAAACACCTGGGTCCCTGCCCCGCAGGTTGGAGACACATGCTGCGTTGGAGACACTGTACTTGACTCAAGTATTTGGGGACCGAACCAGCAGCTGGAACATCTCTGTGTCTCTGCCTTCCAACCAATGAGTCAGAATTCTTTCAAACATGAAAGCACAGGGGCTGCCACTGTGGCATAGCAGGGAAAGGTGATGCCTACAGTGCCGACATCCCATGGGGCCGCCTGTTCGAGGCCCGGCTGCTCCTCTTCTGATCCAGTACTCTGCTATGGCCTGGGAAAGCAGTAGGGTTTGGCACAAATGGTTTGGCCCCTGCACACTTGTAGGCTTTCGATCGGCTCACTCCCAGCCATTGCAGCCATTTGCAGAGGGAACCTGCAGATTGGAGGTCGCTCTCTCACTCTCCCAGCCTCCCTGTAACTCTGCCTTTAATAAATATATCTTGAAAACAATTAAAATACAAATAATGTACTAAAGGAGTAACTTGAGCCAAGAAAACCAAAGATCGGTCTAGTGGTCATGGTAAAACACTACCACAGAAACCACAGGTGCTCTAAATATATGCCATGATCATGGGAAAGATATCTCATGTTCCTATTTAGACAAATGAACAGACATTGGACAATGTATGCCGAAACTGCGAAAATGTACAGTTTATACTGATATGGATTTGCCTTCTGGAAGCCTGGGATTCTAGGACAGGGTAGGAAGAGAGAACACCGAGTAGGAGCCCCAGTCAAAACCTGCCCATTGAATAGCTAGAGCTCTCCAAGAAGAGCACAACTTCCATAGCTTGTCCATGTTAGGTGAATCTACTGGGAGACGAGCATGGGGAATTGATGACACAGCTTCCTCTCCTTTCCCTATAGCCCTGAGATGCCTCTACACCACATCTCCAGTGTCCTACAGATGAGCAAACCTGGGGGTGGTCCTGGCGACACCTAGAACCCCACAGATCCAAAACACTTGACAAACGCTAAGCAGAAAAACATACCAAAGCACGTCCCAATTAACTGCTGAAAACCACTAGCAACACCAAAACCTTCAAAGATCAAAAATGAGAAGCTTCAGCCTGACTCACAAAATCCTTGAGCTGAAAGACAATGCATCAGTGCCTTCAGAACTTGGGAAAAACCATTTCCAACCTAAAAGTACATACATGTTTTCAATCCTACATTACAGGACAGTAAGATCAAAGCATAGTTAGAGATGCCAAGCATCAAAAACGCTTCTGTATGCCATTGCTCAGAACCTGCCAGAAGATGTGCTCCAGAAAATCAAGGGTGGAGGGGCCTGCACCCTAGCTCACTTGGTTATTCCTCTGCCTGCGGTGCCGGCTTCCCATATGTATGCTGGGTTCTAGTCCCGGTTGCCCTCTTCCAGTCCAGCTCTCTGCTGTGGCCCGGGAGGGCAGTGAAGAATGGCCCAAGTGCTTGGGCCCTGCACCCGCATGGGAGACCTGGAAGAAGCACCTGGCTCCTGGCTTCAGATCAGCACAGCGCAGGCCATGGGGGCCATTTGGGGAGTGAACCAACAGAAGGAAGACCTTTCTCTCTGTCTCTGTCTCTCTCACTGTCGATAACTCTACCTGTCAACTAAATAAATATAAATAAATACATAAAACTTTTTACAAAATCAAGCGTGGAAAAAAAAAAACTCTGAGGAAAACATGAAATGCAAGATCAAGGAGCACCATCAGCAAAGAAGTGAACACATTCCTAGAATGATGGGGAACAGAAACCCCAGGGTGACAACATCCACAAAGAGAAAAGCATCTTGAATCCACATTGGAGCAACTAGGAGGTGGTAGGGAAACATTCACCAAGAAAATGAAACTGAAAGTCTGTTAAGTATAGAAATGTTTATGAGACTGTAAGACAATGAAGAAATATGAGGATTCTATGAATGTTCAGCAAAATGACCTAAGAAAGGGTCAATATGGGGAGCAGGTGTTTCACGCATTGGTCAAGATGCCACTTGGGGATGCATACACCCCAGGGCAGAGGGCATGGGTTTGAGTCCTGGCTCCAATTCAGATTCCACCTTCTTGCTCATGTGCACCCAGAGAGGTGGTCAGAGAAGCCTCAAGTACCTGGAGCCCTGGCACACGAGTGCTAGACCCAAATGCAGTTTCAGGCTCCTGGATTCAGCCTGACCCAGCCCTTGGCTGCTGCGAGCATTCAGGGAATGAACCCAGCAGATGGACAATCTCTGGGCCCCACTGCCTTTCACACCAATACGTTTTTTTAAAAAATCCAAGTAACACAACTCATTGTTCAAGAGCATCATGATAATTAGCACTGGTCTTGATGATCAAGAGTCCTTATGGAATTACAATGATGTAAATGCTGCATACTCAACTAAGCAAACCCTGACATATCTGTACTAGGGCCCTGGAGGGACAACCAAAGTTCATTGCCTAGTTGGCAGTGGAGAGTCAGGGGGGAGAGAGCTCCATATTTCCCCATGTTGAGAAGCACAGCACCAGCATGTGAGTTAAGGACCAAGGTGTGGAGCTCAAAAGAAAGCTCTGAGAGTGAAAAGGATGATCCCTGAGAAGGAACGGTGGGAGAAACACCAAAAGGCCTTGATGAACATATGTTATAAAAGAATAGGAGTTTCTGAAACGATCCATTCTTACCTTAGCAAACTCAGAGAGCCTGTCATCACTCGTCAAAGACTGCCGACTTGCACAAGAAGCACAGTCTGAGGGACCCACGGCACCCTTGCCATCTTCAAGCTCGTTACATTCACCAGCACCTTCCCTGTCCCTGTCGAGCTCCCAGTCAGGGAAATGCAATTCACCTAAAAAGGCACAAGTTGCAACTTACTTCATTTCAAATCATTAAATGGTTTACAACTATTTGTATTCTCAGTAGTTAGTATAGCCCTGTTCCTGAATAAAGGTTAAAACTACATTCAGACAGTGAAAAAGTTATCCCTGGCCTCTTTTCTAGTCACTTGGTTTCTCGCATCTCGTAACCCCACCCAATCAAAGTTAACCACATTTGTTAGCTCTTGGATACCCTTGCCGAGTCTCCATTGCCTGTACAAGTAACTAGCTAACTGTGCATGTTGTATTTACCTCCTTTCGTACAAACCATGATCTTTTTCACTTCACATCATTAAGGTGATTTTCCTTACCACTAAACAGGGAATGCCCTCAGTCCCAAATGTCCTTGTAAAAGGAGGATATTTTCAGCTCAGAAGACCCAGCAGATATCAAAGGAAATAACTCAGCCAAGTGCAAAAGAAAAAAGAATATTGGCCATCTTCTAGAGAGGCTGTCTCTACAAACCTAACTTGTTCATATTAAGCGTAAGTCACTAATAGGAACGGTGAGGATGAAAAGTTACCAGCTTACTTTGAGTGCATTAAGATGTCTAAATAGTCTAGTTAAGCTATCTCTTTTAAGATTTGGAAAAGTACATGATTTCTACAATTCTTGTCTGTGTCTATCAACTGGGGTGTGTCCTTCAGGGGATGCCTCACCTCAGAAGACCTCTTTGGGAGTGTCCATGGGGACTGATGCTGTCACTGTAATGTACTGGGGAGACGTTGGAGAAACTCTAAAACTTTCTGCAACACACAGGAACGTCCTCCTCCTCACGACAGAGGTATCTGGACCCAAGCGATAACAGTGCCAAGACTGAGAAACCCTATTTTCAACTGTCTAAACCATGAGGCAACACAAACTACTCACAGCAAACAAAACTGGTGAAAGTTACACTCCCATCACACATGCACTGTTCTAGTCTTGTCCCAATAACCACAAGTTAGCCAGGCAGTAGTGTGGGTGTAGCATTCGGTAGGAGTTCAGAGAACTGGCTTTGAACTCAAGGGGATCTAACAATGAACCCCAACAGAGTTTACACATCCAAACTCAAGTTGTTACCAATAATACCAGTCCTAGCTCTTAGTCGTTACTGTAAGAAACATTACATCAGAAAGCATTTCGAAAGGCTTGGCACACAGGCTAAGCCTCACAAAAACATCAAAACCTATAATAACTTTGAGAATGAATTCTTCGCCCAATAATGAATCCAATATGGAACAAAACCTGACTTTCTGACAACATTAGAAACTTACCATCACTGGCCCCATCTTCTAGACCCAAAATATCCCCGTTCCAAAGCCTCTACATTCTAGAACCGTGTCCATTATCCCTATGTGATTCAGAGTGTGTCTTCACTTCATTTGACACATCGCTTCCATTGGAACTCCAAGTTACGTCAGTCAACACACTGTTACTCTTCGAAGTGAGAGTTTCTGACAATGAAAAAAGAAAACACATCAGTATGTCAGCCACTGTGGTCATTTATCTAAAGGAAATTGTAAGCATGCTACTTGCCACAATCACAAAGATACAAAACTCTGACAATACTGAAAGCAATGTCTTATGTCCAATCCTCTTGCCTCAAGTTTGAAGAACAACCTAAGATTCTTTGAGTTAAGGCCAAGTTACAACAAGAAAAAAAAGGAGAACTGGCTGAGATAGATTATCAATTGATAGTAGAAATGAAAGATCTCCGTGAGTGAGATCCCAGGGGAAAGAAGGAGCCATCCAAGAAGGAGGTACCTTCTTTCTCTGAATGCTGGAGAGAAATTCCGCTTGAAGGATGGCCTTATCTAAACAAGGGCAGAGTTTGTGAACTCAAGAGGCATCCATACCCTTAGCAGCTCGTCACAAGAGCCTCGGCTGATCACTGACATCATAAATAAGAGTGTCAATTATTAAATCAACAACAGAAGTCACTGTGCACTTGCTCCTCCTGTAGGACCTCTGTCCTTAACGTGGTGTACTATGAGAATTCACGGTAAAACTAGCCTTCAAACATTACTTTCCACTTTGCATGTCAGTGTGGGTGCAAGCTGTGAAAATCTTTACTGAGTATAGAGTTGGTCTCTATATAAAGATAATTAAAAATGAATCTTCATGAAGAATGGGATGCGAGAGGGAGTAGGGGGTGGGGTGGTTTGGGGGTGGGAGGGCAGGTAGGTGGGAAGAACAGCTACAATCTGAAAGCTGTACTTATGTAATTTATCTAGTAAATAAAAGCTTTCTATAAAAATAGATACTAGATATTAATAAATAGAGCACAGATATAATAACAATAATAATAATAGAAAGAATCAAAACAGACTGAATGCTCCAACATGGGAAGTATTGCATATAGCAGCCTCCCAGAATGACAATGACCTCAAATAACACCCTGGCTCAGAATCAACCCTGAAGACATTCTGATGTGGCTAAAACACCTATGAGAGCATGTCAGGCATGGGAAGACAAAACACTGTGGCACACAGGGTTCCCCATGAAGCACTTCTGTGGGTAGACCCCAAGAGAAAGAAGTGGTCATCCACAAAGGATACACTTTATTCAGAAGGCACAAAAGAACTTCCTCTTCCCCGTGGCCCTGTCTAAATATGGAAGGAGTCAGTGGATTCCACAGGCTTCCACAGCTGAGGCAGCTCAGGTCAAGATCCTCAGGTGTTCGCTGATGTGCTAATTCTGAAATTCTCAACAGGGGTCACTGTGCACTGACTTCCCATGCAGGACCTCTCTGCTCAAAGAGTTGAGGTATGTGAGTTAACAGTACCACTTGGTCACAAAGATCTACCACACTTTCACGTGAATGACACCATCTATGGATTATAAGCTAGAAGAATGTCTCATGCTCGCAAAAGTCACACCGCCCTTGGGTTCTTCTCCAAAGTTAACTCACTCCACCACAACAGATACTATAGACATACGTAAGTCAAATCTCAGAAAGCCTTACTTTCATTGAATTCAAAAGCACTTTCATCTCTTGTTTGTTGTAAAAACAAGCCTGCCGGTGTTCTAGTGCATAGTAGGGTAATAATACTTCACCAAACATACAGTCTTTTCTCAAAAGCTAGAAGAAAGACTTCTGAATGTACATACTACAAAGAAACCTTGAATAGGGAAGCGGTGGATGCGGATGACCTAATATGATCATTTAAATGTATGCATGTAGGGCAATATTACATTATACCACATCAATATGTACAGCTACTCTTTGTCAACAAATAGAGAAACACATCAAAAAGGAAATACATCATTGTTCAGTGAAATGCATCTCCAAATGCTCACTCTTTTTCATAGAAGTATATGCCATTCCAAAGTTTCCAAATACGTATAGTATTCAGCCCGTCATGTTTTGTTAATAAGTTCTAGGTAAATTCTACTCCTGTCAGAGAAGATGCCCCTAAAGGAGACAGAGGAGGAAGAGAGGTGGGAGGGCTGCTGTGAAGTTAGGTATGGTGGGAGAATCACTATGTTCCGAAAGCCGTGTTTAGGAAATGCATCAAGTTGGTATAGCTTCCATAAAAGGTGTCTGGGAAAAACTGGAAATAAAATAATCCAGGATTCCATGGCTGGCTGTGCACTGTGTAGAGAAAATCAGTGTCTACAGGGGCTCTTTGCTGTACACCCAGAGCAACGCTCTTTCCGTCTTTTCTCTAGAAGATCCCACTTGGGAAGAAATTATGGACATCTAGTAGTCTATTTTCCTGTCTCGTCTAGTAGTAGAGGGTGCACTGCGCTCCCAACAAATCCAAGGCTGATGCTTGCTTTTGTGGAGTGGGAAGTAAGGGTGTGACAGTCAAGGGATACTCTTAACAAAAGAAACATGGGTTGAGAAGAAATTTAGCCTAATGGCTTAGATGCTTTGATGGTGAGTTCCGATGCCCATTTCTCATATCAGAGTACCTGGTTTTGATACTCATCTCTGGAGCCTAACTCCAGTTTCTTACTAAAATACCTCTGGGGAAACAATGGTTCCTATAACAAGTTCCATGCTATTCACATGGGCGACCTGGGTGGAATTGCCAGTTCCCAGTTGCAGTCTGGCACATCTCAAGGCACTTGCAGGACTGGGAAGTGAATTAGCAGTTGGGAGCTCCTCTCCTCTCTCTCTGTCTCTGTTCCTTTATAATGTTAAGATGGGAAGCGTGGCAAAGGCCCTGCCAACTCGGAAACAAAATGCGTTAGTTATAAATGAAAAGGCTGTTATATTCAGCCACACACAAACCTTAATTCATGCATGGCAAACCAAGATAAAGGAAAAACAAATACCAACTAGGAAAGTGTAGGTGGTCTGCCTAGTATATCAAAACGAAAGAAACCTAACGTACACATTGTTCTTGGAAACGAGGGAGAAATGGCCAACATTCCAACAGAAAGATGGGCAAAGGACAAGGACAGCTGACAGGAAAAGGGACACAAGTGGCTTTTCTTCCAATGGAAAGAGCGCCACCTTTCTCCTGTGCAGGGCAATGCAAATAGAAACTGCACATCTCTCATTTGGCTACAATTCAAGTACTTGGCAGCATATATTGGAATAAGAAGACACTCCTCGAGGAGTGGTAATGAACATGCGAAACCATGCAACCTCTATCAAAGGGGAATCTAGCAATAGAGTTCTACAGTAGATCTGCCATTTGCACTGGCACTGTCACTTCTGGGAGTTAACTCCACAAGTATAGGGGCATATGTGGTTTCTGTGTTTGTGTTGCTAGCACTCAATGCCTGAAACTGGATAATCTGTGAAGATCAGAAATTTATAGTTCTCACACCTAGAGCGCCTGGGAAGTCCAACATCAGGGCATCAGCATGCTTTGTCTGATGAAGGTCTTACTATTGCATTGTCACATGGTGCAAGGCTGAAGGCAGAAGGGCCAGAGAGCAAATCAGCTGAACACCACATGGAGCCTGTTTGACAGGGACCTCAATCCCCGGTTTCAGTAAGGCCCAGCCACGACCGTTGTGGGTATTTGGAGAGTGAATTAGTGGATAGAGATTCTCTCTCTCTCCGTTACTTTGCTTGTGTCTGTCAATGTGTGTGTGTGTGTGTGTGTGTGTGTGTGTTGTGTGTGTTTCCACATCTCAAGAAAACTGAACGAAGAATCCATCAAAGCCAACCATTATTCTACAGTGAATACTCTAAAATAGACAAAATTCACAGTCTGCTCAGTTCTTTAGAGGTGGACTAAATGCTGATATCATTTAAAGATGATGGTCCTCTTTCTAGAACACAGAAGGAAACAAACTCACCCAAAGCCTAATGACCCTCATTGTATTTTTATTTTTTAATATCTTTCCTGATTTCCTTGGAAGATTTCTGGGTTCATATTTCATATTTCTTGATTTAGTATAGAAAGGTAGAGTGACAGCGAGGGAAAGACAGAGTAGTTTCCATTCCCTGGTTCACTTCCCAAATCCTGCAACAGCCAGGGCTGGCTGGACTAAGCCAAAGCCAGGAGCCAGCACTTCAATCTGGGTCTTGGAATTGTGTGGCATTTTGTCATCCGTTGGGGCATAGTCTGTTTCACAGTGCATCTGCAGGCTCTTCTATCAGAAGCACAGAGGAACAAGGACTCCAAAAGGGGATATGAATGCCCCTTGTGGTACTTTAATCACTGGACCAGATGCCCACCACAAGAGTGATGATTTATTCCAGTCGATGTCTGCTAAGTCCTTTGTATGAGAGCAAATTAGGAAAAGCAAGCAAAAGGAGAGAAGTCACTTTCCCAAAACTGGCTTAACGCACAGCATCACAATGTTCACCCACAACTTCACTTCAACAATGGCCAAGGGCAAGGACAGACATTTCTCCAAAGACGAACAGCACAAGAGCTATATTGAAAGGACACACTATTATTGGTCATTGGCCATCACAAATCAAGTCTGCAATGAGATAGATACCCCTTCCAAACCACCTCGAGGCTATTCAAATAACCATGAACCTGCAGTTGCATTCTCAACGAGCTATCTAAAAGAACCGGAAACAAGTTTGAAAAATATTTACCCAGAAGACTTCACAGGATTCACACTAGCCAAAACACAACCACAGCTCCAGTGTCCATCAGTAGATGAATGAATAAACACAATATGGTCTACTCGTATGATGGAATTCAGCATGAAGTAGAATACAAGTACTGATACGGGCTACCGCATAGGCAAAACTTGAAACCATGGTGCAAGTTGAGGGAATCCAGATACAGCAGAGAATAGTTTATAATGCTAGCTCTATGAAACATCTAGAGCATACTCACAGACCGAGAACTAATTGGCAGTTGCAATTGCTGGGGGAAGGGAGACTGGAAACTGGCTACTACTGGGTTTCGAGCTTGCTTTGCAGGTGATGTGATTCACTATTAGATGGTGGCCGAGGCGGTGGTGGGCAGGACTAAAGCTCTCAATAAACTTGCATACAGCCTTTTGGGAAAATTTTTCTGACTGCACCCACCAGTGAACTAGGGCCTCTCTGCTGCTATAGATTGGCTGGTCAAATTATTTTACTGTTTGAAAGGCAGAGTGCCAGAGAGACAGGCAGGGAGGAGGGAGACAGGGAGGTTGATCCAGTGAAACACACGAAAACCCCTTCAGCTGAAACCCCACAGTATCCACTGTGAACCAGACATGTCCTGTCCCCACAGCAAGTAGGAACAAAGTACAGCAGGTGGTATTGAACACACAGCAGGCCATCAGTACCTTTAGAGCACACCGCAAGTTGGGGGTGCACAGGATGTGTAGAAAATCACTCTCTAGGCATGACTGGTAGAAAGGGATACTTTGGTGACTTCAGTGGAAGAACATCTACCAGAGTTGACCAGGATTTCCTTCTCAAGAATTCTAGGTCTTGAATCCTCCCCCAGAGAATTATCAAAAGCGATGCATGAGAATCTACAAATTCGGTAAGACGATCAGGTTTCTCACAAGAAACTTTACAGGCCTGAAGCGTGTGAAAGCTTATCTTCACATAACTGAAGGAATAAACTTCCAACCAAAATGACATCTTCTTATGGACAAGTTAAGGGACAGCATCAGCATTAGACCTGCCTGACAGGGAAGCTCTATTGCCCTCTCCTGGAAGCAAATCGACACTACATGGCAGCAACACAGAACAACCAAAAAGTGGCAAAGCGCCCCAGGGTAAGAGAAAAGGAAAAGACACATACAGGATCTTCACTACCGCCATGGAATAGAAATCACTTTTACAACTTGGAATGAAATTTAAAGTAAAATCACAGAACTTGCAATGACTATACATACGGATCTCATGTGTATTTTGTAGCAAGTCATTTGGAACTACATTGCTTCTATGTGGATGAAGTGGAAGTCTAAACTAAATGTTTATAGGTGTGAATAGTTTATAGATTCCCATTGCAATGTGTCAGTAGATACCTGTAGATGATGCACAAAAGAAAATGAGAGATAAGAAGTCATTAGGAGGGGCTGGCACTGTAGTGTAGTAGGTTAAGCGCCCGCCTGCATCAATGGCATCGCATATGGGCACCAGTTTGAGGCCCGGCTGCTCCACTGCCTATCCAGCTCCCTGCTAATGGCCTGGGAAAGACGTACAGCCTGGAAAGACAGTCAGTGATGATTCAAATCCTTGGGTTCCTGCCACACAGGTTGTTGACCCAAATGGAGTCTGAGGCACTTTATTTGACTTAAGTTTTGGGGGACTGAACCAGCAGATGGAAAATCTCTGTGTCCCTGCCTTTCAAACAAATACATAGGAATTCTTTGAAAACAGAAAGCGCAATGGATGGCATGGCGACATCATAGGTCAAGGCACCTCCTGCAGTGCTGGCATCCCGTATGGGTGCAGGTCTGAGTCCCGGCTGCTCCTCTCCTGATCCAGCTCTCTACTGGGCCCAGGGAAAGCAGTGGATGATGGCCCAAATGCTTGGGCTCTGGCACCCGGTTGGGAGACCCAGAGCAGGCTCCTGGCTGCTGGAATTGCATCGGCACAGCTCCAATCATTGTGGCCATCTAGGGACTGAATCAAGGGATGGAAGAACTCTATTATCTATCTATCTATCTACCTACCTACCTACGTACCTACCTACCTATCTATCTCTGTCTGTCTTCTTCTGCCTCCCTGTAACACTGACTTGAAATTAAATAAATAAATCTTACAAATGTACCCAAATGACTCCTGGCCTCGTTCATGACTTTCTTAATTCCCCAGTCTTATCGCTTGAAGCAGGGAGGACTAGGGCTCTTCCTATTGCTTGGAGGACATGGAAAAGAAAGCAGCTCACCCAAAACTCTAGGGATTACAAGCTAAGTCTAATGCCAAGTCCCTCACTTGACTCCCTAGCGAGGAAAATGATTTCACCCATGTCCTCTGAGATTCTTTCATAAAACACCAAGCAAACCAGACCTGGAAGGAGTCTATTTCCTCAGGCATCCTTAGTATTGCACTCTTCTAAAGAGGCTGGACAATTGGAATGAGCTCAGACCTATTTTCAAATGGATGCCACTCTCTGTGGTCACAATGAAGCTTCCTAGCCAGTATTTGATCCCCCAGCCCTAGTGATTTTCTGTGAGGTCTTTTGCTCTATCGATAAGGTGGCCTGTTTCTGGGGCCCTGCATGTTGAAGATGGGAGATCTGATGCCAATTTGGGGGCATGGCTTTCAGGTGAGCTCTCTCACCTTCTCCTGGAGTTCATGGACATGGCTGCTATCATAGCCAGAGACACTGAACCCGTATTCGGGGAAGATGCGCTTTAAGCTGTGACCTCAACATCTCCCGAAGGGGCAGGATCCACGACTCAAGATGCAGTTTAGAGTCTGTTGGGTCCCTAACCTTGGCTTTTCATGGGTCTCCATACCTTGCTTGTTTCTTAGGGGTTTTCCCGAAGGAACATGCTAGAGTGTTTGGAAATGATACGAAAAGGAGGTTTGGGACCCAGCTGTCTGTCTGTCCACAGGCTTAGGGCCCTGTCTACATTCAAGTCTCTTGAGGGAGCTGAGGAATGGCACTGTGTTTGTCTCCTTGTGTACAGTTAAGGGGATGATATTGTGGCAGCAGCCCAGAGGGGCCTTGGCATATCTTCTTAAGGGAAAGGCTCCACAGAATGGAACTTTGAAGATGTGACCTCACTTCCTTGGTGATAGAACTTACACTCTGATAGCAACAGTCCTTAGCGGCTCACTTGATGGGAGACGTTCAGGAGAAGACCATGTTCTCTCGTTGCTGCCAATCGTTGCCAGGCTCTGGCCTTTTCCGGCGCTTGAGACATTGGCTCCGCTCTCACACGGGGTGTCTGTGGCCTCTTACTGCAAGGCCACCCCAGGGAACAGAACAGCCCAGGAGGCAGCCACAGGTAGCGGAACAGTCCCGTCCTGGCAGGGGATCACCTGTGACCCCATCTGGGTCTTCTTTGCCCCTCCCTTCACCATGACAGTGGCAGAAGAAGAGGGGCTCTTGCTGCCCAGCAACACGATTCACGTGTTGGAGCCTCCTGTGTCTTGCGTGTTCATACCCTATTTTGTGGACAGCTGGTTGGGCAAGTGGGTGTTGGGGGACCTCCTCTTGTCTTCTGGAGACCTCTCTGGCTGCACAAGGGTACAGAGGCCCTTACTTTCCCGACCTGGGTAACAGAATGCCTCATGGGGGGAATTATTCTCTGTGGGGACAGCCAAGCACGACACTGATGCCTCCGGTCTGGGCTGCCACACACTCTCTTTGCAGAGCTCCACACTCGAGTCCACAGACAGAACATATGAGGAAGCCACAGGCATCGTCAATGGACACGTGAGTCAGGCCAACAACGTGGCTAATGCCGGTGTGGAGTGAGCGAGGGGCCCAGGAGTACCCACATGTTGGGGCACGAGATGACCACGGTGTGCCTAGAACCACATCCTGAAGGGAGGAACGCCCCTGGCTTTTGGCCTCGTGATCTCCCACTCAGTGACTGACCCCCATCCCACACTCAAAGAAATCTCAGCCCCTTGGCAACTGGGTGTTGGGAAACTCCCTGTTCACACAAGCATCGTGTGTGGCCATGGTGCTGAATGTTTGCCCACCTAGTCCAAGAATCCTGTGCAGTCCTTAGTCAGCTCCACTGCCTTCCAGGTCTTCTCCAAGCTTTAGGACTCAGTGATCCTACCAGGAAGGTTTTCCCACACAAAAGGGCAGAGGGTTCAACCAAAAGGGTGAAGATACCACACAGGACTGGAGCCTGGCCCCCACCTGTTCTATTCCATGGGATGACATTGCCCCTGTGGCCACACTTGCATGGCTGCTGGGAAGCACTGGGATTCAGCTGCATTGCCACGGCAGCGGTGCTGTAGGACACAGACTCACTGTCTCTCACGGAGCACAGTCAGCTAGGCTGCTCAAAGCACAGGAGCCCAGGTTGGGCAGCTCTCCCAACAGGAGTCGCTTGTTCCCATTTCTGGTGGCTGCATGTCAGGGCATGGCCAAGGTGATTTCTCAGGAGGGCTCATTGCCATCTCCATCCCCAGTTTCATTTCCTATGCTCCCCTCGGCTTCTCTGTGCTCCTGTCACATCTGCCAATGAGCACAGCAAGGTAATGGGATGGGGCCCACGCCATTTCTGGGGGTAAGGTCAATCACCTCCTTGCGGACTACTGGCCCAACTGCAGCAGTCACACTCAAGTGCTCTGGTGTCAGAACAACCCCACGTGTGTGTTGGGGATGGGGGCCACAATTCGGCTCTGAAAAGGCAGTGATGCCCTGCTGAGGACAAACTCCAAGGACCAGGCTGGCTGGGGACTGGCTCTACACATGTGTCGTTGTAATGCCTCAAGTCAGGTCACTTGGCAGAACGCCTGTGGTCATTACGCCACAGGCAGACACCTCTGACTATGGCTCTTTTCAGGATCTAGCCTCCCCTGGGGCTTCATATCCTACTCCGCCCACTTGTTTCCATTCTGCAGTCTGGTGGCAAAGCAAATCACACAGTTGCCCTCATTTCTAGCTCCCCCAAGGGGCACGGAATCATCTTTCACTGCTGGCCCCCTCGCAGGACTTTCTCATCCCTCAGTCCCTGTTCAGCCTCTTGGCCCCAACTGGGGTTTTCTCCCAACCCGGGTGTCTGCTCCCCTGTGCTCCCTGGAACTGCCACTGACTCACGTCCTTTCTGGTCCTCCCTAGTATGGAAATGGGTCCATGCTCTACTTGGCAGAGGTCTGTGCCATGCGGACCCTACAGCCAGACACTAAAGAGATGCTGCTGGATGCCCTGGTCCCGGGCCCCCTGGGAAAAAGGATCTGCTACTTCAACACCTTCCTGTGTACATACAGCGACTTCTCCACCATTCCGTATTACTTAGACCAGATATTCGACAGGTGGGTAGCTGCCTTTCAGCACTGCGGTGATGCAGAGATGAATCTTACATGTTTTAGATGACCGAAGCGACTTAAGACATGGCGGGCATGGAACGGGTGCCTTTCTCTGTGGACAGGGCTACTGGCACACTGCGTCACACCTCTTGATTTCCTTTCTCTGCACCCTCACGAACCAATGTTTCTACTCAGGTGGGAACCGGCCATGTGCCTCTATGGTTGGAAAACCTCCCAGATGGCAATCCTGCTTTCCCCTTTTTCAAGAATCAGAAATGTTTTCTTTCACAGGCAGAGTTAGACTGAGAGAAAGAGAGAATGCGTCCTTCTATCTGCTGAGTCACTCCCCAAATGGCTGCAAAAAGCAGGGCTCTGGGAAGCCGGGCTGAGGAGCCTGAAGCTCTATCTGGCCCCCTCAGGGGTGCCAGGGGTCCAACTACTTAGGCCATCATCCGGCACTTCCCCAGGCTCATTAGCAGGGAGCTGGACACCAAGGACAACAGCCAAGACTTGAACTGGCCAACCCTGATATGGCTTGCCAGCATCACATGTGGGCAGGGGCATTGGAAGCTGCTATGCCTTCGTACCGGCCACATTTCCTACTTGTTCCAGCTGCTCCTGTCCTTGATATATGCACAGAACAGCTGCCCTCAGGGTTGGTAGCAGTTGCCCAGACCCCTCATCGACCTGGCAGGTCTGCAAGGAATCATTCACTCTACACATATATGGGAAGCCTTTCCCTTGTGCACTTTTCCAGACACTTGCCACAAATCCAGTGAACAAAGCATTCAAGGGCCTCACAGTTGTGGGGAATCAGACCCTCACAGCCGAGATCCTATACAAGTCCTGTCCTGCAGCGGCAGAGCTGAGGCTTGCCAACCTCCTCTGGGAGTAGCTGCAACGTCCCCTACTCTGATCACAAGGAGAACCCCATGTCCCACTAAGATGCGGGGAGGTTGGGGTGCAGATGTGGCCTTCTGTCACTCGAAAGAGTGGCAGGAAAATGAGGGCTGAGGCAAGGCAGAGGCAGACAGTAGGTGCAACTCCAACTTCTGGCCCCACCACATGCAAAGGAAGTGCTGAAGAGCAGTGCTATGGATAGGAGCAGACACGTTCTGCAGAGGAGCGGGCATGTTGGGGCTCACAGACAACACCCACATAGCCATGCCCAGGGCAGTTGCTTCCAGCTTTGCCTACCCTCCCTGACCACCCAACCCAACCCACCATCCCAGGAGCAACCTACTCCCAAGTCTGCTCAGAGCCAGAGCCTAGGGGCCTCCACCTGAGAAAACCATGGGAATGAATGGGAAGGCACTGAAAGGAACATGAGAAGGAAGCCATCCAAAGGAAAGCTACTGCCGGCAATGCCAGAATCCCTTGTGGGTGTTGGTTGGTGTCCCTGTTGTTGCAGTCCAGATTCAGGACCCTGCTCGGGGTCTGGGAAAACCAGGGGAACATGGTCCAAGCATTTGGACCTCTGCCACCCATGTGGGAGACCTGGATGGAGCTCCTCACTCCCCGCATGAGCCTGGCCCAGTGCTGTCCACTGCCCATCCGGGGAGTCAAGCAGTGGATGCAAGACCTCTGCCCCGGTGTGTGTCTCTCCCTCTCTCTCTGTAACTCTTGGGATTCACAGTCAAGAAATCGCCTTGGAAAACAGCAAAGCATGGCATTGTCTTTAAGAAGCTAGAGTTCACCGGCAGGCTCCGTGCCCCACCCCACACAGGGAGTCCTGGAAGGGCAGCAAGCAGGGTAAGGTCAAGTCTGACTCTGCTGCCCACTCTCCTTCCCCAGGAACATGGCTTCCTGTTTGCAAAGCTGCAAAGCCAAGTACAAGGCCGAATTCTGCGATCGCACGGATCTCCCGCTTCTCAAGATGAAGGTCGGATCCAAGCAGGTCCGCTTGCCCAGAGGAGACCTGCAGACCCATGCGTGCTTTCTGCGTGTCAGGATGGCCTACCCAAATCCCACACAGGCAGAAGCAGTCGGTAAGATGCACTGCACTCCGCGAGATTCTCTCGGTGGGCTTTGGGGCTGGAGCCCCTTTAGAGGCAATGGGATCGCGCCTGGCTTTGGAGAGGCCATTGGAAAGTGCTTGATGTTGCTGACCCTTTCTCTTCTCCCAGCTCCTGCTCTATTTGCCAGGCTGCAGTCATGCCAAACACTGGCTTTAGAGCCAGATTCCCCACTGCTCACAGAGCTAGAACCTCTTCTGGAGACAGGATCCATTTCAAAACTGAGGCTGCCACCATGCACAGAATCAGCACCAAAGACAACTACCAAAGTCTCCTGCGCATGTCCGGGACCTGCAAACAACCAGCCTCGCAAGATGGCTAGCATCACCACATTCCCCGCCAAGCTGCTGGCGGAACAGTTCACACTGATGGACGCGGTGAGCAGCGGGCTTGTCTCGGCAGGGCCAGGCCCGAACACCCCTTTGGCACCAGCCTCCCCACAGCTGCCCCGACCAGAATCCAGTGGCCTGGCTGCAGTTCAGGCTTCAGGTCCCACCACCTATGTGACTGGACCAATGTCTTCACTCCCAAGGCTGCCTTTCTCCCATGGCTGGCAGAGAGGGCACCCAAACCACACCAGCTGCACAGTGACTCTCCAGATCAACTGACATGGGCCTGGCAGAAAGTAGGGCTGGATCTGACCCACAGGGTACTGGACGGGCCTAGGTGGAGGGCATCCAGGTCCACCCACTGCCTTCCCATCTGCCTGCGATGCCACAGATGTCCTGGGTCCTAGCACACATATCCCAAACAGCAAGCACCATGTTGGAGTTTTCACAGGGAGCAGCACTGGCACAGGGACAAGGACTCCAGGGCAGATGCCAAGAGCAGAAGGATGAGATACTGGGCGGGATGCCTGGGAGCACACACCTCTGTCTCTTTCCTCAAGGCTTGGGAGGGTTGGGATCTGGGCTGGCAGGAGCGAGGCGACCTCAGTGGCAGAACACATAGCCCAGCTGCTCCCATGTTGGGGAGCTGCATGCCAAACTACCTGAGCTGCAGCTTCGAGCACTGTCACTTGCCGGGGTGGCTGGGCTTCACTGCATTCAAGCTAGGCTGGCTGTGCCCATGGGATACCCTCTTGCCCCCAGGAGCTCTTCCAGAATGTGGTCCCCTATCAGTGCCACAGCTCCATCCGGATCCAGCAGAACAAGGAGGTCAATGCGCAGCTGCCCCCTACTGTTCTCGCTGTCATCATCCACTACCACCACGTGGCCCATTGTGTTACTACCACGTGCTTGGGGGACCCCAGCATGAAGGCAGCGGACAGGGCACGCGTGGTGGAACACTGGATCAAGGTGGCCAAGGTAAGCTGAGGCTGTCCCAGGGGCTCCCTCTGCACGGCAGGGACGTGCCACTTTGCTTCCTCAGCTCTCAGGTGTACAGTCTGTGGTCACAGATCCTGCCCAATCCCTGGGCTCTTGGGATCCACGAGGTGGCCTGATCTCACTCACTTGTCCCAGAACTACATGCTCACTTCCCGCCTAGGCCCCTGACATGGGTTGAAACCAATCTAGCCCATGTGAGCGTGGCTCAAGGGGGTCCCATCACTGACCTGCTCTGGCTCCCTGGCCAACTCTCTGATGCATGAGGGGGATGTCAGCACAGCTGGCTGAGCCTGGCTCAGGTGGGGCTCCAAGCCACCTACCTGCCATTCATCCGCTCCCTGCCCTAGGAGTGCCTGGCTCTCCGGAACTACTGCTCGGTCCACACCATCCTCTGCGCTCTGCACAGCCACCCGGTACGCCAGCTGAAAACAACGTGGGGAGAAGTCTCCAGGTGGGTGTGCATCCCTCAAAGCACCTGGTGGACCCGGGACTACCCTCGGGCCTAAGCACTAATCCTCCAAGACTCACAGAGGCTGGTATCCTGGGACACAGGGAGAGGCGTGGACTGCCGGGGGCAGGGGTGGGGAGCACCATCTTTCAGCGGCCCTGGGACATGAGGACTGGGTTTCTGCCTCAGGATGACATTTCCATTAGTCAGGCACATGTGGCTTCCAAACTACATACTTGCGCCTGTGCACCACGCAGCACTGGACCTGCCTGGGCACTCCAACTCTGTAAACACTCACACACACACACACACACACACAATCAAAACAGAAGATACTACCAGGCAGGGTGGATCCTCTGATCTTTGTTCTTAAACCAAAGGGGTTTGATCCACCACCTCACCATTCCATCCAAATATCTCCTGGTTTTCCCCTCACAACAGAAAAAGTGCCAGGAAATTTCAGCGTCTTTGCACACAGGACAAAAAAGTCAACAGAGATGTGCCCATGAAGGTAAAGTGGGGGCTCAGGGACAGGGGTGAGGGCTTGGCAGGAGGGGAAGGGGTGTGGCTGTAAGGGCATCAGGGCAGAGGGGAGCTTTTGGTGTCACTGAAAGTGTGCTTGAAAAGAAAACCTGGGGTGTGCCTGCTAGGACAACAGGCCAAGAGAGGGCTGTGTTCACAGGTCGTGGGATGCAGTCGGGCTCAGAGGGCAATGGGAATGGGCTGCAGCAAGAGCAGCTTGGCTCTCAGAGGGGGCTGTGAGCACCCACAGGTCTCTGGCTCCCATGCTGTTCCTGCTTCCCCCAGGCTGTGAGGTGGATGCGGCAGCAAGGGCTTCCTTCCATCTGTGCTGGGGCCCTAGAGGTCCTTTGGAAACCAGGCCTGCTACAGGGTTCTCTGTTGCAGCCTTCCATGGGGAGGGCTGCCAAGCCTGCCCCACACATTGCACAGCTTGGGAATGCCAGGGGCTGAGCAGTCGAGTGGGATGCCAAGCATTGGGTCTTACTGGCTGCCCTGGGAGCAGAACTTCTGTCTTCTCGAGGAGAGAAGCAAGCAGCATGAGCCTGTCTCTCAGTCTGCACAGGGAGCCTCATGTGCATCCAGGGAGGCAGGGTATGGGGTGCTGGGCCTGGCTTCCTCTCAGGGACACGCTGAGGCACAGGTCAGTCAAAGGATCCTTAGCGCAAGGGGGACCTGAGGTGGGAGGGGAGGCCAGCACCCTCTCCAGCTGAGGAGCAGGCACAGGGAGGCGTGGTCAATCCCCCAAAGCCACCTTCCCAGTGGGAGCTGCATGAATCCATACAGAGCACGTTGTGGGAGGAGGGGAGTGCAGGGTGGGCATTATACCAATGGAAGTGAGCCAG
The DNA here is from genome assembly GCF_051225735.1 of Oryctolagus cuniculus. Taxonomy (NCBI): domain Eukaryota; kingdom Metazoa; phylum Chordata; class Mammalia; order Lagomorpha; family Leporidae; genus Oryctolagus; species Oryctolagus cuniculus. Next base: position 71,487,705 of record NC_142872.1, read on the forward strand.
ACATGCAGGGCTCAAGGTGGTTTGCACAAATGTGGGCCGGTCAGGAAAGGACTATCTCCCTGAACGTGACCCTGACCCTGGCAGATGGCGATCTGCAGGTTGCCCGCCCGGGAGCAGAACCCCCAGAGAACACAGATGCGGCAGCGGCTGCAGAAGAAGGCAAGTGTGCCTGGGGAGGGGGGGGCAGGGGCTCCTGTCTCCCATTGGGGGCCCATGTCAAGGGAGCAGGGCCTTCTGCCTCCCTTGTTTGCCCACGCCCATCACCACAGTAGCTGAGAGACCCCAGTTGAGAGACCAGAGCTGAGGGCCTGAGCTGAAGGGCTCCCAGCAGACTTGGGCCTGAGCTGGGGCTGGCACCCCACAAGCTGACTTGTTATCATGCCATCAGGGCTCCCAGGGTTGTCTGATTCTAGAGGCAGTTGGCTGGATGCAGGGAGAATTGGGAAAGGCACTTTAGGGGCGGGGAGCTTCCCAATGGGGAATGTGGCCAGGGCTCCAGCAGCTGGGGTGGAGTGCATCTCAGGGGCCGGGCCTTGGTGGCACCTGAGAACAGCTGCTCACCACCACCACCACCTCATGGCACAGGGAGCCGTCCCCTTCCTTGGCACTTTCATCATGTATCTGGATAGGCTGGACATCGCCATGAAGGACTTCGTAGATGTGAGTGAACTTGCCATGGGTGGGGCAGGCTCCAGGACCCTGAGGCTTGGGGGGAGGGTCCTGGGCTGAGCTCTCAGCCCCCAGCTCCTTGCTGCCCATGTCTCCGGAGGCCTCACAAGCTGTCCCAGGGAGGAGGGCTCACCTGCATATCCCCTCTGAGTGCGGGAGCCTGCAACCAGGTGCCCACCCCTGTCCCCCAACGGTTAAAGCTGCATAGCCAGAGTCCCTGACTGCAAAGCTGCACAAGGTCTTGGCTGAGCCTGCTCAGCCTCTGAGTTGGGTGGCACCCAAGGGAAGGAGAGAAATTGGGCCCCTGTGAGGTCAGGCAGCACCCACATGCCTCAGTGCACCCATCCATTCCCAGGCCTCACTTTCCCTGCCTGCCATCAGACATGGTGGGGACAGCAGTTCCCTGAGCCTCAGCCACCATGTCCCCTTCTGCAGAGCTAACAGCCTGTCCCAGGGACACCTTCTTTTCCTTCCTCTTACCCAGAGGGGAGGGCCAGGGGCTAGTCACAGGCCAGGGGCTGTTCTGATGGACTCTGCCTTCCAGGGAAAAAACAACATGCTGAAAATGACAAAGGTGAGCAGCTCTGCCCTATCTTCCAGGCACAGAGGGGATGGAGGGGTCAGAGATGCGCTGGGCAGAAAGCCCAGGCTCCAGCCCATGCGTGTCTGTCTGCTCTCTCCACTGGGATGGATACACACAGAAGGAGGAGAGCATCCCTAGGGAGGCTGTGGCTAAGGGACTGGAATCCAGGAGAACTTCCTTCCTGGGCGAGGGGCTGTGTGTATGCTACTCAGAAGACAGCTTGGAGCCTGGAAGGGATGGCCAGGGAAGGCTTCTCTAGCTAAAAGACCCAGAGGCCAGCCCCCTGCCCCTGCCACAGTCTGCCCCTCCAGCAGTCCCAGTGCAGGCCTGTCAGCATCCTCTCTGCCCCTCTTGCCCCAGGAGATAAAAGTTCTCCAAGAAATGCAGCGGCTCCAGGTGGCAGCCAGTCAATATACTTTGCTGCACGACGCAGAGTTTGCACTGTGGTTCCAATCCATGGAGAGGCTCAGTGACACTAAGAGGTGAGTGCTGGGCAGGGATTGCGGGATGTCCAGGGTGGCAGATGGGGAAGGTTCTCCTGTTGTGCACTGAGGAGAGGGCTACCCATGGCTCCTTGGTCAGCAGAGGGCCTTACCCATGGGCAGTGCGGGGCTCCAGGACTGCGGCTGCAGGGCGGGACCTGGAGGGAGCCTGAGATGGGCAAGAGTGCACTCATGGCTGCTTCTGTGTCCTGCAGCTACAACCTGTCCTGCCTACTCCAGCCCCTCTGCTAGAATGTCCACCTCATCCTCAAGGCCAAGAACATCAGGCCTTGGAGAACATCAGCATGACTGAGTCCCCCATGCAGGCAGAGAGTGGGGGCTGCAGAGTTCATCTGTGGGCTCTGGGACTGCACCGTGACACTCGCTCCGTTCCCCGCCGACCAAGCAACAACCCAGTGCCTGGGAGACTGGCCTCCCTCTCTCAGATGGGTGGTCACATCATCACCAATTTCACGGATTCCTCCTAGATTTTCCTATGTATATAGTTCACCATGATTAGTACCAGTTGGTTAGGCCTTTCATTAAAGTAGTATACATGGTAGACCATGAGTGTCCTTCTTCCTCTTTATCCCTTCCCTGCCCTGCTAATTAGAGACCATTCTCTAGATCCACAGACAAAGACATTCATGCAGATTCGAGAGGGGTGTGTCTCCCCATGCAAGGATGCCACACCATGAGTGCTCTTTCAGTTCTGAGGCTCCTACATGGAGCCCCATGCTGTCTCGTGGAGAGAGTCCCTCAGGGTCTGTTCTGAAGCGCAATTCATACATCCATCGGTATCTGGCGAGAACAACGCTCTCACTGCTTCTACACTTGCTCCCACGAGCTTTGGGAGTTTGCTGCTTAAAGCCCTTTAGGCTCAGATGGTGGTCCCCTCTATACAGTGTTTTCCAAATGATGTGTGTCACCAGTGACCAGCAAAATGTCCCAAGAACACAACTCAGCCCTAGTCACTAGAGAGAATTCCCTGTGAGATTCAGTGGGAAATGCACATAATAAAAGTGCACAATCTTGGGAAGCCAACACTGACAAAAATTTCATCGATGTATACATATATATACACAGAGATTTGTATGTATTCAGGTGAAGTATCCACCTGCAGCAAAGGCATCCCACATGGGTGCCCGTTTGAGTCCCAGCTGCTCTGCTTCCTACCCAGCTCCCTGCTAATGGCCAGGGAGAGACATACAGCCTGGGAGACAGGAAGTGATATTTCAAACACCTGGGTCCCTGCCCCGCAGGTTGGAGACACATGCTGCGTTGGAGACACTGTACTTGACTCAAGTATTTGGGGACCGAACCAGCAGCTGGAACATCTCTGTGTCTCTGCCTTCCAACCAATGAGTCAGAATTCTTTCAAACATGAAAGCACAGGGGCTGCCACTGTGGCATAGCAGGGAAAGGTGATGCCTACAGTGCCGACATCCCATGGGGCCGCCTGTTCGAGGCCCGGCTGCTCCTCTTCTGATCCAGTACTCTGCTATGGCCTGGGAAAGCAGTAGGGTTTGGCACAAATGGTTTGGCCCCTGCACACTTGTAGGCTTTCGATCGGCTCACTCCCAGCCATTGCAGCCATTTGCAGAGGGAACCTGCAGATTGGAGGTCGCTCTCTCACTCTCCCAGCCTCCCTGTAACTCTGCCTTTAATAAATATATCTTGAAAACAATTAAAATACAAATAATGTACTAAAGGAGTAACTTGAGCCAAGAAAACCAAAGATCGGTCTAGTGGTCATGGTAAAACACTACCACAGAAACCACAGGTGCTCTAAATAAATGCCATGATCATGGGAAAGGTATCTCATGTTCCTATTTAGACAAATGAACAGACATTGGACAATGTATGCCGAAACTGCGAAAATGTACAGTTTATACTGATATGGATTTGCCTTCTGGAAGCCTGGGATTCTAGGACAGGGTAGGAAGAGAGAACACCGAGTAGGAGCCCCAGTCAAAACCTGCCCATTGAATAGCTAGAGCTCTCCAAGAAGAGCACAACTTCCATAGCTTGTCCATGTTAGGTGAATCTACTGGGAGACGAGCATGGGGAATTGATGACACAGCTTCCTCTCCTTTCCCTATAGCCCTGAGATGCCTCTACACCACATCTCCAGTGTCCTACAGATGAGCAAACCTGGGGGTGGTCCTGGCGACACCTAGAACCCCACAGATCCAAAACACTTGACAAACGCTAAGCAGAAAAACATACCAAAGCACGTCCCAATTAACTGCTGAAAACCACTAGCAACACCAAAACCTTCAAAGATCAAAAATGAGAAGCTTCAGCCTGACTCACAAAATCCTTGAGCTGAAAGACAATGCATCAGTGCCTTCAGAACTTGGGAAAAACCATTTCCAACCTAAAAGTACATACATGTTTTCAATCCTACATTACAGGACAGTAAGATCAAAGCATAGTTAGAGATGCCAAGCATCAAAAACGCTTCTGTATGCCATTGCTCAGAACCTGCCAGAAGATGTGCTCCAGAAAATCAAGGGTGGAGGGGCCTGCACCCTAGCTCACTTGGTTATTCCTCTGCCTGCGGTGCCGGCTTCCCATATGTATGCTGGGTTCTAGTCCCGGTTGCCCTCTTCCAGTCCAGCTCTCTGCTGTGGCCCGGGAGGGCAGTGAAGAATGGCCCAAGTGCTTGGGCCCTGCACCCGCATGGGAGACCTGGAAGAAGCACCTGGCTCCTGGCTTCAGATCAGCACAGCGCAGGCCATGGGGGCCATTTGGGGAGTGAACCAACAGAAGGAAGACCTTTCTCTCTGTCTCTGTCTCTCTCACTGTCGATAACTCTACCTGTCAACTAAATAAATATAAATAAATACATAAAACTTTTTACAAAATCAAGCGTGGAAAAAAAAAACTCTGAGGAAAACATGAAATGCAAGATCAAGGAGCACCATCAGCAAAGAAGTGAACACATTCCTAGAATGATGGGGAACAGAAACCCCAGGGTGACAACATCCACAAAGAGAAAAGCATCTTGAATCCACATTGGAGCAACTAGGAGGTGGTAGGGAAACATTCACCAAGAAAATGAAACTGAGAGAAAGTCTGTTAAGTATAGAAATGTTTATGAGACTGTAAGACAATGAAGAAATATGAGGATTCTATGAATGTTCAGCAAAATGACCTAAGAAAGGGTCAATATGGGGAGCAGGTGTTTCACGCATTGGTCAAGATGCCACTTGGGGATGCATACACCCCAGGGCAGAGGGCATGGGTTTGAGTCCTGGCTCCAATTCAGATTCCACCTTCTTGCTCATGTGCACCCAGAGAGGTGGTCAGAGAAGCCTCAAGTACCTGGAGCCCTGGCACACGAGTGCTAGACCCAAATGCAGTTTCAGGCTCCTGGATTCAGCCTGACCCAGCCCTTGGCTGCTGTGAGCATTCAGGGAATGAACCCAGCAGATGGACAATCTCTGGGCCCCACTGCCTTTCACACCAATACGTTTTTTTAAAAAATCCAAGTAACACAACTCATTGTTCAAGAGCATCATGATAATTAGCACTGGTCTTGATGATCAAGAGTCCTTATGGAATTACAATGATGTAAATGCTGCATACTCAACTAAGCAAACCCTGACATATCTGTACTAGGGCCCTGGAGGGACAACCAAAGTTCATTGCCTAGTTGGCAGTGGAGAGTCAGGGGGGAGAGAGCTCCATATTTCCCCATGTTGAGAAGCACAGCACCAGCATGTGAGTTAAGGACCAAGGTGTGGAGCTCAAAAGAAAGCTCTGAGAGTGAAAAGGATGATCCCTGAGAAGGAACGGTGGGAGAAACACCAAAAGGCCTTGATGAACATATGTTATAAAAGAATAGGAGTTTCTGAAACGATCCATTCTTACCTTAGCAAACTCAGAGAGCCTGTCATCACTCGTCAAAGACTGCCGACTTGCACAAGAAGCACAGTCTGAGGGACCCACGGCACCCTTGCCATCTTCAAGTTCGTTACATTCACCAGCACCTTCCCTGTCCCTGTCGAGCTCCCAGTCAGGGAAATGCAATTCACCTAAAAAGGCACAAGTTGCAACTTACTTCATTTCAAATCATTAAATGGTTTACAACTATTTGTATTCTCAGTAGTTAGTATAGCCCTGTTCCTGAATAAAGGTTAAAACTACATTCAGACAGTGAAAAAGTTATCCCTGGCCTCTTTTCTAGTCACTTGGTTTCTCGCATCTCGTAACCCCACCCAATCAAAGTTAACTACATTTGTTAGCTCTTGGATACCCTTGCCGAGTCTCCATTGCCTGTGCAAGTAACTAGCTAACTGTGCATGTTGTATTTACCTCCTTTCGTACAAACCATGATGTTTTTCACTTCACATCATTAAGGTGATTTTCCTTACCACTAAACAGGGAATGCCCTCAGTCCCAAATGTCCTTGTAAAAGGAGGATATTTTCAGCTCAGAAGACCCAGCAGATATCAAAGGAAATAACTCAGCCAAGTGCAAAAGAAAAAAGAATATTGGCCATCTTCTAGAGAGGCTGTCTGTACAAACCTAACTTGTTCATATTAAGCGTAAGTCACTAATAGGAACGGTGAGGATGAAAAGTTACCACTTCCTCCACCTTGCGGCACCGGCACACCGGGTTCTAGTCCCGGTTGGGGCGCCGGATTCTGTCCCGGTTGACCCTCTTCCAGGCCAGCTCTCTGCTATGGCCAGGGAGTGCAGTGGAGGATGACCCAGGTGCTTGGGCCTTGCACCCCATGGGAGACCAGGAAAAGCACCTGGATCCTGGCTCCTGCCATCGGATCAGCGCGGTGCGCCGGCTGTAGCGGCGGCCATTGGAGGGTGAACCAACGGCAAAGGAGGACCTTTCTCTCTCTGTCTCTCTCTCTCACTGTCCACTCTGCCTGTCAAAAAAAAAAAAAAAAAGAAAAAGAAAAGTTACCAGCTTACTTTGAGTGCATTAAGATGTCTAAATAGTCTAGTTAAGCTATCTCTTTTAAGATTTGGAAAAGTACATGATTTCTACAATTCTTGTCTGTGTCTATCAACTGGGGTGTGTCCTTCAGGGGATGCCTCACCTCAGAAGACCTCTTTGGGAGTGTCCATGGGGACTGATGCTGTCACTGTAATGTACTGGGGAGACGTTGGAGAAACTCTAAAACTTTCTGCAACACACAGGAACGTCCACCTCCTCACGACAGAGGTATCTGGACCCAAGCGATAACAGTGCCAAGACTGAGAAACCCTATTTTCAACTGTCTAAACCATGAGGCAACACAAACTACTCACAGCAAACAAAACTGGTGAAAGTTACACTCCCATCACACATGCACTGTTCTAGTCTTGTCCCAATAACCACAAGTTAGCCAGGCAGTAGTGTGGGTGTAGCATTCGGTAGGAGTTCAGAGAACTGGCTTTGAACTCAAGGGGATCTAACAATGAACCCCAACAGAGTTTACACATCCAAACTCAAGTTGTTACCAATAATACCAGTCCTAGCTCTTAGTCGTTACTGTAAGAAACATTACATCAGAAAGCATTTCGAAAGGCTTGGCACAGAGGCTAAGCCTCACAAAAACATCAAAACCTATAATAACTTTGAGAATGAATTCTTCGCCCAATAATGAATCCAATATGGAACAAAACCTGACTTTCTGACAACATTAGAAACTTACCATCACTGGCCCCATCTTCTAGACCCAAAATATCCCCGTTCCAAAGCCTCTACATTCTAGAACCGTGTCCATTATCCCTATGTGATTCAGAGTGTGTCTTCACTTCATTTGACACATCGCTTCCATTGGAACTCCAAGTTACGTCAGTCAACACACTGTTACTCTTCGAAGTGAGAGTTTCTGACAATGAAAAAAGAAAACACATCAGTATGTCAGCCACTGTGGTCATTTATCTAAAGGAAATTGTAAGCATGCTACTTGCCACAATCACAAAGATACAAAACTCTGACAATACTGAAAGCAATGTCTTATGTCCAATCCTCTTGCCTCAAGTTTGAAGAACAACCTAAGATTCTTTGAGTTAAGGCCAAGTTACAACAAGAAAAAAAAGGAGAACTGGCTGAGATAGATTATCAATTGATAGTAGAAATGAAAGCTCTCCGTGAGTGAGATCCCAGGGGAAAGAAGGAGCCATCCAAGAAGGAGGTACCTTCTTTCTCTGAATGCTGGAGAGAAATTCCGCTTGAAGGATGGCCTTATCTAAACAAGGGCAGAGTTTGTGAACTCAAGAGGCATCCATACCCTTAGCAACTCGTCACAAGAGCCTCGGCTGATCACTGACATCATAAATAAGAGTGTCAATTGTTAAATCAACAACAGAAGTCACTGTGCACTTGCTCCTCCTGTAGGACCTCTGTCCTTAACGTGGTGTACTATGAGAATTCATGGTAAAACTAGCCTTCAAACATTACTTTCCACTTTGCATGTCAGTGTGGGTGCAAGCTGTGAAAATCTTTACTGAGTATAGAGTTGGTCTCTATATAAAGATAATTAAAAATGAATCTTCATGAAGAATGGGATGTGAGAGGGAGTAGGGGGTGGGGTGGTTTGGGGGTGGGAGGGCAGGTAGGTGGGAAGAACAGCTACAATCTGAAAGCTGTACTTATGTAATTTATCTAGTAAATAAAAGCTTTCTATAAAAATAGATACTAGATATTAATAAATAGAGCACAGATATAATAACAATAATAATAACAATAATAATAATAGAAAGAATCAAAACAGACTGAATGCTCCAACATGGGAAGTATTGCATATAGCAGCCTCCCAGAATGACAATGACCTCAAATAACACCCTGGCTCAGAATCAACCCTGAAGACATTCTGATGTGGCTAAAACACCTATGAGAGCATGTCAGGCATGGGAAGACAAAACACTGTGGCACACAGGGTTCCCCATGAAGCACTTCTGTGGGTAGACCCCAAGAGAAAGAAGTGGTCATCCACAAAGGATACACTTTATTCAGAAGGCACAAAAGAACTTCCTCTTCCCCGTGGCCCTGTCTAAATATGGAAGGAGTCAGTGGATTCCACAGGCTTCCACAGCTGAGGCAGCTCAGGTCAAGATCCTCAGGTGTTCGCTGATGTGCTAATTCTGAAATTCTCAACAGGGGTCACTGTGCACTGACTTCCCATGCAGGACCTCTCTGCTCAAAGAGTTGAGGTATGTGAGTTAACAGTACCACTTGGTCACAAAGATCTACCACACTTTCACGTGAATGACACCATCTATGGATTATAAGCTAGAAGAATGTCTCATGCTCGCAAAAGTCACACCGCCCTTGGGTTCTTCTCCAAAGTTAACTCACTCCACCACAACAGATACTATAGACATACGTAAGTCAAATCTCAGAAAGCCTTACTTTCATTGAATTCAAAAGCACTTTCATCTCTTGTTTGTTGTAAAAACAAGCCTGCCGGTGTTCTAGTGCATAGTAGGGTAATAATACTTCACCAAACATACAGTCTTTTCTCAAAAGCTAGAAGAAAGACTTCTGAATGTACATACTACAAAGAAACCTTGAATAGGGAAGCGGTGGATGCGGATGACCTAATATGATCATTTAAATGTATGCATGTAGGGCAATATTACATTATACCACATCAATATGTACAGCTACTCTTTGTCAACAAATAGAGAAACACATCAAAAAGGAAATACATCATTGTTCAGTGAAATGCATCTCCAAATGCTCACTCTTTTTCATAGAAGTATATGCCATTCCAAAGTTTCCAAATACGTATAGTATTCAGCCCGTCATGTTTTGTTAATAAGTTCTAGGTAAATTCTACTCCTGTCAGAGAAGATGCCCCTAAAGGAGACAGAGGAGGAAGAGAGGTGGGAGGGCTGCTGTGAAGTTAGGTATGGTGGGAGAATCACTATGTTCCGAAAGCCGTGTTTAGGAAATGCATCAAGTTGGTATAGCTTCCATAAAAGGTGTCTGGGAAAAACTGGAAATAAAATAATCCAGGATTCCATGGCTGGCTGTGCACTGTGTAGAGAAAATCAGTGTCTACAGGGGCTCTTTGCTGTACACCCAGGGCAACGCTCTTTCCGTCTTTTCTCTAGAAGATCCCACTTGGGAAGAAATTATGGACATCTAGTAGTCTATTTTCCTGTCTCGTCTAGTAGTAGAGGGTGCACTGCGCTTCCAACAAATCCAAGGCTGATGCTTGCTTTTGTGGAGTGGGAAGTAAGGGTGTGACAGTCAAGGGATACTCTTAACAAAAGAAACATGGGTTGAGAAGGAATTTAGCCTAATGGCTTAGATGCTTTGATGGTGAGTTCCGATGCCCATTTCTCATATCAGAGTACCTGGTTTTGATACTCATCTCTGGAGCCTAACTCCAGTTTCTTACTAAAATACCTCTGGGGAAACAATGGTTCCTATAACAAGTTCCATGCTATTCACATGGGCGACCTGGGTGGAATTGCCAGTTCCCAGTTGCAGTCTGGCACATCTCAAGGCACTTGCAGGACTGGGAAGTGAATTAGCAGTTGGGAGCTCCTCTCCTCTCTCTCTGTCTCTGTTCCTTTATAATGTTAAGATGGGAAGCGTGGCAAAGGCCCTGCGAACTCGGAAACAAAATGCGTTAGTTATAAATGAAAAGGCTGTTATATTCAGCCACACACAAACCTTAATTCATGCATGGCAAACCAAGATAAAGGAAAAACAAATACCAACTAGGAAAGTGTAGTTGGTCTGCCTAGTATATCAAAATGAAAGAAACCTAACGTACACATTGTTCTTGGAAACGAGGGAGAAATGGCAAACATTCCAACAGAAAGATGGGCAAAGGACAAGGACAGTTGACAGGAAAAGGGACACAAGTGGCTTTTCTTCCAATGGAAAGAGCGCCACCTTTCTCCTGTGCAGGGCAATGCAAATAGAAACTGCACATCTCTCATTTGGCTACAATTCAAGTACTTGGCAGCATATATTGGAATAAGAAGACACTCCTCGAGGAGTGGTAATGAACATGCGAAACCATGCAACCTCTATCAAAGGGGAATCTAGCAATAGAGTTCTACAGTAGATCTGCCATTTGCACTGGCACTCTCACTTCTGGGAGTTAACTCCACAAGTATAGGGGCATATGTGGTTTCTGTGTTTGTGTTGCTAACACTCAATGCCTGAGACTGGATAATCTGTGAAGACCAGAAATTTATAGTTCTCACACCTAGAGCGCCTGGGAAGTCCAACATCAGGGCATCAGCATGCTTTGTCTGATGAAGGTCTTACTATTGCATTGTCACATGGTGCAAGGCTGAAGGCAGAAGGGCCAGAGAGCAAATCAGCTGAACACCACATGGAGCCTGTTTGACAGGGACCTCAATCCCCGGTTTCAGTAAGGCCCAGCCACGACCGTTGTGGGTATTTGGAGAGTGAATTAGTGGATAGAGATTCTCTCTCTCTCCGTTACTTTGCTTGTGTCTGTCAATGTGTGTGTGTGTGTGTGTGTGTGTGTGTTGTGTGTGTTTCCACATCTCAAGAAAACTGAACGAAGAATCCATCAAAGCCAACCATTATTCTACAGTGAATACTCTAAAATAGACAAAATTCACAGTCTGCTCAGTTCTTTAGAGGTGGACTAAATGCTGATATCATTTAAAGATGATGGTCCTCTTTCTAGAACACAGAAGGAAACAAACTCACCCAAAGCCTAATGACCCTCATTGTATTTTTATTTTTTAATATCTTTCCTGATTTACTTGGAAGATTTCTGGGTTCATATTTCATATTTCTTGATTTAGTATAGAAAGGTAGAGTGACAGCGAGGGAAAGACAGAGTAGTTTCCATTCCCTGGTTCACTTCCCAAATCCTGCAACAGCCAGGGCTGGCTGGACTAAGCCAAAGCCAGGAGCCAGCACTTCAATCTGGGTCTTGGAATTGTGTGGCATTTTGTCATCCGTTGGGGCATAGTCTGTTTCACAGGTGCATCTGCAGGCTCTTCTATCAGAAGCACAGAGGAACAAGGACTCCAAAAGGGGATATGAATGCCCCTTGTGGTACTTTAATCACTGGACCAGATGCCCACCACAAGAGTGATGATTTATTCCAGTTGATGTCTGCTAAGTCCTTTGTATGAGAGCAAATTAGGAAAAGCAAGCAAAAGGAGAGAAGTCACTTTCCCAAAACTGGCTTAACGCACAGCATCACAATGTTCACCCACAACTTCACTTCAACAATGGCCTAGGGCAAGGACAGACATTTCTCCAAAGACGAACAGCACAAGAGCTATATTGAAAGGACACACTATTATTGGTCATTGGCCATCACAAATCAAGTCTGCAAGGAGATAGATACCCCTTCCAAACCACCTCGAGGCTATTCAAATTACCATGAACCTGCTGTTGCATTCTCAACGAGCTATCTAAAAGAACCGGAAACAAGTTTGAAAAATATTTACCCAGAAGACTTCACAGGATTCACACTAGCCAAAACACAACCACAGCTCCAGTGTCCATCAGTAGATGAATGAATAAACACAATATGGTCTACTCGTATGATGGAATTCAGCATGAAGTAGAATACAAGTACTGATACGGGCTACCGCATAGGCAAAACTTGAAACCATGGTGCAAGTTGAGGGAATCCAGACACAGCAGAGAATAGTTTATAATGCTAGCTCTATGAAACATCTAGAGCATTCTCACAGACCGAGAACTAATTGGCAGTTGCAATTGCTGGGGGAAGGGAGACTGGAAACTGGCTACTACTGGGTTTCGAGCTTGCTTTGCAGGTGATGTGATTCACTATTAGATGGTGGCCGAGGCGGTGGTGGGCAGGACTAAAGCTCTCAATAAACTTGCATACAGCCTTTTGGGAAAATTTTTCTGACTGCACCCACCAGTGAACTAGGGCCTCTCTGCTGCTATAGATTGGCTGGTCAAATTATTTTACTGTTTGAAAGGCAGAGTGCCAGAGAGACAGGCAGGGAGGAGGGAGACAGGGAGGTTGATCCAGTGAAACACACGAAAACCCCTTCAGCTGAAACCCCACAGTATCCACTGTGAACCAGACATGTCCTGTCCCCACAGCAAGTAGGAACAAAGTACAGCAGGTGGTATTGAACACACAGCAGGCCATCAGTACCTTTAGAGCACACCGCAAGTTGGGGGTGCACAGGATGTGTAGAAAATCACTCTCTAGGCATGACTGGTAGAAAGGGATACTTTGGTGACTTCAGTGGAAGAACATCTACCAGAGTTGACCAGGATTTCCTTCTCAAGAATTCTAGGTCTTGAATCCTCCCCCAGAGAATTATCAAAAGCGATGCATGAGAATCTACAAATTCGGTAAGACGATCAGGTTTCTCACAAGAAACTTTACAGGCCTGAAGCGTGTGAAAGCTTATCTTCACATAACTGAAGGAATAAACTTCCAACCAAAATGACATCTTCTTATGGACAAGTTAAGGGACAGCATCAGCATTAGACCTGCCTGACAGGGAAGCTCTATTGCCCTCTCCTGGAAGCAAATCGACACTACATGGCAGCAACACAGAACAACCAAAAAGTGGCAAAGCGCCCCAGGGTAAGAGAAAAGGAAAAGACACATACAGGATCTTCACTACCGCCATGGAATAGAAATCACTTTTACAACTTGGAATGCAATTTAAAGTAAAATCACAGAACTTGCAATGACTATACGGATCTCATGTGTATTTTGTAGCAAGTCATTTGGAACTACATTGCTTCTATGTGGATGAAGTGGAAGTCTAAACTAAATGTTTATAGGTGTGAATAGTTTATAGATTCCCATTGCAATGTGTCAGTAGATACCTGTAGATGATGCACAAAAGAAAATGAGAGATAAGAAGTCACTAGGAGGGGCTGGCACTGTAGTGTAGTAGGTTAAGCGCCCGCCTGCATCAATGGCATCGCATATGGGCACCAGTTTGAGGCCCGGCTGCTCCACTGCCTATCCAGCTCCCTGCTAATGGCCTGGGAAAGACGTACAGCCTGGAAAGACAGTCAGTGATGATTCAAATCCTTGGGTTCCTGCCACACAGGTTGTTGACCCAAATGGAGTCTGAGGCACTTTATTTGACTTAAGTTTTGGGGGACTGAACCAGCAGATGGAAAATCTCTGTGTCCCTGCCTTTCAAACAAATACATAGGAATTCTTTGAAAACAGAAAGCGCAATGGATGGCATGGCGACATCATAGGTCAAGGCACCTCCTGCAGTGCTGGCATCCCGTATGGGTGCAGGTCTGAGTCCCGGCTGCTCCTCTCCTGATCCAGCTCTCTACTGGGCCCAGGGAAAGCAGTGGATGATGGCCCAAATGCTTGGGCTCTGGCACCCGGTTGGGAGACCCAGAGCAGGCTCCTGGCTGCTGGAATTGCATCGGCACAGCTCCAATCATTGCGGCCATCTAGGGACTGAATCAAGGGATGGAAGAACTCTATTATCTATCTATCTACCTATCTATCTATCTACCTACCTACCTACGTACCTACCTACCTATCTATCTCTGTCTGTCTTCTTCTGCCTCCCTGTAACACTGACTTGAAATTAAATAAATAAATCTTACAAATGTACCCAAATGACTCCTGGCCTCGTTCATGACTTTCTTAATTCCCCAGTCTTATCGCTTGAAGCAGGGAGGACTAGGGCTCTTCCTATTGCTTGGAGGACATGGAAAAGAAAGCAGCTCACCCAAAACTCTAGGGATTACAAGCTAAGTCTAATGCCAAGTCCCTCACTTGACTCCCTAGCGAGGAAAATGATTTCACCCATGTCCTCTGAGATTCTTTCATAAAACACCAAGCAAACCAGACCTGGAAGGAGTCTATTTCCTCAGGCATCCTTAGTATTGCACTCTTCTAAAGAGGCTGGACAATTGGAATGAGCTCAGACCTATTTTCAAATGGATGCCACTCTCTGTGGTCACAATGAAGCTTCCTAGCCAGTATTTGATCCCCCAGCCCTAGTGATTTTCTGTGAGGTCTTTTGCTCTATCGATAAGGTGGCCTGTTTCTGGGGCCCTGCATGCTGAAGATGGGAGATCTGATGCCAATTTGGGGTCATGGCTTTCAGGTGAGCTCTCTCACCTTCTCCTGGAGTTCTTGGACATGGCTGCTATCATAGCCAGAGACACTGAACCCGTATTTGGGGAAGATGCGCTTTAAGCTGTGACCTCAACATCTCCTGAAGGGGCAGGATCCACGACTCAAGATGCAGTTTAGAGTCTGTTGGGTCCCTAACCTTGGCTTTTCATGGGTCTCCATACCTTGCTTGTTTCTTAGGGGTTTTTCCGAAGGAACATGCTAGAGTGTTTGGAAATGATACGAAAAGGAGGTTTGGGACCCAGCTGTCTGTCTGTCCGCAGGCTTAGGGCCCTGTCTACATTCAAGTCTCTTGAGGGAGCTGAGGAATGGCACTGTGTTTGTCTCCTTGTGTACAGTTAAGGGGATGATATTGTGGCAGCAGCCCAGAGGGGCCTTGGCATATCTTCTTAAGGGAAAGGCTCCACAGAATGGAACTTTGAAGATGTGACCTCACTTCCTTGGTGATAGAACTTACACTCTGATAGCAACAGTCCTTAGCGGCTCACTTGATGGGAGACGTTCAGGAGAAGACCATGTTCTCTCGTTGCTGCCAATCGTTGCCAGGCTCTGGCCTTTTCCGGCGCTTGAGACATTGGCTCCGCTCTCACACGGGGTGTCTGTGGCCTCTTACTGCAAGGCCACCCCAGGGAACAGAACAGCCCAGGAGGCAGCCACAGGTAGCGGAACAGTCCCGTCCTGGCAGGGGATCACCTGTGACCCCATCTGGGTCTTCTTTGCCCCTCCCTTCACCATGACAGTGGCAGAAGAAGAGGGGCTCTTGCTGCCCAGCAACACGATTCACGTGTTGGAGCCTCCTGTGTCTTGCATGTTCATACCCTATTTTGTGGACAGCTGGTTGGGCAAGTGGGTGTTGGGGGACCTCCTCTTGTCTTCTGGAGACCTCTCTGGCTGCACAAGGGTACAGAGGCCCTTACTTTCCCGACCTGGGTAACAGAATGCCTCATGGGGGGAATTATTCTCTGTGGGGACAGCCAAGCACGACACTGATGCCTCCGGTCTGGGCTGCCACACACTCTCTTTGCAGAGCTCCACACTCGAGTCCACAGACAGAACACATGAGGAAGCCACAGGCATCGTCAATGGACACGTGAGTCAGGCCAACAACGTGGCTAATGCCGGTGTGGAGGGAGCGAGGGGCCCAGGAGTACCCACATGTTGGGGCACGAGATGACCACGGTGTGCCTAGAACCACATCCTGAAGGGAGGAACACCCCTGGCTTTTGGCCTCGTGATCTCCCACTCAGTGACTGACCCCCATCCCACTCTCAAAGAAATCTCAGCCCCTTGGCAACTGGGTGTTGGGAAACTCCCTGTTCACACAAGCATCGTGTGTGGCCATGGTGCTGAATGTTTGCCCACCTAGTCCAAGAATCCTGTGCAGTCCTTAGTCAGCTCCACTGCCTTCCAGGTCTTCTCCAAGCTTTAGGACTCAGTGATCCTACCAGGAAGGTTTTCCCACACAAAAGGGCAGAGGGTTCAACCAAAAGGGTGAAGATACCACACAGGACTGGAGCCTGGCCCCCACCTGTTCTATTCCATGGGATGACATTGCCCCTGTGGCCACACTTGCATGGCTGCTGGGAAGCACTGGGATTCAGCTGCATTGCCACGGCAGCGGTGCTGTAGGACACAGACTCACTGTCTCTCACGGAGCACAGTCAGCTAGGCTGCTCAAAGCACAGGAGCCCAGGTTGGGCAGCTCTCCCAACAGGAGTCGCTGTTCCCATTTCTGGTGGCTGCATGTCAGGGCATGGCCAAGGTGATTTCTCAGGAGGGCTCATTGCCATCTCCATCCACAGTTTCATTTCCTATGCTCCCCTGGGCTTCTCTGTGCTCCTGTCGCATCTGCCAATGAGCACAGCAAGGTAATGGGATGGGGCCCACGCCATTTCTGGGGGTAAGGTCAATCACCTCCTTGCGGACTACTGGCCCAACTGCAGCAGTCACACTCAAGTGCTCTGGTGTCAGAACAACCCCACGTGTGTGTTGGGGATGGGGGCCACAATTCGGCTCTGAAAAGGCAGTGATGCCCTGCTGAGGACAAACTCCAAGGACCAGGCTGGCTGGGGACTGGCTCTACACATGTGTCGTTGTAATGCCTCAAGTCAGGTCACTTGGCAGAACGCCTGTGGTCATTACGCCACAGGCAGACACCTCTGACTATGGCTCTTTTCAGGATCTAGCCTCCCCTGGGGCTTCATATCCTACTCCGCCCACTTGTTTCCATTCTGCAGTCTGGTGGCAAAGCAAATCACACAGTTGCCCTCATTTCTAGCTCCCCCAAGGGGCACGGAATCATCTTTCACTGCTGGCCCCCTCGCAGGACTTTCTCATCCCTCAGTCCCTGTTCGGCCTCTTGGCCCCAACTGGGGTTTTCTCCCAACCCGGGTGTCTGCTCCCCTGTGCTCCCTGGAACTGCCACTGACTCACGTCCTTTCTGGTCCTCCCTAGTATGGAAATGGGTCCATGCTCTACTTGGCAGAGGTCTGTGCCATGCGGACCCTACAGCCAGACACTAAAGAGATGCTGCTGGATGCCCTGGTCCCGGGCCCCCTGGGAAAAAGGATCTGCTACTTCAACACCTTCCTGTGTACATACAGCGACTTCTCCACCATTCCGTATTACTTAGACCAGATATTCGACAGGTGGGTAGCTGCCTTTCAGCACTGCAGTGATGCAGAGATGAATCTTACATGTTTTAGATGACCTAAGCGACTTAAGACATGGCGGGCATGGAACGGGTGCCTTTCTCTGTGGACAGGGCTACTGGCACACTGCGTCACACCTCTTGATTTCCTTTCTCTGCACCCTCACGAACCAATGTTTCTACTCAGGTGGGAACCGGCCATGTGCCTCTATGGTTGGAAAACCTCCCAGATGGCGATCCTGCTTTCCGCTTTTTCAAGAATCAGAAATGTTTTCTTTCACAGGCAGAGTTAGACTGAGAGAAAGAGAGAATGCGTCCTTCTATCTGCTGGGTCACTCCCCAAATGGCTGCAAAAAGCAGGGCTCTGGGAAGCCGGGCTGAGGAGCCTGAAGCTCTATCTGGCCCCCTCAGGGGTGCCAGGGGTCCAACTACTTAGGCCATCATCCGGCACTTCCCCAGGCTCATTAGCAGGGAGCTGGACACCAAGGACAACAGCCAAGACTTGAACTGGCCAACCCTGATATGGCTTGCCAGCATCACATGTGGGCAGGGGCATTGGAAGCTGCTATGCCTTCATACCGGCCACATTTCCTACTTGTTCCAGCTGCTCCTGTCCTCGATATATGCACAGAACAGCTGCCCTCAGGGTTGGTAGCAGTTGCCCAGACCCCTCATCGACCTGGCAGGTCTGCAAGGAATCATTCACTCTACACATATATGGGAAGCCCTTCCCTTGTGCACTTTTCCAGACACTTGCCACAAATCCAGTGACTCTGCAGATCAACTGACATGGGCCTGGCAGAAAGTAGGGCTGGATCTGACCCACAGGGTACTGGACGGGCCTAGGTGGAGGGCATCCAGGTCCACCCACTGCCTTCCCATCTGCCTGCGATGCCACAGACGTCCTGGGTCCTAGCACACATATCCATATCAAACAGCAAGCACCTTGTTGGAGTTGCCACAGGGAGCAGCACTGGCACAGGGACAAGGACTCCAGGGCAGATGCTGTGAGAGCAGAAGGATGAGATACTGGGTGGGATGCCTGGGAGCACACACCTCTGTCTCTTTCCTCAAGGCTTGGGAGGGTTGGGATCTGGGCTGGCAGGAGCGAGGCGACCTCAGTGGCAGAACACATAGCCCAGCTGCTCCCATGTTGGGGAGCTGCATGCCAAACTACCTGAGCTGCAGCTTCGAGCACTGTCACTTGCCGGGGTGGCTGGGCTTCACTGCATTCGAGCTAGGCTGGCTGGGCCCATGGGATACCCTCTTGCCCCCAGGAGCTCTTCCAGAATGTGGTCCCCTATCAGTGCCACAGCTCCATCCGGATCCAGCAGAACAAGGAGGTCAATGCGCAGCTGCCCCCTACTGTTCTCGCTGTCATCATCCACTACCACCACGTGGCCCATTGTGTTACTACCACGTGCTTGGGGGACCCCAGCATGAAGGCAGAGGACAGGGCCCGCGTGGTGGAACACTGGATCAAGGTGGCCAAGGTAAGCTGAGGCTGTCCCAGGGGCTCCCTCTCTGCACGGCAGGGACGTGCCACTTTGCTTCCTCAGCTCTCAGGTGTACAGTCTGTGGTCACAGATCCTGCCCAATCCCTGGGCTCTTGGGATCCACGAGGTGGCCTGATCTCACTCACTTGTCCCAGAACTACATGCTCACTTCCCGCCTAGGCCCCTGACATGGGTTGAAACCAATCTAGCCCATGTGAGCGTGGCTCAAGGGGGTCCCATCACTGACCTGCTCTGGCTCCCTGGCCAACTCTCTGATGCATGAGGGGGATGTCAGCACAGCTGGCTGAGCCTGGCTCAGGTGGGGCTCCAAGCCACCTACCTGCCATTCATCCGCTCCCTGCCCTAGGAGTGCCTGGCTCTCCGGAACTACTGCTCGGTCCACACCATCCTCTGCGCTCTGCACAGCCACCCGGTACGCCAGCTGAAAACAACGTGGGGAGAAGTCTCCAGGTGGGTGTGCATCCCTCAAAGCACCTGGTGGACCCGGGACTACCCTCGGGCCTAAGCACTAATCCTCCAAGACTCACAGAGGCTGGTATCCTGGGACACAGGGAGAGGCGTGGACTGCCGGGGGCAGGGGTGGGGAGCACCATCTTTCAGCGGCCCTGGGACATGAGGACTGGGTTTCTGCCTCAGGATGACATTTCCATTAGTCAGGCACATGTGGCTTCCAAACTACATACTTGCACCTGTGCACCACGCAGCACTGGACCTGCCTGGGCACTCCAACTCTGTAAACACTCACACACACACACACACACACACACACATACACACACACAATCAAAACAGAAGATACTACCAGGCAGGGTGGATCCTCTGATCTTTGTTCTTAAACCAAAGGGGTTTGATCCACCACCTCACCATTCCATCCAAATATCTCCTGGTTTTCCCCTCACAACAGAAAAAGTGCCAGGAAATTTCAGCGTCTTTGCACACAGGACAAAAAAGTCAACAGAGATGTGCCCATGAAGGTAAAGTGGGGGCTCAGGGACAGGGGTAAGGGCTTGGCAGGAGGGGAAGGGGTGTGGCTGTAAGGGCATCAGGGCAGAGGGGAGCTTTTGGTGTCACTGAAAGTGTGCTTGAAAAGAAAACCTGGGGTGTGCCTGCTAGGACAACAGGCCAAGAGAGGGCTGTGTTCACAGGTCGTGGCATGCAGTCGGGCTCAGAGGGCAATGGGAATGGGCTGCAGCAAGAGCAGCTTGGCTCTCAGAGGGGGCTGTGAGCACCCACAGGTCTCTGGCTCCCATGCTGTTCCTGCTTCCCCCAGGCTGTGAGGTGGATGCGGCAGCAAGGGCTTCCTTCCATCTGTGCTGGGGCCCTAGAGGTCCTTTGGAAACCAGGCCTGCTACAGGGTTCTCTGTTGCAGCCTTCCATGGGGAGGGCTGCCAAGCCTGCCCCACACATTGCACAGCTTGGGAATGCCAGGGGCTGAGCAGTCCAGTGGGATGCCAAGCATTGGGTCTTACTGGCTGCCCTGGGAGCAGAACTTCTGTCTTCTCGAGGAGAGAAGCAAGCAGCATGAGCCTGTCTCTCAGTCTGCACAGGGAACCTCATGTGCATCCAGGGAGGCAGGGTATGGGGTGCTGGGCCTGGCTTCCTCTCAGGGACACGCTGAGGCACAGGTCAGTCAAAGGATACTTAGGGCAAGGGGGACCTGAGGTGGGAGGGGAGGCCAGCACCCTCTCCAGCTGAGGAGCAGGCACAGGGAGGCGTGGTCAATCCCCCAAAGCCACCTTCCCAGTGGGAGCTGCATGAATCCATACAGAGCACGTTGTGGGAGGAGGGGAGTGCAGGGTGGGCATTATACCAATGGAAGTGAGCCAGACATGCAGGGCTCAAGGTGGTTTGCACAAATGTGGGCCGGTCAGGAAAGGACTATCTCCCTGAACGTGACCCTGACCCTGCCAGATGGCGATCTGCAGGTTGCCCGCCCGGGAGCAGAACCCCCAGAGAACACAGATGCGGCAGCGGCTGCAGAAGAAGGCAAGTGTGCCTGGGGAGGGGGGGGCAGGGGCTCCTGTCTCCCACTGGGGGCCCATGTCAAGGGAGCAGGGCCTTCTGCCTCCCTTGTTTGCCCACGCCCATCACCACAGTAGCTGAGAGACCCCAGTTGAGAGACCAGAGCTGAGGGCCTGAGCTGAAGGGCTCCCAGCAGACTTGGGCCTGAGCTGGGGCTGGCACCCCACAAGCTGACTTGTTATCATGCCATCAGGGCTCCCAGGGTTGTCCGATTCTAGAGGCAGTTGGCTGGATGCAGGGAGAATTGGGAAAGGCACTTTAGGGGCGGGGAGCTTCCCAATGGGGAATGTGGCCAGGGCTCCAGCAGCTGGGGTGGAGTGCATCTCAGGGGCCGGGCCTTGGTGGCACCTGAGAACAGCTGCTCACCACCACCACCACCTCATGGCACAGGGAGCCGTCCCCTTCCTTGGCACTTTCATCATGTATCTGGATAGGCTGGACATCGCCATGAAGGACTTCGTAGATGTGAGTGAACTTGCCATGGGTGGGGCAGGCTCCAGGACCCTGAGGCTTGGGGGGAGGGTCCTGGGCTGAGCTCTCAGCCCCCAGCTCCTTGCTGCCCATGTCTCCGGAGGCCTCACAAGCTGTCCCAGGGAGGAGGGCTCACCTGCATATCCCCTCTGAGTGCGGGAGCCTGCAACCAGGTGCCCACCCCTGTCCCCCAACGGTTAAAGCTGCATAGCCAGAGTCCCTGACTGCAAAGCTGCACAAGGTCTTGGCTGAGCCTGCTCAGCCTCTGAGTTGGGTGGCACCCAAGGGAAGGAGAGAAATTGGGCCCCTGTGAGGTCAGGCAGCACCCACATGCCTCAGTGCACCCATCCATTCCCAGGCCTCACTTTCCCTGCCTGCCATCAGACATGGTGGGGACAGCAGTTCCCTGAGCCTCAGCCACCATGTCCCCTTCTGCAGAGCTAACAGCCTGTCCCAGGGACACCTTCTTTTCCTTCCTCTTACCCAGAGGGGAGGGCCAGGGGCTAGTCACAGGCCAGGGGCTGTTCTGATGGACTCTGCCTTCCAGGGAAAAAACAACATGCTGAAAATGACAAAGGTGAGCAGCTCTGCCCTATCTTCCAGGCACAGAGGGGATGGAGGGGTCAGAGATGCCCTGGGCAGAAAGCCCAGGCTCCAGCCCATGCGTGTCTGTCTGCTCTCTCCACTGGGATGGATACACACAGAAGGAGGAGAGCATCCCTAGGGAGGCTGTGGCTAAGGGACTGGAATCCAGGAGAACTTCCTTCCTGGGCGAGGGGCTGTGTGTATGCTACTCAGAAGACAGCTTGGAGCCTGGAAGGGATGGCCAGGGAAGGCTTCTCTAGCTAAAAGACCCAGAGGCCAGCCCCCTGCCCCTGCCACAGTGTGGCCCTCCAGCAGTCCCAGTGCAGGCCTGTCAGCATCCTCTCTGCCCCTCTTGCCCCAGGAGATAAAAGTTCTCCAAGAAATGCAGCGGCTCCAGGTGGCAGCCAGTCAATATACTTTGCTGCGCGACGCAGAGTTTGCACTGTGGTTCCAATCCATGGAGAGGCTCAGTGACACTAAGAGGTGAGTGCTGGGCAGGGATTGCGGGATGTCCAGGGTGGCAGATGGGGAAGGTTCTCCTGTTGTGCACTGAGGAGAGGGCTACCCATGGCTCCTTGGTCAGCAGAGGGCCTTACCCATGGGCAGTGCGGGGCTCCAGGACTGCGGCTGCAGGGCGGGCCCTGGAGGGAGCCTGAGATGAGCAAGAGTGCACTCATGGCTGCTTCTGTGTCCTGCAGCTACAACCTGTCCTGCCTACTCCAGCCCCTCTGCTAGAATGTCCACCTCATCCTCAAGGCCAAGAACATCAGGCCTTGGAGAACATCAGCATGACTGAGTCCCCCATGCAGGCAGAGAGTGGGGGCTGCAGAGTTCATCTGTGGGCTCGGGGACTGCACCGTGACACTCGCTCCGTTCCCCGCCGACCAAGCAACAACCCAGTGCCTGGGAGACTGGCCTCCCTCTCTCAGATGGGTGGTCACATCATCACCAATTTCACGGATTCCTCCTAGATTTTCCTATGTATATAGTTCACCATGATTAGTACCAGTTGGTTAGGCCTTTCATTAAAGTAGTATACATGGTAGACCATGAGTGTCCTTCTTCCTCTTTATCCCTTCCCTGCCCTGCTAATTAGAGACCATTCTCTAGATCCACAGACAAAGACATTCATGCAGATTCGAGAGGGGTGTGTCTCCCCATGCAAGGATGCCACACCATGAGTGCTCTTTCAGTTCTGAGGCTGCTACATGGAGCCCCATGCTGTCTCGTGGAGAGAGTCCCTCAGGGTCTTTTCTGAAGCGCAATTCATACATCCATCGGTATCTGGCGAGAACAACGCTCTCACTGCTTCTACACTTGCTCCCACGAGCTTTGGGAGTTTGCTGCTTAAAGCCCTTTAGGCTCAGATGGTGGTCCCCTCTATACAGTGTTTTCCAAATGATGTGTGTCACCAGTGACCAGCAAAATGTCCCAAGAACACAACTCAGCCCTAGTCACTAGAGAGAATTCCCTGTGAGATTCAGTGGGAAATGCACATAATAAAAGTGCACAATCTTGGGAAGCCAACACTGACAAAAATTTCATCGATGTATACATATATATACACAGAGATTTGTATGTATTCAGGTGAAGTATCCACCTGCAGCAAAGGCATCCCACATGGGTGCCCGTTTGAGTCCCAGCTGCTCTGCTTCCTACCCAGCTCCCTGCTAATGGCCAGGGAGAGACATACAGCCTGGGAGACAGGAAGTGATATTTCAAACACCTGGGTCCCTGCCCCGCAGGTTGGAGACACATGCTGCGTTGGAGACACTGTACTTGACTCAAGTATTTGGGGACCGAACCAGCAGCTGGAACATCTCTGTGTCTCTGCCTTCCAACCAATGAGTCAGAATTCTTTCAAACATGAAAGCACAGGGGCTGCCACTGTGGCATAGCAGGGAAAGGTGATGCCTACAGTGCCGACATCCCATGGGGCCGCCTGTTCGAGGCCCGGCTGCTCCTCTTCTGATCCAGTACTCTGCTATGGCCTGGGAAAGCAGTAGGGTTTGGCACAAATGGTTTGGCCCCTGCACACTTGTAGGCTTTCGATCGGCTCACTCCCAGCCATTGCAGCCATTTGCAGAGGGAACCTGCAGATTGGAGGTCGCTCTCTCACTCTCCCAGCCTCCCTGTCACTCTGCCTTTAACAAATATATCTTGAAAATAATTGAAACACAAATAATGTACTAAAGGAGTAACTTGAGCCAAGAAAACCAAAGATCAGTCTAGTGGTCATGGTAAAACACTACTACAGAAACCACAGGTGCTCTAAATATATGCCATGATCATGGGAAAGGTATCTCATGTTCCTGTTTAGACAAATAAACAAACGTTTGACAATGTATGCCGAAACTGCGAAAATGTACAGTTTATACTGATATGGATTTGCCTTCTGGAAGCCTGGGATTCTAGGACAGGGTAGGAAGAAAGAACACCGAGTAGGAGCCCCAGTCAAAACCTGCCCATTGAATAGCTAGAGCTCTCCAAGAAGAGCACAACTTCCATAGCTTGTCCATGTTAGGTGAATCTACTGGGAGACGAGCATGGGGAATTGATGACACAGCTTCCTCTCCTTTCCCTATAGCCCTGAGATGCCTCTACACCACATCTCCAGTGTCCTACAGATGAGCAAACCTGGGGGTGGTCCTGGCGACACCTAGAACCCCACAGATCCAAAACACTTGACAAACGCTAAGCAGAAAAACATACCAAAGCACGTCCCAATTAACTGCTGAAAACCACTAGCAACACCAAAACCTTCAAAGATCAAAAATGAGAAGCTTCAGCCTGACTCACAAAATCCTTGAGCTGAAAGACAATGCATCAGTGCCTTCAGAACTTGGGAAAAACCATTTCCAACCTAAAAGTACATACATGTTTTCAATCCTACATTACAGGACAGTAAGATCAAAGCATAGTTAGAGATGCCAAGCATCAAAAACGCTTCTGTATGCCATTGCTCAGAACCTGCCAGAAGATGTGCTCCAGAAAATCAAGCGTGGAGGGGCCTGCACCCTAGCTCACTTGGTTATTCCTCTGCCTGCGGTGCCAGCTTCCCATATGTATGCTGGGTTCTAGTCCCGGTTGCCCTCTTCCAGTCCAGCTCTCTGCTGTGGCCCGGGAGGGCAGTGAAGAATGGCCCAAGTGCTTGGGCCCTGCACCCGCATGGGAGACCTGGAAGAAGCACCTGGCTCCTGGCTTCAGATCAGCACAGCGCAGGCCATGGGGGCCATTTGGGGAGTGAACCAACAGAAGGAAGACCTTTCTCTCTGTCTCTGTCTCTCTCACTGTCGATAACTCTACCTGTCAACTAAATAAATATAAATAAATACATAAAACTTTTTATAAAATCAAGCATGGAAAAAAAAACTCTGAGGAAAACATGAAATGCAAGATCAAGGAGCACCATCAGCAAAGAAGTGAACACATTCCTAGAATGATGGGGAACAGAAACCCCAGGGTGACAACATCCACAAAGAGAAAAGCATCTTGAATCCACATTGGAACAACTAGGAGGTGGTAGGGAAACATTCACCAAGAAAATGAAACTGAGAGAAAGTCTGTTAAGTATAGAAATGTTTATGAGACTGTAAGACAATGAAGAAATATGAGGATTCTATGAATGTTCAGCAAAATGACCTAAGAAAGGGTCAATATGGGGAGCAGGTGTTTCACGCATTGGTCAAGATGCCACTTGGGGATGCATACACCCCAGGGCAGAGGGCATGGGTTTGAGTCCTGGCTCCAATTCAGATTCCACCTTCTTGCTCATGTGCACCCAGAGAGGTGGTCAGAGAAGCCTCAAGTACCTGGAGCCCTGGCACACGAGTGCTAGACCCAAATGCAGTTTCAGGCTCCTGGATTCAGCCTGACCCAGCCCTTGGCTGCTGCGAGCATTCAGGGAATGAACCCAGCAGATGGACAATCTCTGGGCCCCACTGCCTTTCACACCAATACGTTTTTTTAAAAAATCCAAGTAACACAACTCATTGTTCAAGAGCATCATGATAATTAGCACTGGTCTTGATGATCAAGAGTCCTTATGGAATTACAATGATGTAAATGCTGCATACTCAACTAAGCAAACCCTGACATATCTGTACTAGGGCCCTGGAGGGACAACCAAAGTTCATTGCCTAGTTGGCAGTGGAGAGTCAGGGGGGAGAGAGCTCCATATTTCCCCATGTTGAGAAGCACAGCACCAGCATGTGAGTTAAGGACCAAGGTGTGGAGCTCAAAAGAAAGCTCTGAGAGTGAAAAGGATGATCCCTGAGAAGGAACGGTGGGAGAAACACCAAAAGGCCTTGATGAACATATGTTATAAAAGAATAGGAGTTTCTGAAACGATCCATTCTTACCTTAGCAAACTCAGAGAGCCTGTCATCACTCGTCAAAGACTGCCGACTTGCACAAGAAGCACAGTCTGAGGGACCCACGGCACCCTTGCCATCTTCAAGCTCGTTACATTCACCAGCACCTTCCCTGTCCCTGTCGAGCTCCCAGTCAGGGAAATGCAATTCACCTAAAAAGGCACAAGTTGCAACTTACTTCATTTCAAATCATTAAATGGTTTACAACTATTTGTATTCTCAGTAGATAGTATAGCCCTGTTCCTGAATAAAGGTTAAAACTACATTCAGACAGTGAAAAAGTTATCCCTGGCCTCTTTTCTAGTCACTTGGTTTCTCGCATCTCTTAACCCCACCCAATCAAAGTTAACCACATTTGTTAGCTCTTGGATACCCTTGCCGAGTCTCCATTGCCTGTGCAAGTAACTAGCTTACTGTGCATGTTGTATTTACCTCCTTTCGTACAAACCATGATCTTTTTCACTTCACATCATTAAGGTGATTGTCCTTACCACTAAACAGGGAATGCCCTCAGTCCCAAATGTCCTTGTAAAAGGAGGATATTTTCAGCTCAGAAGACCCAGCAGATATCAAAGGAAATAACTCAGCCAAGTGCAAAAGCAAAAAGAATATTGGCCATCTTCTAGAGAGGCTGTCTCTACAAACCTAACTTGTTCATATTAAGCGTAAGTCGCTAATAGGAACGGTGAGGATGAAAAGTTACCAGCTTACTTTGAGTGCATTAAGATGTCTAAATAGTCTAGTTAAGCTATCTCTTTTAAGATTTGGAAAAGTACATGATTTCTACAATTCTTGTCTGTGTCTATCAACTGGGGTGTGTCCTTCAGGGGATGCCTCACCTCAGAAGACCTCTTTGGGAGTGTCCACGGGGACTGATGCTGTCACTGTAATGTACTGGGGAGACGTTGGAGAAACTCTAAAACTTTCTGCAACACACAGGAACGTCCACCTCCTCACGACAGAGGTATCTGGACCCAAGCGATAACAGTGCCAAGACTGAGAAACACTATTTTCAACTGTCTAAACCATGAGGCAACACAAACTACTCACAGCAAACAAAACTGGTGAAAGTTACACTCCCATCACACATGCACTGTTCTAGTCTTGTCCCAATAACCAGAAGTTAGCCAGGCAGTAGTGTGGGTGTAGCATTCGGTAGGAGTTCAGAGAACTGGCTTTGAACTCAAGGGGATCTAACAATGAACCCCAACAGAGTTTACACATCCAAACTCAAGTTGTTACCAATAATACCAGTCCTAGCTCTTAGTCGTTACTGTAAGAAACATTACATCAGAAAGCATTTCGAAAGGCTTGGCACACAGGCTAAGCCTCACAAAAACATCAAAACCTATAATAACTTTGAGAATGAATTCTTCACCCAATAATGAATCCAATATGGAACAAAACCTGACTTTCTGACAACATTAGAAACTTACCATCACTGGCCCCATCTTCTAGACCCAAAATATCCCCGTTCCAAAGCCTCTACATTCTAGAACCGTGTCCATTATCCCTATGTGATTCAGAGTGTGTCTTCACTTCATTTGACACATCGCTTCCATTGGAACTCCAAGTTACGTCAGTCAACACACTGTTACTCTTCGAAGTGAGAGTTTCTGACAATGAAAAAAGAAAACACATCAGTATGTCAGCCACTGTGGTCATTTATCTAAAGGAAATTGTAAGCATGCTACTTGCCACAATCACAAAGATACAAAACTCTGACAATACTGAAAGCAATGTCTTATGTCCAATCCTCTTGCCTCAAGTTTGAAGAACAACCTAAGATTCTTTGAGTTAAGGCCAAGTTACAACAAGAAAAAAAAGGAGAACTGGCTGAGATAGATTATCAATTGATAGTAGAAATGAAAGATCTCCGTGAGTGAGATCCCAGGGGAAAGAAGGAGCCATCCAAGAAGGAGGTACCTTCTTTCTCTGAATGCTGGAGAGAAATTCCGCTTGAAGGATGGCCTTATCTAAACAAGGGCAGAGTTTGTGAACTCAAGAGGCATCCATACCCTTAGCAGCTCGTCACAAGAGCCTCGGCTGATCACTGACATCATAAATAAGAGTGTCAATTGTTAAATCAACAACAGAAGTCACTGTGCACTTGCTCCTCCTGTAGGACCTCTGTCCTTAACGTGGTGTACTATGAGAATTCACGGTAACACTAGCCTTCAAACATTACTTTCCACTTTGCATGTCAGTGTGGGTGCAAGCTGTGAAAATCTTTACTGAGTATAGAGTTGGTCTCTATATAAAGATAATTAAAAATGAATCTTCATGAAGAATGGGATGCGAGAGGGAGTAGGGGGTGGGGTGGTTTGGGGGTGGGAGGGCAGGTAGGTGGGAAGAACAGCTACAATCTGAAAGCTGTACTTATGTAATTTATCTAGTAAATAAAAGCTTTCTATAAAAATAGATACTAGATATTAATAGAGCACAGATATAATAACAATAATAATAATAGAAAGAATCAAAACAGACTGAATGCTCCAACATGGGAAGTATTGCATATAGCAGCCTCCCAGAATGACAATGACCTCAAATAACACCCTGGCTCAGAATCAACCCTGAAGACATTCTGATGTGGCTAAAACACCTATGAGAGCATGTCAGGCATGGGAAGACAAAACACTGTGGCACACAGGGTTCCCCATGAAGCACTTCTGTGGGTAGACCCCAAGAGAAAGAAGTGGTCATCCACAAAGGATACACTTTATTCAGAAGGCACAAAAGAACTTCCTCTTCCCCGTGGCCCTGTCTAAATATGGAAGGAGTCAGTGGATTCCACAGGCTTCCACAGCTGAGGCAGCTCAGGTCAAGATCCTCAGGTGTTCGCTGATGTGCTAATTCTGAAATTCTCAACAGGGGTCACTGTGCACTGACTTCCCATGCAGGACCTCTCTGCTCAAAGAGTTGAGGTATGTGAGTTAACAGTACCACTTGGTCACAAAGATCTACCACACTTTCACGTGAATGACACCATCTATGGATTATAAGCTAGAAGAATGTCTCATGCTCGCAAAAGTCACACCGCCCTTGGGTTCTTCTCCAAAGTTAACTCACTCCACCGCAACAGATACTATAGACATACGTAAGTCAAATCTCAGAAAGCCTTACTTTCATTGAATTCAAAAGCACTTTCATCTCTTGTTTGTTGTAAAAACAAGCCTGCCGGTGTTCTAGTGCATAGTAGGGTAATAATACTTCACCAAACATACAGTCTTTTCTCAAAAGCTAGAAGAAAGACTTCTGAATGTACATACTACAAAGAAACCTTGAATAGGGAAGCGGTGGATGCGGATGACCTAATATGATCATTTAAATGTATGCATGTAGGGCAATATTACATTATACCACATCAATATGTACAGCTACTCTTTGTCAACAAATAGAGAAACACATCAAAAAGGAAATACATCATTGTTCAGTGAAATGCATCTCCAAATGCTCACTCTTTTTCACAGAAGTATATGCCATTCCAAAGTTTCCAAATACGTATAGTATTCAGCCCGTCATGTTTTGTTAATAAGTTCTAGGTAAATTCTACTCCTGTCAGAGAAGATGCCCCTAAAGGAGACAGAGGAGGAAGAGAGGTGGGAGGGCTGCTGTGAAGTTAGGTATGGTGGGAGAATCACTATGTTCCGAAAGCCGTGTTTAGGAAATGCATCAAGTTGGTATAGCTTCCATAAAAGGTGTCTGGGAAAAACTGGAAATAAAATAATCCAGGATTCCATGGCTGGCTGTGCACTGTGTAGAGAAAATCAGTGTCTACAGGGGCTCTTTGCTGTACACCCAGGGCAACGCTCTTTCCGTCTTTTCTCTAGAAGATCCCACTTGGGAAGAAATTATGGACATCTAGTAGTCTATTTTCCTGTCTCGTCTAGTAGTAGAGGGTGCACTGCGCTTCCAACAAATCCAAGGCTGATGCTTGCTTTTGTGGAGTGGGAAGTAAGGGTGTGACAGTCAAGGGATACTCTTAACAAAAGAAACATGGGTTGAGAAGGAATTTAGCCTAATGGCTTAGATGCTTTGATGGTGAGTTCCGATGCCCATTTCTCATATCAGAGTACCTGGTTTTGATACTCATCTCTGGAGCCTAACTCCAGTTTCTTACTAAAATACCTCTGGGGAAACAATGGTTCCTATAACAAGTTCCACGCTATTCACATGGGCGACCTGGGTGGAATTGCCAGTTCCCAGTTGCAGTCTGGCACATCTCAAGGCACTTGCAGGACTGGGAAGTGAATTAGCAGTTGGGAGCTCCTCTCCTCTCTCTCTGTCTCTGTTCCTTTATAATGTTAAGTTGGGAAGAGTGGCAAAGGCCCTGCCAACTCGGAAACAAAATGCGTTAGTTATAAATGAAAAGGCTGTTATATTCAGCCACACACAAACCTTAATTCATGCATGGCAAACCAAGATAAAGGAAAAACAAATACCAACTAGGAAAGTGTAGTTGGTCTGCCTAGTATATCAAAACGAAAGAAACCTAACGTACACATTGTTCTTGGAAACGAGGGAGAAATGGCCAACATTCCAACAGAAAGATGGGCAAAGGACAAGGACAGTTGACAGGAAAAGGGACACAAGTGGCTTTTCTTCCAATGGAAAGAGCGCCACCTTTCTCCTGTGCAGGGCAATGCAAATAGAAACTGCACATCTCTCATTTGGCTACAATTCAAGTACTTGGCAGCATATATTGGAATAAGAAGACACTCCTCGAGGAGTGGTAATGAACATGCGAAACCATGCAACCTCTATCAAAGGGGAATCTAGCAATAGAGTTCTACAGTAGATCTGCCATTTGCACTGGCACTCTCACTTCTGGGAGTTAACTCCACAAGTATAGGGGCATATGTGGTTTCTGTGTTTGTGTTGCTAACACTCAATGCCTGAGACTGGATAATCTGTGAAGACCAGAAATTTATAGTTCTCACACCTAGAGCGCCTGGGAAGTCCAACATCAGGGCATCAGCATGCTTTGTCTGATGAAGGTCTTACTATTGCATTGTCACATGGTGCAAGGCTGAAGGCAGAAGGGCCAGAGAGCAAATCAGCTGAACACCACATGGAGCCTGTTTGACAGGGACCTCAATCCCCGGTTTCAGTAAGGCCCAGCCACGACCGTTGTGGGTATTTGGAGAGTGAATTAGTGGATAGAGATTCTCTCTCTCTCCGTTACTTTGCTTGTGTCTGTCAATGTGTGTGTGTGTGTGTGTGTGTGTGTTGTGTGTGTTTCCACATCTCAAGAAAACTGAACGAAGAATCCATCAAAGCCAACCATTATTCTACAGTGAATACTCTAAAATAGACAAAATTCACAGTCTGCTCAGTTCTTTAGAGGTGGACTAAATGCTGATATCATTTAAAGATGATGGTCCTCTTTCTAGAACACAGAAGGAAACAAACTCACCCAAAGCCTAATGACCCTCATTGTATTTTTATTTTTTAATATCTTTCCTGATTTCCTTGGAAGATTTCTGGGTTCATATTTCATATTTCTTGATTTAGTATAGAAAGGTAGAGTGACAGCGAGGGAAAGACAGAGTAGTTTCCATTCCCTGGTTCACTTCCCAAATCCTGCAACAGCCAGGGCTGGCTGGACTAAGCCAAAGCCAGGAGCCAGCACTTCAATCTGGGTCTTGGAATTGTGTGGCATTTTGTCATCCGTTGGGGCATAGTCTGTTTCACAGGTGCATCTGCAGGCTCTCTATCAGAAGCACAGAGGAACAAGGACTCCAAAAGGGGATATGAATGCCCCTTGTGGTACTTTAATCACTGGACCAGATGCCCACCACAAGAGTGATGATTTATTCCAGTTGATGTCTGCTAAGTCCTTTGTATGAGAGCAAATTAGGAAAACCTAACGTACACATTGTTCTTGGAAACGAGGGAGAAATGGCCAACATTCCAACAGAAAGATGGGCAAAGGACAAGGACAGTTGACAGGAAAAGGGACACAAGTGGCTTTTCTTCCAATGGAAAGAGCGCCACCTTTCTCCTGTGCAGGGCAATGCAAATAAAAACTGCACATCTCTCATTTGGCTACAAAGCAAAAGGAGAAAAGTCACTTTCCCAAAACTGGCTTAACGCACAGCATCACAATGTTCACCCACAACTTCACTTCAACAATGGCCAAGGGCAAGGACAGACATTTCTCCAAAGACGAACAGCACAAGAGCTATATTGAAAGGACACACTATTATTGGTCATTGGCCATCACAAATCAAGTCT
The DNA here is from genome assembly GCF_051225735.1 of Oryctolagus cuniculus. Classification (NCBI taxonomy): domain Eukaryota; kingdom Metazoa; phylum Chordata; class Mammalia; order Lagomorpha; family Leporidae; genus Oryctolagus; species Oryctolagus cuniculus. The sequence continues at coordinate 71,520,373 of NC_142872.1, forward strand.
GCAAGGAGATAGATACCCCTTCCAAACCACCTCGAGGCTATTCAAATTAACGTGAACCTGCTGTTGCATTCTCAATGAGCTATCTAAAAGAACCGGAAACAAGTTTGAAAAATATTTACCCAGAAGACTTCACAGGATTCACACTAGCCAAAACACAACCACAGCTCCAGTGTCCATCAGTAGATGAATGAATAAACACAATATGGTCTACTCGTATGATGGAATTCAGCATGAAGTAGAATACAAGTACTGATACGGGCTACCGCATAGGCAAAACTTGAAACCATGGTGCAAGTTGAGGGAATCCAGACACAGCAGAGAATAGTTTATAATGCTAGCTCTATGAAACATCTAGAGCATACTCACAGACCGAGAACTAATTGGCAGTTGCAATTGCTGGGGGAAGGGAGACTGGAAACTGGCTACTACTGGGTTTCGAGCTTGCTTTGCAGGTGATGTGATTCACTATTAGATGGTGGCCGAGGCGGTGGTGGGCAGGACTAAAGCTCTCAATAAACTTGCATACAGCCTTTTGGGAAAATTTTTCTGACTGCACCCACCAGTGAACTAGGGCCTCTCTGCTGCTATAGATTGGCTGGTCAAATTATTTTACTGTTTGAAAGGCAGAGTGCCAGAGAGACAGGCAGGGAGGAGGGAGACAGGGAGGTTGATCCAGTGAAACACACGAAAACCCCTTCAGCTGAAACCCCACAGTATCCACTGTGAACCAGACATGTCCTGTCCCCACAGCAAGTAGGAACAAAGTACAGCAGGTGGTATTGAACACACAGCAGGCCATCAGTACCTTTAGAGCACACTGCAAGTTGGGGGTGCACAGGATGTGTAGAAAATCACTCTCTAGGCATGACTGGTAGAAAGGGATACTTTGGTGACTTCAGTGGAAGAACATCTACCAGAGTTGACCAGGATTTCCTTCTCAAGAATTCTAGGTCTTGAATCCTCCCCCAGAGAATTATCAAAAGCGATGCATGAGAATCTACAAATTCGGTAAGACGATCAGGTTTCTCACAAGAAACTTTACAGGCCTGAAGCGTGTGAAAGCTTATCTTCACATAACTGAAGGAATAAACTTCCAACCAAAATGACATCTTCTTATGGACAAGTTAAGGGACAGCATCAGCATTAGACCTGCCTGACAGGGAAGCTCTATTGCCCTCTCCTGGAAGCAAATCGACACTACATGGCAGCAACACAGAACAACCAAAAAGTGGCAAAGCGCCCCAGGGTAAGAGAAAAGGAAAAGACACATACAGGATCTTCACTACCGCCATGGAATAGAAATCACTTTTACAACTTGGAATGCAATTTAAAGTAAAATCACAGAACTTGCAATGACTATACGGATCTCATGTGTATTTTGTAGCAAGTCATTTGGAACTACATTGCTTCTATGTGGATGAAGTGGAAGTCTAAACTAAATGTTTATAGGTGTGAATAGTTTATAGATTCCCATTGCAATGTGTCAGTAGATACCTGTAGATGATGCACAAAAGAAAATGAGAGATAAGAAGTCATTAGGAGGGGCTGGCACTGTAGTGTAGTAGGTTAAGCGCCCGCCTGCATCAATGGCATCGCATATGGGCACCAGTTTGAGGCCCGGCTGCTCCACTGCCTATCCAGCTCCCTGCTAATGGCCTGGGAAAGACGTACAGCCTGGAAAGACAGTCAGTGATGATTCAAATCCTTGGGTTCCTGCCACACAGGTTGTTGACCCAAATGGAGTCTGAGGCACTTTATTTGACTTAAGTTTTGGGGGACTGAACCAGCAGATGGAAAATCTCTGTGTCCCTGCCTTTCAAACAAATACATAGGAATTCTTTGAAAACAGAAAGCGCAATGCATGGCATGGCGACATCATAGGTCAAGGCACCTCCTGCAGTGCTGGCATCCCGTATGGGTGCAGGTCTGAGTCCCGGCTGCTCCTCTCCTGATCCAGCTCTCTACTGGGCCCAGGGAAAGCAGTGGATGATGGCCCAAATGCTTGGGCTCTGGCACCCGGTTGGGAGACCCAGAGCAGGCTCCTGGCTGCTGGAATTGCATCGGCACAGCTCCAATCATTGCGGCCATCTAGGGACTGAATCAAGGGATGGAAGAACTCTATTATCTATCTATCTATCTATCTATCTATCTATCTATCTATCTATCTATCTATCTATTTATCTACCTAACTACCTACCTACGTACCTACCTGCCTATCTATCTCTGTCTGTCTTCTTCTGCCTCCCTGTAACACTGACTTGAAATTAAATAAATAAATCTTACAAATGTACCCAAATGACTCCTGGCCTCGTTCATGACTTTCTTAATTCCCCAGTCTTATCGCTTGAAGCAGGGAGGACTAGGGCTCTTCCTATTGCTTGGAGGACATGGAAAAGAAAGCAGCTCACCCAAAACTCTAGGGATTACAAGCTAAGTCTAATGCCAAGTCCCTCACTTGACTCCCTAGCGAGGAAAATGATTTCGCCCATGTCCTCTGAGATTCTTTCATAAAACACCAAGCAAACCAGACCTGGAAGGAGTCTATTTCCTCAGGCATCCTTAGTATTGCACTCTTCTAAAGAGGCTGGACAATTTGAATGAGCTCAGACCTATTTTCAAATGGATGCCACTCTCTGTGGTCAGAATGAAGCTTCCTAGCCAGTATTTGATCCCCAGCCCTAGTGATTTTCTGTGAGGTCTTTTGCTCTATCGATAAGGTGGCCTGTTTCTGGGGCCCTGCATGCTGAAGATGGGAGATCTGATGCCAATTTGGGGGCATGGCTTTCAGGTGAGCTCTCTCACCTTCTCCTGGAGTTCATGGACATGGCTGCTATCATAGCCAGAGACACTGAACCCGTATTCGGGGAAGATGCGCTTTAAGCTGTGACCTCAACATCTCCCGAAGGGGCAGGATCCACGACTCAAGATGCAGTTTAGAGTCTGTTGGGTCCCTAACCTTGGCTTTTCATGGGTCTCCATACCTTGCTTGTTTCTTAGGGGTTTTCCCGAAGGAACATGCTAGAGTGTTTGGAAATGATACGAAAAGGAGGTTTGGGACCCAGCTGTCTGTCTGTCCGCAGGCTTAGGGCCCTGTCTACATTCAAGTCTCTTGAGGGAGCTGAGGAATGGCACTGTGTTTGTCTCCTTGTGTACAGTTAAGGGGATGATATTGTGGCAGCAGCCCAGAGGGGCCTTGGCATATCTTCTTAAGGGAAAGGCTCCACAGAATGGAACTTTGAAGATGTGACCTCACTTCCTTGGTGATAGAACTTACACTCTGATAGCAACAGTCCTTAGCGGCTCACTTGATGGGAGACGTTCAGGAGAAGACCATGTTCTCTCGTTGCTGCCAATCGTTGCCAGGCTCTGGCCTTTTCCGGCGCTTGAGACATTGGCTCCGCTCTCACACGGGGTGTCTGTGGCCTCTTACTGCAAGGCCACCCCAGGGAACAGAACAGCCCAGGAGGCAGCCCCAGGTAGCGGAACAGTCCCGTCCTGGCAGGGGATCACCTGTGACCCCATCTGGGTCTTCTTTGCCCCTCCCTTCACCATGACAGTGGCAGAAGAAGAGGGGCTCTTGCTGCCAAGCAACACGATTCACGTGTTGGAGCCTCCTGTGTCTTGCGTGTTCATACCCTATTTTGTGGACAGCTGGTTGGGCAAGTGGGTGTTGGGGGACCTCCTCTTGTCTTCTGGAGACCTCTCTGGCTGCACAAGGGTACAGAGGCCCTTACTTTCCCGACCTGGGTAACAGAATGCCTCATGGGGGGAATTATTCTCTGTGGGGACAGCCAAGCACGACACTGATGCCTCCGGTCTGGGCTGCCACACACTCTCTTTGCAGAGCTCCACACTCGAGTCCACAGACAGAACACATGAGGAAGCCACAGGCATCGTCAATGGACACGTGAGTCAGGCCAACAACGTGGCTAATGCTGGTGTGGAGTGAACGAGGGGCCCAGGAGCACCCACGTGTTGGGGCACGAGATGACCACGGTGTGCCTAGAACCACATCCTGAAGGGAGGAACGCCCCTGGCTTTTGGCCTCGTGATCTCCCACTCAGTGACTGACCCCCATCCCACTCTCAAAGAAATCTCAGCCCCTTGGCAACTGGGTGTTGGGAAACTCCCTGTTCACACAAGCATCGTGTGTGGCCATGGTGCTGAATGTTTGCCCACCTAGTCCAAGAATCCTGTGCAGTCCTTAGTCAGCTCCACTGCCTTCCAGGTCTTCTCCAAGCTTTAGGACTCAGTGATCCTACCAGGAAGGTTTTCCCACACAAAAGGGCAGAGGGTTCAACCAAAAGGGTGAAGATACCACACAGGACTGGTGCCTGGCCCCCACCTGTTCTATTCCATGGGATGACATAGCCCCTGTGGCCACACTTGCATGGCTGCTGGGAAGCACTGGGATTCAGCTGCATTGCCACGGCAGCGGTGCTGTATGACACAGACTCACTGTCTCTCACGGAGCACAGTCAGCTAGGCTGCTCAAAGCACAGGAGTCCAGGTTGGGCAGCTCTCCCAACAGGAGTCGCTTGTTCCCATTTCTGGTGGCTGCATGTCAGGGCATGGCCAAGGTGATTTCTCAGGAGGGCTCATTGCCATCTCCATCCACAGTTTCATTTCCTATGCTCCCCTGGGCTTCTCTGTGCTCCTGTCGCATCTGCCAATGAGCACAGCAAGGTAATGGGATGGGGCCCACGCCATTTCTGGGGGTAAGGTCAATCACCTCCTTGCGGACTACTGGCCCAACTGCAGCAGTCACACTCAAGTGCTCTGGTGTCAGAACAACCCCACGTGTGTGTTGGGGATGGGGGCCACAATTCGGCTCTGAAAAGGCAGTGATGCCCTGCTGAGGACAAACTCCAAGGACCAGGCTGGCTGGGGACTGGCTCTACACATGTGTCGTTGTAATGCCTCAAGTCAGGTCACTTGGCAGAACGCCTGTGGTCATTACGCCACAGGCAGACACCTCTGACTATGGCTCTTTTCAGGATCTAGCCTCCCCTGGGGCTTCATATCCTACTCCGCCCACTTGTTTCCATTCTGCAGTCTGGTGGCAAAGCAAATCACACAGTTGCCCTCATTTCTAGCTCCCCCAAGGGGCACGGAATCATCTTTCACTGCTGGCCCCCTCGCAGGACTTTCTCATCCCTCAGTCCCTGTTCAGCCTCTTGGCCCCAACTGGGGTTTTCTCCCAACCCGGGTGTCTGCTCCCCTGTGCTCCCTGGAACTGCCACTGACTCACGTCCTTTCTGGTCCTCCCTAGTATGGAAATGGGTCCATGCTCTACTTGGCAGAGGTCTGTGCCATGCGGACCCTACAGCCAGACACTAAAGAGATGCTGCTGGATGCCCTGGTCCCGGGCCCTCTGGGAAAAAGGATCTGCTACTTCAACACCTTCCTGTGTACATACAGCGACTTCTCCACCATTCCGTATTACTTAGACCAGATATTCAACAGGTGGGTAGCTGCCTTTCAGCACTGCGGTGATGCAGAGATGAATCTTACATGTTTTAGATGACCTAAGCGACTTAAGACATGGCGAGCATGGAACGGGTGCCTTTCTCTGTGGACAGGGCTACTGGCACACTGCGTCACACCTCTTGATTTCCTTTCTCTGCACCCTCACGAACCAATGTCTCTACTCAGGTGGGAACCGGCCATGTGCCTCTATGGTTGGAAAACCTCCCAGATGGCGATCCTGCTTTCCCCTTTTTCAAGAATCAGAAATGTTTTCTTTCACAGGCAGAGTTAGACTGAGAGAAAGAGAGAATGCGTCCTTCTATCTGCTGGGTCACTCCCCAAATGGCTGCAAAAAGCAGGGCTCTGGGAAGCCGGGCTGAGGAGCCTGAAGCTCTATCTGGCCCCCTCAGGGGTGCCAGGGGTCCAACTACTTAGGCCATCATCCGGCACTTCCCCAGGCTCATTAGCAGGGAGCTGGACACCAAGGACAACAGCCAAGACTTGAACTGGCCAACCCTGATATGGCTTGCCAGCATCACATGTGGGCAGGGGCATTGGAAGCTGCTATGCCTTCGTACCGGCCACATTTCCAAATTGTTCCAGCTGCTCCTGTCCTCGATATATGCACAGAACAGCTGCCCTCAGGGTTGGTAGCAGTTGCCCAGACCCCTCATCGACCTGGCAGGTCTACAAGGAATCATTCACTCTACACATATATGGGAAGCCCTTCCCTTGTGCAGTTTTCCAGACACTTGCCACAAATCCAGTGAACAAAGCATTCAAGGGCCTCACAGTTGTGGGGAATCAGACCCTCACAGCCGAGATCCTATACAAGTCCTGTCCTGCAGCGGCAGAGCTGAGGCTTGCTGACTTCCTCTGGGAGTAGCTGCAACATCCCCTACTCTGATCACAAGGAGAACTCCATGTCCCACTAAGATGCGGGGAGGTTGGGGTGCAGATGCGGCCTTCTGTCACTCGAAAGAATGGCAGGAAAATGAGGGCTGAGGCAAGGCAGAGGCAGACAGTAGGTGCAACTCCAACTTCTGGCCCCAGCACATGCAAAGGAAGTGCTGAAGAGCAGTGCTATGGATAGGAGCAGACACGTTCTGCAGAGGAGCGGGCATGTTGGGGCTCACAGACAACACCCACATAGCCATGCCCAGGGCAGTTGCTTCCAGCTTTGCCTACCCTCCCTGACCACCCAACCCAACCCACCATCCCAGGAGCAACCTACTCCCAAGTCTGCTCAGAGCCAGAGCCTAGGGGCCTCCACCTGAGAAAACCATGGGAATGAATGGGAAGGCACTGAAAGGAACATGAGAAGGAAGCCATCCAAAGGAAAGCTACTGCCGGCAATGCCAGAATCCCTTGTGGGTGTTGGTTGGTGTCCCTGTTGTTGCAGTCCAGATTCAGCACCCTGCTCGGGGGTCTGGGAAAACCAGGGGAACATGGTCCAAGCATTTGGACCTCTGCCACCCATGTGGGAGACCTGGATGGAGCTCCTCACTCCCCGCATGAGCCTGGCCCAGTGCTGTCCACTGCCCATCCGGGGAGTCAAGCAGTGGATGCAAGACCTCTGCCCTGGTGTGTGTCTCTCCCTCTCTCTCTGTAACTCTTGGGATTCACAGTCAAGAAATCGCCTTGGAAAACAGCAAAGCATGGCATTGTCTTTAAGAAGCTAGAGTTCACCGGCAGGCTCCGTGCCCCACCCCACACAGGGAGTCCTGGAAGGGCAGCAAGCAGGGTAAGGTCAAGTCTGACTCTGCTGCCCACTCTCCTTCCCCAGGAACATGGCTTCCTGTTTGCAAAGCTGCAAAGCCAAGTACACGGCCGAATTCTGCGATCGCACGGATCTCCCGCTTCTCAAGATGAAGGTCGGATCCAAGCAGGTCCGCTTGCCCAGAGGAGACCTGCAGACCCATGCGTGCTTTCTGCGTGTCAGGATGGCCTACCCAAATCCCACACAGGCAGAAGCAGTCGGTAAGATGCACTGCACTCCGCGAGATTCTCTCGGTGGGCTTTGGGGCTGGAGCCCCTTTAGAGGCAATGGGATCGCGCCTGGCTTTGGAGAGGCCATTGGAAAGTGCTTGATGTTGCTGACCCTTTCTCTTCTCCCAGCTCCTGCTCTATTTGCCAGGCTGCAGTCATGCCAAACACTGGCTTTAGAGCCAGATTCCCCACTGCTCACAGAGCTAGAACCTCTTCTGGAGACAGGATCCATTTCAAAACTGAGGCTGCCACCATGCACAGAATCAGCACCAAAGACAACTACCAAAGTCTCCTGCGCATGTCCGGGACCTGCAAACAACCAGCCTCGCAAGATGGCTAGCATCACCACATTCCCCGCCAAGCTGCTGGCGGAACAGTTCACACTGATGGACGCGGTGAGCAGCGGGCTTGTCTCGGCAGGGCCAGGCCCGAACACCCCTTTGGCACCAGCCTCCCCACAGCTGCCCCGACCAGAATCCAGTGGCCTGGCTGCAGTTCAGGCTTCAGGTCCCACCACCTATGTGACTGGACCAATGTCTTCACTCCCAAGGCTGCCTTTCTCCCATGGCTGGCAGAGAGGGCACCCAAACCACACCAGCTGCACAGTGACTCTGCAGATCAACTGACATGGGCCTGGCAGAAAGTAGGGCTGGATCTGACCCACAGGGTACTGGACGGGCCTAGGTGGAGGGCATCCAGGTCCACCCACTGCCTTCCCATCTGCCTGCGATGCCACAGCTGTCCTGGGTCCTAGCACACATATCCCAAACAGCAAGCACCTTGTTGGAGTTGTCACAGGGAGCAGCACTGGCACAGGGACAAGGACTCCAGGGCAGATGCCGAGAGAGCAGAAGGATGAGATACTGGGCGGGATGCCTGGGAGCACACACCTCTGTCTCTTTCCTCAAGGCTTGGGAGGGTTGGGATCTGGGCTGGCAGGAGCGAGGCGACCTCAGTGGCAGAACACATAGCCCAGCTGCTCCCATGTTGGGGAGCTGCATGCCAAACTACCTGAGCTGCAGCTTTGAGCACTGTCACTTGCCGGGGTGGCTGGGCTTCACTGCATTCGAGCTAGGCTGGCTGTGCCCATGGGATACCCTCTTGCCCCCAGGAGCTCTTCCAGAATGTGGTCCCCTATCAGTGCCACAGCTCCATCCGGATCCAGCAGAACAAGGAGGTCAATGCGCAGCTGCCCCCTACTGTTCTCGCTGTCATCATCCACTACCACCACGTGGCCCATTGTGTTACTACCACATGCTTGGGGGACCCCAGCATGAAGGCAGAGGACAGGGCCCGCGTGGTGGAACACTGGATCAAGGTGGCCAAGGTAAGCTGAGGCTGTCCCAGGGGCTCCCTCTCTGCACGGCAGGGATGTGCCACTTTGCTTCCTCAGCTCTCAGGTGTACAGTCTGTGGTCACAGATCCTGCCCAATCCCTGGGCTCTTGGGATCCACGAGGTGGCCTGATCTCACTCACTTGTCCCAGAACTACATGCTCACTTCCCGCCTAGGCCCCTGACATGGGTTGAAACCAATCTAGCCCATGTGAGCGTGGCTCAAGGGGGTCCCATCACTGACCTGCTCTGGCTCCCTGGCCAACTCTCTGATGCATGAGGGGGATGTCAGCACAGCTGGCTGAGCCTGGCTCAGGTGGGGCTCCAAGCCACCTACCTGCCATTCATCTGCTCCCTGCCCTAGGAGTGCCTGGCTCTCCGGAACTACTGCTCGGTCCACACCATCCTCTGCGCTCTGCAGAGCCACCCGGTACGCCAGCTGAAAACAACGTGGGGAGAAGTCTCCAGGTGGGTGTGCATCCCTCAAAGCACCTGGTGGACCCGGGACTACCCTCGGGCCTAAGCACTAATCCTCCAAGACTCACAGAGGCTGGTATCCTGGGACACAGGGAGAGGCGTGGACTGCCGGGGGCAGGGGTGGGGAGCACCATCTTTCAGCGGCCCTGGGACATGAGGACTGGGTTTCTGCCTCAGGATGACATTTCCATTAGTCAGGCACATGTGGCTTCCAAACTACATACTTGCGCCTGTGCACCATGCAGCACTGGACCTGCCTGGGCACTCCAACTCTGTAAACACTCACACACACACACACACACACATACACACACACAATCGAAACAGAAGATACTACCAAGCAGGGTGGATCCTCTGATCTTTGTTCTTAAACCAAAGGGGTTTGATCCACCACCTCACCATTCCATCCAAATATCTCCTGGTTTTCCCCTCACAACAGAAAAAGTGCCAGGAAATTTCAGCGTCTTTGCACACAGGACAAAAAAGTCAACAGAGATGTGCCCATGAAGGTAAAGTGGGGGCTCAGGGACAGGGGTGAGGGCTTGGCAGGAGGGGAAGGGGTGTGGCTGTAAGGGCATCAGGGCAGAGGGGAGTTTTTGGTGTCACTGAAAGTGTGCTTGAAAAGAAAACCTGGGGTGTGCCTGCTAGGACAACAGGCCAAGAGAGGGCTGTGTTCACAGGTCGTGGCATGCAGTCGGGCTCAGAGGGCAATGGGAATGGGCTGCAGCGAGAGCAGCTTGGCTCTCAGAGGGGGCTGTGAGCACCCACAGGTCTCTGGCTCCCATGCTGTTCCTGCTTCCCCCAGGCTGTGAGGTGGATGCGGCAGCAAGGGCTTCCTTCCATCTGTGCTGGGGCCCTAGAGGTCCTTTGGAAACCAGGCCTGCTACAGGGTTCTCTGTTGCAGCCTTCCATGGGGAGGGCTGCCAAGCCTGCCCCACACATTGCACAGCTTGGGAATGCCAGGGGCTGAGCAGTCGAGTGGGATGCCAAGCATTGGGTCTTACTGGCTGCCCTGGGAGCAGAACTTCTGTCTTCTCGAGGAGAGAAGCAAGCAGCATGAGCCTGTCTCTCAGTCTGCACAGGGAGCCTCATGTGCATCCAGGGAGGCAGGGTATGGGGTGCTGGGCCTGGCTTCCTCTCAGGGACACGCTGAGGCACAGGTCAGTCAAAGGATCCTTAGCGCAAGGGGGACCTGAGGTGGGAGGGGAGGCCAGCACCCTCTCCAGCTGAGGAGCAGGCACAGGGAGGCGTGGTCAATCCCCCAAATCCACCTTCCCAGTGGGAGCTGCATGAATCCATACAGAGCACGTTGTGGGAGGAGGGGAGTGCAGGGTGGGCATTATACCAATGGAAGTGAGCCAGACATGCAGGGCTCAAGGTGGTTTGCACAAATGTGGGCCGGTCAGGAAAGGACTATCTCCCTGAACGTGACCCTGACCCTGGCAGATGGCGATCTGCAGGTTGCCCGCCCGGGAGCAGAACCCCCAGAGAACACAGATGCGGCAGCGGCTGCAGAAGAAGGCAAGTGTGCCTGGGGAGGGGGGGCAGGGGCTCCTGTCTCCCACTGGGGGCCCATGTCAAGGGAGCAGGGCCTTCTGCCTCCCTTGTTTGCCCACGCCCATCACCACAGTAGCTGAGAGACCCCAGTTGAGAGACCAGAGCTGAGGGCCTGAGCTGAAGGGCTCCCAGCAGACTTGGGCCTGAGCTGGGGCTGGCACCCCACAAGCTGACTTGTTATCATGCCATCAGGGCTCCCAGGGTTGTCCGATTCTAGAGGCAGTTGGCTGGATGCAGGGAGAATTGGGAAAGGCACTTTAGGGGCGGGGAGCTTCCCAATGGGGAATGTGGCCAGGGCTCCAGGAGCTGGGGTGGAGTGCATCTCAGGGGCCGGGCCTTGGTGGCACCTGAGAACAGCTGCTCACCACCACCACCACCTCACGGCACAGGGAGCCGTCCCCTTCCTTGGCACTTTCATCATGTATCTGGATAGGCTGGACATCGCCATGAAGGACTTCGTAGATGTGAGTGAACTTGCCATGGGTGGGACAGGCTCCAGGACCCTGAGGCTTGGGGGGAGGGTCCTGGGCTGAGCTCTCAGCCCCCAGCTCCTTGCTGCCCATGTCTCCGGAGGCCTCACAAGCTGTCCCAGGGAGGAGGGCTCACCTGCATATCCCCTCTGAGTGCGGGAGCCTGCAACCAGGTGCCCATCCCTGTCCCCCAAGGGTTGAAGCTGCATAGCCAGAGTCCCTGACTGCAAAGCTGCACAAGGTCTTGGCTGAGCCTGCTCAGCCTCTGAGTTGGGTGGCACCCAAGGGAAGGAGAGAAATTGGGCCCCTGTGAGGTCAGGCAGCACCCACATGCCTCAGTGCACCCATCCATTCCCAGGCCTCACTTTCCCTGCCTGCCATCAGACATGGTGGGGACAGCAGTTCCCTGAGCCTCAGCCACCATGTCCCCTTCTGCAGAGCTAACAGCCTGTCCCAGGGACACCTTCTTTTCCTTCCTCTTACCCAGAGGGGAGGGCCAGGGGCTAGTCACAGGCCAGGGGCTGTTCTGATGGACTCTGCCTTCCAGGGAAAAAACAACATGCTGAAAATGACAAAGGTGAGCAGCTCTGCCCTATCTTCCAGGCACAGAGGGGATGGAGGGGTCAGAGATGCCCTGGGCAGAAAGCCCAGGCTCCAGCCCATGCGTGTCTGTCTGCTCTCTCCACTGGGATGGATACACACAGAAGGAGGAGAGCATCCCTAGGGAGGCTGTGGCTAAGGGACTGGAATCCAGGAGAACTTCCTTCCTGGGCGAGGGGCTGTGTGTATGCTACTCAGAAGACAGCTTGGAGCCTGGAAGGGATGGCCAGGGAAGGCTTCTCTAGCTAAAAGACCCAGAGGCCAGCCCCCTGCCCCTGCCACAGTGTGCCCCTCCAGCAGTCCCAGTGCAGGCCTGTCAGCATCCTCTCTGCCCCTCTTGCCCCAGGAGATAAAAGTTCTCCAAGAAATGCAGCGGCTCCAGGTGGCAGCCAGTCAATATACTTTGCTGCGCGACGCAGAGTTTGCACTGTGGTTCCAATCCATGGAGAGGCTCAGTGACACTAAGAGGTGAGTGCTGGGCAGGGATTGCGGGATGTCCAGGGTGGCAGATGGGGAAGGTTCTCCTGTTGTGCACTGAGGAGAGGGCTACCCATGGCTCCTTGGTCAGCAGAGGGTCTTACCCATGGGCAGTGCGGGGCTCCAGGACTGCGGCTGCAGGGCGGGCCCTGGAGGGAGCCTGAGATGAGCAAGAGTGCACTCATGGCTGCTTCTGTGTCCTGCAGCTACAACCTGTCCTGCCTACTCCAGCCCCTCTGCTAGAATGTCCACCTCATCCTCAAGGCCAAGAACATCAGGCCTTGGAGAACATCAGCATGACTGAGTCCCCCATGCAGGCAGAGAGTGGGGGCTGCAGAGTTCATCTGTGGGCTCGGGGACTGCACCGTGACACTCGCTCCGTTCCCCGCCGACCAAGCAACAACCCAGTGCCTGGGAGACTGGCCTCCCTCTCTCAGATGGGTGGTCACATCATCACCAATTTCATGGATTCCTCCTAGATTTTCCTATGTATATAGTTAACCATGATTAGTACCAGTTGGTTAGGCCTTTCATTAAAGTAGTATACATGGTAGACCATGAGTGTCCTTCTTCCTCTTTATCCCTTCCCTGCCCTGCTAATTAGAGACCATTCTCTAGATCCACAGACAAAGACATTCATGCAGATTCGAGAGGGGTGTGTCTCCCCATGCAAGGATGCCACACCATGAGTGCTCTTTCAGTTCTGAGGCTCCTACATGGAGCCCCATGCTGTCTCGTGGAGAGAGTCCCTCAGGGTCTGTTCTGAAGCGCAATTCATACATCCATCGGTATCTGGCGAGAACAACGCTCTCACTGCTTCTACACTTGCTCCCACGAGCTTTGGGAGTTTGCTGCTTAGGGCCCTTTAGGCTCAGATGGTGGTCCCCTCTATACAGTGTTTTCCAAATGATGTGTGTCACCAGTGACCAGCAAAATGTCCCAAGAACACAACTCAGCCCTAGTCACTAGAGAGAATTCCCTGTGAGATTCAGTGGGAAATGCACATAATAAAAGTGCACAATCTTGGGAAGCCAACACTGACAAAAATTTCATCGATGTATACATATATATACACAGAGATTTGTATGTATTCAGGTGAAGTATCCACCTGCAGCAAAGGCATCCCACATGGGTGCCCGTTTGAGTCCCAGCTGCTCTGCTTCCTACCCAGCTCCCTGCTAATGGCCAGGGAGAGACAGGGAGACAGGAAGTGATATTTCAAACACCTGGGTCCCTGCCCCGCAGGTTGGAGACACATGCTGCGTTGGAGACACTGTACTTGACTCAAGTATTTGGGGACCGAACCAGCAGCTGGAACATCTCTGTGTCTCTGCCTTCCAACCAATGAGTCAGAATTCTTTCAAACATGAAAGCACAGGGGCTGCCACTGTGGCATAGCAGGGAAAGGTGATGCCTACAGTGCCGACATCCCATGGGGCCGCCTGTTCGAGGCCCGGCTGCTCCTCTTCTGATCCAGTAGTCTGCTATGGCCTGGGAAAGCAGTAGGGTTTGGCACAAATGGTTTGTCCCCTGCACACTTGTAAGAGACAAGGCATAATCAACTGGCTCCTGGCTTTTGATCGGCTCACTCCCAGCCATTGCAGCCATTTGCAGAGGGAACCTGCAGATTGGAGGTCGCTCTCTCACTCTTCCAGCCTCCCTGTCACTCTGCCTTTAATAAATATATCTTGAAAACAATTAAAATACAAATAATGTACTAAAGGAGTAACTTGAGCCAAGAAAACCAAAGATCAGTCTAGTGGTCATGGTAAAACACTACTACAGAAACCACAGGTGCTCTAAATATATGCCATGATCATGGGAAAGGTATCTCATGTTCCTGTTTAGACAAATAAACAAACGTTTGACAATGTATGCCGAAACTGCAAAAATGTACAGTTTATACTGATATGGATTTGCCTTCTGGAAGCCTGGGATTCTAGGACAGGGTAGGAAGAAAGAACACCGAGTAGGAGCCCCAGTCAAAACCTGCCCATTGAATAGCTAGAGCTCTCCAAGAAGAGCACAACTTCCATAGCTTGTCCATGTTAGGTGAATCTACTGGGAGACGAGCATGGGGAATTGATGACACAGCTTCCTCTCCTTTCCCTATAGCCCTGAGATGCCTCTACACCACATCTCCAGTGTCCTACAGATGAGCAAACCTGGGGGTGGTCCTGGCGACACCTAGAACCCCACAGATCCAAAACACTTGACAAACGCTAAGCAGAAAAACATACCAAAGCACGTCCCAATTAACTGCTGAAAACCACTAGCAACACCAAAACCTTCAAAGATCAAAAATGAGAAGCTTCAGCCTGACTCACAAAATCCTTGAGCTGAAAGACAATGCATCAGTGCCTTCAGAACTTGGGAAAAACCATTTCCAACCTAAAAGTACATACATGTTTTCAATCCTACATTACAGGACAGTAAGATCAAAGCATAGGTAGAGATGCCAAGCATCAAAAACGCTTCTGTATGCCATTGCTCAGAACCTGCCAGAAGATGTGCTCCAGAAAATCAAGGGTGGAGGGGCCTGCACCCTAGCTCACTTGGTTATTCCTCTGCCTGCGGTGCCGGCTTCCCATATGTATGCTGGGTTCTAGTCCCGGTTGCCCTCTTCCAGTCCAGCTCTCTGCTGTGGCCCGGGAGGGCAGTGAAGAATGGCCCAAGTGCTTGGGCCCTGCACCCGCATGGGAGACCTGGAAGAAGCACCTGGCTCCTGGCTTCAGATCAGCACAGCGCAGGCCATGGGGGCCATTTGGGGAGTGAACCAACAGAAGGAAGACCTTTCTCTCTGTCTCTGTCTCTCTCACTGTCGATAACTCTACCTGTCAACTAAATAAATATAAATAAATACATAAAACTTTTTACAAAATCAAGCGTGGAAAAAAAAAACTCTGAGGAAAACATGAAATGCAAGATCAAGGAGCACCATCAGCAAAGAAGTGAACACATTCCTAGAATGATGGGGAACAGAAACCCCAGGGTGACAACATCCACAAAGAGAAAAGCATCTTGAATCCACATTGGAGCAACTAGGAGGTGGTAGGGAAACATTCACCAAGAAAATGAAACTGAGAGAAAGTCTGTTAAGTATAGAAATGTTTATGAGACTGTAAGACAATGAAGAAATATGAGGATTCTATGAATGTTCAGCAAAATGACCTAAGAAAGGGTCAATATGGGGAGCAGGTGTTTCACGCATTGGTCAAGATGCCACTTGGGGATGCATACACCCCAGGGCAGAGGGCATGGGTTTGAGTCCTGGCTCCAATTCAGATTCCACCTTCTTGCTCATGTGCACCCAGAGAGGTGGTCAGAGAAGCCTCAAGTACCTGGAGCCCTGGCACACGAGTGCTAGACCCAAATGCAGTTTCAGGCTCCTGGATTCAGCCTGACCCAGCCCTTGGCTGCTGCGAGCATTCAGGGAATGAACCCAGCAGATGGACAATCTCTGGGCCCCACTGCCTTTCACACCAATACGTTTTTTTAAAAAATCCAAGTAACACAACTCATTGTTCAAGAGCATCATGATAATTAGCACTGGTCTTGATGATCAAGAGTCCTTATGGAATTACAATGATGTAAATGCTGCATACTCAACTAAGCAAACCCTGACATATCTGTACTAGGGCCCTGGAGGGACAACCAAAGTTCATTGCCTAGTTGGCAGTGGAGAGTCAGGGGGGAGAGAGCTCCATATTTCCCCATGTTGAGAAGCACAGCACCAGCATGTGAGTTAAGGACCAAGGTGTGGAGCTCAAAAGAAAGCTCTGAGAGTGAAAAGGATGATCCCTGAGAAGGAACGGTGGGAGAAACACCAAAAGGCCTTGATGAACATATGTTATAAAAGAATAGGAGTTTCTGAAACGATCCATTCTTACCTTAGCAAACTCAGAGAGCCTGTCATCACTCGTCAAAGACTGCCGACTTGCACAAGAAGCACAGTCTGAGGGGCCCACGGCACCCTTGCCATCTTCAAGTTCGTTACATTCACCAGCACCTTCCCTGTCCCTGTCGAGCTCCCAGTCAGGGAAATGCAATTCACCTAAAAAGGCACAAGTTGCAACTTACTTCATTTCAAATCATTAAATGGTTTACAACTATTTGTATTCTCAGTAGTTAGTATAGCCCTGTTCCTGAATAAAGGTTAAAACTACATTCAGACAGTGAAAAAGTTATCCCTGGCCTCTTTTCTAGTCACTTGGTTTCTCGCATCTCTTAACCCCACCCAATCAAAGTTAACCACATTTGTTAGCTCTTGGATACCCTTGCCGAGTCTCCATTGCCTGTGCAAGTAACTAGCTAACTGTGCATGTTGTATTTACCTCCTTTCGTACAAACCATGATCTTTTTCACTTCACATCATTAAGGTGATTGTCCTTACCACTAAACAGGGAATGCCCTCAGTCCCAAATGTCCTTGTAAAAGGAGGATATTTTCAGCTCAGAAGACCCAGCAGATATCAAAGGAAATAACTCAGCCAAGTGCAAAAGAAAAAAGAATATTGGCCATCTTCTAGAGAGGCTGTCTCTACAAACCTAACTTGTTCATATTAAGCGTAAGTCACTAATAGGAACGGTGAGGATGAAAAGTTACCAGCTTACTTTGAGTGCATTAAGATGTCTAAATAGTCTAGTTAAGCTATCTCTTTTAAGATTTGGAAAAGTACATGATTTCTACAATTCTTGTCTGTGTCTATCAACTGGGGTGTGTCCTTCAGGGGATGCCTCACCTCAGAAGACCTCTTCGGGAGTGTCCACGGGGACTGATGCTGTCACTGTAATCTACTGGGGAGACGTTGGAGAAACTCTAAAACTTTCTGCAACACACAGGAACGTCCTCCTCCTCACGACAGAGGTATCTGGACCCAAGCGATAACAGTGCCAAGACTGAGAAACCCTATTTTCAACTGTCTAAACCATGAGGCAACACAAACTACTCACAGCAAACAAAACTGGTGAAAGTTACACTCCCATCACACATGCACTGTTCTAGTCTTGTCCCAATAACCACAAGTTAGCCAGGCAGTAGTGTGGGTGTAGCATTCGGTAGGAGTTCAGAGAACTGGCTTTGAACTCAAGGGGATCTAACAATGAACCCCAACAGAGTTTACACATCCAAACTCAAGTTGTTACCAATAATACCAGTCCTAGCTCTTAGTCGTTACTGTAAGAAACATTACATCAGAAAGCATTTCGAAAGGCTTGGCACAGAGGCTAAGCCTCACAAAAACATCAAAACCTATAATAACTTTGAGAATGAATTCTTCGCCCAATAATGAATCCAATATGGAACAAAACCTGACTTTCTGACAACATTAGAAACTTACCATCACTGGCCCCATCTTCTAGACCCAAAATATCCCCGTTCCAAAGCCTCTACATTCTAGAACCGTGTCCATTATCCCTATGTGATTCAGAGTGTGTCTTCACTTCATTTGACACATCGCTTCCATTGGAACTCCAAGTTACGTCAGTCAACACACTGTTACTCTTCGAAGTGAGAGTTTCTGACAATGAAAAAAGAAAACACATCAGTATGTCAGCCACTGTGGTCATTTATCTAAAGGAAATTGTAAGCATGCTACTTGCCACAATCACAAAGATACAAAACTCTGACAATACTGAAAGCAATGTCTTATGTCCAATCCTCTTGCCTCAAGTTTGAAGAACAACCTAAGATTCTTTGAGTTAAGGCCAAGTTACAACAAGAAAAAAAAGGAGAACTGGCTGAGATAGATTATCAATTGATAGTAGAAATGAAAGATCTCCGTGAGTGAGATCCCAGGGGAAAGAAGGAGCCATCCAAGAAGGAGGTACCTTCTTTCTCTGAATGCTGGAGAGAAATTCCGCTTGAAGGATGGCCTTATCTAAACAAGGGCAGAGTTTGTGAACTCCAGAGGCATCCATACCCTTAGCAGCTCGTCACAAGAGCCTCGGCTGATCACTGACATCATAAATAAGAGTGTCAATTGTTAAATCAACAACAGAAGTCACTGTGCACTTGCTCCTCCTGTAGGACCTCTGTCCTTAACGTGGTGTACTATGAGAATTCACGGTAACACTAGCCTTCAAACATTACTTTCCACTTTGCATGTCAGTGTGGGTGCAAGCTGTGAAAATCTTTACTGAGTATAGAGTTGGTCTCTATATAAAGATAATTAAAAATGAATCTTCATGAAGAATGGGATGTGAGAGGGAGTAGGGGGTGGGGTGGTTTGGGGGTGGGAGGGCAGGTAGGTGGGAAGAACAGCTACAATCTGAAAGCTGTACTTATGTAATTTATCTAGTAAATAAAAGCTTTCTATAAAAATAGATACTAGATATTAATAAATAGAGCACAGATATAATAACAATAATAATAACAATAATAATAATAGAAAGAATCAAAACAGACTGAATGCTCCAACATGGGAAGTATTGCATATAGCAGCCTCCCAGAATGACAATGACCTCAAATAACACCCTGGCTCAGAATCAACCCTGAAGACATTCTGATGTGGCTAAAACACCTATGAGAGCATGTCAGGCATGGGAAGACAAAACACTGTGGCACACAGGGTTCCCCATGAAGCACTTCTGTGGGTAGACCCCAAGAGAAAGAAGTGGTCATCCACAAAGGATACACTTTATTCAGAAGGCACAAAAGAACTTCCTCTTCCCCGTGGCCCTGTCTAAATATGGAAGGAGTCAGTGGATTCCACAGGCTTCCACAGCTGAGGCAGCTCAGGTCAAGATCCTCAGGTGTTCGCTGATGTGCTAATTCTGAAATTCTCAACAGGGGTCACTGTGCACTGACTTCCCATGCAGGACCTCTCTGCTCAAAGAGTTGAGGTATGTGAGTTAACAGTACCACTTGGTCACAAAGATCTACCACACTTTCACGTGAATGACACCATCTATGGATTATAAGCTAGAAGAATGTCTCATGCTCGCAAAAGTCACACCGCCCTTGGGTTCTTCTCCAAAGTTAACTCACTCCACCGCAACAGATACTATAGACATACGTAAGTCAAATCTCAGAAAGCCTTACTTTCATTGAATTCAAAAGCACTTTCATCTCTTGTTTGTTGTAAAAACAAGCCTGCCGGTGTTCTAGTGCATAGTAGGGTAATAATACTTCACCAAACATACAGTCTTTTCTCAAAAGCTAGAAGAAAGACTTCTGAATGTACATACTACAAAGAAACCTTGAATAGGGAAGCGGTGGATGCGGATGACCTAATATGATCATTTAAATGTATGCATGTAGGGCAATATTACATTATACCACATCAATATGTACAGCTACTCTTTGTCAACAAATAGAGAAACACATCAAAAAGGAAATACATCATTGTTCAGTGAAATGCATCTCCAAATGCTCACTCTTTTTCATAGAAGTATATGCCATTCCAAAGTTTCCAAATACGTATAGTATTCAGCCCGTCATGTTTTGTTAATAAGTTCTAGGTAAATTCTACTCCTGTCAGAGAAGATGCCCCTAAAGGAGACAGAGGAGGAAGAGAGGTGGGAGGGCTGCTGTGAAGTTAGGTATGGTGGGAGAATCACTATGTTCCAAAAGCCGTGTTTAGGAAATGCATCAAGTTGGTATAGCTTCCATAAAAGGTGTCTGGGAAAAACTGGAAATAAAATAATCCAGGATTCCATGGCTGGCTGTGCACTGTGTAGAGAAAATCAGTGTCTACAGGGGCTCTTTGCTGTACACCCAGGGCAACGCTCTTTCCGTCTTTTCTCTAGAAGATCCCACTTGGGAAGAAATTATGGACATCTAGTAGTCTATTTTCCTGTCTCGTCTAGTAGTAGAGGGTGCACTGCGCTTCCAACAAATCCAAGGCTGATGCTTGCTTTTGTGGAGTGGGAAGTAAGGGTGTGACAGTCAAGGGATACTCTTAACAAAAGAAACATGGGTTGAGAAGGAATTTAGCCTAATGGCTTAGATGCTTTGATGGTGAGTTCCGATGCCCATTTCTCATATCAGAGTACCTGGTTTTGATACTCATCTCTGGAGCCTAACTCCAGTTTCTTACTAAAATACCTCTGGGGAAACAATGGTTCCTATAACAAGTTCCACGCTATTCACATGGGCGACCTGGGTGGAATTGCCAGTTCCCAGTTGCAGTCTGGCACATCTCAAGGCACTTGCAGGACTGGGAAGTGAATTAGCAGTTGGGAGCTCCTCTCCTCTCTCTCTGTCTCTGTTCCTTTATAATGTTAAGTTGGGAAGCGTGGCAAAGGCCCTGCGAACTCGGAAACAAAATGCGTTAGTTATAAATGAAAAGGCTGTTATATTCAGCCACACACAAACCTTAATTCATGCATGGCAAACCAAGATAAAGGAAAAACAAATACCAACTAGGAAAGTGTAGTTGGTCTGCCTAGTATATCAAAACGAAAGAAACCTAACGTACACATTGTTCTTGGAAACGAGGGAGAAATGGCAAACATTCCAACAGAAAGATGGGCAAAGGACAAGGACAGTTGACAGGAAAAGGGACACAAGTGGCTTTTCTTCCAATGGAAAGAGCGCCACCTTTCTCCTGTGCAGGGCAATGCAAATAGAAACTGCACATCTCTCATTTGGCTACAATTCAAGTACTTGGCAGCATATATTGGAATAAGAAGACACTCCTCGAGGAGTGGTAATGAACATGCGAAACCATGCAACCTCTATCAAAGGGGAATCTAGCAATAGAGTTCTACAGTAGATCTGCCATTTGCACTGGCACTCTCACTTCTGGGAGTTAACTCCACAAGTATAGGGGCATATGTGGTTTCTGTGTTTGTGTTGCTAACACTCAATGCCTGAGACTGGATAATCTGTGAAGACCAGAAATTTATAGTTCTCACACCTAGAGCGCCTGGGAAGTCCAACATCAGGGCATCAGCATGCTTTGTCTGATGAAGGTCTTACTATTGCATTGTCACATGGTGCAAGGCTGAAGGCAGAAGGGCCAGAGAGCAAATCAGCTGAACACCACATGGAGCCTGTTTGACAGGGACCTCAATCCCCGGTTTCAGTAAGGCCCAGCCACGACCGTTGTGGGTATTTGGAGAGTGAATTAGTGGATAGAGATTCTCTCTCTCTCCGTTACTTTGCTTGTGTCTGTCAATGTGTGTGTGTGTGTGTGTGTGTGTGTTGTGTGTGTTTCCACATCTCAAGAAAACTGAACGAAGAATCCATCAAAGCCAACCATTATTCTACAGTGAATACTCTAAAATAGACAAAATTCACAGTCTGCTCAGTTCTTTAGAGGTGGACTAAATGCTGATATCATTTAAAGATGATGGTCCTCTTTCTAGAACACAGAAGGAAACAAACTCACCCAAAGCCTAATGACCCTCATTGTATTTTTATTTTTTAATATCTTTCCTGATTTCCTTGGAAGATTTCTGGGTTCATATTTCATATTTCTTGATTTAGTATAGAAAGGTAGAGTGACAGCGAGGGAAAGACAGAGTAGTTTCCATTCCCTGGTTCACTTCCCAAATCCTGCAACAGCCAGGGCTGGCTGGACTAAGCCAAAGCCAGGAGCCAGCACTTCAATCTGGGTCTTGGAATTGTGTGGCATTTTGTCATCCGTTGGGGCATAGTCTGTTTCACAGGTGCATCTGCAGGCTCTCTATCAGAAGCACAGAGGAACAAGGACTCCAAAAGGGGATATGAATGCCCCTTGTGGTACTTTAATCACTGGACCAGATGCCCACCACAAGAGTGATGATTTATTCCAGTCGATGTCTGCTAAGTCCTTTGTATGAGAGCAAATTAGGAAAACCTAACGTACACATTGTTCTTGGAAACGAGGGAGAAATGGCCAACATTCCAACAGAAAGATGGGCAAAGGACAAGGACAGTTGACAGGAAAAGGGACACAAGTGGCTTTTCTTCCAATGGAAAGAGCGCCACCTTTCTCCTGTGCAGGGCAATGCAAATAAAAACTGCACATCTCTCATTTGGCTACAAAGCAAAAGGAGAGAAGTCACTTTCCCAAAACTGGCTTAACGCACAGCATCACAATGTTCACCCACAACTTCACTTCAACAATGGCCAAGGGCAAGGACAGACATTTCTCCAAAGACGAACAGCACAAGAGCTATATTGAAAGGACACACTATTATTGGTCATTGGCCATCACAAATCAAGTCTGCAATGAGATAGATACCCCTTCCAAACCACCTCGAGGCTATTCAAATTAACGTGAACCTGCTGTTGCATTCTCAACGAGCTATCTAAAAGAACCGGAAACAAGTTTGAAAAATATTTACCCAGAAGACTTCACAGGATTCACACTAGCCAAAACACAACCACAGCTCCAGTGTCCATCAGTAGATGAATGAATAAACACAATATGGTCTACTCGTATGATGGAATTCAGCATGAAGTAGAATACAAGTACTGATACGGGCTACCGCATAGGCAAAACTTGAAACCATGGTGCAAGTTGAGGGAATCCAGACACAGCAGAGAATAGTTTATAATGCTAGCTCTATGAAACATCTAGAGCATACTCACAGACCGAGAACTAATTGGCAGTTGCAATTGCTGGGGGAAGGGAGACTGGAAACTGGCTACTACTGGGTTTCGAGCTTGCTTTGCAGGTGATGTGATTCACTATTAGATGGTGGCCGAGGCGGTGGTGGGCAGGACTAAAGCTCTCAATAAACTTGCATACAGCCTTTTGGGAAAATTTTTCTGACTGCACCCACCAGTGAACTAGGGCCTCTCTGCTGCTATAGATTGGCTGGTCAAATTATTTTACTGTTTGAAAGGCAGAGTGCCAGAGAGACAGGCAGGGAGGAGGGAGACAGGGAGGTTGATCCAGTGAAACACACGAAAACCCCTTCAGCTGAAACCCCACAGTATCCACTGTGAACCAGACATGTCCTGTCCCCACAGCAAGTAGGAACAAAGTACAGCAGGTGGTATTGAACACACAGCAGGCCATCAGTACCTTTAGAGCACACCGCAAGTTGGGGGTGCACAGGATGTGTAGAAAATCACTCTCTAGGCATGACTGGTAGAAAGGGATACTTTGGTGACTTCAGTGGAAGAACATCTACCAGAGTTGACCAGGATTTCCTTCTCAAGAATTCTAGGTCTTGAATCCTCCCCCAGAGAATTATCAAAAGCGATGCATGAGAATCTACAAATTCGGTAAGACGATCAGGTTTCTCACAAGAAACTTTACAGGCCTGAAGCGTGTGAAAGCTTATCTTCACATAACTGAAGGAATAAACTTCCAACCAAAATGACATCTTCTTATGGACAAGTTAAGGGACAGCATCAGCATTAGACCTGCCTGACAGGGAAGCTCTATTGCCCTCTCCTGGAAGCAAATCGACACTACATGGCAGCAACACAGAACAACCAAAAAGTGGCAAAGCGCCCCAGGGTAAGAGAAAAGGAAAAGACACATACAGGATCTTCACTACCGCCATGGAATAGAAATCACTTTTACAACTTGGAATGCAATTTAAAGTAAAATCACAGAACTTGCAATGACTATACGGATCTCATGTGTATTTTGTAGCAAGTCATTTGGAACTACATTGCTTCTATGTGGATGAAGTGGAAGTCTAAACTAAATGTTTATAGGTGTGAATAGTTTATAGATTCCCATTGCAATGTGTCAGTAGATACCTGTAGATGATGCACAAAAGAAAATGAGAGATAAGAAGTCATTAGGAGGGGCTGGCACTGTAGTGTAGTAGGTTAAGCGCCCGCCTGCATCAATGGCATCGCATATGGGCACCAGTTTGAGGCCCGGCTGCTCCACTGCCTATCCAGCTCCCTGCTAATGGCCTGGGAAAGACGTACAGCCTGGAAAGACAGTCAGTGATGATTCAAATCCTTGGGTTCCTGCCACACAGGTTGTTGACCCAAATGGAGTCTGAGGCACTTTATTTGACTTAAGTTTTGGGGGACTGAACCAGCAGATGGAAAATCTCTGTGTCCCTGCCTTTCAAACAAATACATAGGAATTCTTTGAAAACAGAAAGCGCAATGCATGGCATGGCGACATCATAGGTCAAGGCACCTCCTGCAGTGCTGGCATCCCGTATGGGTGCAGGTCTGAGTCCCGGCTGCTCCTCTCCTGATCCAGCTCTCTACTGGGCCCAGGGAAAGCAGTGGATGATGGCCCAAATGCTTGGGCTCTGGCACCCGGTTGGGAGACCCAGAGCAGGCTCCTGGCTGCTGGAATTGCATCGGCACAGCTCCAATCATTGCGGCCATCTAGGGACTGAATCAAGGGATGGAAGAACTCTATTATCTATCTATCTATCTATCTATCTATCTATCTATCTATCTATCTATTTATCTACCTAACTACCTACCTACGTACCTACCTGCCTATCTATCTCTGTCTGTCTTCTTCTGCCTCCCTGTAACACTGACTTGAAATTAAATAAATAAATCTTACAAATGTACCCAAATGACTCCTGGCCTCGTTCATGACTTTCTTAATTCCCCAGTCTTATCGGTTGAAGCAGGGAGGACTAGGGCTCTTCCTATTGCTTGGAGGACATGGAAAAGAAAGCAGCTCACCCAAAACTCTAGGGATTACAAGCTAAGTCTAATGCCAAGTCCCTCACTTGACTCCCTAGCGAGGAAAATGATTTCGCCCATGTCCTCTGAGATTCTTTCATAAAACACCAAGCAAACCAGACCTGGAAGGAGTCTATTTCCTCAGGCATCCTTAGTATTGCACTCTTCTAAAGAGGCTGGACAATTTGAATGAGCTCAAACCTATTTTCAAATGGATGCCACTCTCTGTGGTCAGAATGAAGCTTCCTAGCCAGTATTTGATCCCCAGCCCTAGTGATTTTCTGTGAGGTCTTTTGCTCTATCGATAAGGTGGCCTGTTTCTGGGGCCCTGCATGCTGAAGATGGGAGATCTGATGCCAATTTGGGGACATGGCTTTCAGGTGAGCTCTCTCACCTTCTCCTGGAGTTCTTGGACATGGCTGCTATCATAGCCAGAGACACTGAACCCGTATTCGGGGAAGATGCGCTTTAAGCTGTGACCTCAACATCTCCCGAAGGGGCAGGATCCACGACTCAAGATGCAGTTTAGAGTCTGTTGGGTCCCTAACCTTGGCTTTTCATGGGTCTCCATACCTTGCTTGTTTCTTAGGGGTTTTCCCGAAGGAACATGCTAGAGTGTTTGGAAATGATACGAAAAGGAGGTTTGGGACCCAGCTGTCTGTCTGTCCGCAGGCTTAGGGCGCTGTCTACATTCAAGTCTCTTGAGGGAGCTGAGGAATGGCACTGTGTTTGTCTCCTTGTGTACAGTTAAGGGGATGATATTGTGGCAGCAGCCCAGAGGGGCCTTGGCATATCTTCTTAAGGGAAAGGCTCCACAGAATGGAACTTTGAAGATGTGACCTCACTTCCTTGGTGATAGAACTTACACTCTGATAGCAACAGTCCTTAGCGGCTCACTTGATGGGAGACGTTCAGGAGAAGACCATGTTCTCTCGTTGCTGCCAATCGTTGCCAGGCTCTGGCCTTTTCCGGCGCTTGAGACATTGGCTCCGCTCTCACACGGGGTGTCTGTGGCCTCTTACTGCAAGGCCACCCCAGGGAACAGAACAGCCCAGGAGGCAGCCCCAGGTAGCGGAACAGTCCCGTCCTGGCAGGGGATCACCTGTGACCCCATCTGGGTCTTCTTTGCCCCTCCCTTCACCATGACAGTGGCAGAAGAAGAGGGGCTCTTGCTGCCCAGCAACACGATTCACGTGTTGGAACCTCCTGTGTCTTGCGTGTTCATACCCTATTTTGTGGACAGCTGGTTGGGCAAGTGGGTGTTGGGGGACCTCCTCTTGTCTTCTGGAGACCTCTCTGGCTGCACAAGGGTACAGAGGCCCTTACTTTCCCGACCTGGGTAACAGAATGCCTCATGGGGGGAATTATTCTCTGTGGGGACAGCCAAGCACGACACTGATGCCTCCGGTCTGGGCTGCCACACACTCTCTTTGCAGAGCTCCACACTCGAGTCCACAGACAGAACACATGAGGAAGCCACAGGCATCGTCAATGGACACGTGAGTCAGGCCAACAACGTGGCTAATGCCGGTGTGGAGGGAGCGAGGGGCCCAGGAGTACCCACATGTTGGGGCACGAGATGACCACGGTGTGCCTAGAACCACATCCTGAAGGGAGGAACGCCCCTGGCTTTTGGCCTCGTGATCTCCCACTCAGTGACTGACCCCCATCCCACTCTCAAAGAAATCTCAGCCCCTTGGCAACTGGGTGTTGGGAAACTCCCTGTTCACACAAGCATCGTGTGTGGCCATGGTGCTGAAGGTTTGCCCACCTAGTCCAAGAATCCTGTGCAGTCCTTAGTCAGCTCCACTGCCTTCCAGGTCTTCTCCAAGCTTTAGGACTCAGTGATCCTACCAGGAAGGTTTTCCCACACAAAAGGGCAGAGGGTTCAACCAAAAGGCTGAAGATACCACACAGGACTGGAGCCTGGCCCCCACCTGTTCTATTCCATGGGATGACATTGCCCCTGTGGCCACACTTGCATGGCTGCTGGGAAGCACTGGGATTCAGCTGCATTGCCACGGCAGCGGTGCTGTAGGACACAGACTCACTGTCTCTCACGGAGCACAGTCAGCTAGGCTGCTCAAAGCACAGGAGCCCAGGTTGGGCAGCTCTCCCAACAGGAGTCGCTTGTTCCCATTTCTGGTGGCTGCATGTCAGGGCATGGCCAAGGTGATTTCTCAGGAGGGCTCATTGCCATCTCCATCCCCAGTTTCATTTCCTATGCTCCCCTGGGCTTCTCTGTGCTCCTGTCGCATCTGCCAATGAGCACAGCAAGGTAATGG
This sequence comes from Oryctolagus cuniculus, assembly GCF_051225735.1. Classification (NCBI taxonomy): domain Eukaryota; kingdom Metazoa; phylum Chordata; class Mammalia; order Lagomorpha; family Leporidae; genus Oryctolagus; species Oryctolagus cuniculus. Next base: position 71,547,585 of record NC_142872.1, read on the forward strand.
GATGGGGCCCACGCCATTTCTGGGGGTAAGGTCAATCACCTCCTTGCGGACTACTGGCCCAACTGCAGCAGTCACACTCAAGTGCTCTGGTGTCAGAACAACCCCACGTGTGTGTTGGGGATGGGGGCCACAATTCGGCTCTGAAAAGGCAGTGATGCCCTGCTGAGGACAAACTCCAAGGACCAGGCTGGCTGGGGACTGGCTCTACACATGTGTCGTTGTAATGCCTCAAGTCAGGTCACTTGGCAGAACGCCTGTGGTCATTACGCCACAGGCAGACACCTCTGACTATGGCTCTTTTCAGGATCTAGCCTCCCCTGGGGCTTCATATCCTACTCCGCCCACTTGTTTCCATTCTGCAGTCTGGTGGCAAAGCAAATCACACAGTTGCCCTCATTTCTAGCTCCCCCAAGGGGCACGGAATCATCTTTCACTGCTGGCCCCCTCGCAGGACTTTCTCATCCCTCAGTCCCTGTTCAGCCTCTTGGCCCCAACTGGGGTTTTCTCCCAACCCGGGTGTCTGCTCCCCTGTGCTCCCTGGAACTGCCACTGACTCACGTCCTTTCTGGTCCTCCCTAGTATGGAAATGGGTCCATGCTCTACTTGGCAGAGGTCTGTGCCATGCGGACCCTACAGCCAGACACTAAAGAGATGCTGCTGGATGCCCTGGTCCCGGGCCCCCTGGGAAAAAGGATCTGCTACTTCAACACCTTCCTGTGTACATACAGCGACTTCTCCACCATTCCGTATTACTTAGACCAGATATTCGACAGGTGGGTAGCTGCCTTTCAGCACTGCGGTGATGCAGAGATGAATCTTACATGTTTTAGATGACCTAAGCGACTTAAGACATGGCGGGCATGGAACGGGTGCCTTTCTCTGTGGACAGGGCTACTGGCACACTGCGTCACACCTCTTGATTTCCTTTCTCTGCACCCTCACGAACCAATGTTTCTACTCAGGTGGGAACCGGCCATGTGCCTCTATGGTTGGAAAACCTCCCAGATGGCAATCCTGCTTTCCCCTTTTTCAAGAATCAGAAATGTTTTCTTTCACAGGCAGAGTTAGACTGAGAGAAAGAGAGAATGCGTCCTTCTATCTGCTGGGTCACTCCCCAAATGGCTGCAAAAAGCAGGGCTCTGGGAAGCCGGGCTGAGGAGCCTGAAGCTCTATCTGGCCCCCTCAGGGGTGCCAGGGGTCCAACTACTTAGGCCATCATCCGGCACTTCCCCAGGCTCATTAGCAGGGAGCTGGACACCAAGGACAACAGCCAAGACTTGAACTGGCCAACCCTGATATGGCTTGCCAGCATCACATGTGGGCAGGGGCATTGGAAGCTGCTATGCCTTTGTACCGGCCACATTTCCTACTTGTTCCAGCTGCTCCTGTCCTCGATATATGCACAGAACAGCTGCCCTCAGGGTTGGTAGCAGTTGCCCAGACCCCTCATCGACCTGGCAGGTCTACAAGGAATCATTCACTCTACACATATATGGGAAGCCCTTCCCTTGTGCACTTTTCCAGACACTTGCCACAAATCCAGTGAACAAAGCATTCAAGGGCCTCACAGTTGTGGGGAATCCGACCCTCACAGCCGAGATCCTATACAAGTCCTGTCCTGCAGCGGCAGAGCTGAGGCTTGCTGACCTCCTCTGGGAGTAGCTGCAACGTCCCCTACTCTGATCACAAGGAGAACCCCATGTCCCACTAAGATGCGGGGAGATTGGGGTGCAGATGCGGCCTTCTGTCACTTGAAAGAATGGCAGGAAAATGAGGGCTGAGGCAAGGCAGAGGCAGACAGTAGGTGCAACTCCAACTTCTGGCCCCAGCACATGCAAAGGAAGTGCTGAAGAGCAGTGCTATGGATAGGAGCAGACACGTTCTGCAGAGGAGCGGGCATGTTGGGGCTCACAGACAACACCCACATAGCCATGCCCAGGGCAGTTGCTTCCAGCTTTGCCTACCCTCCCTGACCACCCAACCCAACCCACCATCCCAGGAGCAACCTACTCCCAAGTCTGCTCAGAGCCAGAGCCTAGGGGCCTCCACCTGAGAAAACCATGGGAATGAATGGGAAGGCACTGAAAGGAACATGAGAAGGAAGCCATCCAAAGGAAAGCTACTGCCGGCAATGCCAGAATCCCTTGTGGGTGTTGGTTGGTGTCCCTGTTGTTGCAGTCCAGATTCAGGACCCTGCTCGGGGGTCTGGGAAAACCAGGGGAACATGGTCCAAGCATTTGGACCTCTGCCACCCATGTGGGAGACCTGGATGGAGCTCCTCACTCCCCGCATGAGCCTGGCCCAGTGCTGTCCACTGCCCATCCGGGGAGTCAAGCAGTGGATGCAAGACCTCTGCCCCGGTGTGTGTCTCTCCCTCTCTCTCTGTAACTCTTGGGATTCACAGTCAAGAAATCACCTTGGAAAACAGCAAAGCATGGCATTGTCTTTAAGAAGCTAGAGTTCACCGGCAGGCTCCGTGCCCCACCCCACACAGGGAGTCCTGGAAGGGCAGCAAGCAGGGTAAGGTCAAGTCTGACTCTGCTGCCCACTCTCCTTCCCCAGGAACATGGCTTCCTGTTTGCAAAGCTGCAAAGCCAAGTACAAGGCCGAATTCTGCGATCGCACGGATCTCCCGCTTCTAAAGATGAAGGTCGGATCCAAGCAGGTCCGCTTGCCCAGAGGAGACCTGCAGACCCATGCGTGCTTTCTGCGTGTCAGGATGGCCTACCCAAATCCCACACAGGCAGAAGCAGTCGGTAAGATGCACTGCACTCCGCGAGATTCTCTCGGTGGGCTTTGGGGCTGGAGCCCCTTTAGAGGCAATGGGATCGCGCCTGGCTTTGGAGAGGCCATTGGAAAGTGCTTGATGTTGCTGACCCTTTCTCTTCTCCCAGCTCCTGCTCTATTTGCCAGGCTGCAGTCATGCCAAACACTGGCTTTAGAGCCAGATTCCCCACTGCTCACAGAGCTAGAACCTCTTCTGGAGACAGGATCCATTTCAAAACTGAGGCTGCCACCATGCACAGAATCAGCACCAAAGACAACTACCAAAGTCTCCTGCGCATGTCCGGGACCTGCAAACAACCAGCCTCGCAAGATGGCTAGCATCACCACATTCCCCGCCAAGCTGCTGGCGGAACAGTTCACACTGATGGACGCGGTGAGCAGCGGGCTTGTCTCGGCAGGGCCAGGCCCGAACACCCCTTTGGCACCAGCCTCCCCACAGCTGCCCCGACCAGAATCCAGTGGCCTGGCTGCAGTTCAGGCTTCAGGTCCCACCACCTATGTGACTGGACCAATGTCTTCACTCCCAAGGCTGCCTTTCTCCCATGGCTGGCAGAGAGGGCACCCAAACCACACCAGCTGCACAGTGACTCTGCAGATCAACTGACATGGGCCTGGCAGAAAGTAGGGCTGGATCTGACCCACAGGGTACTGGACGGGCCTAGGTGGAGGGCATCCAGGTCCACCCACTGCCTTCCCATCTGCCTGCGATGCCACAGCTGTCCTGGGTCCTAGCACACATATCCATATCAAACAGCAAGCACCTTGTTGGAGTTGCCACAGGGAGCAGCACTGGCACAGGGACAAGGACTCCAGGGCAGATGCTGTGAGAGCAGAAGGATGAGATACTGGGTGGGATGCCTGGGAGCACACACCTCTGTCTCTTTCCTCAAGGCTTGGGAGGGTTGGGATCTGGGCTGGCAGGAGTGAGGCGACCTCAGTGGCAGAACACATAGCCCAGCTGCTCCCATGTTGGGGAGCTGCATGCCAAACTACCTGAGCTGCAGCTTCGAGCACTGTCACTTGCCGGGGTGGCTGGGCTTCACTGCATTCGAGCTAGGCTGGCTGTGCCCATGGGATACCCTCTTGCCCCCAGGAGCTCTTCCAGAATGTGGTCCCCTATCAGTGCCACAGCTCCATCCGGATCCAGCAGAACAAGGAGGTCAATGCGCAGCTGCCCCCTACTGTTCTCGCTGTCATCATCCACTACCACCACGTGGCCCATTGTGTTACTACCACGTGCTTGGGGGACCCCAGCATGAAAGCAGAGGACAGGGCCCGCGTGGTGGAACACTGGATCAAGGTGGCCAAGGTAAGCCGAGGCTGTCCCAGGGGCTCCCTCTCTGCACGGCAGGGACGTGCCACTTTGCTTCCTCAGCTCTCAGGTGTACAGTCTGTGGTCACAGATCCTGCCCAATCCCTGGGCTCTTGGGATCCACGAGGTGGCCTGATCTCACTCACTTGTCCCAGAACTACATGCTCACTTCCCGCCTAGGCCCCTGACATGGGTTGAAACCAATCTAGCCCATGTGAGCGTGGCTCAAGGGGGTCCCATCACTGACCTGCTCTGGCTCCCTGGCCAACTCTCTGATGCATGAGGGGGATGTCAGCACAGCTGGCTGAGCCTGGCTCAGGTGGGGCTCCAAGCCACCTACCTGCCATTCATCCGCTCCCTGCCCTAGGAGTGCCTGGCTCTCCGGAACTACTGCTCGGTCCACACCATCCTCTGCGCTCTGCAGAGCCACCCGGTACGCCAGCTGAAAACAACGTGGGGAGAAGTCTCCAGGTGGGTGTGCATCCCTCAAAGCACCTGGTGGACCCGGGACTACCCTCGGGCCTAAGCACTAATCCTCCAAGACTCACAGAGGCTGGTATCCTGGGACACAGGGAGAGGCGTGGACTGCCGGGGGCAGGGGTGGGGAGCACCATCTTTCAGCGGCCCTGGGACATGAGGACTGGGTTTCTGCCTCAGGATGACATTTCCATTAGTCAGGCACATGTGGCTTCCAAACTACATACTTGCGCCTGTGCACCACGCAGCACTGGACCTGCCTGGGCACTCCAACTCTGTAAACACTCACACACACACACACACACACACACACACAATCAAAACAGAAGATACTACCAGGCAGGGTGGATCCTCTGATCTTTGTTCTTAAACCAAAGGGGTTTGATCCACCACCTCACCATTCCATCCAAATATCTCCTGGTTTTCCCCTCACAACAGAAAAAGTGCCAGGAAATTTCAGCGTCTTTGCACACAGGACAAAAAAGTCAACAGAGATGTGCCCATGAAGGTAAAGTGGGGGCTCAGGGACTGGGGTGAGGGCTTGGCAGGAGGGGAAGGGGTGTGGCTGTAAGGGCATCAGGGCAGAGGGGAGCTTTTGGTGTCACTGAAAGTGTGCTTGAAAAGAAAACCTGGGGTGTGCCTGCTAGGACAACAGGCCAACAGAGGGCTGTGTTCACAGGTCGTGGGATGCAGTCGGGCTCAGATGGCAATGGGAATGGGCTGCAGCAAGAGCAGCTTGGCTCTCAGAGGGGGCTGTGAGCACCCACAGGTCTCTGGCTCCCATGCTGTTCCTGCTTCCCCCAAGCTGTGAGGTGGATGCGGCAGCAAGGGCTTCCTTCCATCTGTGCTGGGGCCCTAGAGGTCCTTTGGAAACCAGGCCTGCTACAGGGTTCTCTGTTGCAGCCTTCCATGGGGAGGGCTGCCAAGCCTGCCCCACACATTGCACAGCTTGGGAATGCCAGGGGCTGAGCAGTCGAGTGGGATGCCAAGCATTGGGTCTTACTGGCTGCCCTGGGAGCAGAACTTCTGTCTTCTCGAGGAGAGAAGCAAGCAGCATGAGCCTGTCTCTCAGTCTGCACAGGGAGCCTCATGTGCATCCAGGGAGGCAGGGTATGGGGTGCTGGGCCTGGCTTCCTCTCAGGGACACGCTGAGGCACAGGTCAGTCAAAGGATACTTAGGGCAAGGGGGACCTGAGGTGGGAGGGGAGGCCAGCACCCTCTCCAGCTGAGGAGCAGGCACAGGGAGGCGTGGTCAATCCCCCAAAGCCACCTTCCCAGTGGGAGCTGCATGAATCCATACAGAGCACGTTGTGGGAGGAGGGGAGTGCAGGGTGGGCATTATACCAATGGAAGTGAGCCAGACATGCAGGGCTCAAGGTGGTTTACACAAATGTGGGCCGGTCAGGAAAGGACTATCTCCCTGAACGTGACCCTGACCCTGGCAGATGGCGATCTGCAGGTTGCCCGCCCGGGAGCAGAACCCCCAGAGAACACAGATGCGGCAGCGGCTGCAGAAGAAGGCAAGTGTGCCTGGGGGGGGGGGCAGGGGCTCCTGTCTCCCATTGGGGGCCCATGTCAAGGGAGCAGGGCCTTCTGCCTCCCTTGTTTGCCCACGCCCATCACCACAGTAGCTGAGAGACCCCAGTTGAGAGACCAGAGCTGAGGGCCTGAGCTGAAGGGCTCCCAGCAGACTTGGGCCTGAGCTGGGGCTGGCACCCCACAAGCTGACTTGTTATCATGCCATCAGGGCTCCCAGGGTTGTCCGATTCTAGAGGCAGTTGGCTGGATGCAGGGAGAATTGGGAAAGGCACTTTAGGGGCGGGGAGCTTCCCAATGGGGAATGTGGCCAGGGCTCCAGCAGCTGGGGTGGAGTGCATCTCAGGGGCCGGGCCTTGGTGGCACCTGAGAACAGCTGCTCACCACCACCACCACCTCATGGCACAGGGAGCCGTCCCCTTCCTTGGCACTTTCATCATGTATCTGGATAGGCTGGACATCGCCATGAAGGACTTCGTAGATGTGAGTGAACTTGCCATGGGTGGGGCAGGCTCCAGGACCCTGAGGCTTGGGGGGAGGGTCCTGGGCTGAGCTCTCAGCCCCCAGCTCCTTGCTGCCCATGTCTCCGGAGGCCTCACAAGCTGTCCCAGGGAGGAGGGCTCACCTGCATATCCCCTCTGAGTGCGGGAGCCTGCAACCAGGTGCCCATCCCTGTCCCCCAACGGTTGAAGCTGGATAGCCAGAGTCCCTGACTGCAAAGCTGCACAAGGTCTTGGCTGAGCCTGCTCAGCCTCTGAGTTGGGTGGCACCCAAGGGAAGGAGAGAAATTGGGCCCCTGTGAGGTCAAGCAGCACCCACATGCCTCAGTGCACCCATCCATTCCCAGGCCTCACTTTCCCTGCCTGCCATCAGACATGGTTGGGACAGCAGTTCCCTGAGCCTCAGCCACCATGTCCCCTTCTGCAGAGCTAACAGCCTGTCCCAGGGACACCTTCTTTTCCTTCCTCTTACCCAGAGGGGAGGGCCAGGGGCTAGTCACAGGCCAGGGGCTGTTCTGATGGACTCTGCCTTCCAGGGAAAAAACAACATGCTGAAAATGACAAAGGTGAGCAGCTCTGCCCTATCTTCCAGGCACAGAGGGGATGGAGGGGTCAGAGATGCCCTGGGCAGAAAGCCCAGGCTCCAGCCCATGCGTGTCTGTCTGCTCTCTCCACTGGGATGGATACACACAGAAGGAGGAGAGCATCCCTAGGGAGGCTGTGGCTAAGGGACTGGAATCCAGGAGAACTTCCTTCTTGGGCGAGGGGCTGTGTGTATGCTACTCAGAAGACAGCTTGGAGCCTGGAAGGGATGGCCAGGGAAGGCTTCTCTAGCTAAAAGACCCAGAGGCCAGTCCCCTGCCCCTGCCACAGTCTGCCCCTCCAGCAGTCCCAGTGCAGGCCTGTCAGCATCCTCTCTGCCCCTCTTGCCCCAGGAGATAAAAGTTCTCCAAGAAATGCAGCGGCTCCAGGTGGCAGCCGGTCAATATACTTTGCTGCGCGACGCAGAGTTTGCACTGTGGTTCCAATCCATGGAGAGGCTCAGTGACACTAAGAGGTGAGTGCTGGGCAGGGATTGCGGGATGTCCAGGGTGGCAGATGGGGAAGGTTCTCCTGTTGTGCACTGAGGAGAGGGCTACCCATGGCTCCTTGGTCAGCAGAGGGCCTTACCCATGGGCAGTGCGGGGCTCCAGGACTGCGGCTGCAGGGCGGGCCCTGGAGGGAGCCTGAGATGAGCAAGAGTGCACTCATGGCTGCTTCTGTGTCCTGCAGCTACAACCTGTCCTGCCTACTCCAGCCCCTCTGCTAGAATGTCCACCTCATCCTCAAGGCCAAGAACATCAGGCCTTGGAGAACATCAGCATGACTGAGTCCCCCATGCAGGCAGAGAGTGGGGGCTGCAGAGTTCATCTGTGGGCTCGGGGACTGCACCGTGACACTCGCTCCGTTCCCCGCCGACCAAGCAACAACCCAGTGCCTGGGAGACTGGCCTCCCTCTCTCAGATGGGTGGTCACATCATCACCAATTTCACGGATTCCTCCTAGATTTTCCTATGTATATAGTTCACCATGATTAGTACCAGTTGGTTAGGCCTTTCATTAAAGTAGTATACATGGTAGACCATGAGTGTCCTTCTTCCTCTTTATCCCTTCCCTGCCCTGCTAATTAGAGACCATTCTCTAGATCCACAGACAAAGACATTCATGCAGATTCGAGAGGGGTGTGTCTCCCCATGCAAGGATGCCACACCATGAGTGCTCTTTCAGTTCTGAGGCTCCTACATGGAGCCCCATGCTGTCTCGTGGAGAGAGTCCCTCAGGGTCTGTTCTGAAGCGCAATTCATACATCCATCGGTATCTGGCGAGAACAACGCTCTCACTGCTTCTACACTTGCTCCCACGAGCTTTGGGAGTTTGCTGCTTAGGGCCCTTTAGGCTCAGATGGTGGTCCCCTCTATACAGTGTTTTCCAAATGATGTGTGTCACCAGTGACCAGCAAAATGTCCCAAGAACACAACTCAGCCCTAGTCACTAGAGAGAATTCCCTGTGAGATTCAGTGGGAAATGCACATAATAAAAGTGCACAATCTTGGGAAGCCAACACTGACAAAAATTTCATCGATGTATACATATATATACACAGAGATTTGTATGTATTCAGGTGAAGTATCCACCTGCAGCAAAGGCATCCCACATGGGTGCCCGTTTGAGTCCCAGCTGCTCTGCTTCCTACCCAGCTCCCTGCTAATGGCCAGGGAGAGACATACAGCCTGGGAGACAGGAAGTGATATTTCAAACACCTGGGTCCCTGCCCCGCAGGTTGGAGACACATGCTGCGTTGGAGACACTGTACTTGACTCAAGTATTTGGGGACCGAACCAGCAGCTGGAACATCTCTGTGTCTCTGCCTTCCAACCAATGAGTCAGAATTCTTTCAAACATGAAAGCACAGGGGCTGCCACTGTGGCATAGCAGGGAAAGGTGATGCCTACAGTGCCGACATCCCATGGGGCCGCCTGTTCGAGGCCCGGCTGCTCCTCTTCTGATCCAGTACTCTGCTATGGCCTGGGAAAGCAGTAGGGTTTGGCACAAATGGTTTGGCCCCTGCACACTTGTAGGCTTTCGATCGGCTCACTCCCAGCCATTGCAGCCATTTGCAGAGGGAACCTGCAGATTGGAGGTCGCTCTCTCACTCTCCCAGCCTCCCTGTAACTCTGCCTTTAATAAATATATCTTGAAAACAATTAAAATACAAATAATGTACTAAAGGAGTAACTTGAGCCAAGAAAACCAAAGATCGGTCTAGTGGTCATGGTAAAACACTACCACAGAAACCACAGGTGCTCTAAATATATGCCATGATCATGGGAAAGATATCTCATGTTCCTATTTAGACAAATGAACAGACATTGGACAATGTATGCCGAAACTGCGAAAATGTACAGTTTATACTGATATGGATTTGCCTTCTGGAAGCCTGGGATTCTAGGACAGGGTAGGAAGAGAGAACACCGAGTAGGAGCCCCAGTCAAAACCTGCCCATTGAATAGCTAGAGCTCTCCAAGAAGAGCACAACTTCCATAGCTTGTCCATGTTAGGTGAATCTACTGGGAGACGAGCATGGGGAATTGATGACACAGCTTCCTCTCCTTTCCCTATAGCCCTGAGATGCCTCTACACCACATCTCCAGTGTCCTACAGATGAGCAAACCTGGGGGTGGTCCTGGCGACACCTAGAACCCCACAGATCCAAAACACTTGACAAACGCTAAGCAGAAAAACATACCAAAGCACGTCCCAATTAACTGCTGAAAACCACTAGCAACACCAAAACCTTCAAAGATCAAAAATGAGAAGCTTCAGCCTGACTCACAAAATCCTTGAGCTGAAAGACAATGCATCAGTGCCTTCAGAACTTGGGAAAAACCATTTCCAACCTAAAAGTACATACATGTTTTCAATCCTACATTACAGGACAGTAAGATCAAAGCATAGTTAGAGATGCCAAGCATCAAAAACGCTTCTGTATGCCATTGCTCAGAACCTGCCAGAAGATGTGCTCCAGAAAATCAAGGGTGGAGGGGCCTGCACCCTAGCTCACTTGGTTATTCCTCTGCCTGCGGTGCCGGCTTCCCATATGTATGCTGGGTTCTAGTCCCGGTTGCCCTCTTCCAGTCCAGCTCTCTGCTGTGGCCCGGGAGGGCAGTGAAGAATGGCCCAAGTGCTTGGGCCCTGCACCCGCATGGGAGACCTGGAAGAAGCACCTGGCTCCTGGCTTCAGATCAGCACAGCGCAGGCCATGGGGGCCATTTGGGGAGTGAACCAACAGAAGGAAGACCTTTCTCTCTGTCTCTGTCTCTCTCACTGTCGATAACTCTACCTGTCAACTAAATAAATATAAATAAATACATAAAACTTTTTACAAAATCAAGCGTGGAAAAAAAAAACTCTGAGGAAAACATGAAATGCAAGATCAAGGAGCACCATCAGCAAAGAAGTGAACACATTCCTAGAATGATGGGGAACAGAAACCCCAGGGTGACAACATCCACAAAGAGAAAAGCATCTTGAATCCACATTGGAGCAACTAGGAGGTGGTAGGGAAACATTCACCAAGAAAATGAAACTGAGAGAAAGTCTGTTAAGTATAGAAATGTTTATGAGACTGTAAGACAATGAAGAAATATGAGGATTCTATGAATGTTCAGCAAAATGACCTAAGAAAGGGTCAATATGGGGAGCAGGTGTTTCACGCATTGGTCAAGATGCCACTTGGGGATGCATACACCCCAGGGCAGAGGGCATGGGTTTGAGTCCTGGCTCCAATTCAGATTCCACCTTCTTGCTCATGTGCACCCAGAGAGGTGGTCAGAGAAGCCTCAAGTACCTGGAGCCCTGGCACACGAGTGCTAGACCCAAATGCAGTTTCAGGCTCCTGGATTCAGCCTGACCCAGCCCTTGGCTGCTGCGAGCATTCAGGGAATGAACCCAGCAGATGGACAATCTCTGGGCCCCACTGCCTTTCACACCAATACGTTTTTTTAAAAAATCCAAGTAACACAACTCATTGTTCAAGAGCATCATGATAATTAGCACTGGTCTTGATGATCAAGAGTCCTTATGGAATTACAATGATGTAAATGCTGCATACTCAACTAAGCAAACCCTGACATATCTGTACTAGGGCCCTGGAGGGACAACCAAAGTTCATTGCCTAGTTGGCAGTGGAGAGTCAGGGGGGAGAGAGCTCCATATTTCCCCACGTTGAGAAGCACAGCACCAGCATGTGAGTTAAGGACCAAGGTGTGGAGCTCAAAAGAAAGCTCTGAGAGTGAAAAGGACGATCCCTGAGAAGGAACGGTGGGAGAAACACCAAAAGGCCTTGATGAACATATGTTATAAAAGAATAGGAGTTTCTGAAACGATCCATTCTTACCTTAGCAAACTCAGAGAGCCTGTCATCACTCGTCAAAGACTGCCGACTTGCACAAGAAGCACAGTCTGAGGGACCCACGGCACCCTTGCCATCTTCAAGTTCGTTACATTCACCAGCACCTTCCCTGTCCCTGTCGAGCTCCCAGTCAGGGAAATGCAATTCACCTAAAAAGGCACAAGTTGCAACTTACTTCATTTCAAATCATTAAATGGTTTACAACTATTTGTATTCTCAGTAGATAGTATAGCCCTGTTCCTGAATAAAGGTTAAAACTACATTCAGACAGTGAAAAAGTTATCCCTGGCCTCTTTTCTAGTCACTTGGTTTCTCGCATCTCTTAACCCCACCCAATCAAAGTTAACCACATTTGTTAGCTCTTGGATACCCTTGCCGAGTCTCCATTGCCTGTGCAAGTAACTAGCTAACTGTGCATGTTGTATTTACCTCCTTTCGTACAAACCATGATCTTTTTCACTTCACATCATTAAGGTGATTGTCCTTACCACTAAACAGGGAATGCCCTCAGTCCCAAATGTCCTTGTAAAAGGAGGATATTTTCAGCTCAGAAGACCCAGCAGATATCAAAGGAAATAACTCAGCCAAGTGCAAAAGAAAAAAGAATATTGGCCATCTTCTAGAGAGGCTGTCTCTACAAACCTAACTTGTTCATATTAAGCGTAAGTCGCTAATAGGAACGGTGAGGATGAAAAGTTCCCAGCTTACTTTGAGTGCATTAAGATGTCTAAATAGTCTAGTTAAGCTATCTCTTTTAAGATTTGGAAAAGTACATGATTTCTACAATTCTTGTCTGTGTCTATCAACTGGGGTGTGTCCTTCAGGGGATGCCTCACCTCAGAAGACCTCTTTGGGAGTGTCCACGGGGACTGATGCTGTCACTGTAATGTACTGGGGAGACATTGGAGAAACTCTAAAACTTTCTGCAACACACAGGAACGTCCTCCTCCTCATGACAGAGGTATCTGGACCCAAGCGATAACAGTGCCAAGACTGAGAAACCCTATTTTCAACTGTCTAAACCATGAGGCAACACAAACTACTCACAGCAAACAAAACTGGTGAAAGTTACACTCCCATCACACATGCACTGTTCTAGTCTTGTCCCAATAACCACAAGTTAGCCAGGCAGTAGTGTGGGTGTAGCATTCGGTAGGAGTTCAGAGAACTGGCTTTGAACTCAAGGGGATCTAACAATGAACCCCAACAGAGTTTACACATCCAAACTCAAGTTGTTACCAATAATACCAGTCCTAGCTCTTAGTCGTTACTGTAAGAAACATTACATCAGAAAGCATTTCGAAAGGCTTGGCACAGAGGCTAAGCCTCACAAAAACATCAAAACCTATAATAACTTTGAGAATGAATTCTTCGCCCAATAATGAATCCAATATGGAACAAAACCTGACTTTCTGACAACATTAGAAACTTACCATCACTGGCCCCATCTTCTGGACCCAAAATATCCCCGTTCCAAAGCCTCTACATTCTAGAACCGTGTCCATTATCCCTATGTGATTCAGAGTGTGTCTTCACTTCATTTGACACATCGCTTCCATTGGAACTCCAAGTTACGTCAGTCAACACACTGTTACTCTTCGAAGTGAGAGTTTCTGACAATGAAAAAAGAAAACACATCAGTATGTCAGCCACTGTGGTCATTTATCTAAAGGAAATTGTAAGCATGCTACTTGCCACAATCACAAAGATACAAAACTCTGACAATACTGAAAGCAATGTCTTATGTCCAATCCTCTTGCCTCAAGTTTGAAGAACAACCTAAGATTCTTTGAGTTAAGGCCAAGTTACAACAAGAAAAAAAAGGAGAACTGGCTGAGATAGATTATCAATTGATAGTAGAAATGAAAGATCTCCGTGAGTGAGATCCCAGGGGAAAGAAGGAGCCATCCAAGAAGGAGGTACCTTCTTTCTCTGAATGCTGGAGAGAAATTCCGCTTGAAGGATGGCCTTATCTAAACAAGGGCAGAGTTTGTGAACTCAAGAGGCATCCATACCCTTAGCAGCTCATCACAAGAGCCTCGGCTGATCACTGACATCATAAATAAGAGTGTCAATTGTTAAATCAACAACAGAAGTCACTGTGCACTTGCTCCTCCTGTAGGACCTCTGTCCTTAACGTGGTGTACTATGAGAATTCACGGTAACACTAGCCTTCAAACATTACTTTCCACTTTGCATGTCAGTGTGGGTGCAAGCTGTGAAAATCTTTACTGAGTATAGAGTTGGTCTCTATATAAAGATAATTAAAAATGAATCTTCATGAAGAATGGGATGTGAGAGGGAGTAGGGGGTGGGGTGGTTTGGGGGTGGGAGGGCAGGTAGGTGGGAAGAACAGCTACAATCTGAAAGCTGTACTTATGTAATTTATCTAGTAAATAAAAGCTTTCTATAAAAATAGATACTAGATATTAATAAATAGAGCACAGATATAATAACAATAATAATAACAATAATAATAATAGAAAGAATCAAAACAGACTGAATGCTCCAACACGGGAAGTATTGCATATAGCAGCCTCCCAGAATGACAATGACCTCAAATAACACCCTGGCTCAGAATCAACCCTGAAGACATTCTGATGTGGCTAAAACACCTATGAGAGCATGTCAGGCATGGGAAGACAAAACACTGTGGCAAACAGGGTTCCCCATGAACCACTTCTGTGGGTAGACCCCAAGAGAAAGAAGTGGTCATCCACAAAGGATACACTTTATTCAGAAGGCACAAAAGAACTTCCTCTTCCCCGTGGCCCTGTCTAAATATGGAAGGAGTCAGTGGATTCCACAGGCTTCCACAGCTGAGGCAGCTCAGGTCAAGATCCTCAGGTGTTCGCTGATGTGCTAATTCTGAAATTCTCAGCAGGGGTCACTGTGCACTGACTTCCCATGCAGGACCTCTCTGCTCAAAGAGTTGAGGTATGTGAGTTAACAGTACCACTTGGTCACAAAGATCTACCACACTTTCACGTGAATGACACCATCTATGGATTATAAGCTAGAAGAATGTCTCATGCTCGCAAAAGTCACACCGCCCTTGGGTTCTTCTCCAAAGTTAACTCACTCCACCGCAACAGATACTATAGACATACGTAAGTCAAATCTCAGAAAGCCTTACTTTCATTGAATTCAAAAGCACTTTCATCTCTTGTTTGTTGTAAAAACAAGCCTGCCGGTGTTCTAGTGCATAGTAGGGTAATAATACTTCACCAAACATACAGTCTTTTCTCAAAAGCTAGAAGAAAGACTTCTGAATGTACATACTACAAAGAAACCTTGAATAGGGAAGCGGTGGATGCGGATGACCTAATATGATCATTTAAATGTATGCATGTAGGGCAATATTACATTATACCACATCAATATGTACAGCTACTCTTTGTCAACAAATAGAGAAACACATCAAAAAGGAAATACATCATTGTTCAGTGAAATGCATCTCCAAATGCTCACTCTTTTTCACAGAAGTATATGCCATTCCAAAGTTTCCAAATACGTATAGTATTCAGCCCGTCATGTTTTGTTAATAAGTTCTAGGTAAATTCTACTCCTGTCAGAGAAGATGCCCCTAAAGGAGACAGAGGCGGAAGAAAGGTGGGAGGGCTGCTGTGAAGTTAGGTATGGTGGGAGAATCACTATGTTCCGAAAGCCGTGTTTAGGAAATGCATCAAGTTGGTATAGCTTCCATAAAAGGTGTCTGGGAAAAACTGGAAATAAAATAATCCAGGATTCCATGGCTGGCTGTGCACTGTGTAGAGAAAATCAGTGTCTACAGGGGCTCTTTGCTGTACACCCAGGGCAACGCTCTTTCCGTCTTTTCTCTAGAAGATCCCACTTGGGAAGAAATTATGGACATCTAGTAGTCTATTTTCCTGTCTCGTCTAGTAGAAGAGGGTGCACTGCGCTTCCAACAAATCCAAGGCTGATGCTTGCTTTTGTGGAGTGGGAAGTAAGGGTGTGACAGTCAAGGGATACTCTTAACAAAAGAAACATGGGTTGAGAAGGAATTTAGCCTAATGGCTTAGATGCTTTGATGGTGAGTTCCGATGCCCATTTCTCATATCAGAGTACCTGGTTTTGATACTCATCTCTGGAGTCTAACTCCAGTTTCTTACTAAAATACCTCTGGGGAAACAATGGTTCCTATAACAAGTTCCACGCTATTCACATGGGCGACCTGGGTGGAATTGCCAGTTCCCAGTTGCAGTCTGGCACATCTCAAGGCACTTGCAGGACTGGGAAGTGAATTAGCAGTTGGGAGCTCCTCTCCTCTCTCTCTGTCTCTGTTCCTTTATAATGTTAAGATGGGAAGCGTGGCAAAGGCCCTGCCAACTCGGAAACAAAATGTGTTAGTTATAAATGAAAAGGCTGTTATATTCAGCCACACACAAACCTTAATTCATGCATGGCAAACCAAGATAAAGGAAAAACAAATACCAACTAGGAAAGTGTAGTTGGTCTGCCTAGTATATCAAAACGAAAGAAACCTAACGTACACATTGTTCTTGGAAACGAGGGAGAAATGGCCAACATTCCAACAGAAAGATGGGCAAAGGACAAGGACAGTTGACAGGAAAAGGGACACAAGTGGCTTTTCTTCCAATGGAAAGAGCGCCACCTTTCTCCTGTGCAGGGCAATGCAAATAAAAACTGCACATCTCTCATTTGGCTACAAAGCAAAAGGAGAGAAGTCACTTTCCCAAAACTGGCTTAACACACAGCATCACAATGTTCACCCACAACTTCACTTCAACAATGGCCAAGGGCAAGGACAGACATTTCTCCAAAGACGAACAGCACAAGAGCTATATTGAAAGGACACACTATTATTGGTCATTGGCCATCACAAATCAAGTCTGCAATGAGATAGATACCCCTTCCAAACCACCTCGAGGCTATTCAAATAACCATGAACCTGCAGTTGCATTCTCAACGAGCTATCTAAAAGAACCGGAAACAAGTTTGAAAAATATTTACCTAGAAGACTTCACAGGATTCACACTAGCCAAAACACAACCACAGCTCCAGTGTCCATCAGTAGATGAATGAATAAACACAATATGGTCTACTCGTATGATGGAATTCAGCATGAAGTAGAATACAAGTACTGATACGGGCTACCGCATAGGCAAAACTTGAAACCATGGTGCAAGTTGAGGGAATCCAGACACAGCAGAGAATAGTTTATAATGCTAGCTCTATGAAACATCTAGAGCATTCTCACAGACCGAGAACTAATTGGCAGTTGCAATTGCTGGGGGAAGGGAGACTGGAAACTGGCTACTACTGGGTTTCGAGCTTGCTTTGCAGGTGATGTGATTCACTATTAGATGGTGGCCGAGGCGGTGGTGGGCAGGACTAAAGCTCTCAATAAACTTGCATACAGCCTTTTGGGAAAATTTTTCTGACTGCACCCACCAGTGAACTAGGGCCTCTCTGCTGCTATAGATTGGCTGGTCAAATTATTTTACTGTTTGAAAGGCAGAGTGCCAGAGAGACAGGCAGGGAGGAGGGAGACAGGGAGGTTGATCCAGTGAAACACACGAAAACCCCTTCAGCTGAAACCCCACAGTATCCACTGTGAACCAGACATGTCCTGTCCCCACAGCAAGTAGGAACAAAGTACAGCAGGTGGTATTGAACACACAGCAGGCCATCAGTACCTTTAGAGCACACCGCAAGGTGGGGGTGCACAGGATGTGTAGAGAATCACTCTCTAGGCATGACTGGTAGAAAGGGATACTTTGGTGACTTCAGTGGAAGAACATCTACCAGAGTTGACCAGGATTTCCTTCTCAAGAATTCTAGGTCTTGAATCCTCCCCCAGAGAATTATCAAAAGCGATGCATGAGAATCTACAAATTCGGTAAGACGATCAGGTTTCTCACAAGAAACTTTACAGGCCTGAAGCGTGTGAAAGCTTATCTTCATATAACTGAAGGAATAAACTTCCAACCAAAATGACATCTTCTTATGGACAAGTTAAGGGACAGCATCAGCATTAGACCTGCCTGACAGGGAAGCTCTATTGCCCTCTCCTGGAAGCAAATCGACACTACATGGCAGCAACACAGAACAACCAAAAAGTGGCAAAGCGCCCCAGGGTAAGAGAAAAGGAAAAGACACATACAGGATCTTCACTACCGCCATGGAATAGAAATCACTTTTACAACTTGGAATGCAATTTAAAGTAAAATCACAGAACTTGCAATGACTATACGGATCTCATGTGTATTTTGTAGCAAGTCATTTGGAACTACATTGCTTCTATGTGGATGAAGTGGAAGTCTAAACTAAATGTTTATAGGTGTGAATAGTTTATAGATTCCCATTGCAATGTGTCAGTAGATACCTATAGATGATGCACAAAAGAAAATGAGAGATAAGAAGTCATTAGGAGGGGCTGGCACTGTAGTGTAGTAGGTTAAGCGCCCGCCTGCATCAATGGCATCGCATATGGGCACCAGTTTGAGGCCCGGCTGCTCCACTGCCTATCCAGCTCCCTGCTAATGGCCTGGGAAAGACGTACAGCCTGGAAAGACAGTCAGTGATGATTCAAATCCTTGGGTTCCTGCCACACAGGTTGTTGACCCAAATGGAGTCTGAGGCACTTTATTTGACTTAAGTTTTGGGGGACTGAACCAGCAGATGGAAAATCTCTGTGTCCCTGCCTTTCAAACAAATACATAGGAATTCTTTGAAAACAGAAAGCGCAATGGATGGCATGGCGACATCATAGGTCAAGGCACCTCCTGCAGTGCTGGCATCCCGTATGGGTGCAGGTCTGAGTCCCGGCTGCTCCTCTCCTGATCCAGCTCTCTACTGGGCCCAGGGAAAGCAGTGGATGATGGCCCAAATGCTTGGGCTCTGGCACCCGGTTGGGAGACCCAGAGCAGGCTCCTGGCTGCTGGAATTGCATCGGCACAGCTCCAATCATTGCGGCCATCTAGGGACTGAATCAAGGGATGGAAGAACTCTATTATCTATCTATCTACCTATCTATCTATCTACCTACCTACCTACCTACGTACCTACCTACCTATCTATCTCTGTCTGTCTTCTTCTGCCTCCCTGTAACACTGACTTGAAATTAAATAAATAAATCTTACAAATGTACCCAAATGACTCCTGGCCTCGTTCATGACTTTCTTAATTCCCCAGTCTTATCGCTTGAAGCAGGGAGGACTAGGGCTCTTCCTATTGCTTGGAGGACATGGAAAAGAAAGCAGCTCACCCAAAACTCTAGGGATTACAAGCTAAGTCTAATGCCAAGTCCCTCACTTGACTCCCTAGCGAGGAAAATGATTTCACCCATGTCCTCTGAGATTCTTTCATAAAACACCAAGCAAACCAGACCTGGAAGGAGTCTATTTCCTCAGGCATCCTTAGTATTGCACTCTTCTAAAGAGGCTGGACAATTGGAATGAGCTCAGACCTATTTTCAAATGGATGCCACTCTCTGTGGTCACAATGAAGCTTCCTAGCCAGTATTTGATCCCCCAGCCCTAGTGATTTTCTGTGAGGTCTTTTGCTCTATCGATAAGGTGGCCTGTTTCTGGGGCCCTGCATGCTGAAGATGGGAGATCTGATGCCAATTTGGGGACATGGCTTTCAGGTGAGCTCTCTCACCTTCTCCTGGAGTTCATGGACATGGCTGCTATCATAGCCAGAGACACTGAACCCGTATTCGGGGAAGATGCGCTTTAAGCTGTGACCTCAACATCTCCCGAAGGGGCAGGATCCACGACTCAAGATGCAGTTTAGAGTCTGTTGGGTCCCTAACCTTGGCTTTTCATGGGTCTCCATACCTTGCTTGTTTCTTAGGGGTTTTCCCGAAGGAACATGCTAGAGTGTTTGGAAATGATACGAAAAGGAGGTTTGGGACCCAGCTGTCTGTCTGTCCGCAGGCTTAGGGCCCTGTCTACATTCAAGTCTCTTGAGGGAGCTGAGGAATGGCACTGTGTTTGTCTCCTTGTGTACAGTTAAGGGGATGATATTGTGGCAGCAGCCCAGAGGGGCCTTGGCATATCTTCTTAAGGGAAAGGCTCCACAGAATGGAACTTTGAAGATGTGACCTCACTTCCTTGGTGATAGAACTTACACTCTGATAGCAACAGTCCTTAGCGGCTCACTTGATGGGAGACGTTCAGGAGAAGACCATGTTCTCTCGTTGCTGCCAATCGTTGCCAGGCTCTGGCCTTTTCCGGCGCATGAGACATTGGCTCCGCTCTCACACGGGGTGTCTGTGGCCTCTTACTGCAAGGCCACCCCAGGGAACAGAACAGCCCAGGAGGCAGCCCCAGGTAGCGGAACAGGCCCGTCCTGGCAGGGGATCACCTGTGACCCCATCTGGGTCTTCTTTGCCCCTCCCTTCACCATGACAGTGGCAGAAGAAGAGGGGCTCTTGCTGCCCAGCAACACGATTCACGTGTTGGAGCCTCCTGTGTCTTGCGTGTTCATACCCTATTTTGTGGACAGCCGGTTCGGCAAGTGGGTGTTGGGGGTCCTCCTCTTGTCTTCTGGAGACCTCTCTGGCTGCACAAGGGTACAGAGGCCCTTACTTTCCCGACCTGGGTAACAGAATGCCTCATGGGGGGAATTATTCTCTGTGGGGACAGCCAAGCACGACACTGATGCCTCTGGTCTTTGCTGCCACACACTCTCTTTGCAGAGCTCCACACTCGAGTCCACAGACAGAACACATGAGGAAGCCACAGGCATCGTCAATGGACACGTGAGTCAGGCCAACAACGTGGCTAATGCCGGTGTGGAGGGAGCGAGGGGCCCAGGAGTACCCACATGTTGGGGCACGAGATGACCACGGTGTGCCTAGAACCACATCCTGAAGGGAGGAACGCCCCTGGCTTTTGGCCTCGTGATCTCCCACTCAGTGACTGACCCCCATCCCACTCTCAAAGAAATCTCAGCCCCTTGGCAACTGGGTGTTGGGAAACTCCCTGTTCACACAAGCATCGTGTGTGGCCATGGTGCTGAATGTTTGCCCACCTAGTCCAAGAATCCTGTGCAGTCCTTAGTCAGCTCCACTGCCTTCCAGGTCTTCTCCAAGCTTTAGGACTCAGTGATCCTACCAGGAAGGTTTTCCCACACAAAAGGGCAGAGGGTTCAACCAAAAGGGTGAAGATACCACACAGGACTGGAGCCTGGCCCCCACCTGTTCTATTCCATGGGATGACATTGCCCCTGTGGCCACACTTGCATGGCTGCTGGGAAGCACTGGGATTCAGCTGCATTGCCACGGCAGCGGTGCTGTAGGACACAGACTCACTGTCTCTCACGGAGCACAGTCAGCTAGGCTGCTCAAAGCACAGGAGCCCAGGTTGGGCAGCTCTCCCAACAGGAGTCGCTGTTCCCATTTCTGGTGGCTGCATGTCAGGGCATGGCCAAGGTGATTTCTCAGGAGGGCTCATTGCCATCTCCATCCCCAGTTTCATTTCCTATGCTCCCCTGGGCTTCTCTGTGCTCCTGTCGCATCTGCCAATGAGCACAGCAAGGTAATGGGATGGGGCCCACGCCATTTCTGGGGGTAAGGTCAATCACCTCCTTGCGGACTACTGGCCCAACTGCAGCAGTCACACTCAAGTGCTCTGGTGTCAGAACAACCCCACGTGTGTGTTGGGGATGGGGGCCACAATTCGGCTCTGAAAAGGCAGTGATGCCCTGCTGAGGACAAACTCCAAGGACCAGGCTGGCTGGGGACTGGCTCTACACATGTGTCGTTGTAATGCCTCAAGTCAGGTCACTTGGCAGAACGCCTGTGGTCATTACGCCACAGGCAGACACCTCTGACTATGGCTCTTTTCAGGATCTAGCCTCCCCTGGGGCTTCATATCCTACTCCGCCCACTTGTTTCCATTCTGCAGTCTGGTGGCAAAGCAAATCACACAGTTGCCCTCATTTCTAGCTCCCCCAAGGGGCACGGAATCATCTTTCACTGCTGGCCCCCTCGCAGGACTTTCTCATCCCTCAGTCCCTGTTCAGCCTCTTGGCCCCAACTGGGGTTTTCTCCCAACCCGGGTGTCTGCTCCCCTGTGCTCCCTGGAACTGCCACTGACTCACGTCCTTTCTGGTCCTCCCTAGTATGGAAATGGGTCCATGCTCTACTTGGCAGAGGTCTGTGCCATGCGGACCCTACAGCCAGACACTAAAGAGATGCTGCTGGATGCCCTGGTCCCGGGCCCCCTGGGAAAAAGGATCTGCTACTTCAACACCTTCCTGTGTACATACAGCGACTTCTCCACCATTCCGTATTACTTAGACCAGATATTCGACAGGTGGGTAGCTGCCTTTCAGCACTGCGGTGATGCAGAGATGAATCTTACATGTTTTAGATGACCGAAGCGACTTAAGACATGGCGGGCATGGAACGGGTGCCTTTCTCTGTGGACAGGGCTACTGGCACACTGCGTCACACCTCTTGATTTCCTTTCTCTGCACCCTCACGAACCAATGTTTCTACTCAGGTGGGAACCGGCCATGTGCCTCTATGGTTGGAAAACCTCCCAGATGGCAATCCTGCTTTCCCCTTTTTCAAGAATCAGAAATGTTTTCTTTCACAGGCAGAGTTAGACTGAGAGAAAGAGAGAATGCGTCCTTCTATCTGCTGGGTCACTCCCCAAATGGCTGCAAAAAGCAGGGCTCTGGGAAGCCGGGCTGAGGAGCCTGAAGCTCTATCTGGCCCCCTCAGGGGTGCCAGGGGTCCAACTACTTAGGCCATCATCCGGCACTTCCCCAGGCTCATTAGCAGGGAGCTGGACACCAAGGACAACAGCCAAGACTTGAACTGGCCAACCCTGATATGGCTTGCCAGCATCACATGTGGGCAGGGGCATTGGAAGCTGCTATGCCTTTGTACCGGCCACATTTCCTACTTGTTCCAGCTGCTCCTGTCCTCGATATATGCACAGAACAGCTGCCCTCAGGGTTGGTAGCAGTTGCCCAGACCCCTCATCGACCTGGCAGGTCTACAAGGAATCATTCACTCTACACATATATGGGAAGCCCTTCCCTTGTGCACTTTTCCAGACACTTGCCACAAATCCAGTGAACAAAGCATTCAAGGGCCTCACAGTTGTGGGGAATCCGACCCTCACAGCCGAGATCCTATACAAGTCCTGTCCTGCAGCGGCAGAGCTGAGGCTTGCTGACCTCCTCTGGGAGTAGCTGCAACGTCCCCTACTCTGATCACAAGGAGAACCCCATGTCCCACTAAGATGCGGGGAGATTGGGGTGCAGATGCGGCCTTCTGTCACTTGAAAGAATGGCAGGAAAATGAGGGCTGAGGCAAGGCAGAGGCAGACAGTAGGTGCAACTCCAACTTCTGGCCCCAGCACATGCAAAGGAAGTGCTGAAGAGCAGTGCTATGGATAGGAGCAGACACGTTCTGCAGAGGAGCGGGCATGTTGGGGCTCACAGACAACACCCACATAGCCATGCCCAGGGCAGTTGCTTCCAGCTTTGCCTACCCTCCCTGACCACCCAACCCAACCCACCATCCCAGGAGCAACCTACTCCCAAGTCTGCTCAGAGCCAGAGCCTAGGGGCCTCCACCTGAGAAAACCATGGGAATGAATGGGAAGGCACTGAAAGGAACATGAGAAGGAAGCCATCCAAAGGAAAGCTACTGCCGGCAATGCCAGAATCCCTTGTGGGTGTTGGTTGGTGTCCCTGTTGTTGCAGTCCAGATTCAGCACCCTGCTCGGGGGTCTGGGAAAACCAGGGGAACATGGTCCAAGCATTTGGACCTCTGCCACCCATGTGGGAGACCTGGATGGAGCTCCTCACTCCCCGCATGAGCCTGGCCCAGTGCTGTCCACTGCCCATCCGGGGAGTCAAGCAGTGGATGCAAGACCTCTGCCCCGGTGTGTGTCTCTCCCTCTCTCTCTGTAACTCTTGGGATTCACAGTCAAGAAATCGCCTTGGAAAACAGCAAAGCATGGCATTGTCTTTAAGAAGCTAGAGTTCACCTGCAGGCTCCGTGCCCCACCCCACACAGGGAGTCCTGGAAGGGCAGCAAGCAGGGTAAGGTCAAGTCTGACTCTGCTGCCCACTCTCCTTCCCCAGGAACATGGCTTCCTGTTTGCAAAGCTGCAAAGCCAAGTACACGGCCGAATTCTGCGATCGCACGGATCTTCCGCTTCTCAAGATGAAGGTCGGATCCAAGCAGGTCCGCTTGCCCAGAGGAGACCTGCAGACCCATGCGTGCTTTCTGCGTGTCAGGATGGCCTACCCAAATCCCACACAGGCAGAAGCAGTCGGTAAGATGCACTGCACTCCGCGAGATTCTCTCGGTGGGCTTTGGGGCTGGAGCCCCTTTAGAGGCAATGGGATCGCGCCTGGCTTTGGAGAGGCCATTGGAAAGTGCTTGATGTTGCTGACCCTTTCTCTTCTCCCAGCTCCTGCTCTATTTGCCAGGCTGCAGTCATGCCAAACACTGGCTTTAGAGCCAGATTCCCCACTGCTCACAGAGCTAGAACCTCTTCTGGAGACAGGATCCATTTCAAAACTGAGGCTGCCACCATGCACAGAATCAGCACCAAAGACAACTACCAAAGTCTCCTGCGCATGTCCGGGACCTGCAAACAACCAGCCTCGCAAGATGGCTAGCATCACCACATTCCCCGCCAAGCTGCTGGCGGAACAGTTCACACTGATGGACGCGGTGAGCAGCGGGCTTGTCTCGGCAGGGCCAGGCCCGAACACCCCTTTGGCACCAGCCTCCCCACAGCTGCCCCGACCAGAATCCAGTGGCCTGGCTGCAGTTCAGGCTTCAGGTCCCACCACCTATGTGACTGGACCAATGTCTTCACTCCCAAGGCTGCCTTTCTCCCATGGCTGGCAGAGAGGGCACCCAAACCACACCAGCTGCACAGTGACTCTGCAGATCAACTGACATGGGCCTGGCAGAAAGTAGGGCTGGATCTGACCCACAGGGTACTGGACGGGCCTAGGTGGAGGGCATCCAGGTCCACCCACTGCCTTCCCATCTGCCTGCGATGCCACAGCTGTCCTGGGTCCTAGCACACATATCCATATCAAACAGCAAGCACCTTGTTGGAGTTGCCACAGGGAGCAGCACTGGCACAGGGACAAGGACTCCAGGGCAGATGCTGTGAGAGCAGAAGGATGAGATACTGGGCGGGATGCCTGGGAGCACACACCTCTGTCTCTTTCCTCAAGGCTTGGGAGGGTTGGGATCTGGGCTGGCAGGAGCGAGGCGACCTCAGTGGCAGAACACATAGCCCAGCTGCTCCCATGTTGGGGAGCTGCATGCCAAACTACCTGAGCTGCAGCTTCGAGCACTGTCACTTGCCGGGGTGGCTGGGCTTCACTGCATTCGAGCTAGGCTGGCTGTGCCCATGGGATACCCTCTTGCCCCCAGGAGCTCTTCCAGAATGTGGTCCCCTATCAGTGCCACAGCTCCATCCGGATCCAGCAGAACAAGGAGGTCAATGCGCAGCTGCCCCCTACTGTTCTCGCTGTCATCATCCACTACCACCACGTGGCCCATTGTGTTACTACCACGTGCTTGGGGGACCCCAGCATGAAGGCAGAGGACAGGGCCCGCGTGGTGGAACACTGGATCAAGGTGGCCAAGGTAAGCCGAGGCTGTCCCAGGGGCTCCCTCTCTGCACGGCAGGGACGTGCCACTTTGCTTCCTCAGCTCTCAGGTGTACAGTCTGTGGTCACAGATCCTGCCCAATCCCTGGGCTCTTGGGATCCACGAGGTGGCCTGATCTCACTCACTTGTCCCAGAACTACATGCTCACTTCCCGCCTAGGCCCCTGACATGGGTTGAAACCAATCTAGCCCATGTGAGCGTGGCTCAAGGGGGTCCCATCACTGACCTGCTCTGGCTCCCTGGCCAACTCTCTGATGCATGAGGGGGATGTCAGCACAGCTGGCTGAGCCTGGCTCAGGTGGGGCTCCAAGCCACCTACCTGCCATTCATCCGCTCCCTGCCCTAGGAGTGCCTGGCTCTCCGGAACTACTGCTCGGTCCACACCATCCTCTGCGCTCTGCAGAGCCACCCGGTACGCCAGCTGAAAACAACGTGGGGAGAAGTCTCCAGGTGGGTGTGCATCCCTCAAAGCACCTGGTGGACCCGGGACTACCCTCGGGCCTAAGCACTAATCCTCCAAGACTCACAGAGGCTGGTATCCTGGGACACAGGGAGAGGCGTGGACTGCCGGGGGCAGGGGTGGGGAGCACCATCTTTCAGCGGCCCTGGGACATGAGGACTGGGTTTCTGCCTCAGGATGACATTTCCATTAGTCAGGCACATGTGGCTTCCAAACTACATACTTGCGCCTGTGCACCACGCAGCACTGGACCTGCCTGGGCACTCCAACTCTGTAAACACTCACACACACACACACACACACACACACATACACACACACAATCAAAACAGAAGATACTACTAGGCAGGGTGGATCCTCTGATCTTTGTTCTTAAACCAAAGGGGTTTGATCCACCACCTCACCATTCCATCCAAATATCTCCTGGTTTTCCCCTCACAACAGAAAAAGTGCCAGGAAATTTCAGCGTCTTTGCACACAGGACAAAAAAGTCAACAGAGATGTGCCCATGAAGGTAAAGTGGGGGCTCAGGGACAGGGGTGAGGGCTTGGCAGGAGGGGAAGGGGTGTGGCTGTAAGGGCATCAGGGCAGAGGGGAGCTTTTGGTGTCACTGAAAGTGTGCTTGAAAAGAAAACCTGGGGTGTGCCTGCTAGGACAACAGGCCAAGAGAGGGCTGTGTTCACAGGTCGTGGGATGCAGTCGGGCTCAGAGGGCAATGGGAATGGGCTGCAGCAAGAGCAGCTTGGCTCTCAGAGGGGGCTGTGAGCACCCACAGGTCTCTGGCTCCCATGCTGTTCCTGCTTCCCCCAGGCTGTGAGGTGGATGCGGCAGCAAGGGCTTCCTTCCATCTGTGCTGGGGCCCTAGAGGTCCTTTGGAAACCAGGCCTGCTACAGGGTTCTCTGTTGCAGCCTTCCATGGGGAGGGCTGCCAAGCCTGCCCCACACATTGCACAGCTTGGGAATGCCAGGGGCTGAGCAGTCGAGTGGGATGCCAAGCATTGGGTCTTACTGGCTGCCCTGGGAGCAGAACTTCTGTCTTCTCGAGGAGAGAAGCAAGCAGCATGAGCCTGTCTCTCAGTCTGCACAGGGAGCCTCATGTGCATCCAGGGAGGCAGGGTATGGGGTGCTGGGCCTGGCTTCCTCTCAGGGACACGCTGAGGCACAGGTCAGTCAAAGGATACTTAGGGCAAGGGGGACCTGAGGTGGGAGGGGAGGCCAGCACCCTCTCCAGCTGAGGAGCAGGCACAGGGAGGCGTGGTCAATCCCCCAAAGCCACCTTCCCAGTGGGAGCTGCATGAATCCATACAGAGCACGTTGTGGGAGGAGGGGAGTGCAGGGTGGGCATTATACCAATGGAAGTGAGCCAGACAGGCAGGGCTCAAGGTGGTTTGCACAAATGTGGGCCGGTCAGGAAAGGACTATCTCCCTGAACGTGACCCTGACCCTGGCAGATGGCGATCTGCAGGTTGCCCGCCCGGGAGCAGAACCCCCAGAGAACACAGATGCGGCAGCGGCTGCAGAAGAAGGCAAGTGTGCCTGGGGAGGGGGGGGCAGGGGCTCCTGTCTCCCACTGGGGGCCCATGTCAAGGGAGCAGGGCCTTCTGCCTCCCTTGTTTGCCCACGCCCATCACCACAGTAGCTGAGAGACCCCAGTTGAGAGACCAGAGCTGAGGGCCTGAGCTGAAGGGCTCCCAGCAGACTTGGGCCTGAGCTGGGGCTGGCACCCCACAAGCTGACTTGTTATCATGCCATCAGGGCTCCCAGGGTTGTCCGATTCTAGAGGCAGTTGGCTGGATGCAGGGAGAATTGGGAAAGGCACTTTAGGGGCGGGGAGCTTCCCAATGGGGAATGTGGCCAGGGCTCCAGCAGCTGGGGTGGAGTGCATCTCAGGGGCCGGGCCTTGGTGGCACCTGAGAACAGCTGCTCACCACCACCACCACCTCATGGCACAGGGAGCCGTCCCCTTCCTTGGCACTTTCATCATGTATCTGGATAGGCTGGACATCGCCATGAAGGACTTCGTAGATGTGAGTGAACTTGCCATGGGTGGGGCAGGCTCCAGGACCCTGAGGCTTGGGGGGAGGGTCCTGGGCTGAGCTCTCAGCCCCCAGCTCCTTGCTGCCCATGTCTCCGGAGGCCTCACAAGCTGTCCCAGGGAGGAGGGCTCACCTGCATATCCCCTCTGAGTGCGGGAGCCTGCAACCAGGTGCCCATCCCTGTCCCCCAACGGTTAAAGCTGCATAGCCAGAGTCCCTGACTGCAAAGCTGCACAAGGTCTTGGCTGAGCCTGCTCAGCCTCTGAGTTGGGTGGCACCCAAGGGAAGGAGAGAAATTGGGCCCCTGTGAGGTCAGGCAGCACCCACATGCCTCAGTGCACCCATCCATTCCCAGGCCTCACTTTCCCTGCCTGCCATCAGACATGGTGGGGACAGCAGTTCCCTGAGCCTCAGCCACCATGTCCCCTTCTGCAGAGCTAACAGCCTGTCCCAGGGACACCTTCTTTTCCTTCCTCTTACCCAGAGGGGAGGGCCAGGGGCTAGTCACAGGCCAGGGGCTGTTCTGATGGACTCTGCCTTCCAGGGAAAAAACAACATGCTGAAAATGACAAAGGTGAGCAGCTCTGCCCTATCTTCCAGGCACAGAGGGGATGGAGGGGTCAGAGATGCCCTGGGCAGAAAGCCCAGGCTCCAGCCCATGCGTGTCTGTCTGCCCTCTCCACTGGGATGGATACACACAGAAGGAGGAGAGCATCCCTAGGGAGGCTGTGGCTAAGGGACTGGAATCCAGGAGAACTTCCTTCCTGGGCGAGGGGCTGTGTGTATGCTACTCAGAAGACAGCTTGGAGCCTGGAAGGGATGGCCAGGGAAGGCTTCTCTAGCTAAAAGACCCAGAGGCCAGCCCCCTGCCCCTGCCACAGTCTGCCCCTCCAGCAGTCCCAGTGCAGGCCTGTCAGCATCCTCTCTGCCCCTCTTGCCCCAGGAGATAAAAGTTCTCCAAGAAATGCAGCGGCTCCAGGTGGCAGCCGGTCAATATACTTTGCTGCGCGACGCAGAGTTTGCACTGTGGTTCCAATCCATGGAGAGGCTCAGTGACACTAAGAGGTGAGTGCTGGGCAGGGATTGCGGGATGTCCAGGGTGGCAGATGGGGAAGGTTCTCCTGTTGTGCACTGAGGAGAGGGCTACCCATGGCTCCTTGGTCAGCAGAGGGCCTTACCCATGGGCAGTGCGGGGCTCCAGGACTGCGGCTGCAGGGCGGGCCCTGGAGGGAGCCTGAGATGAGCAAGAGTGCACTCATGGCTGCTTCTGTGTCCTGCAGCTACAACCTGTCCTGCCTACTCCAGCCCCTCTGCTAGAATGTCCACCTCATCCTCAAGGCCAAGAACATCAGGCCTTGGAGAACATCAGCATGACTGAGTCCCCCATGCAGGCAGAGAGTGGGGGCTGCAGAGTTCATCTGTGGGCTCGGGGACTGCACCGTGACACTCGCTCCGTTCCCCGCCGACCAAGCAACAACCCAGTGCCTGGGAGACTGGCCTCCCTCTCTCAGATGGGTGGTCACATCATCACCAATTTCACGGATTCCTCCTAGATTTTCCTATGTATATAGTTCACCATGATTAGTACCAGTTGGTTAGGCCTTTCATTAAAGTAGTATACATGGTAGACCATGAGTGTCCTTCTTCCTCTTTATCCCTTCCCTGCCCTGCTAATTAGAGACCATTCTCTAGATCCACAGACAAAGACATTCATGCAGATTCGAGAGGGGTGTGTCTCCCCATGCAAGGATGCCACACCATGAGTGCTCTTTCAGTTCTGAGGCTCCTACATGGAGCCCCATGCTGTCTCGTGGAGAGAGTCCCTCAGGGTCTGTTCTGAAGCGCAATTCATACATCCATCGGTATCTGGCGAGAACAACGCTCTCACTGCTTCTACACTTGCTCCCACGAGCTTTGGGAGTTTGCTGCTTAGGGCCCTTTAGGCTCAGATGGTGGTCCCCTCTATACAGTGTTTTCCAAATGATGTGTGTCACCAGTGACCAGCAAAATGTCCCAAGAACACAACTCAGCCCTAGTCACTAGAGAGAATTCCCTGTGAGATTCAGTGGGAAATGCACATAATAAAAGTGCACAATCTTGGGAAGCCAACACTGACAAAAATTTCATCGATGTATACATATATATACACAGAGATTTGTATGTATTCAGGTGAAGTATCCACCTGCAGCAAAGGCATCCCACATGGGTGCCCGTTTGAGTCCCAGCTGCTCTGCTTCCTACCCAGCTCCCTGCTAATGGCCAGGGAGAGACAGGGAGACAGGAAGTGATATTTCAAACACCTGGGTCCCTGCCCCGCAGGTTGGAGACACATGCTGCGTTGGAGACACTGTACTTGACTCAAGTATTTGGGGACCGAACCAGCAGCTGGAACATCTCTGTGTCTCTGCCTTCCAACCAATGAGTCAGAATTCTTTCAAACATGAAAGCACAGGGGCTGCCACTGTGGCATAGCAGGGAAAGGTGATGCCTACAGTGCCGACATCCCATGGGGCCGCCTGTTCGAGGCCCGGCTGCTCCTCTTCTGATCCAGTACTCTGCTATGGCCTGGGAAAGCAGTAGGGTTTGGCACAAATGGTTTGGCCCCTGCACACTTGTAAGAGACAAGGCATAATCAACTGGCTCCTGGCTTTTGATCGGCTCACTCCCAGCCATTGCAGCCATTTGCAGAGGGAACCTGCAGATTGGAGGTCGCTCTCTCACTCTTCCAGCCTCCCTGTCACTCTGCCTTTAATAAATATATCTTGAAAACAATTAAAATACAAATAATGTACTAAAGGAGTAACTTGAGCCAAGAAAACCAAAGATCAGTCTAGTGGTCATGGTAAAACACTACTACAGAAACCACAGGTGCTCTAAATATATGCCATGATCATGGGAAAGGTATCTCATGTTCCTGTTTAGACAAATAAACAAACGTTTGACAATGTATGCCGAAACTGCAAAAATGTACAGTTTATACTGATATGGATTTGCCTTCTGGAAGCCTGGGATTCTAGGACAGGGTAGGAAGAAAGAACACCGAGTAGGAGCCCCAGTCAAAACCTGCCCATTGAATAGCTAGAGCTCTCCAAGAAGAGCACAACTTCCATAGCTTGTCCATGTTAGGTGAATCTACTGGGAGACGAGCATGGGGAATTGATGACACAGCTTCCTCTCCTTTCCCTATAGCCCTGAGATGCCTCTACACCACATCTCCAGTGTCCTACAGATGAGCAAACCTGGGGGTGGTCCTGGCGACACCTAGAACCCCACAGATCCAAAACACTTGACAAACGCTAAGCAGAAAAACATACCAAAGCACGTCCCAATTAACTGCTGAAAACCACTAGCAACACCAAAACCTTCAAAGATCAAAAATGAGAAGCTTCAGCCTGACTCACAAAATCCTTGAGCTGAAAGACAATGCATCAGTGCCTTCAGAACTTGGGAAAAACCATTTCCAACCTAAAAGTACATACATGTTTTCAATCCTACATTACAGGACAGTAAGATCAAAGCATAGGTAGAGATGCCAAGCATCAAAAACGCTTCTGTATGCCATTGCTCAGAACCTGCCAGAAGATGTGCTCCAGAAAATCAAGGGTGGAGGGGCCTGCACCCTAGCTCACTTGGTTATTCCTCTGCCTGCGGTGCCGGCTTCCCATATGTATGCTGGGTTCTAGTCCCGGTTGCCCTCTTCCAGTCCAGCTCTCTGCTGTGGCCCGGGAGGGCAGTGAAGAATGGCCCAAGTGCTTGGGCCCTGCACCCGCATGGGAGACCTGGAAGAAGCACCTGGCTCCTGGCTTCAGATCAGCACAGCGCAGGCCATGGGGGCCATTTGGGGAGTGAACCAACAGAAGGAAGACCTTTCTCTCTGTCTCTGTCTCTCTCACTGTCGATAACTCTACCTGTCAACTAAATAAATATAAATAAATACATAAAACTTTTTATAAAATCAAGCGTGGAAAAAAAAAACTCTGAGGAAAACATGAAATGCAAGATCAAGGAGCACCATCAGCAAAGAAGTGAACACATTCCTAGAATGATGGGGAACAGAAACCCCAGGGTGACAACATCCACAAAGAGAAAAGCATCTTGAATCCACATTGGAGCAACTAGGAGGTGGTAGGGAAACATTCACCAAGAAAATGAAACTGAGAGAAAGTCTGTTAAGTATAGAAATGTTTATGAGACTGTAAGACAATGAAGAAATATGAGGATTCTATGAATGTTCAGCAAAATGACCTAAGAAAGGGTCAATATGGGGAGCAGGTGTTTCACGCATTGGTCAAGATGCCACTTGGGGATGCATACACCCCAGGGCAGAGGGCATGGGTTTGAGTCCTGGCTCCAATTCAGATTCCACCTTCTTGCTCATGTGCACCCAGAGAGGTGGTCAGAGAAGCCTCAAGTACCTGGAGCCCTGGCACACGAGTGCTAGACCCAAATGCAGTTTCAGGCTCCTGGATTCAGCCTGACCCAGCCCTTGGCTGCTGCGAGCATTCAGGGAATGAACCCAGCAGATGGACAATCTCTGGGCCCCACTGCCTTTCACACCAATACGTTTTTTTAAAAAATCCAAGTAACACAACTCATTGTTCAAGAGCATCATGATAATTAGCACTGGTCTTGATGATCAAGAGTCCTTATGGAATTACAATGATGTAAATGCTGCATACTCAACTAAGCAAACCCTGACATATCTGTACTAGGGCCCTGGAGGGACAACCAAAGTTCATTGCCTAGTTGGCAGTGGAGAGTCAGGGGGGAGAGAGCTCCATATTTCCCCACGTTGAGAAGCACAGCACCAGCATGTGAGTTAAGGACCAAGGTGTGGAGCTCAAAAGAAAGCTCTGAGAGTGAAAAGGATGATCCCTGAGAAGGAACGGTGGGAGAAACACCAAAAGGCCTTGATGAACATATGTTATAAAAGAATAGGAGTTTCTGAAACGATCCATTCTTACCTTAGCAAACTCAGAGAGCCTGTCATCACTCGTCAAAGACTGCCGACTTGCACAAGAAGCACAGTCTGAGGGACCCACGGCACCCTTGCCATCTTCAAGCTCGTTACATTCACCAGCACCTTCCCTGTCCCTGTCGAGCTCCCAGTCAGGAAAATGCAATTCACCTAAAAAGACACAAGTTGCAACTTACTTCATTTCAAATCATTAAATGGTTTACAACTATTTGTATTCTCAGTAGTTAGTATAGCCCTGTTCCTGAATAAAGGTTAAAACTACATTCAGACAGTGAAAAAGTTATCCCTGGCCTCTTTTCTAGTCACTTGGTTTCTCGCATCTCTTAACCCCACCCAATCAAAGTTAACCACATTTGTTAGCTCTTGGATACCCTTGCCGAGTCTCCATTGCCTGTACAAGTAACTAGCTAACTGTGCATGTTGTATTTACCTCCTTTCGTACAAACCATGATCTTTTTCACTTCACATCATTAAGGTGATTTTCCTTACCACTAAACAGGGAATGCCCTCAGTCCCAAATGTCCTTGTAAAAGGAGGATATTTTCAGCTCAGAAGACCCAGCAGATATCAAAGGAAATAACTCAGCCAAGTGCAAAAGAAAAAAGAATATTGGCCATCTTCTAGAGAGGCTGTCTCTACAAACCTAACTTGTTCATATTAAGCGTAAGTCACTAATAGGAACGGTGAGGATGAAAAGTTACCAGCTTACTTTGAGTGCATTAAGATGTCTAAATAGTCTAGTTAAGCTATCTCTTTTAAGATTTGGAAAAGTACATGATTTCTACAATTCTTGTCTGTGTCTATCAACTGGGGTGTGTCCTTCAGGGGATGCCTCACCTCAGAAGACCTCTTTGGGAGTGTCCACGGGGACTGATGCTGTCACTGTAATCTACTGGGGAGACGTTGGAGAAACTCTAAAACTTTCTGCAACACACAGGAACGTCCTCCTCCTCACGACAGAGGTATCTGGACCCAAGCGATAACAGTGCCAAGACTGAGAAACCCTATTTTCAACTGTCTAAACCATGAGGCAACACAAACTACTCACAGCAAACAAAATTGGTGAAAGTTACACTCCCATCACACATGCACTGTTCTAGTCTTGTCCCAATAACCACAAGTTAGCCAGGCAGTAGTGTGGGTGTAGCATTCGGTAGGAGTTCAGAGAACTGGCTTTGAACTCAAGGGGATCTAACAATGAACCCCAACAGAGTTTACACATCCAAACTCAAGTTGTTACCAATAATACCAGTCCTAGCTCTTAGTCGTTACTGTAAGAAACATTACATCAGAAAGCATTTCGAAAGGCTTGGCACAGAGGCTAAGCCTCACAAAAACATCAAAACCTATAATAACTTTGAGAATGAATTCTTCACCCAATAATGAATCCAATATGGAACAAAACCTGACTTTCTGACAACATTAGAAACTTACCATCACTGGCCCCATCTTCTAGACCCAAAATATCCCCGTTCCAAAGCCTCTACATTCTAGAACCGTGTCCATTATCCCTATGTGATTCAGAGTGTGTCTTCACTTCATTTGACACATCGCTTCCATTGGAACTCCAAGTTACGTCAGTCAACACACTGTTACTCTTCGAAGTGAGAGTTTCTGACAATGAAAAAAGAAAACACATCAGTATGTCAGCCACTGTGGTCATTTATCTAAAGGAAATTGTAAGCATGCTACTTGCCACAATCACAAAGATACAAAACTCTGACAATACTGAAAGCAATGTCTTATGTCCAATCCTCTTGCCTCAAGTTTGAAGAACAACCTAAGATTCTTTGAGTTAAGGCCAAGTTACAACAAGAAAAAAAAGGAGAACTGGCTGAGATAGATTATCAATTGATAGTAGAAATGAAAGATCTCCGTGAGTGAGATCCCAGGGGAAAGAAGGAGCCATCCAAGAAGGAGGTACCTTCTTTCTCTGAATGCTGGAGAGAAATTCCGCTTGAAGGATGGCCTTATCTAAACAAGGGCAGAGTTTGTGAACTCAAGAGGCATCCATACCCTTAGCAACTCGTCACAAGAGCCTCGGCTGATCACTGACATCATAAATAAGAGTGTCAATTATTAAATCAACAACAGAAGTCACTGTGCACTTGCTCCTCCTGTAGGACCTCTGTCCTTAACGTGGTGTACTATGAGAATTCACGGTAACACTAGCCTTCAAACATTACTTTCCACTTTGCATGTCAGTGTGGGTGCAAGCTGTGAAAATCTTTACTGAGTATAGAGTTGGTCTCTATATAAAGATAATTAAAAATGAATCTTCATGAAGAATGGGATGCGAGAGGGAGTAGGGGGTGGGGTGGTTTGGGGGTGGGAGGGCAGGTAGGTGGGAAGAACAGCTACAATCTGAAAGCTGTACTTATGTAATTTATCTAGTAAATAAAAGCTTTCTATAAAAATAGATACTAGATATTAATAAATAGAGCACAGATATAATAACAATAATAACAACAATAATAATAATAGAAAGAATCAAAACAGACTGAATGCTCCAACATGGGAAGTATTGCATATAGCAGCCTCCCAGAATGACAATGACCTCAAATAACACCCTGGCTCAGAATCAACCCTGAAGACATTCTGATGTGGCTAAAACACCTATGAGAGCATGTCAGGCATGGGAAGACAAAACACTGTGGCACACAGGGTTCCCCATGAAGCACTTCTGTGGGTAGACCCCAAGAGAAAGAAGTGGTCATCCACAAAGGATACACTTTATTCAGAAGGCACAAAAGAACTTCCTCTTCCCCGTGGCCCTGTCTAAATATGGAAGGAGTCAGTGGATTCCACAGGCTTCCACAGCTGAGGCAGCTCAGGTCAAGATCCTCAGGTGTTCGCTGATGTGCTAATTCTGAAATTCTCAACAGGGGTCACTGTGCACTGACTTCCCATGCAGGACCTCTCTGCTCAAAGAGTTGAGGTATGTGAGTTAACAGTACCACTTGGTCACAAAGATCTACCACACTTTCACGTGAATGACACCATCTATGGATTATAAGCTAGAAGAATGTCTCATGCTCGCAAAAGTCACACCGCCCTTGGGTTCTTCTCCAAAGTTAACTCACTCCACCGCAACAGATACTATAGACATACGTAAGTCAAATCTCAGAAAGCCTTACTTTCATTGAATTCAAAAGCACTTTCATCTCTTGTTTGTTGTAAAAACAAGCCTGCCGGTGTTCTAGTGCATAGTAGGGTAATAATACTTCACCAAACATACAGTCTTTTCTCAAAAGCTAGAAGAAAGACTTCTGAATGTACATACTACAAAGAAACCTTGAATAGGGAAGCGGTGGATGCGGATGACCTAATATGATCATTTAAATGTATGCATGTAGGGCAATATTACATTATACCACATCAATATGTACAGCTACTCTTTGTCAACAAATAGAGAAACACATCAAAAAGGAAATACATCATTGTTCAGTGAAATGCATCTCCAAATGCTCACTCTTTTTCATAGAAGTATATGCCATTCCAAAGTTTCCAAATACGTATAGTATTCAGCCCGTCATGTTTTGTTAATAAGTTCTAGGTAAATTCTACTCCTGTCAGAGAAGATGCCCCTAAAGGAGACAGAGGAGGAAGAGAGGTGGGAGGGCTGCTGTGAAGTTAGGTATGGTGGGAGAATCACTATGTTCCGAAAGCCGTGTTTAGGAAATGCATCAAGTTGGTATAGCTTCCATAAAAGGTGTCTGGGAAAAACTGGAAATAAAATAATCCAGGATTCCATGGCTGGCTGTGCACTGTGTAGAGAAAATCAGTGTCTACAGGGGCTCTTTGCTGTACACCCAGGGCAACGCTCTTTCCGTCTTTTCTCTAGAAGATCCCACTTGGGAAGAAATTATGGACATCTAGTAGTCTATTTTCCTGTCTCGTCTAGTAGTAGAGGGTGCACTGCGCTCCCAACAAATCCAAGGCTGATGCTTGCTTTTGTGGAGTGGGAAGTAAGGGTGTGACAGTCAAGGGATACTCTTAACAAAAGAAACATGGGTTGAGAAGGAATTTAGCCTAATGGCTTAGATGCTTTGATGGTGAGTTCCGATGCCCATTTCTCATATCAGAGTACCTGGTTTTGATACTCATCTCTGGAGCCTAACTCCAGTTTCTTACTAAAATACCTCTGGGGAAACAATGGTTCCTATAACAAGTTCCATGCTATTCACATGGGCGACCTGGGTGGAATTGCCAGTTCCCAGTTGCAGTCTGGCACATCTCAAGGCACTTGCAGGACTGGGAAGTGAATTAGCAGTTGGGAGCTCCTCTCCTCTCTCTCTGTCTCTGTTCCTTTATAATGTTAAGATGGGAAGAGTGGCAAAGGCCCTGCCAACTCGGAAACAAAATGCGTTAGTTATAAATGAAAAGGCTGTTATATTCAGCCACACACAAACCTTAATTCATGCATGGCAAACCAAGATAAAGGAAAAACAAATACCAACTAGGAAAGTGTAGGTGGTCTGCCTAGTATATCAAAACGAAAGAAACCTAACGTACACATTGTTCTTGGAAACGAGGGAGAAATGGCCAACATTCCAACAGAAAGATGGGCAAAGGACAAGGACAGCTGACAGGAAAAGGGACACAAGTGGCTTTTCTTCCAATGGAAAGAGCGCCACCTTTCTCCTGTGCAGGGCAATGCAAATAGAAACTGCACATCTCTCATTTGGCTACAATTCAAGTACTTGGCAGCATATATTGGAATAAGAAGACACTCCTCGAGGAGTGGTAATGAACATGCGAAACCATGCAACCTCTATCAAAGGGGAATCTAGCAATAGAGTTCTACAGTAGATCTGCCATTTGCACTGGCACTGTCACTTCTGGGAGTTAACTCCACAAGTATAGGGGCATATGTGGTTTCTGTGTTTGTGTTGCTAACACTCAATGCCTGAAACTGGATAATCTGTGAAGATCAGAAATTTATAGTTCTCACACCTAGAGCGCCTGGGAAGTCCAACATCAGGGCATCAGCATACTTTGTCTGATGAAGGTCTTACTATTGCATTGTCACATGGTGCAAGGCTGAAGGCAGAAGGGCCAGAGAGCAAATCAGCTGAACACAACATGGAGCCTGTTTGACAGGGACCTCAATCCCCGGTTTCAGTAAGGCCCAGCCACGACCGTTGTGGGTATTTGGAGAGTGAATTAGTGGATAGAGATTCTCTCTCTCTCCGTTACTTTGCTTGTGTCTGTCAATGTGTGTGTGTGTGTGTGTGTGTGTGTTGTGTGTGTTTCCACATCTCAAGAAAACTGAACGAAGAATCCATCAAAGCCAACCATTATTCTACAGTGAATACTCTAAAATAGACAAAATTCACAGTCTGCTCAGTTCTTTAGAGGTGGACTAAATGCTGATATCATTTAAAGATGATGGTCCTCTTTCTAGAACACAGAAGGAAACAAACTCACCCAAAGCCTAATGACCCTCATTGTATTTTTATTTTTTAATATCTTTCCTGATTTCCTTGGAAGATTTCTGGGTTCATATTTCATATTTCTTGATTTAGTATAGAAAGGTAGAGTGACAGCGAGGGAAAGACAGAGTAGTTTCCATTCCCTGGTTCACTTCCCAAATCCTGCAACAGCCAGGGCTGGCTGGACTAAGCCAAAGCCAGGAGCCAGCACTTCAATCTGGGTCTTGGAATTGTGTGGCATTTTGTCATCCGTTGGGGCATAGTCTGTTTCACAGTGCATCTGCAGGCTCTTCTATCAGAAGCACAGAGGAACAAGGACTCCAAAAGGGGATATGAATGCCCCTTGTGGTACTTTAATCACTGGACCAGATGCCCACCACAAGAGTGATGATTTATTCCAGTCGATGTCTGCTAAGTCCTTTGTATGAGAGCAAATTAGGAAAAGCAAGCAAAAGGAGAGAAGTCACTTTCCCAAAACTGGCTTAACGCACAGCATCACAATGTTCACCCACAACTTCACTTCAACAATGGCCAAGGGCAAGGACAGACATTTCTCCAAAGACGAACAGCACAAGAGCTATATTGAAAGGACACACTATTATTGGTCATTGGCCATCACAAATCAAGTCTGCAAGGAGATAGATACCCCTTCCAAACCACCTCGAGGCTATTCAAATAACCATGAACCTGCAGTTGCATTCTCAACGAGCTATCTAAAAGAACCGGAAACAAGTTTGAAAAATATTTACCCAGAAGACTTCACAGGATTCACACTAGCCAAAACACAACCACAGCTCCAGTGTCCATCAGTAGATGAATGAATAAACACAATATGGTCTACTCGTATGATGGAATTCAGCATGAAGTAGAATACAAGTACTGATACGGGCTACCGCATAGGCAAAACTTGAAACCATGGTGCAAGTTGAGGGAATCCAGACACAGCAGAGAATAGTTTATAATGCTAGCTCTATGAAACATCTAGAGCATACTCACAGACCGAGAACTAATTGGCAGTTGCAATTGCTGGGGGAAGGGAGACTGGAAACTGGCTACTACTGGGTTTCGAGCTTGCTTTGCAGGTGATGTGATTCACTATTAGATGGTGGCCAAGGCGGTGGTGGGCAGGACTAAAGCTCTCAATAAACTTGCATACAGCCTTTTGGGAAAATTTTTCTGACTGCACCCACCAGTGAACTAGGGCCTCTCTGCTGCTATAGATTGGCTGGTCAAATTATTTTACTGTTTGAAAGGCAGAGTGCCAGAGAGACAGGCAGGGAGGAGGGAGACAGGGAGGTTGATCCAGTGAAACACACGAAAACCCCTTCAGCTGAAACCCCACAGTATCCACTGTGAACCAGACATGTCCTGTCCCCACAGCAAGTAGGAACAAAGTACAGCAGGTGGTATTGAACACACAGCAGGCCATCAGTACCTTTAGAGCACACCGCAAGTTGGGGGTGCACAGGATGTGTAGAAAATCACTCTCTAGGCATGACTGGTAGAAAGGGATACTTTGGTGACTTCAGTGGAAGAACATCTACCAGAGTTGACCAGGATTTCCTTCTCAAGAATTCTAGGTCTTGAATCCTCCCCCAGAGAATTATCAAAAGCGATGCATGAGAATCTACAAATTCGGTAAGACGATCAGGTTTCTCACAAGAAACTTTACAGGCCTGAAGCGTGTGAAAGCTTATCTTCACATAACTGAAGGAATAAACTTCCAACCAAAATGACATCTTCTTATGGACAAGTTAAGGGACAGCATCAGCATTAGACCTGCCTGACAGGGAAGCTCTATTGCCCTCTCCTGGAAGCAAATCGACACTACATGGCAGCAACACAGAACAACCAAAAAGTGGCAAAGCGCCCCAGGGTAAGAGAAAAGGAAAAGACACATACAGGATCTTCACTACCGCCATGGAATAGAAATCACTTTTACAACTTGGAATGAAATTTAAAGTAAAATCACAGAACTTGCAATGACTATACGGATCTCATGTGTATTTTGTAGCAAGTCATTTGGAACTACATTGCTTCTATGTGGATGAAGTGGAAGTCTAAACTAAATGTTTATAGGTGTGAATAGTTTATAGATTCCCATTGCAATGTGTCAGTAGATACCTGTAGATGATGCACAAAAGAAAATGAGAGATAAGAAGTCATTAGGAGGGGCTGGCACTGTAGTGTAGTAGGTTAAGCGCCCGCCTGCATCAATGGCATCGCATATGGGCA
Organism: Oryctolagus cuniculus; assembly: GCF_051225735.1. Lineage (NCBI taxonomy): Eukaryota > Metazoa > Chordata > Mammalia > Lagomorpha > Leporidae > Oryctolagus > Oryctolagus cuniculus. The sequence continues at coordinate 71,587,949 of NC_142872.1, forward strand.
CCAGTTTGAGGCCCGGCTGCTCCACTGCCTATCCAGCTCCCTGCTAATGGCCTGGGAAAGACGTACAGCCTGGAAAGACAGTCAGTGATGATTCAAATCCTTGGGTTCCTGTCGCTCCCCGTCTTCGTGGAGGAACGACACAGGACCCTGCGCTGTTCTTTCGTCTGCTCGGCCCTCCCCGGGTTTGCTGCTGGTTCTTCCCTGGTTGGCTACCGACCCTTCCACCTCCGTGGAAGGGCAGTTCCCCCTGCCACATTCCCCACTTCTGCGGGGGAGCTGCACACCGCCGGCCGGCTCTCTCAGGGGCTGCACAGGTGTTCGCCTTAGATGTTCCCCTTAGATGTTCCTTGTGCATGCCGTCTCTCTCCTCCTTTATAGTCCTCCTCCGCCAATCCCAACTCGGCTGCCCACACGCCGAGTACGCTGCTCTCCTCCAATCAGGAGCGAGTCCTACAGTTTATTGGTTGAACTGGAGGCACCTGTGTAGAAGCTGTTTTCTTCTCTCCCAGCGCCATATTGTGGGAGAGCAGATGCATAGAATAAGCCTTAATTCCAGTAACTCAGTCTAGTCCGGATTGTTCCCCACAGGTTCCTGCCACACAGGTTGTTGACCCAAATGGAGTCTGAGGCACTTTATTTGACTTAAGTTTTGGGGGACTGAACCAGCAGATGGAAAATCTCTGTGTCCCTGCCTTTCAAACAAATACATAGGAATTCTTTGAAAACAGAAAGCGCAATGGATGGCATGGCGACATCATAGGTCAAGGCACCTCCTGCAGTGCTGGCATCCCGTATGGGTGCAGGTCTGAGTCCCGGCTGCTCCTCTCCTGATCCAGCTCTCTACTGGGCCCAGGGAAAGCAGTGGATGATGGCCCAAATGCTTGGGCTCTGGCACCCGGTTGGGAGACCCAGAGCAGGCTCCTGGCTGCTGGAATTGCATCGGCACAGCTCCAATCATTGCGGCCATCTAGGGACTGAATCAAGGGATGGAAGAACTCTATTTATCTATCTATCTATCTATCTACCTACCTACCTATCTATCTATGTCTGTCTTCTTCTGCCTCCCTGTAACACTGACTTGAAATTAAATAAATAAATCTTACAAATGTACCCAAATGACTCCTGGCCTCGTTCATGACTTTCTTAATTCCCCAGTCTTATCGCTTGAAGCAGGGAGGACTAGGGCTCTTCCTATTGCTTGGAGGACATGGAAAAGAAAGCAGCTCACCCAAAACTCTAGGGATTACAAGCTAAGTCTAATGCCAAGTCCCTCACTTGACTCCCTAGCGAGGAAAATGATTTCACCCATGTCCTCTGAGATTCTTTCATAAAACACCAAGCAAACCAGACCTGGAAGGAGTCTATTTCCTCAGGCATCCTTAGTATTGCACTCTTCTAAAGAGGCTGGACAATTTGAATGAGCTCAGACCTATTTTCAAATGGATGCCACTCTCTGTGGTCACAATGAAGCTTCCTAGCCAGTATTTGATCCCCCAGCCCTAGTGATTTTCTGTGAGGTCTTTTGCTCTATCGATAAGGTGGCCTGTTTCTGGGGCCCTGCATGCTGAAGATGGGAGATCTGATGCCAATTTGGGAGCATGGCTTTCAGGTGAGCTCTCTCACCTTCTTCTGGAGTTCTTGGGCATGGCTGCTATCATAGCCAGAGACACTGAACCCGTATTCGGGGAAGATGCGCTTTAAGCTGTGACCTCAACATCTCCCGAAGGGGCAGGATCCACGACTCAAGATGCAGTTTAGAGTCTGTTGGGTCCCTAACCTTGGCTTTTCATGGGTCTCCATACCTTGCTTGTTTCTTAGGGGTTTTCCCGAAGGAACATGCTAGAGTGTTTGGAAATGATACGAAAAGGAGGTTTGGGACCCAGCTGTCTGTCTGTCCGCAGGCTTAGGGCCCTGTCTACATTCAAGTCTCTTGAGGGAGCTGAGGAATGGCACTGTGTTTGTCTCCTTGTGTACAGTTAAGGGGATGATATTGTGGCAGCAGCCCAGAGGGGCCTTGGCATATCTTCTTAAGGGAAAGGCTCCACAGAATGGAACTTTGAAGATGTGACCTCACTTCCTTGGTGATAGAACTTACACTCTGATAGCAACAGTCCTTAGCGGCTCACTTGATGGGAGACGTTCAGGAGAAGACCATGTTCTCTCGTTGCTGCCAATCGTTGCCAGGCTCTGGCCTTTTCCGGCGCTTGAGACATTGGCTCCGCTCTCACACTGGGTGTCTGTGGCCTCTTACTGCAAGGCCACCCCAGGGAACAGAACAGCCCAGGAGGCAGCCCCAGGTAGCGGAACAGGCCCGTCCTGGCAGGGGATCACCTGTGACCCCATCTGGGTCTTCTTTGCCCCTCCCTTCACCATGACAGTGGCAGAAGAAGAGGGGCTCTTGCTGCCCAGCAACACGATTCACGTGTTGGAGCCTCCTGTGTCTTGCGTGTTCATATGCTATTTTGTGGACAGCTGGTTGGGCAAGTGGGTGTTGGGGGACCTCCTCTTGTCTTCTGGAGACCTCTCTGGCTGCACAAGGGTACAGAGGCCCTTACTTTCCCGACCTGGGTAACAGAATGCCTCATGGGGGGAATTATTCTCTGTGGGGACAGCCAAGCACGACACTGATGCCTCCGGTCTGGGCTGCCACACACTCTCTTTGCAGAGCTCCACACTCGAGTCCACAGACAGAACACATGAGGAAGCCACAGGCATCGTCAATGGACACGTGAGTCAGGCCAACAACGTGGCTAATGCCGGTGTGGAGGGAGCGAGGGGCCCAGGAGTACCCACATGTTGGGGCACGAGATGACCACGGTGTGCCTAGAACCACATCCTGAAGGGAGGAACGCCCCTGGCTTTTGGCCTCGTGATCTCCCACTCAGTGACTGACCCCCATCCCACTCTCAAAGAAATCTCAGCCCCTTGGCAACTGGGTGTTGGGAAACTCCCTGTTCACACAAGCATCGTGTGTGGCCATGGTGCTGAATGTTTGCCCACCTAGTCCAAGAATCCTGTGCAGTCCTTAGTCAGCTCCACTGCCTTCCAGGTCTTCTCCAAGCTTTAGGACTCAGTGATCCTACCAGGAAGGTTTTCCCACACAAAAGGGCAGAGGGTTCAACCAAAAGGCTGAAGATACCACACAGGACTGGAGCCTGGCCCCCACCTGTTCTATTCCATGGGACGACATTGCCCCTGTGGCCACACTTGCATGGCTGCTGGGAAGCACTGGGATTCAGCTGCATTGCCACGGCAGCGGTGCTGTAGGACACAGACTCACTGTCTCTCACGGAGCACAGTCAGCTAGGCTGCTCAAAGCACAGGAGCCCAGGTTGGGCAGCTCTCCCAACAGGAGTCGCTGTTCCCATTTCTGGTGGCTGCATGTCAGGGCATGGCCAAGGTGATTTCTCAGGAGGGCTCATTGCCATCTCCATTCCCAGTTTCATTTCCTATGCTCCCCTGGGCTTCTCTGTGCTCCTGTCGCATCTGCCAATGAGCACAGCAAGGTAATGGGATGGGGCCCACGCCATTTCTGGGGGTAAGGTCAATCACCTCCTTGCGGACTACTGGCCCAACTGCAGCAGTCACACTCAAGTGCTCTGGTGTCAGAACAACCCCACGTGTGTGTTGGGGATGGGGGCCACAATTCGGCTCTGAAAAGGCAGTGATGCCCTGCTGAGGACAAACTCCAAGGACCAGGCTGGCTGGGGACTGGCTCTACACATGTGTCGTTGTAATGCCTCAAGTCAGGTCACTTGGCAGAACGCCTGTGGTCATTACGCCACAGGCAGACACCTCTGACTATGGCTCTTTTCAGGATCTAGCCTCCCCTGGGGCTTCATATCCTACTCCGCCCACTTGTTTCCATTCTGCAGTCTGGTGGCAAAGCAAATCACACAGTTGCCCTCATTTCTAGCTCCCCCAAGGGGCACGGAATCATCTTTCACTGCTGGCCCCCTCAGAGGACTTTCTCATCCCTCAGTCCCTGTTCAGCCTCTTGGCCCCAACTGGGGTTTTCTCCCAACCCGGGTGTCTGCTCCCCTGTGCTCCCTGGAACTGCCACTGACTCACGTCCTTTCTGGTCCTCCCTAGTATGGAAATGGGTCCATGCTCTACTTGGCAGAGGTCTGTGCCATGCGGACCCTACAGCCAGACACTAAAGAGATGCTGCTGGATGCCCTGGTCCCGGGCCCCCTGGGAAAAAGGATCTGCTACTTCAACACCTTCCTGTGTACATACAGCGACTTCTCCACCATTCCGTATTACTTAGACCAGATATTCGACAGGTGGGTAGCTGCCTTTCAGCACTGCGGTGATGCAGAGATGAATCTTACATGTTTTAGATGACCTAAGCGACTTAAGACATGGCGGGCATGGAACGGGTGCCTTTCTCTGTGGACAGGGCTACTGGCACACTGCGTCACACCTCTTGATTTCCTTTCTCTGCACCCTCACGAACCAATGTTTCTACTCAGGTGGGAACCGGCCATGTGCCTCTATGGTTGGAAAACCTCCCAGATGGCAATCCTGCTTTCCCCTTTTTCAAGAATCAGAAATGTTTTCTTTCACAGGCAGAGTTAGACTGAGAGAAAGAGAGAATGCGTCCTTCTATCTGCTGGGTCACTCCCCAAATGGCTGCAAAAAGCAGGGCTCTGGGAAGCCGGGCTGAGGAGCCTGAAGCTCTATCTGGCCCCCTCAGGGGTGCCAGGGGTCCAACTACTTAGGCCATCATCCGGCACTTCCCCAGGCTCATTAGCAGGGAGCTGGACACCAAGGACAACAGCCAAGACTTGAACTGGCCAACCCTGATATGTCTTGCCAGCATCACATGTGGGCAGGGGCATTGGAAGCTGCTATGCCTTCGTACCGGCCACATTTCCTACTTGTTCCAGCTGCTCCTGTCCTCGATATATGCACAGAACAGCTGCCCTCAGGGTTGGTAGCAGTTGCCCAGACCCCTCATCGACCTGGCAGGTCTGCAAGGAATCATTCACTCTACACATATATGGGAAGCCCTTCCCTTGTGCACTTTTCCAGACACTTGCCACAAATCCAGTGAACAAAGCATTCAAGGGCCTCACAGTTGTGGGGAATCCGACCCTCACAGCCGAGATCCTATACAAGTCCTGTCCTGCAGCGGCAGAGCTGAGGCTTGCTGACCTCCTCAGGGAGTAGCTGCAACGTCCCCTACTCTGATCACAAGGAGAACCCCATGTCACACTAAGATGCAGGGAGATTGGGGTGCAGATGTGGCCTTCTGTCACTCGAAAGAGTGGCAGGAAAATGAGGGCTGAGGCAAGGCAGAGGCAGACAGTAGGTGCAACTCCAACTTCTGGCCCCAGCACATGCAAAGGAAGTGCTGAAGAGCAGTGCTATGGATAGGAGCAGACACGTTCTGCAGAGGAGCGGGCATGTTGGGGCTCACAGACAACACCCACATAGCCATGCCCAGGGCAGTTGCTTCCAGCTTTGCCTACCCTCCCTGACCACCCAACCCAACCCACCATCCCAGGAGCAACCTACTCCCAAGTCTGCTCAGAGCCAGAGCCTAGGGGCCTCCACCTGAGAAAACCATGGGAATGAATGGGAAGGCACTGAAAGGAACATGAGAAGGAAGCCATCCAAAGGAAAGCTACTGCCGGCAATGCCAGAATCCCTTGTGGGTGTTGGTTGGTGTCCCTGTTGTTGCAGTCCAGATTCAGCACCCTGCTCGGGGTCTGGGAAAACCAGGGGAACATGGTCCAAGCATTTGGACCTCTGCCACCCATGTGGGAGACCTGGATGGAGCTCCTCACTCCCCGCATGAGCCTGGCCCAGTGCTGTCCACTGCCCATCCGGGGAGTCAAGCAGTGGATGCAAGACCTCTGCCCCGGTGTGTGTCTCTCCCTCTCTCTCTGTAACTCTTGGGATTCACAGTCAAGAAATCGCCTTGGAAAACAGCAAAGCATGGCATTGTCTTTAAGAAGCTAGAGTTCACCGGCAGGCTCCGTGCCCCACCCCACACAGGGAGTCCTGGAAGGGCAGCAAGCAGGGTAAGGTCAAGTCTGACTCTGCTGCCCACTCTCCTTCCCCAGGAACATGGCTTCCTGTTTGCAAAGCTGCAAAGCCAAGTACAAGGCCGAATTCTGCGATCGCACGGATCTCCCGCTTCTAAAGATGAAGGTCGGATCCAAGCAGGTCCGCTTGCCCAGAGGAGACCTGCAGACCCATGCGTGCTTTCTGCGTGTCAGGATGGCCTACCCAAGTCCCACACAGGCAGAAGCAGTCGATAAGATGCACTGCACTCCGCGAGATTCTCTCGGTGGGCTTTGGGGCTGGAGCCCCTTTAGAGGCAATGGGATCGCGCCTGGCTTTGGAGAGGCCATTGGAAAGTGCTTGATGTTGCTGACCCTTTCTCTTCTCCCAGCTCCTGCTCTATTTGCCAGGCTGCAGTCATGCCAAACACTGGCTTTAGAGCCAGATCCCCCACTGCTCACAGAGCTAGAACCTCTTCTGGAGACAGGATCCATTTCAAAACTGAGGCTGCCACCATGCGCAGAATCAGCACCAAAGACAACTACCAAAGTCTCCTGCGCATGTCCGGGACCTGCAAACAACCAGCCTCGCAAGATGGCTAGCATCACCACATTCCCCGCCAAGCTGCTGGCGGAACAGTTCACACTGATGGACGCGGTGAGCAGCGGGCTTGTCTCGGCAGGGCCAGGCCCGAACACCCCTTTGGCACCAGCCTCCCCACAGCTGCCCTGACCAGAATCCAGTGGCCTGGCTGCAGTTCAGGCTTCAGGTCCCACCACCTATGTGACTGGACCAATGTCTTCACTCCCAAGGCTGCCTTTCTCCCATGGCTGGCAGAGAGGGCACCCAAACCACACCAGCTGCACAGTGACTCTGCAGATCAACTGACATGGGCCTGGCAGAAAGTAGGGCTGGATCTGACCCACAGGGTACTGGACGGGCCTAGGTGGAGGGCATCCAGGTCCACCCACTGCCTTCCCATCTGCCTGCGATGCCACAGCTGTCCTGGGTCCTAGCACACATATCCCAAACAGCAAGCACCTTGTTGGAGTTGTCACAGGGAGCAGCACTGGCACAGGGACAAGGACTCCAGGGCAGATGCCGAGAGAGCAGAAGGATGAGATACTGGGCGGGATGCCTGGGAGCACACACCTCTGTCTCTTTCCTCAAGGCTTGGGAGGGTTGGGATCTGGGCTGGCAGGAGTGAGGCGACCTCAGTGGCAGAACACATAGCCCAGCTGCTCCCATGTTGGGGAGCTGCATGCCAAACTACCTGAGCTGCAGCTTCGAGCACTGTCACTTGCCGGGGTGGCTGGGCTTCACTGCATTCGAGCTAGGCTGGCTGTGCCCATGGGATACCCTCTTGCCCCCAGGAGCTCTTCCAGAATGTGGTCCCCTATCAGTGCCACAGCTCCATCCGGATCCAGCAGAACAAGGAGGTCAATGCGCAGCTGCCCCCTACTGTTCTCGCTGTCATCATCCACTACCACCACGTGGCCCATTGTGTTACTACCACGTGCTTGGGGGACCCCAGCATGAAGGCAGCGGACAGGGCACGCGTGGTGGAACACTGGATCAAGGTGGCCAAGGTAAGCTGAGGCTGTCCCAGGGGCTCCCTCTCTGCACGGCAGGGACGTGCCACTTTGCTTCCTCAGCTCTCAGGTGTACAGTCTGTGGTCACAGATCCTGCCCAATCCCTGGGCTCTTGGGATCCACGAGGTGGCCTGATCTCACTCACTTGTCCCAGAACTACATGCTCACTTCCCGCCTAGGCCCCTGACATGGGTTGAAACCAATCTAGCCCATGTGAGCGTGGCTCAAGGGGGTCCCATCACTGACCTGCTCTGGCTCCCTGGCCAACTCTCTGATGCATGAGGGGGATGTCAGCACAGCTGGCTGAGCCTGGCTCAGGTGGGGCTCCAAGCCACCTACCTGCCATTCATCCGCTCCCTGCCCTAGGAGTGCCTGGCTCTCCGGAACTACTGCTCGGTCCACACCATCCTCTGCGCTCTGCAGAGCCACCCGGTACGCCAGCTGAAAACAACGTGGGGAGAAGTCTCCAGGTGGGTGTGCATCCCTCAAAGCACCTGGTGGACCCGGGACTACCCTCAGGCCTAAGCACTAATCCTCCAAGACTCACAGAGGCTGGTATCCTGGGACACAGGGAGAGGCGTGGACTGCCGGGGGCAGGGGTGGGGAGCACCATCTTTCAGCGGCCCTGGGACATGAGGACTGGGTTTCTGCCTCAGGATGACATTTCCATTAGTCAGGCACATGTGGCTTCCAAACTACATACTTGCGCCTGTGCACCACGCAGCACTGGACCTGCCTGGGCACTCCAACTCTGTAAACACTCACACACACACACACACACACACACACATACACACACACAATCGAAACAGAAGATACTACCAGGCAGGGTGGATCCTCTGATCTTTGTTCTTAAACCAAAGGGGTTTGATCCACCACCTCACCATTCCATCCAAATATCTCCTGGTTTTCCCCTCACAACAGAAAAAGTGCCAGGAAATTTCAGCGTCTTTGCACACAGGACAAAAAAGTCAACAGAGATGTGCCCATGAAGGTAAAGTGGGGGCTCAGGGACAGGGGTGAGGGCTTGGCAGGAGGGGAAGGGGTGTGGCTGTAAGGGCATCAGGGCAGAGGGGAGTTTTTGGTGTCACTGAAAGTGTGCTTGAAAAGAAAACCTGGGGTGTGCCTGCTAGGACAACAGGCCAAGAGAGGGCTGTCTTCACAGGTCGTGGGATGCAGTCGGGCTCAGAGGGCAATGGGAATGGGCTGCAGCGAGAGCAGCTTGGCTCTCAGAGGGGGCTGTGAGCACCCACAGGTCTCTGGCTCCCATGCTGTTCCTGCTTCCCCCAGGCTGTGAGGTGGATGCGGCAGCAAGGGCTTCCTTCCATCTGTGCTGGGGCCCTAGAGGTCCTTTGGAAACCAGGCCTGCTACAGGGTTCTCTGTTGCAGCCTTCCATGGGGAGGGCTGCCAAGCCTGCCCCACACATTGCACAGCTTGGGAATGCCAGGGGCTGAGCAGTCGAGTGGGATGCCAAGCATTGGGTCTTACTGGCTGCCCTGGGAGCAGAACTTCTGTCTTCTCGAGGAGAGAAGCAAGCAGCATGAGCCTGTCTCTCAGTCTGCACAGGGAGCCTCATGTGCATCCAGGGAGGCAGGGTATGGGGTGCTGGGCCTGACTTCCTCTCAGGGACACGCTGAGGCACAGGTCAGTCAAAGGATACTTAGCGCAAGGGGGACCTGAGGTGGGAGGGGAGGCCAGCACCCTCTCCAGCTGAGGAGCAGGCACAGGGAGGCGTGGTCAATCCCCCAAAGCCACCTTCCCAGTGGGAGCTGCATGAATCCATACAGAGCACGTTGTGGGAGGAGGGGAGTGCAGGGTGGGCATTATACCAATGGAAGTGAGCCAGACATGCAGGGCTCAAGTTGGTTTGCACAAATGTGGGCCGGTCAGGAAAGGACTATCTCCCTGAACGTGACCCTGACCCTGGCAGATGGCGATCTGCAGGTTGCCCGCCCGGGAGCAGAACCCCCAGAGAACACAGATGCGGCAGCGGCTGCAGAAGAAGGCAAGTGTGCCTGGGGAGGGGGGGGCAGGGGCTCCTGTCTCCCACTGGGGGCCCATGTCAAGGGAGCAGGGCCTTCTGCCTCCCTTGTTTGCCCACGCCCATCACCACAGTAGCTGAGAGAGCCCAGTTGAGAGACCAGAGCTGAGGGCCTGAGCTGAAGGGCTCCCAGCAGACTTGGGCCTGAGCTGGGGCTGGCACCCCACAAGCTGACTTGTTATCATGCCATCAGGGCTCCCAGGGTTGTCCGATTCTAGAGGCAGTTGGCTGGATGCAGGGAGAATTGGGAAAGGCACTTTAGGGGCGGGGAGCTTCCCAATGGGGAATGTGGCCAGGGCTCCAGCAGCTGGGGTGGAGTGCATCTCAGGGGCCGGGCCTTGGTGGCACCTGAGAACAGCTGCTCACCACCACCACCACCTCATGGCACAGGGAGCCGTCCCCTTCCTTGGCACTTTCATCATGTATCTGGATAGGCTGGACATCGCCATGAAGGACTTCGTAGATGTGAGTGAACTTGCCATGGGTGGGACAGGCTCCAGGACCCTGAGGCTTGGGGGGAGGGTCCTGGGCTGAGCTCTCAGCCCCCAGCTCCTTGCTGCCCATGTCTCCGGAGGCCTCACAAGCTGTCCCAGGGAGGAGGGCTCACCTGCATATCCCCTCTGAGTGCGGGAGCCTGCAACCAGGTGCCCATCCCTGTCCCCCAAGGGTTGAAGCTGCATAGCCAGAGTCCCTGACTGCAAAGCTGCACAAGGTCTTGGCTGAGCCTGCTCAGCCTCTGAGTTGGGTGGCACCCAAGGGAAGGAGAGAAATTGGGCCCCTGTGAGGTCAGGCAGCACCCACATGCCTCAGTGCACCCATCCATTCCCAGGCCTCACTTTCCCTGCCTGCCATCAGACATGGTGGGGACAGCAGTTCCCTGAGCCTCAGCCACCATGTCCCCTTCTGCAGAGCTAACAGCCTGTCCCAGGGACACCTTCTTTTCCTTCCTCTTACCCAGAGGGGAGGGCCAGGGGCTAGTCACAGGCCAGGGGCTGTTCTGATGGACTCTGCCTTCCAGGGAAAAAACAACATGCTGAAAATGACAAAGGTGAGCAGCTCTGCCCTATCTTCCAGGCACAGAGGGGATGGAGGGGTCAGAGATGCCCTGGGCAGAAAGCCCAGGCTCCAGCCCATGCGTGTCTGTCTGCTCTCTCCACTGGGATGGATACACACAGAAGGAGGAGAGCATCCCTAGGGAGGCTGTGGCTAAGGGACTGGAATCCAGGAGAACTTCCTTCCTGGGCGAGGGGCTGTGTGTATGCTACTCAGAAGACAGCTTGGAGCCTGGAAGGGATGGCCAGGGAAGGCTTCTCTAGCTAAAAGACCCAGAGGCCAGCCCCCTGCCCCTGCCACAGTCTGCCCCTCCAGCAGTCCCAGTGCAGGCCTGTCAGCATCCTCTCTGCCCCTCTTGCCCCAGGAGATAAAAGTTCTCCAAGAAATGCAGCGGCTCCAGGTGGCAGCCGGTCAATATACTTTGCTGCGCGACGCAGAGTTTGCACTGTGGTTCCAATCCATGGAGAGGCTCAGTGACACTAAGAGGTGAGTGCTGGGCAGGGATTGCGGGATGTCCAGGGTGGCAGATGGGGAAGGTTCTCCTGTTGTGCACTGAGGAGAGGGCTACCCATGGCTCCTTGGTCAGCAGAGGGCCTTACCCATGGGCAGTGCGGGGCTCCAGGACTGCGGCTGCAGGGCGGGCCCTGGAGGGAGCCTGAGATGAGCAAGAGTGCACTCATGGCTGCTTCTGTGTCCTGCAGCTACAACCTGTCCTGCCTACTCCAGCCCCTCTGCTAGAATGTCCACCTCATCCTCAAGGCCAAGAACATCAGGCCTTGGAGAACATCAGCATGACTGAGTCCCCCATGCAGGCAGAGAGTGGGGGCTGCAGAGTTCATCTGTGGGCTCGGGGACTGCACCGTGACACTCGCTCCGTTCCCCGCCGACCAAGCAACAACCCAGTGCCTGGGAGACTGGCCTCCCTCTCTCAGATGGGTGGTCACATCATCACCAATTTCATGGATTCCTCCTAGATTTTCCTATGTATATAGTTCACCATGATTAGTACCAGTTGGTTAGGCCTTTCATTAAAGTAGTATACATGGTAGACCATGAGTGTCCTTCTTCCTCTTTATCCCTTCCCTGCCCTGCTAATTAGAGACCATTCTCTAGATCCACAGACAAAGACATTCATGCAGATTCGAGAGGGGTGTGTCTCCCCATGCAAGGATGCCACACCATGAGTGCTCTTTCAGTTCTGAGGCTCCTACATGGAGCCCCATGCTGTCTCGTGGAGAGAGTCCCTCAGGGTCTGTTCTGAAGCGCAATTCATACATCCATCGGTATCTGGCGAGAACAACGCTCTCACTGCTTCTACACTTGCTCCCACGAGCTTTGGGAGTTTGCTGCTTAGGGCCCTTTAGGCTCAGATGGTGGTCCCCTCTATACAGTGTTTTCCAAATGATGTGTGTCACCAGTGACCAGCAAAATGTCCCAAGAACACAACTCAGCCCTAGTCACTAGAGAGAATTCCCTGTGAGATTCAGTGGGAAATGCACATAATAAAAGTGCACAATCTTGGGAAGCCAACACTGACAAAAATTTCATCGATGTATACATATATATACACAGAGATTTGTATGTATTCAGGTGAAGTATCCACCTGCAGCAAAGGCATCCCACATGGGTGCCCGTTTGAGTCCCAGCTGCTCTGCTTCCTACCCAGCTCCCTGCTAATGGCCAGGGAGAGACATGCAGCCTGGGAGACAGGAAGTGATATTTCAAACACCTGGGTCCCTGCCCCGCAGGTTGGAGACACATGCTGCGTTGGAGACACTGTACTTGACTCAAGTATTTGGGGACCGAACCAGCAGCTGGAACATCTCTGTGTCTCTGCCTTCCAACCAATGAGTCAGAATTCTTTCAAACATGAAAGCACAGGGGCTGCCACTGTGGCATAGCAGGGAAAGGTGATGCCTACAGTGCCGACATCCCATGGGGCCGCCTGTTCGAGGCCCGGCTGCTCCTCTTCTGATCCAGTACTCTGCTATGGCCTGGGAAAGCAGTAGGGTTTGGCACAAATGGTTTGGCCCCTGCACACTTGTAAGAGACAAGGCATAATCAACTGGCTCCTGGCTTTTGATCGGCTCACTCCCAGCCATTGCAGCCATTTGCAGAGGGAACCTGCAGATTGGAGGTCGCTCTCTCACTCTCCCAGCCTCCCTGTCACTCTGCCTTTAATAAATATATCTTGAAAATAATTGAAACACAAATAATGTACTAAAGGAGTAACTTGAGCCAAGAAAACCAAAGATCAGTCTAGTGGTCATGGTAAAACACTACTACAGAAACCACAGGTGCTCTAAATATATGCCATGATCATGGGAAAGGTATCTCATGTTCCTGTTTAGACAAATAAACAAACGTTTGACAATGTATGCCGAAACTGCAAAAATGTACAGTTTATACTGATATGGATTTGCCTTCTGGAAGCCTGGGATTCTAGGACAGGGTAGGAAGAAAGAACACCGAGTAGGAGCCCCAGTCAAAACCTGCCCTTTGAATAGCTAGAGCTCTCCAAGAAGAGCACAACTTCCATAGCTTGTCCATGTTAGGTGAATCTACTGGGAGACGAGCATGGGGAATTGATGACACAGCTTCCTCTCCTTTCCCTATAGCCCTGAGATGCCTCTACACCACATCTCCAGTGTCCTACAGATGAGCAAACCTGGGGGTGGTCCTGGCGACACCTAGAACCCCACAGATCCAAAACACTTGACAAACGCTAAGCAGAAAAACATACCAAAGCACGTCCCAATTAACTGCTGAAAACCACTAGCAACACCAAAACCTTCAAAGATCAAAAATGAGAAGCTTCAGCCTGACTCACAAAATCCTTGAGCTGAAAGACAATGCATCAGTGCCTTCAGAACTTGGGAAAAACCATTTCCAACCTAAAAGTACATACATGTTTTCAATCCTACATTACAGGACAGTAAGATCAAAGCATAGTTAGAGATGCCAAGCATCAAAAACGCTTCTGTATGCCATTGCTCAGAACCTGCCAGAAGATGTGCTCCAGAAAATCAAGCGTGGAGGGGCCTGCACCCTAGCTCACTTGGTTATTCCTCTGCCTGCGGTGCCAGCTTCCCATATGTATGCTGGGTTCTAGTCCCGGTTGCCCTCTTCCAGTCCAGCTCTCTGCTGTGGCCCGGGAGGGCAGTGAAGAATGGCCCAAGTGCTTGGGCCCTGCACCCGCATGGGAGACCTGGAAGAAGCACCTGGCTCCTGGCTTCAGATCAGCACAGCGCAGGCCATGGGGGCCATTTGGGGAGTGAACCAACAGAAGGAAGACCTTTCTCTCTGTCTCTGTCTCTCTCACTGTCGATAACTCTACCTGTCAACTAAATAAATATAAATAAATACATAAAACTTTTTACAAAATCAAGCGTGGAAAAAAAACTCTGAGGAAAACATGAAATGCAAGATCAAGGAGCACCATCAGCAAAGAAGTGAACACATTCCTAGAATGATGGGGAACAGAAACCCCAGGGTGACAACATCCACAAAGAGAAAAGCATCTTGAATCCACATTGGAGCAACTAGGAGGTGGTAGGGAAACATTCACCAAGAAAATGAAACTGAGAGAAAGTCTGTTAAGTATAGAAATGTTTATGAGACTGTAAGACAATGAAGAAATATGAGGATTCTATGAATGTTCAGCAAAATGACCTAAGAAAGGGTCAATATGGGGAGCAGGTGTTTCACGCATTGGTCAAGATGCCACTTGGGGATGCATACACCCCAGGGCAGAGGGCATGGGTTTGAGTCCTGGCTCCAATTCAGATTCCACCTTCTTGCTCATGTGCACCCAGAGAGGTGGTCAGAGAAGCCTCAAGTACCTGGAGCCCTGGCACACGAGTGCTAGACCCAAATGCAGTTTCAGGCTCCTGGATTCAGCCTGACCCAGCCCTTGGCTGCTGCGAGCATTCAGGGAATGAACCCAGCAGATGGACAATCTCTGGGCCCCACTGCCTTTCACACCAATACGTTTTTTTAAAAAATCCAAGTAACACAACTCATTGTTCAAGAGCATCATGATAATTAGCACTGGTCTTGATGATCAAGAGTCCTTATGGAATTACAATGATGTAAATGCTGCATTCTCAACTAAGCAAACCCTGACATATCTGTACTAGGGCCCTGGAGGGACAACCAAAGTTCATTGCCTAGTTGGCAGTGGAGAGTCAGGGGGGAGAGAGCTCCATATTTCCCCATGTTGAGAAGCACAGCACCAGCATGTGAGTTAAGGACCAAGGTGTGGAGCTCAAAAGAAAGCTCTGAGAGTGAAAAGGATGATCCCTGAGAAGGAACGGTGGGAGAAACACCAAAAGGCCTTGATGAACATATGTTATAAAAGAATAGGAGTTTCTGAAACGATCCATTCTTACCTTAGCAAACTCAGAGAGCCTGTCATCACTCGTCAAAGACTGCCGACTTGCACAAGAAGCACAGTCTGAGGGACCCACGGCACCCTTGCCATCTTCAAGCTCGTTACATTCACCAGCACCTTCCCTGTCCCTGTCGAGCTCCCAGTCAGGGAAATGCAATTCACCTAAAAAGGCACAAGTTGCAACTTACTTCATTTCAAATCATTAAATGGTTTACAACTATTTGTATTCTCAGTAGTTATCATAGCCCTGTTCCTGAATAAAGGTTAAAACTACATTCAGACAGTGAAAAAGTTATCCCTGGCCTCTTTTCTAGTCACTTGGTTTCTCGCATCTCGTAACCCCACCCAATCAAAGTTAACCACATTTGTTAGCTCTTGGATACCCTTGCCGAGTCTCCATTGCCTGTGCAAGTAACTAGCTTACTGTGCATGTTGTATTTACCTCCTTTCGTACAAACCATGATCTTTTTCACTTCACATCATTAAGGTGATTTTCCTTACCACTAAACAGGGAATGCCCTCAGTCCCAAATGTCCTTGTAAAAGGAGGATATTTTCAGCTCAGAAGACCCAGCAGATATCAAAGGAAATAACTCAGCCAAGTGCAAAAGAAAAAAGAATATTGGCCATCTTCTAGAGAGGCTGTCTGTACAAACCTAACTTGTTCATATTAAGCGTAAGTCGCTAATAGGAACGGTGAGGATGAAAAGTTACCAGCTTACTTTGAGTGCATTAAGATGTCTAAATAGTCTAGTTAAGCTATCTCTTTTAAGATTTGGAAAAGTACATGATTTCTACAATTCTTGTCTGTGTCTATCAACTGGGGTGTGTCCTTCAGGGGATGCCTCACCTCAGAAGACCTCTTTGGGAGTGTCCATGGGGACTGATGCTGTCACTGTAATGTACTGGGGAGACGTTGGAGAAACTCTAAAACTTTCTGCAACACACAGGAACGTCCACCTCCTCACGACAGAGGTATCTGGACCCAAGCGATAACAGTGCCAAGACTGAGAAACCCTATTTTCAACTGTCTAAACCATGAGGCAACACAAACTACTCACAGCAAACAAAACTGGTGAAAGTTACACTCCCATCACACATGCACTGTTCTAGTCTTGCCCAATAACCACAAGTTAGCCAGGCAGTAGTGTGGGTGTAGCATTCGGTAGGAGTTCAGAGAACTGGCTTTGAACTCAAGGGGATCTAACAATGAACCCCAACAGAGTTTACACATCCAAACTCAAGTTGTTACCAATAATACCAGTCCTAGCTCTTAGTCGTTACTGTAAGAAACATTACATCAGAAAGCATTTCGAAAGGCTTGGCACACAGGCTAAGCCTCACAAAAACATCAAAACCTATAATAACTTTGAGAATGAATTCTTTGCCCAATAATGAATCCAATATGGAACAAAACCTGACTTTCTGACAACATTAGAAACTTACCATCACTGGCCCCATCTTCTGGACCCAAAATATCCCCGTTCCAAAGCCTCTACATTCTAGAACCGTGTCCATTATCCCTATGTGATTCAGAGTGTGTCTTCACTTCATTTGACACATCGCTTCCATTGGAACTCCAAGTTACGTCAGTCAACACACTGTTACTCTTCGAAGTGAGAGTTTCTGACAATGAAAAAAGAAAACACATCAGTATGTCAGCCACTGTGGTCATTTATCTAAAGGAAATTGTAAGCATGCTACTTGCCACAATCACAAAGATACAAAACTCTGACAATACTGAAAGCAATGTCTTATGTCCAATCCTCTTGCCTCAAGTTTGAAGAACAACCTAAGATTCTTTGAGTTAAGGCCAAGTTACAACAAGAAAAAAAAGGAGAACTGGCTGAGATAGATTATCAATTGATAGTAGAAATGAAAGATCTCCGTGAGTGAGATCCCAGGGGAAAGAAGGAGCCATCCAAGAAGGAGGTACCTTCTTTCTCTGAATGCTGGAGAGAAATTCCGCTTGAAGGATGGCCTTATCTAAACAAGGGCAGAGTTTGTGAACTCAAGAGGCATCCATACCCTTAGCAGCTCGTCACAAGAGCCTCGGCTGATCACTGACATCATAAATAAGAGTGTCAATTGTTAAATCAACAACAGAAGTCACTGTGCACTTGCTCCTCCTGTAGGACCTCTGTCCTTAACGTGGTGTACTATGAGAATTCACGGTAACACTAGCCTTCAAACATTACTTTCCACTTTGCATGTCAGTGTGGGTGCAAGCTGTGAAAATCTTTACTGAGTATAGAGTTGGTCTCTATATAAAGATAATTAAAAATGAATCTTCATGAAGAATGGGATGTGAGAGGGAGTAGGGGGTGGGGTGGTTTGGGGGTGGGAGGGCAGGTAGGTGGGAAGAACAGCTACAATCTGAAAGCTGTACTTATGTAATTTATCTAGTAAATAAAAGCTTTCTATAAAAATAGATACTAGATATTAATAAGTAGAGCACAGATATAATAACAATAATAATAACAATAATAATAATAGAAAGAATCAAAACAGACTGAATGCTCCAACATGGGAAGTATTGCATATAGCAGCCTCCCAGAATGACAATGACCTCAAATAACACCCTGGCTCAGAATCAACCCTGAAGACATTCTGATGTGGCTAAAACACCTATGAGAGCATGTCAGGCATGGGAAGACAAAACACTGTGGCACACAGGGTTCCCCATGAAGCACTTCTGTGGGTAGACCCCAAGAGAAAGAAGTGGTCATCCACAAAGGATACACTTTATTCAGAAGGCACAAAAGAACTTCCTCTTCCCCGTGGCCCTGTCTAAATATGGAAGGAGTCAGTGGATTCCACAGGCTTCCACAGCTGAGGCAGCTCAGGTCAAGATCCTCAGGTGTTCGCTGATGTGCTAATTCTGAAATTCTCAACAGGGGTCACTGTGCACTGACTTCCCATGCAGGACCTCTCTGCTCAAAGAGTTGAGGTATGTGAGTTAACAGTACCACTTGGTCACAAAGATCTACCACACTTTCACGTGAATGACACCATCTATGGATTATAAGCTAGAAGAATGTCTCATGCTCGCAAAAGTCACACCGCCCTTGGGTTCTTCTCCAAAGTTAACTCACTCCACCGCAACAGATACTATAGACATACGTAAGTCAAATCGCAGAAAGCCTTACTTTCATTGAATTCAAAAGCACTTTCATCTCTTGTTTGTTGTAAAAACAAGCCTGCCGGTGTTCTAGTGCATAGTAGGGTAATAATACTTCACCAAACATACAGTCTTTTCTCAAAAGCTAGAAGAAAGACTTCTGAATGTACATACTACAAAGAAACCTTGAATAGGGAAGCGGTGGATGCGGATGACCTAATATGATCATTTAAATGTATGCATGTAGGGCAATATTACATTATACCACATCAATATGTACAGCTACTCTTTGTCAACAAATAGAGAAACACATCAAAAAGGAAATACATCATTGTTCAGTGAAATGCATCTCCAAATGCTCACTCTTTTTCATAGAAGTATATGCCATTCCAAAGTTTCCAAATACGTATAGTATTCAGCCCGTCATGTTTTGTTAATAAGTTCTAGGTAAATTCTACTCCTGTCAGAGAAGATGCCCCTAAAGGAGACAGAGGAGGAAGAGAGGTGGGAGGGCTGCTGTGAAGTTAGGTATGGTGGGAGAATCACTATGTTCCAAAAGCCGTGTTTAGGAAATGCATCAAGTTGGTATAGCTTCCATAAAAGGTGTCTGGGAAAAACTGGAAATAAAATAATCCAGGATTCCATGGCTGGCTGTGCACTGTGTAGAGAAAATCAGTGTCTACAGGGGCTCTTTGCTGTACACCCAGGGCAACGCTCTTTCCGTCTTTTCTCTAGAAGATCCCACTTGGGAAGAAATTATGGACATCTAGTAGTCTATTTTCCTGTCTCGTCTAGTAGTAGAGGGTGCACTGCGCTTCCAACAAATCCAAGGCTGATGCTTGCTTTTGTGGAGTGGGAAGTAAGGGTGTGACAGTCAAGGGATACTCTTAACAAAAGAAACATGGGTTGAGAAGGAATTTAGCCTAATGGCTTAGATGCTTTGATGGTGAGTTCCGATGCCCATTTCTCATATCAGAGTACCTGGTTTTGATACTCATCTCTGGAGCCTAACTCCAGTTTCTTACTAAAATACCTCTGGGGAAACAATGGTTCCTATAACAAGTTCCATGCTATTCACATGGGCGACCTGGGTGGAATTGCCAGTTCCCAGTTGCAGTCTGGCACATCTCAAGGCACTTGCAGGACTGGGAAGTGAATTAGCAGTTGGGAGCTCCTCTCCTCTCTCTCTGTCTCTGTTCCTTTATAATGTTAAGTTGGATAGAGTGGCAAAGGCCCTGCGAACTCGGAAACAAAATGCGTTAGTTATAAATGAAAAGGCTGTTATATTCAGCCACACACAAACCTTAATTCATGCATGGCAAACCAAGATAAAGGAAAAACAAATACCAACTAGGAAAGTGTAGTTGGTCTGCCTAGTATATCAAAACGAAAGAAACCTAACGTACACATTGTTCTTGGAAACGAGGGAGAAATGGCCAACATTCCAACAGAAAGATGGGCAAAGGACAAGGACAGTTGACAGGAAAAGGGACACAAGTGGCTTTTCTTCCAATGGAAAGAGCGCCACCTTTCTCCTGTGCAGGGCAATGCAAATAGAAACTGCACATCTCTCATTTGGCTACAATTCAAGTACTTGGCAGCATATATTGGAATAAGAAGACACTCCTCGAGGAGTGGTAATGAACATGCGAAACCATGCAACCTCTATCAAAGGGGAATCTAGCAATAGAGTTCTACAGTAGATCTGCCATTTGCACTGGCACTGTCACTTCTGGGAGTTAACTCCACAAGTATAGGGGCATATGTGGTTTCTGTGTTTGTGTTGCTAACACTCAATGCCTGAGACTGGATAATCTGTGAAGACCAGAAATTTATAGTTCTCACACCTAGAGCGCCTGGGAAGTCCAACATCAGGGCATCAGCATGCTTTGTCTGATGAAGGTCTTACTATTGCATTGTCACATGGTGCAAGGCTGAAGGCAGAAGGGCCAGAGAGCAAATCAGCTGAACACCACATGGAGCCTGTTTGACAGGGACCTCAATCCCCGGTTTCAGTAAGGCCCAGCCACGACCGTTGTGGGTATTTGGAGAGTGAATTAGTGGATAGAGATTCTCTCTCTCTCCGTTACTTTGCTTGTGTCTGTCAATGTGTGTGTGTGTGTGTGTGTTGTGTTTCCACATCTCAAGAAAACTGAACGAAGAATCCATCAAAGCCAACCATTATTCTACAGTGAATACTCTAAAATAGACAAAATTCACAGTCTGCTCAGTTCTTTAGAGGTGGACTAAATGCTGATATCATTTAAAGATGATGGTCCTCTTTCTAGAACACAGAAGGAAACAAACTCACCCAAAGCCTAATGACCCTCATTGTATTTTTATTTTTTAATATCTTTCCTGATTTCCTTGGAAGATTTCTGGGTTCATATTTCATATTTCTTGATTTAGTATAGAAAGGTAGAGTGACAGCGAGGGAAAGACAGAGTAGTTTCCATTCCCTGGTTCACTTCCCAAATCCTGCAACAGCCAGGGCTGGCTGGACTAAGCCAAAGCCAGGAGCCAGCACTTCAATCTGGGTCTTGGAATTGTGTGGCATTTTGTCATCCGTTGGGGCATAGTCTGTTTCACAGGTGTATCTGCAGGCTCTCTATCAGAAGCACAGAGGAACAAGGACTCCAAAAGGGGATATGAATGCCCCTTGTGGTACTTTAATCACTGGACCAGATGCCCACCACAAGAGTGATGATTTATTCCAGTCGATGTCTGCTAAGTCCTTTGTATGAGAGCAAATTAGGAAAACCTAACGTACACATTGTTCTTGGAAACGAGGGAGAAATGGCCAACATTCCAACAGAAAGATGGGCAAAGGACAAGGACAGTTGACAGGAAAAGGGACACAAGTGGCTTTTCTTCCAATGGAAAGAGCGCCACCTTTCTCCTGTGCAGGGCAATGCAAATAAAAACTGCACATCTCTCATTTGGCTACAAAGCAAAAGGAGAGAAGTCACTTTCCCAAAACTGGCTTAACGCACAGCATCACAATGTTCACCCACAACTTCACTTCAACAATGGCCAAGGGCAAGGACAGACATTTCTCCAAAGACGAACAGCACAAGAGCTATATTGAAAGGACACACTATTATTGGTCATTGGCCATCGCAAATCAAGTCTGCAATGAGATAGATACCCCTTCCAAACCACCTCGAGGCTATTCAAATTAACGTGAACCTGCTGTTGCATTCTCAACGAGCTATCTAAAAGAACCGGAAACAAGTTTGAAAAATATTTACCCAGAAGACTTCACAGGATTCACACTAGCCAAAACACAACCACAGCTCCAGTGTCCATCAGTAGATGAATGAATAAACACAATATGGTCTACTCGTATGATGGAATTCAGCATGAAGTAGAATACAAGTACTGATACGGGCTACCGCATAGGCAAAACTTGAAACCATGGTGCAAGTTGAGGGAATCCAGATACAGCAGAGAATAGTTTATAATGCTAGCTCTATGAAACATCTAGAGCATACTCACAGACCGAGAACTAATTGGCAGTTGCAATTGCTGGGGGAAGGGAGACTGGAAACTGGCTACTACTGGGTTTCGAGCTTGCTTTGCAGGTGATGTGATTCACTATTAGATGGTGGCCGAGGCGGTGGTGGGCAGGACTAAAGCTCTCAATAAACTTGCATACAGCCTTTTGGGAAAATTTTTCTGACTGCACCCACCAGTGAACTAGGGCCTCTCTGCTGCTATAGATTGGCTGGTCAAATTATTTTACTGTTTGAAAGGCAGAGTGCCAGAGAGACAGGCAGGGAGGAGGGAGACAGGGAGGTTGATCCAGTGAAACACACGAAAACCCCTTCAGCTGAAACCCCACAGTATCCACTGTGAACCAGACATGTCCTGTCCCCACAGCAAGTAGGAACAAAGTACAGCAGGTGGTATTGAACACACAGCAGGCCATCAGTACCTTTAGAGCACACCGCAAGTTGGGGGTGCACAGGATGTGTAGAAAATCACTCTCTAGGCATGACTGGTAGAAAGGGATACTTTGGTGACTTCAGTGGAAGAACATCTACCAGAGTTGACCAGGATTTCCTTCTCAAGAATTCTAGGTCTTGAATCCTCCCCCAGAGAATTATCAAAAGCGATGCATGAGAATCTACAAATTCGGTAAGACGATCAGGTTTCTCACAAGAAACTTTACAGGCCTGAAGCGTGTGAAAGCTTATCTTCATATAACTGAAGGAATAAACTTCCAACCAAAATGACATCTTCTTATGGACAAGTTAAGGGACAGCATCAGCATTAGACCTGCCTGACAGGGAAGCTCTATTGCCCTCTCCTGGAAGCAAATCGACACTACATGGCAGCAACACAGAACAACCAAAAAGTGGCAAAGCGCCCCAGGGTAAGAGAAAAGGAAAAGACACATACAGGATCTTCACTACCGCCATGGAATAGAAATCACTTTTACAACTTGGAATGAAATTTAAAGTAAAATCACAGAACTTGCAATGACTATACGGATCTCATGTGTATTTTGTAGCAAGTCATTTGGAACTACATTGCTTCTATGTGGATGAAGTGGAAGTCTAAACTAAATGTTTATAGGTGTGAATAGTTTATAGATTCCCATTGCAATGTGTCAGTAGATACCTGTAGATGATGCACAAAAGAAAATGAGAGATAAGAAGTCATTAGGAGGGGCTGGCACTGTAGTGTAGTAGGTTAAGCGCCCGCCTGCATCAATGGCATCGCATATGGGCACCAGTTTGAGGCCCGGCTGCTCCACTGCCTATCCAGCTCCCTGCTAATGGCCTGGGAAAGACGTACAGCCTGGAAAGACAGTCAGTGATGATTCAAATCCTTGGGTTCCTGCCACACAGGTTGTTGACCCAAATGGAGTCTGAGGCACTTTATTTGACTTAAGTTTTGGGGGACTGAACCAGCAGATGGAAAATCTCTGTGTCCCTGCCTTTCAAACAAATACATAGGAATTCTTTGAAAACAGAAAGCGCAATGGATGGCATGGCGACATCATAGGTCAAGGCACCTCCTGCAGTGCTGGCATCCCGTATGGGTGCAGGTCTGAGTCCCGGCTGCTCCTCTCCTGATCCAGCTCTCTACTGGGCCCAGGGAAAGCAGTGGATGATGGCCCAAATGCTTGGGCTCTGGCACCCGGTTGGGAGACCCAGAGCAGGCTCCTGGCTGCTGGAATTGCATCGGCACAGCTCCAATCATTGCGGCCATCTAGGGACTGAATCAAGGGATGGAAGAACTCTATTATCTATCTATCTATCTATCTATCTATCTATCTATCTATCTCTCTATCTATCTATCTATCTATTTATCTACCTAACTACCTACCTACGTACCTACCTACCTATCTATCTCTGTCTGTCTTCTTCTGCCTCCCTGTAACACTGACTTGAAATTAAATAAATAAATCTTACAAATGTACCCAAATGACTCCTGGCCTCGTTCATGACTTTCTTAATTCCCCAGTCTTATCGGTTGAAGCAGGGAGGACTAGGGCTCTTCCTATTGCTTGGAGGACATGGAAAAGAAAGCAGCTCACCCAAAACTCTAGGGATTACAAGCTAAGTCTAATGCCAAGTCCCTCACTTGACTCCCTAGCGAGGAAAATGATTTCGCCCATGTCCTCTGAGATTCTTTCATAAAACACCAAGCAAACCAGACCTGGAAGGAGTCTATTTCCTCAGGCATCCTTAGTATTGCACTCTTCTAAAGAGGCTGGACAATTGGAATGAGCTCAAACCTATTTTCAAATGGATGCCACTCTCTGTGGTCAGAATGAAGCTTCCTAGCCAGTATTTAATCCCCAGCCCTAGTGATTTTCTGTGAGGTCTTTTGCTCTATCGATAAGGTGGCCTGTTTCTGGGGCCCTGCATGCTGAAGATGGGAGATCTGATGCCAATTTGGGGACATGGCTTTCAGGTGAGCTCTCTCACCTTCTCCTGGAGTTCTTGGACATGGCTGCTATCATAGCCAGAGACACTGAACCCGTATTCGGGGAAGATGCGCTTTAAGCTGTGACCTCAACATCTCCCGAAGGGGCAGGATCCACGACTCAAGATGCAGTTTAGAGTCTGTTGGGTCCCTAACCTTGGCTTTTCATGGGTCTCCATACCTTGCTTGTTTCTTAGGGGTTTTCCCGAAGGAACATGCTAGAGTGTTTGGAAATGATACGAAAAGGAGGTTTGGGACCCAGCTGTCTGTCTGTCCGCAGGCTTAGGGCCCTGTCTACATTCAAGTCTCTTGAGGGAGCTGAGGAATGGCACTGTGTTTGTCTCCTTGTGTACAGTTAAGGGGATGATATTGTGGCAGCAGCCCAGAGGGGCCTTGGCATATCTTCTTAAGGGAAAGGCTCCACAGAATGGAACTTTGAAGATGTGACCTCACTTCCTTGGTGATAGAACTTACACTCTGATAGCAACAGTCCTTAGCGGCTCACTTGATGGGAGACGTTCAGGAGAAGACCATGTTCTCTCGTTGCTGCCAATCGTTGCCAGGCTCTGGCCTTTTCCGGCGCTTGAGACATTGGCTCCGCTCTCACACGGGGTGTCTGTGGCCTCTTACTGCAAGGCCACCCCAGGGAACAGAACAGCCCAGGAGGCAGCCCCAGGTAGCGGAACAGTCCCGTCCTGGCAGGGGATCACCTGTGACCCCATCTGGGTCTTCTTTGCCCCTCCCTTCACCATGACAGTGGCAGAAGAAGAGGGGCTCTTGCTGCCCAGCAACACGATTCACGTGTTGGAGCCTCCTGTGTCTTGCGTGTTCATACCCTATTTTGTGGACAGCTGGTTGGGCAAGTGGGTGTTGGGGGACCTCCTCTTGTCTTCTGGAGACCTCTCTGGCTGCACAAGGGTACAGAGGCCCTTACTTTCCCGACCTGGGTAACAGAATGCCTCATGGGGGGAATTATTCTCTGTGGGGACAGCCAAGCACAACACTGATGCCTCCGGTCTGGGCTGCCACACACTCTCTTTGCAGAGCTCCACACTCGAGTCCACAGACAGAACACATGAGGAAGCCACAGGCATCGTCAATGGACACGTGAGTC
Source organism: Oryctolagus cuniculus (assembly GCF_051225735.1). Lineage (NCBI taxonomy): Eukaryota > Metazoa > Chordata > Mammalia > Lagomorpha > Leporidae > Oryctolagus > Oryctolagus cuniculus. The sequence continues at coordinate 71,613,219 of NC_142872.1, forward strand.
AGGCCAACAACGTGGCTAATGCTGGTGTGGAGTGAGCGAGGGGCCCAGGAGCACCCACGTGTTGGGGCACGAGATGACCACGGTGTGCCTAGAACCACATCCTGAAGGGAGGAACGCCCCTGGATTTTGGCCTCGTGATCTCCCACTCAGTGACTGACCCCCATCCCACTCTCAAAGAAATCTCAGCCCCTTGGCAACTGGGTGTTGGGAAACTCCCTGTTCACACAAGCATCGTGTGTGGCCATGGTGCTGAATGTTTGCCCACCTAGTCCAAGAATCCTGTGCAGTCCTTAGTCAGCTCCACTGCCTTCCAGGTCTTCTCCAAGCTTTAGGACTCAGTGATCCCACCAGGAAGGTTTTCCCACACAAAAGGGCAGAGGGTTCAACCAAAAGGCTGAAGATACCACACAGGACTGGAGCCTGGCCCCCACCTGTTCTATTCCATGGGACGACATTGCCCCTGTGGCCACACTTGCATGGCTGCTGGGAAGCACTGGGATTCAGCTGCATTGCCACGGCAGCGGTGCTGTAGGACACAGACTCACTGTCTCTCACGGAGCACAGTCAGCTAGGCTGCTCAAAGCACAGGAGCCCAGGTTGGGCAGCTCTCCCAACAGGAGTCGCTTGTTCCCATTTCTGGTGGCTGCATGTCAGGGCATGGCCAAGGTGATTTCTCAGGAGGGCTCATTGCCATCTCCATCCCCAGTTTCATTTCCTATGCTCCCCTGGGCTTCTCTGTGCCCCTGTCGCATCTGCCAATGAGCACAGCAAGGTAATGGGATGGGGCCCACGCCATTTCTGGGGGTAAGGTCAATCACCTCCTTGCGGACTACTGGCCCAACTGCAGCAGTCACACTCAAGTGCTCTGGTGTCAGAACAACCCCACGTGTGTGTTGGGGATGGGGGCCACAATTCGGCTCTGAAAAGGCAGTGATGCCCTGCTGAGGACAAACTCCAAGGACCAGGCTGGCTGGGGACTGGCTCTACACATGTGTCGTTGTAATGCCTCAAGTCAGGTCACTTGGCAGAACGCCTGTGGTCATTACGCCACAGGCAGACACCTCTGACTATGGCTCTTTTCAGGATCTAGCCTCCCCTGGGGCTTCATATCCTACTCCGCCCACTTGTTTCCATTCTGCAGTCTGGTGGCAAAGCAAATCACACAGTTGCCCTCATTTCTAGCTCCCCCAAGGGGCACGGAATCATCTTTCACTGCTGGCCCCCTCGCAGGACTTTCTCATCCCTCAGTCCCTGTTCAGCCTCTTGGCCCCAACTGGGGTTTTCTCCCAACCCGGGTGTCTGCTCCCCTGTGCTCCCTGGAACTGCCACTGACTCACGTCCTTTCTGGTCCTCCCTAGTATGGAAATGGGTCCATGCTCTACTTGGCAGAGGTCTGTGCCATGCGGACCCTACAGCCAGACACTAAAGAGATGCTGCTGGATGCCCTGGTCCCGGGCCCCCTGGGAAAAAGGATCTGCTACTTCAACACCTTCCTGTGTACATACAGCGACTTCTCCACCATTCCGTATTACTTAGACCAGATATTCGACAGGTGGGTAGCTGCCTTTCAGCACTGCGGTGATGCAGAGATGAATCTTACATGTTTTAGATGACCTAAGCGACTTAAGACATGGCGGGCATGGAACGGGTGCCTTTCTCTGTGGACAGGGCTACTGGCACACTGCGTCACACCTCTTGATTTCCTTTCTCTGCACCCTCACGAACCAATGTCTCTACTCAGGTGGGAACCGGCCATGTGCCTCTATGGTTGGAAAACCTCCCAGATGGCGATCCTGCTTTCCCCTTTTTCAAGAATCAGAAATGTTTTCTTTCACAGGCAGAGTTAGACTGAGAGAAAGAGAGAATGCGTCCTTCTATCTGCTGGGTCACTCCCCAAATGGCTGCAAAAAGCAGGGCTCTGGGAAGCCGGGCTGAGGAGCCTGAAGCTCTATCTGGCCCCCTCAGGGGTGCCAGGGGTCCAACTACTTAGGCCATCATCCGGCACTTCCCCAGGCTCATTAGCAGGGAGCTGGACACCAAGGACAACAGCCAAGACTTGAACTGGCCAACCCTGATATGGCTTGCCAGCATCACATGTGGGCAGGGGCATTGGAAGCTGCTATGCCTTCATACCGGCCACATTTCCTACTTGTTCCAGCTGCTCCTGTCCTCGATATATGCACAGAACAGCTGCCCTCAGGGTTGGTAGCAGTTGCCCAGACCCCTCATCGACCTGGCAGGTCTGCAAGGAATCATTCACTCTACACATATATGGGAAGCCCTTCCCTTGTGCAGTTTTCCAGACACTTGCCACAAATCCAGTGAACAAAGCATTCAAGGGCCTCACAGTTGTGGGGAATCAGACCCTCACAGCCAAGATCCTATACAAGTCCTGTCCTGCAGCGGCAGAGCTGAGGCTTGCTGACCTCCTCGGGGAGTAGCTGCAACGTCCCCTACTCTGATCACAAGGAGAACCCCATGTCACACTAAGATGCAGGGAGATTGGGGTGCAGATGTGGCCTTCTGTCACTCGAAAGAGTGGCAGGAAAATGAGGGCTGAGGCAAGGCAGAGGCAGACAGTAGGTGCAACTCCAACTTCTGGCCCCAGCACATGCAAAGGAAGTGCTGAAGAGCAGTGCTATGGATAGGAGCAGACACGTTCTGCAGAGGAGCGGGCATGTTGGGGCTCACAGACAACACCCACATAGCCATGCCCAGGGCAGTTGCTTCCAGCTTTGCCTACCCTCCCTGACCACCCAACCCAACCCACCATCCCAGGAGCAACCTACTCCCAAGTCTGCTCAGAGCCAGAGCCTAGGGGCCTCCACCTGAGAAAACCATGGGAATGAATGGGAAGGCACTGAAAGGAACATGAGAAGGAAGCCATCCAAAGGAAAGCTACTGCCGGCAATGCCAGAATCCCTTGTGGGTGTTGGTTGGTGTCCCTGTTGTTGCAGTCCAGATTCAGGACCCTGCTCGGGGGTCTGGGAAAACCAGGGGAACATGGTCCAAGCATTTGGACCTCTGCCACCCATGTGGGAGACCTGGATGGAGCTCCTCACTCCCCACATGAGCCTGGCCCAGTGCTGTCCACTGCCCATCCGGGGAGTCAAGCAGTGGATGCAAGACCTCTGCCCCGGTGTGTGTCTCTCCCTCTCTCTCTGCAACTCTTGGGATTCACAGTCAAGAAATCGCCTTGGAAAACAGCAAAGCATGGCATTGTCTTTAAGAAGCTAGAGTTCACCGGCAGGCTCCGTGCCCCACCCCACACAGGGAGTCCTGGAAGGGCAGCAAGCAGGGTAAGGTCAAGTCTGACTCTGCTGCCCACTCTCCTTCACCAGGAACATGGCTTCCTGTTTGCAAAGCTGCAAAGCCAAGTACAAGGCCGAATTCTGCGATCGCACGGATCTCCCGCTTCTAAAGATGAAGGTCGGATCCAAGCAGGTCCGCTTGCCCAGAGGAGACCTGCAGACCCATGCGTGCTTTCTGCGTGTCAGGATGGCCTACCCAAATCCCACACAGGCAGAAGCAGTCGGTAAGATGCACTGCACTCTGCGAGATTCTCTCGGTGGGCTTTGGGGCTGGAGCCCCTTTAGAGGCAATGGGATCGCGCCTGGCTTTGGAGAGGCCATTGGAAAGTGCTTGATGTTGCTGACCCTTTCTCTTCTCCCAGCTCCTGCTCTATTTGCCAGGCTGCAGTCATGCCAAACACTGGCTTTAGAGCCAGATTCCCCACTGCTCACAGAGCTAGAACCTCTTCTGGAGACAGGATCCATTTCAAAACTGAGGCTGCCACCATGCACAGAATCAGCACCAAAGACAACTACCAAAGTCTCCTGCGCATGTCCGGGACCTGCAAACAACCAGCCTCGCAAGATGGCTAGCATCACCACATTCCCCGCCAAGCTGCTGGCGGAACAGTTCACACTGATGGACGCGGTGAGCAGCGGGCTTGTCTCGGCAGGGCCAGGCCCGAACACCCCTTTGGCACCAGCCTCCCCACAGCTGCCCCGACCAGAATCCAGTGGCCTGGCTGCAGTTCAGGCTTCAGGTCCCACCACCTATGTGACTGGACCAATGTCTTCACTCCCAAGGCTGCCTTTCTCCCATGGCTGGCAGAGAGGGCACCCAAACCACACCAGCTGCACAGTGACTCTGCAGATCAACTGACATGGGCCTGGCAGAAAGTAGGGCTGGATCTGACCCACAGGGTACTGGACGGGCCTAGGTGGAGGGCATCCAGGTCCACCCACTGCCTTCCCATCTGCCTGCGATGCCACAGCTGTCCTGGGTCCTAGCACACATATCCCAAACAGCAAGCACCTTGTTGGAGTTGTCACAGGGAGCAGCACTGGCACAGGGACAAGGACTCCAGGGCAGATGCCGAGAGAGCAGAAGGATGAGATACTGGGCGGGATGCCTGGGAGCACACACCTCTGTCTCTTTCCTCAAGGCTTGGGAGGGTTGGGATCTGGGCTGGCAGGAGCGAGGCGACCTCAGTGGCAGAACACATAGCCCAGCTGCTCCCATGTTGGGGAGCTGCATGCCAAACTACCTGAGCTGCAGCTTCGAGCACTGTCACTTGCCGGGGTGGCTGGGCTTCACTGCATTCGAGCTAGGCTGGCTGTGCCCATGGGATACCCTCTTGCCCCCAGGAGCTCTTCCAGAATGTGGTCCCCTATCAGTGCCACAGCTCCATCCGGATCCAGCAGAACAAGGAGGTCAATGCGCAGCTGCCCCCTACTGTTCTCGCTGTCATCATCCACTACCACCACGTGGCCCATTGTGTTACTACCACGTGCTTGGGGGACCCCAGCATGAAAGCAGAGGACAGGGCCCGCGTGGTGGAACACTGGATCAAGGTGGCCAAGGTAAGCCGAGGCTGTCCCAGGGGCTCCCTCTCTGCACGGCAGGGACGTGCCACTTTGCTTCCTCAGCTCTCAGGTGTACAGTCTGTGGTCACAGATCCTGCCCAATCCCTGGGCTCTTGGGATCCACGAGGTGGCCTGATCTCACTCACTTGTCCCAGAACTACATGCTCACTTCCCGCCTAGGCCCCTGACATGGGTTGAAACCAATCTAGCCCATGTGAGCGTGGCTCAAGGGGGTCCCATCACTGACCTGCTCTGGCTCCCTGGCCAACTCTCTGATGCATGAGGGGGATGTCAGCACAGCTGGCTGAGCCTGGCTCAGGTGGGGCTCCAAGCCACCTACCTGCCATTCATCCGCTCCCTGCCCTAGGAGTGCCTGGCTCTCCGGAACTACTGCTCGGTCCACACCATCCTCTGCGCTCTGCAGAGCCACCCGGTACGCCAGCTGAAAACAACGTGGGGAGAAGTCTCCAGGTGGGTGTGCATCCCTCAAAGCACCTGGTGGACCCGGGACTACCCTCGGGCCTAAGCACTAATCCTCCAAGACTCACAGAGGCTGGTATCCTGGGACACAGGGAGAGGCGTGGACTGCCGGGGGCAGGGGTGGGGAGCACCATCTTTCAGCGGCCCTGGGACATGAGGACTGGGTTTCTGCCTCAGGATGACATTTCCATTAGTCAGGCACATGTGGCTTCCAAACTACATACTTGCGCCTGTGCACCACGCAGCACTGGACCTGCCTGGGCACTCCAACTCTGTAAACACTCACACACACACACACACACACACACACACATACACACACACAATCAAAACAGAAGATACTACCAGGCAGGGTGGATCCTCTGATCTTTGTTCTTAAACCAAAGGGGTTTGATCCACCACCTCACCATTCCATCCAAATATCTCCTGGTTTTCCCCTCACAACAGAAAAAGTGCCAGGAAATTTCAGCGTCTTTGCACACAGGACAAAAAAGTCAACAGAGATGTGCCCATGAAGGTAAAGTGGGGGCTCAGGGACAGGGGTGAGGGCTTGGCAGGAGGGGAAGGGGTGTGGCTGTAAGGGCATCAGGGCAGAGGGGAGTTTTTGGTGTCACTGAAAGTGTGCTTGAAAAGAAAACCTGGGGTGTGCCTGCTAGGACAACAGGCCAAGAGAGGGCTGTCTTCACAGGTCGTGGGATGCAGTCGGGCTCAGAGGGCAATGGGAATGGGCTGCAGCGAGAGCAGCTTGGCTCTCAGAGGGGGCTGTGAGCACCCACAGGTCTCTGGCTCCCATGCTGTTCCTGCTTCCCCCAGGCTGTGAGGTGGATGCGGCAGCAAGGGCTTCCTTCCATCTGTGCTGGGGCCCTAGAGGTCCTTTGGAAACCAGGCCTGCTACAGGGTTCTCTGTTGCAGCCTTCCATGGGGAGGGCTGCCAAGCCTGCCCCACACATTGCACAGCTTGGGAATGCCAGGGGCTGAGCAGTCGAGTGGGATGCCAAGCATTGGGTCTTACTGGCTGCCCTGGGAGCAGAACTTCTGTCTTCTCGAGGAGAGAAGCAAGCAGCATGAGCCTGTCTCTCAGTCTGCACAGGGAGCCTCATGTGCATCCAGGGAGGCAGGGTATGGGGTGCTGGGCCTGGCTTCCTCTCAGGGACACGCTGAGGCACAGGTCAGTCAAAGGATACTTAGCGCAAGGGGGACCTGAGGTGGGAGGGGAGGCCAGCACCCTCTCCAGCTGAGGAGCAGGCACAGGGAGGCGTGGTCAATCCCCCAAAGCCACCTTCCCAGTGGGAGCTGCATGAATCCATACAGAGCACGTTGTGGGAGGAGGGGAGTGCAGGGTGGGCATTATACCAATGGAAGTGAGCCAGACAGGCAGGGCTCAAGGTGGTTTGCACAAATGTGGGCCGGTCAGGAAAGGACTATCTCCCTGAACGTGACCCTGACCCTGGCAGATGGCGATCTGCAGGTTGCCCGCCCGGGAGCAGAACCCCCAGAGAACACAGATGCGGCAGTGGCTGCAGAAGAAGGCAAGTGTGCCTGGGGAGGGGGGGGCAGGGGCTCCTGTCTCCCACTGGGGGCCCATGTCAAGGGAGCAGGGCCTTCTGCCTCCCTTGTTTGCCCACGCCCATCACCACAGTAGCTGAGAGACCCCAGTTGAGAGACCAGAGCTGAGGGCCTGAGCTGAAGGGCTCCCAGCAGACTTGGGCCTGAGCTGGGGCTGGCACCCCACAAGCTGACTTGTTATCATGCCATCAGGGCTCCCAGGGTTGTCCGATTCTAGAGGCAGTTGGCTGGATGCAGGGAGAATTGGGAAAGGCACTTTAGGGGCGGGGAGCTTCCCAATGGGGAATGTGGCCAGGGCTCCAGCAGCTGGGGTGGAGTGCATCTCAGGGGCCGGGCCTTGGTGGCACCTGAGAACAGCTGCTCACCACCACCACCACCTCATGGCACAGGGAGCTGTCCCCTTCCTTGGCACTTTCATCATGTATCTGGATAGGCTGGACATCGCCATGAAGGACTTCGTAGATGTGAGTGAACTTGCCATGGGTGGGGCAGGCTCCAGGACCCTGAGGCTTGGGGGGAGGGTCCTGGGCTGAGCTCTCAGCCCCCAGCTCCTTGCTGCCCATGTCTCCGGAGGCCTCACAAGCTGTCCCAGGGAGGAGGGCTCACCTGCATATCCCCTCTGAGTGCGGGAGCCTGCAACCAGGTGCCCACCCCTGTCCCCCAACGGTTAAAGCTGCATAGCCAGAGTCCCTGACTGCAAAGCTGCACAAGGTCTTGGCTGAGCCTGCTCAGCCTCTGAGTTGGGTGGCACCCAAGGGAAGGAGAGAAATTGGGCCCCTGTGAGGTCAGGCAGCACCCACATGCCTCAGTGCACCCATCCATTCCCAGGCCTCACTTTCCCTGCCTGCCATCAGACATGGTGGGGACAGCAGTTCCCTGAGCCTCAGCCACCATGTCCCCTTCTGCAGAGCTAACAGCCTGTCCCAGGGACACCTTCTTTTCCTTCCTCTTACCCAGAGGGGAGGGCCAGGGGCTAGTCACAGGCCAGGGGCTGTTCTGATGGACTCTGCCTTCCAGGGAAAAAACAACATGCTGAAAATGACAAAGGTGAGCAGCTCTGCCCTATCTTCCAGGCACAGAGGGGATGGAGGGGTCAGAGATGCCCTGGGCAGAAAGCCCAGGCTCCAGCCCATGCGTGTCTGTCTGCTCTCTCCACTGGGATGGATACACACAGAAGGAGGAGAGCATCCCTAGGGAGGCTGTGGCTAAGGGACTGGAATCCAGGAGAACTTCCTTCCTGGGCGAGGGGCTGTGTGTATGCTACTCAGAAGACAGCTTGGAGCCTGGAAGGGATGGCCAGGGAAGGCTTCTCTAGCTAAAAGACCCAGAGGCCAGCCCCCTGCCCCTGCCACAGTCTGCCCCTCCAGCAGTCCCAGTGCAGGCCTGTCAGCATCCTCTCTGCCCCTCTTGCCCCAGGAGATAAAAGTTCTCCAAGAAATGCAGCGGCTCCAGGTGGCAGCCAGTCAATATACTTTGCTGCGCGACGCAGAGTTTGCACTGTGGTTCCAATCCATGGAGAGGCTCAGTGACACTAAGAGGTGAGTGCTGGGCAGGGATTGCGGGATGTCCAGGGTGGCAGATGGGGAAGGTTCTCCTGTTGTGCACTGAGGAGAAGGCTACCCATGGCTCCTTGGTCAGCAGAGGGCCTTACCCATGGGCAGTGCGGGGCTCCAGGACTGCGGCTGCAGGGCGGGCCCTGGAGGGAGCCTGAGATGAGCAAGAGTGCACTCATGGCTGCTTCTGTGTCCTGCAGCTACAACCTGTCCTGCCTACTCCAGCCCCTCTGCTAGAATGTCCACCTCATCCTCAAGGCCAAGAACATCAGGCCTTGGAGAACATCAGCATGACTGAGTCCCCCATGCAGGCAGAGAGTGGGGGCTGCAGAGTTCATCTGTGGGCTCGGGGACTGCACCGTGACACTCGCTCCGTTCCCCGCCGACCAAGCAACAACCCAGTGCCTGGGAGACTGGCCTCCCTCTCTCAGATGGGTGGTCACATCATCACCAATTTCACGGATTCCTCCTAGATTTTCCTATGTATATAGTTCACCATGATTAGTACCAGTTGGTTAGGCCTTTCATTAAAGTAGTATACATGGTAGACCATGAGTGTCCTTCTTCCTCTTTATCCCTTCCCTGCCCTGCTAATTAGAGACCATTCTCTAGATCCACAGACAAAGACATTCATGCAGATTCGAGAGGGGTGTGTCTCCCCATGCAAGGATGCCACACCATGAGTGCTCTTTCAGTTCTGAGGCTCCTACATGGAGCCCCATGCTGTCTCGTGGAGAGAGTCCCTCAGGGTCTGTTCTGAAGCGCAATTCATACATCCATCGGTATCTGGCGAGAACAACGCTCTCACTGCTTCTACACTTGCTCCCACGAGCTTTGGGAGTTTGCTGCTTAGGGCCCTTTAGGCTCAGATGGTGGTCCCCTCTATACAGTGTTTTCCAAATGATGTGTGTCACCAGTGACCAGCAAAATGTCCCAAGAACACAACTCAGCCCTAGTCACTAGAGAGAATTCCCTGTGAGATTCAGTGGGAAATGCACATAATAAAAGTGCACAATCTTGGGAAGCCAACACTGACAAAAATTTCATCGATGTATACATATATATACACAGAGATTTGTATGTATTCAGGTGAAGTATCCACCTGCAGCAAAGGCATCCCACATGGGTGCCCGTTTGAGTCCCAGCTGCTCTGCTTCCTACCCAGCTCCCTGCTAATGGCCAGGGAGAGACATACAGCCTGGGAGACAGGAAGTGATATTTCAAACACCTGGGTCCCTGCCCCGCAGGTTGGAGACACATGCTGCGTTGGAGACACTGTACTTGACTCAAGTATTTGGGGACCGAACCAGCAGCTGGAACATCTCTGTGTCTCTGCCTTCCAACCAATGAGTCAGAATTCTTTCAAACATGAAAGCACAGGGGCTGCCACTGTGGCATAGCAGGGAAAGGTGATGCCTACAGTGCCGACATCCCATGGGGCCGCCTGTTCGAGGCCCGGCTGCTCCTCTTCTGATCCAGTACTCTGCTATGGCCTGGGAAAGCAGTAGGGTTTGGCACAAATGGTTTGGCCCCTGCACACTTGTAGGCTTTCGATCAGCTCACTCCCAGCCATTGCAGCCATTTGCAGAGGGAACCTGCAGATTGGAGGTCACTCTCTCACTCTCCCAGCCTCCCTGTCACTCTACTTTAATAAATATATCTTGAAAACAATTAAAATACAAATAATGTTCTAAAGGAGTAACTTGAGCCAAGAAAACCAAAGATCGGTCCAGTGGTCATGGTAAAACACTACCACAGAAACCACAGGTGCTCTAAATATATGCCATGATCATGGGAAAGATATCTCATGTTCCTATTTAGACAAATGAACAGACATTGGACAATGTATGCCGAAACTGCAAAAATGTACAGTTTATACTGATATGGATTTGCCTTCTGGAAGCCTGGGATTCTAGGACAGGGTAGGAAGAGAGAACACTGAGTAGGAGCCCAGTCAAAACCTGCCCATTGAATAGCTAGAGCTCTCCAAGAAGAGCACAACTTCCATAGCTTGTCCATGTTAGGTGAATCTACTGGGAGACGAGCATGGGGAATTGATGACACAGCTTCCTCTCCTTTCCCTATAGCCCTGAGATGCCTCTACACCACATCTCCAGTGTCCTACAGATGAGCAAACCTGGGGGTGGTCCTGGCGACACCTAGAACCCCACAGATCCAAAACACTTGACAAACGCTAAGCAGAAAAACATACCAAAGCACGTCCCAATTAACTGCTGAAAACCACTAGCAACACCAAAACCTTCAAAGATCAAAAATGAGAAGCTTCAGCCTGACTCACAAAATCCTTGAGCTGAAAGACAATGCATCAGTGCCTTCAGAACTTGGGAAAAACCATTTCCAACCTAAAAGTACATACATGTTTTCAATCCTACATTACAGGACAGTAAGATCAAAGCATAGTTAGAGATGCCAAGCATCAAAAATGCTTCTGTATGCCATTGCTCAGAACCTGCCAGAAGATGTGCTCCAGAAAATCAAGCGTGGAGGGGCCTGCACCCTAGCTCACTTGGTTATTCCTCTGCCTGCTGTGCCGGCTTCCCATATGTATGCTGGGTTCTAGTCCCGGTTGCCCTCTTCCAGTCCAGCTCTCTGCTGTGGCCCGGGAGGGCAGTGAAGAATGGCCCAAGTGCTTGGGCCCTGCACCCGCATGGGAGACCTGGAAGAAGCACCTGGCTCCTGGCTTCAGATCAGCACAGCGCAGGCCATGGGGGCCATTTGGGGAGTGAACCAACAGAAGGAAGACCTTTCTCTCTGTCTCTGTCTCTCTCACTGTCGATAACTCTACCTGTCAAATAAATAAATATAAATAAATACATAAAACTTTTTACAAAATCAAGCGTGGAAAAAAAAACTCTGAGGAAAACATGAAATGCAAGATCAAGGAGCACCATCAGCAAAGAAGTGAACACATTCCTAGAATGATGGGGAACAGAAACCCCAGGGTGACAACATCCACAAAGAGAAAAGCATCTTGAATCCACATTGGAGCAACTAGGAGGTGGTAGGGAAACATTCACCAAGAAAATGAAACTGAGAGAAAGTCTGTTAAGTATAGAAATGTTTATGAGACTGTAAGACAATGAAGAAATATGAGGATTCTATGAATGTTCAGCAAAATGACCTAAGAAAGGGTCAATATGGGGAGCAGGTGTTTCACGCATTGGTCAAGATGCCACTTGGGGATGCATACACCCCAGGGCAGAGGGCATGGGTTTGAGTCCTGGCTCCAATTCAGATTCCACCTTCTTGCTCATGTGCACCCAGAGAGGTGGTCAGAGAAGCCTCAAGTACCTGGAGCCCTGGCACACGAGTGCTAGACCCAAATGCAGTTTCAGGCTCCTGGATTCAGCCTGACCCAGCCCTTGGCTGCTGCGAGCATTCAGGGAATGAACCCAGCAGATGGACAATCTCTGGGCCCCACTGCCTTTCACACCAATACGTTTTTTTAAAAAATCCAAGTAACACAACTCATTGTTCAAGAGCATCATGATAATTAGCACTGGTCTTGATGATCAAGAGTCCTTATGGAATTACAATGATGTAAATGCTGCATACTCAACTAAGCAAACCCTGACATATCTGTACTAGGGCCCTGGAGGGACAACCAAAGTTCATTGCCTAGTTGGCAGTGGAGAGTCAGGGGGGAGAGAGCTCCATATTTCCCCATGTTGAGAAGCACAGCACCAGCATGTGAGTTAAGGACCAAGGTGTGGAGCTCAAAAGAAAGCTCTGAGAGTGAAAAGGATGATCCCTGAGAAGGAACGGTGGGAGAAACACCAAAAGGCCTTGATGAACATATGTTATAAAAGAATAGGAGTTTCTGAAACGATCCATTCTTACCTTAGCAAACTCAGAGAGCCTGTCATCACTCGTCAAAGACTGCCGACTTGCACAAGAAGCACAGTCTGAGGGACCCACGGCACCCTTGCCATCTTCAAGCTCGTTACATTCACCAGAACCTTCCCTGTCCCTGTCGAGCTCCCAGTCAGGGAAATGCAATTCACCTAAAAAGGCACAAGTTGCAACTTACTTCATTTCAAATCATTAAATGGTTTACAACTATTTGTATTCTCAGTAGTTAGTATAGCCCTGTTCCTGAATAAAGGTTAAAACTACATTCAGACAGTGAAAAAGTTATCCCTGGCCTCTTTTCTAGTCACTTGGTTTCTCGCATCTCGTAACCCCACCCAACCAAACTTAACCACATTTGTTAGCTCTTGGATACCCTTGCCGAGTCTCCATTGCCTGTGCAAGTAACTAGCTAACTGTGCATGTTGTATTTACCTCCTTTCGTACATACCATGATCTTTTTCACTTCACATCATTAAGGTGATTGTCCTTACCACTAAACAGGGAATGCCCTCAGTCCCAAATGTCCTTGTAAAAGGAGGATATTTTCAGCTCAGAAGACCCAGCAGATATCAAAGGAAATAACTCAGCCAAGTGCAAAAGAAAAAAAGAATATTGGCCATCTTCTAGAGAGGCTGTCTCTACAAACCTAACTTGTTCATATTAAGCATAAGTCGCTAATAGGAACGGTGAGGATGAAAAGTTACCAGCTTACTTTGAGTGCATTAAGATGTCTAAATAGTCTAGTTAAGCTATCTCTTTTAAGATTTGGAAAAGTACATGATTTCTACAATTCTTGTCTGTGTCTATCAACTGGGGTGTGTCCTTCAGGGGATGCCTCACCTCAGAAGACCTCTTTGGGAGTGTCCACGGGGACTGATGCTGTCACTGTAATGTACTGGGGAGACGTTGGAGAAACTCTAAAACTTTCTGCAACACACAGGAACGTCCACCTCCTCACGACAGAGGTATCTGGACCCAAGCGATAACAGTGCCAAGACTGAGAAACCCTATTTTCAACTGTCTAAACCATGAGGCAACACAAACTACTCACAGCAAACAAAACTGGTGAAAGTTACACTCCCATCACACATGCACTGTTCTAGTCTTGTCCCAATAACCACAAGTTAGCCAGGCAGTAGTGTGGGTGTAGCATTCGGTAGAAGTTCAGAGAACTGGCTTTGAACTCAAGGGGATCTAACAATGAACCCCAACAGAGTTTACACATCCAAACTCAAGTTGTTACCAATAATACCAGTCCTAGCTCTTAGTCGTTACTGTAAGAAACATTACATCAGAAAGCATTTCGAAAGGCTTGGCACAGAGGCTAAGCCTCACAAAAACATCAAAACCTATAATAACTTTGAGAATGAATTCTTCGCCCAATAATGAATCCAATATGGAACAAAACCTGACTTTCTGACAACATTAGAAACTTACCATCACTGGCCCCATCTTCTAGACCCAAAATATCCCCGTTCCAAAGCCTCTACATTCTAGAACCGTGTCCATTATCCCTATGTGATTCAGAGTGTGTCTTCACTTCATTTGACACATCGCTTCCATTGGAACTCCAAGTTACGTCAGTCAACACACTGTTACTCTTCGAAGTGAGAGTTTCTGACAATGAAAAAAGAAAACACATCAGTATGTCAGCCACTGTGGTCATTTATCTAAAGGAAATTGTAAGCATGCTACTTGCCACAATCACAAAGATACAAAACTCTGACAATACTGAAAGCAATGTCTTATGTCCAATCCTCTTGCCTCAAGTTTGAAGAACAACCTAAGATTCTTTGAGTTAAGGCCAAGTTACAACAAGAAAAAAAAGGAGAACTGGCTGAGATAGATTATCAATTGATAGTAGAAATGAAAGCTCTCCGTGAGTGAGATCCCAGGGGAAAGAAGGAGCCATCCAAGAAGGAGGTACCTTCTTTCTCTGAATGCTGGAGAGAAATTCCGCTTGAAGGATGGCCTTATCTAAACGAGGGCAGAGTTTGTGAACTCAAGAGGCATCCATACCCTTAGCAGCTCGTCACAAGAGCCTCAGCTGATCACTGACATCATAAATAAGAGTGTCAATTGTTAAATCAACAACAGAAGTCACTGTGCACTTGCTCCTCCTGTAGGACCTCTGTCCTTAACGTGGTGTACTATGAGAATTCACGGTAACACTAGCCTTCAAACATTACTTTCCACTTTGCATGTCAGTGTGGGTGCAAGCTGTGAAAATCTTTACTGAGTATAGAGTTGGTCTCTATATAAAGATAATTAAAAATGAATCTTCATGAAGAATGGGATGTGAGAGGGAGTAGGGGGTGGGGTGGTTTGGGGGTGGGAGGGCAGGTAGGTGGGAAGAACAGCTACAATCTGAAAGCTGTACTTATGTAATTTATCTAGTAAATAAACGCTTTCTATAAAAATAGATACTAGATATTAATAAATAGAGCACAGATATAATAACAATAATAATAACAATAATAATAATAGAAAGAATCAAAACAGACTGAATGCTCCAACATGGGAAGTATTGCATATAGCAGCCTCCCAGAATGACAATGACCTCAAATAACACCCTGGCTCAGAATAAACCCTGAAGACATTCTGATGTGGCTAAAACACCTATGAGAGCATGTCAGGCATGGGAAGACAAAACACTGTGGCACACAGGGTTCCCCATGAAGCACTTCTGTGGGTAGACCCCAAGAGAAAGAAGTGGTCATCCACAAAGGATACACTTTATTCAGAAGGCACAAAAGAACTTCCTCTTCCCCGTGGCCCTGTCTAAATATGGAAGGAGTCAGTGGATTCCACAGGCTTCCACAGCTGAGGCAGCTCAGGTCAAGATCCTCAGGTGTTCGCTGATGTGCTAATTCTGAAATTCTCAGCAGGGGTCACTGTGCACTGACTTCCCATGCAGGACCTCTCTGCTCAAAGAGTTGAGGTATGTGAGTTAACAGTACCACTTGGTCACAAAGATCTACCACACTTTCACGTGAATGACACCATCTATGGATTATAAGCTAGAAGAATGTCTCATGCTCGCAAAAGTCACACCGCCCTTGGGTTCTTCTCCAAAGTTAACTCACTCCACCGCAACAGATACTATAGACATACGTAAGTCAAATCTCAGAAAGCCTTACTTTCATTGAATTCAAAAGCACTTTCATCTCTTGTTTGTTGTAAAAACAAGCCTGCCGGTGTTCTAGTGCATAGTAGGGTAATAATACTTCACCAAACATACAGTCTTTTCTCAAAAGCTAGAAGAAAGACTTCTGAATGTACATACTACAAAGAAACCTTGAATAGGGAAGCGGTGGATGCGGATGACCTAATATGATCATTTAAATGTATGCATGTAGGGCAATATTACATTATACCACATCAATATGTACAGCTACTCTTTGTCAACAAATAGAGAAACACATCAAAAAGGAAATACATCATTGTTCAGTGAAATGCATCTCCAAATGCTCACTCTTTTTCATAGAAGTATATGCCATTCCAAAGTTTCCAAATACGTATAGTATTCAGCCCGTCATGTTTTGTTAATAAGTTCTAGGTAAATTCTACTCCTGTCAGAGAAGATGCCCCTAAAGGAGACAGAGGAGGAAGAGAGGTGGGAGGGCTGCTGTGAAGTTAGGTATGGTGGGAGAATCACTATGTTCCGAAAGCCGTGTTTAGGAAATGCATCAAGTTGGTATAGCTTCCATAAAAGGTGTCTGGGAAAAACTGGAAATAAAATAATCCAGGATTCCATGGCTGGCTGTGCACTGTGTAGAGAAAATCAGTGTCTACAGGGGCTCTTTGCTGTACACCCAGGGCAACGCTCTTTCCGTCTTTTCTCTAGAAGATCCCACTTGGGAAGAAATTATGGACATCTAGTAGTCTATTTTCCTGTCTCGTCTAGTAGTAGAGGGTGCACTGCGCTCCCAACAAATCCAAGGCTGATGCTTGCTTTTGTGGAGTGGGAAGTAAGGGTGTGACAGTCAAGGGATACTCTTAACAAAAGAAACATGGGTTGAGAAGGAATTTAGCCTAATGGCTTAGATGCTTTGATGGTGAGTTCCGATGCCCATTTCTCATATCAGAGTACCTGGTTTTGATACTCATCTCTGGAGCCTAACTCCAGTTTCTTACTAAAATACCTCTGGGGAAACAATGGTTCCTATAACAAGTTCCATGCTATTCACATGGGCGACCTGGGTGGAATTGCCAGTTCCCAGTTGCAGTCTGGCACATCTCAAGGCACTTGCAGGACTGGGAAGTAAATTAGCAGTTGGGAGCTCCTCTCCTCTCTCTCTGTCTCTGTTCCTTTATAATGTTAAGATGGGAAGCGTGGCAAAGGCCCTGCGAACTCGGAAACAAAATGCGTTAGTTATAAATGAAAAGGCTGTTATATTCAGCCACACACAAACCTTAATTCATGCATGGCAAACCAAGATAAAGGAAAAACAAATACCAACTAGGAAAGTGTAGGTGGTCTGCCTAGTATATCAAAACGAAAGAAACCTAACGTACACATTGTTCTTGGAAACGAGGGAGAAATGGCCAACATTCCAACAGAAAGATGGGCAAAGGACAAGGACAGTTGACAGGAAAAGGGACACAAGTGGCTTTTCTTCCAATGGAAAGAGCGCCACCTTTCTCCTGTGCAGGGCAATGCAAATAGAAACTGCACATCTCTCATTTGGCTACAATTCAAGTACTTGGCAGCATATATTGGAATAAGAAGACACTCCTCGAGGAGTGGTAATGAACATGCGAAACCATGCAACCTCTATCAAAGGGGAATCTAGCAATAGAGTTCTACAGTAGATCTGCCATTTGCACTGGCACTGTCACTTCTGGGAGTTAACTCCACAAGTATAGGGGCATATGTGGTTTCTGTGTTTGTGTTGCTAACACTCAATGCCTGAGACTGGATAATCTGTGAAGACCAGAAATTTATAGTTCTCACACCTAGAGCGCCTGGGAAGTCCAACATCAGGGCATCAGCATGCTTTGTCTGATGAAGGTCTTACTATTGCATTGTCACATGGTGCAAGGCTGAAGGCAGAAGGGCCAGAGAGCAAATCAGCTGAACACCACATGGAGCCTGTTTGACAGGGACCTCAATCCCCGGTTTCAGTAAGGCCCAGCCACGACCGTTGTGGGTATTTGGAGAGTGAATTAGTGGATAGAGATTCTCTCTCTCTCCGTTACTTTGCTTGTGTCTGTCAATGTGTGTGTGTGTGTGTGTGTGTGTTGTGTGTGTTTCCACATCTCAAGAAAACTGAACGAAGAATCCATCAAAGCCAACCATTATTCTACAGTGAATACTCTAAAATAGACAAAATTCACAGTCTGCTCAGTTCTTTAGAGGTGGACTAAATGCTGATATCATTTAAAGATGATGGTCCTCTTTCTAGAACACAGAAGGAAACAAACTCACCCAAAGCCTAATGACCCTCATTGTATTTTTATTTTTTAATATCTTTCCTGATTTCCTTGGAAGATTTCTGGGTTCATATTTCATATTTCTTGATTTAGTATAGAAAGGTAGAGTGACAGCGAGGGAAAGACAGAGTAGTTTCCATTCCCTGGTTCACTTCCCAAATCCTGCAACAGCCAGGGCTGGCTGGACTAAGCCAAAGCCAGGAGCCAGCACTTCAATCTGGGTCTTGGAATTGTGTGGCATTTTGTCATCCGTTGGGGCATAGTCTGTTTCACAGGTGCATCTGCAGGCTCTTCTATCAGAAGCAGAGAGGAACAAGGACTCCAAAAGGGGATATGAATGCCCCTTGTGGTACTTTAATCACTGGACCAGATGCCCACCACAAGAGTGATGATTTATTCCAGCCGATGTCTGCTAAGTCCTTTGTATGAGAGCAAATTAGGAAAACCTAACGTACACATTGTTCTTGGAAACGAGGGAGAAATGGCCAACATTCCAACAGAAAGATGGGCAAAGGACAAGGACAGTTGACAGGAAAAGGGACACAAGTGGCTTTTCTTCCAATGGAAAGAGTGCCACCTTTCTCCTGTGCAGGGCAATGCAAATAGAAACTGCACATCTCTCATTTGGCTACAATTCAAGTACTTGGCAGCATATATTGGAATAAGAAGACACTCCTCGAGGAGTGGTAATGAACATGCGAAACCATGCAACCTCTATCAAAGGGGAATCTAGCAATAGAGTTCTACAGTAGATCTGCCATTTGCACTGGCACTGTCACTTCTGGGAGTTAACTCCACAAGTATAGGGGCATATGTGGTTTCTGTGTTTGTGTTGCTAACACTCAATGCCTGAGACTGGATAATCTGTGAAGATCAGAAATTTATAGTTCTCACACCTAGAGCGCCTGGGAAGTCCAACATCAGGGCATCAGCATGCTTTGTCTGATGAAGGTCTTACTATTGCATTGTCACATGGTGCAAGGCTGAAGGCAGAAGGGCCAGAGAGCAAATCAGCTGAACACCACATGGAGCCTGTTTGACAGGGACCTCAATCCCCGGTTTCAGTAAGGCCCAGCCACGACCGTTGTGGGTATTTGGAGAGTGAATTAGTGGATAGAGATTCTCTCTCTCTCCGTTACTTTGCTTGCGTCTGTCAATGTGTGTGTGTGTGTGTGTTGTGTGTGTTTCCACATCTCAAGGAAACTGAACGAAGAATCCATCAAAGCCAACCATTATTCTACAGTGAATACTCTAAAATAGACAAAATTCACAGTCTGCTCAGTTCTTTAGAGGTGGACTAAATGCTGATATCATTTAAAGATGATGGTCCTCTTTCTAGAACACAGAAGGAAACAAACTCACCCAAAGCCTAATGACCCTCATTGTATTTTTATTTTTTAATATCTTTCCTGATTTCCTTGGAAGATTTCTGGGTTCATATTTCATATTTCTTGATTTAGTATAGAAAGGTAGAGTGACAGCGAGGGAAAGACAGAGTAGTTTCCATTCCCTGGTTCACTTCCCAAATCCTGCAACAGCCAGGGCTGGCTGGACTAAGCCAAAGCCAGGAGCCAGCACTTCAATCTGGGTCTTGGAATTGTGTGGCATTTTGTCATCCGTTGGGGCATAGTCTGTTTCACAGGTGCATCTGCAGGCTCTTCTATCAGAAGCACAGAGGAACAAGGACTCCAAAAGGGGATATGAATGCCCCTTGTGGTACTTTAATCACTGGACCAGATGCCCACCACAAGAGTGATGATTTATTCCAGTCGATGTCTGCTAAGTCCTTTGTATGAGAGCAAATTAGGAAAACCTAACGTACACATTGTTCTTGGAAACGAGGGAGAAATGGCCAACATTCCAACAGAAAGATGGACAAAGGACAAGGACAGTTGACAGGAAAAGGGACACAAGTGGCTTTTCTTCCAATGGAAAGAGCGCCACCTTTCTCCTGTGCAGGGCAATGCAAATAAAAACTGCACATCTCTCATTTGGCTACAAAGCAAAAGGAGAGAAGTCACTTTCCCAAAACTGGCTTAACGCACAGCATCACAATGTTCACCCACAACTTCACTTCAACAATGGCCAAGGGCAAGGACAGACATTTCTCCAAAGACGAACAGCACAAGAGCTATATTGAAAGGACACACTATTATTGGTCATTGGCCATCACAAATCAAGTCTGCAATGAGATAGATACCCCTTACAAACCACCTCGAGGCTATTCAAATAACCATGAACCTGCAGTTGCATTCTCAACGAGCTATCTAAAAGAACCGGAAACAAGTTTGAAAAATATTTATCCAGAAGACTTCACAGGATTCACACTAGCCAAAACACAACCACAGCTCCAGTGTCCATCAGTAGATGAATGAATAAACACAATATGGTCTACTCGTATGATGGAATTCAGCATGAAGTAGAATACAAGTACTGATACGGGCTACCGCATAGGCAAAACTTGAAACCATGGTGCAAGTTGAGGGAATCCAGACACAGCAGAGAATAGTTTATAATGCTAGCTCTATGAAACATCTAGAGCATACTCACAGACCGAGAACTAATTGGCAGTTGCAATTGCTGGGGGAAGGGAGACTGGAAACTGGCTACTACTGGGTTTCGAGCTTGCTTTGCAGGTGATGTGATTCACTATTAGATGGTGGCCGAGGCGGTGGTGGGCAGGACTAAAGCTCTCAATAAACTTGCATACAGCCTTTTGGGAAAATTTTTCTGACTGCACCCACCAGTGAACTAGGGCCTCTCTGCTGCTATAGATTGGCTGGTCAAATTATTTTACTGTTTGAAAGGCAGAGTGCCAGAGAGACAGGCAGGGAGGAGGGAGACAGGGAGGTTGATCCAGTGAAACACACGAAAACCCCTTCAGCTGAAACCCCACAGTATCCACTGTGAACCAGACATGTCCTGTCCCCACAGCAAGTAGGAACAAAGTACAGCAGGTGGTATTGAACACACAGCAGGCCATCAGTACCTTTAGAGCACACCGCAAGTTGGGGGTGCACAGGATGTGTAGAAAATCACTCTCTAGGCATGACTGGTAGAAAGGGATACTTTGGTGACTTCAGTGGAAGAACATCTACCAGAGTTGACCAGGATTTCCTTCTCAAGAATTCTAGGTCTTGAATCCTCCCCCAGAGAATTATCAAAAGCGATGCATGAGAATCTACAAATTCGGTAAGACGATCAGGTTTCTCACAAGAAACTTTACAGGCCTGAAGCGTGTGAAAGCTTATCTTCACATAACTGAAGGAATAAACTTCCAACCAAAATGACATCTTCTTATGGACAAGTTAAGGGACAGCATCAGCATTAGACCTGCCTGACAGGGAAGCTCTATTGCCCTCTCCTGGAAGCAAATCGACACTACATGGCAGCAACACAGAACAACCAAAAAGTGGCAAAGCGCCCCAGGGTAAGAGAAAAGGAAAAGACACATACAGGATCTTCACTACCGCCATGGAATAGAAATCACTTTTACAACTTGGAATGAAATTTAAAGTAAAATCACAGAACTTGCAATGACTATACGGATCTCATGTGTATTTTGTAGCAAGTCATTTGGAACTACATTGCTTCTATGTGGATGAAGTGGAAGTCTAAACTAAATGTTTATAGGTGTGAATAGTTTATAGATTCCCATTGCAATGTGTCAGTAGATACCTGTAGATGATGCACAAAAGAAAATGAGAGATAAGAAGTCATTAGGAGGGGCTGGCACTGTAGTGTAGTAGGTTAAGCGCCCGCCTGCATCAATGGCATCGCATATGGGCACCAGTTTGAGGCCCGGCTGCTCCACTGCCTATCCAGCTCCCTGCTAATGGCCTGGGAAAGACGTACAGCCTGGAAAGACAGTCAGTGATGATTCAAATCCTTGGGTTCCTGCCACACAGGTTGTTGACCCAAATGGAGTCTGAGGCACTTTATTTGACTTAAGTTTTGGGGGACTGAACCAGCAGATGGAAAATCTCTGTGTCCCTGCCTTTCAAACAAATACATAGGAATTCTTTGAAAACAGAAAGCGCAATGGATGGCATGGCGACATCATAGGTCAAGGCACCTCCTGCAGTGCTGGCATCCCGTATGGGTGCAGGTCTGAGTCCCGGCTGCTCCTCTCCTGATCCAGCTCTCTACTGGGCCCAGGGAAAGCAGTGGATGATGGCCCAAATGCTTGGGCTCTGGCACCCGGTTGGGAGACCCAGAGCAGGCTCCTGGCTGCTGGAATTGCATCGGCACAGCTCCAATCATTGTGGCCATCTAGGGACTGAATCAAGGGATGGAAGAACTCTATTATCTATCTATCTATCTACCTGCCTACCTACGTACCTACCTACCTATCTATCTCTGTCTGTCTTCTTCTGCCTCCCTGTAACACTGACTTGAAATTAAATAAATAAATCTTACAAATGTACCCAAATGACTCCTGGCCTCGTTCATGACTTTCTTAATTCCCCAGTCTTATCGCTTGAAGCAGGGAGGACTAGGGCTCTTCCTATTGCTTGGAGGACATGGAAAAGAAAGCAGCTCACCCAAAACTCTAGGGATTACAAGCTAAGTCTAATGCCAAGTCCCTCACTTGACTCCCTAGCGAGGAAAATGATTTCACCCATGTCCTCTGAGATTCTTTCATAAAACACCAAGCAAACCAGACCTGGAAGGAGTCTATTTCCTCAGGCATCCTTAGTATTGCACTCTTCTAAAGAGGCTGGACAATTGGAATGAGCTCAGACCTATTTTCAAATGGATGCCACTCTCTGTGGTCACAATGAAGCTTCCTAGCCAGTATTTGATCCCCCAGCCCTAGTGATTTTCTGTGAGGTCTTTTGCTCTATCGATAAGGTGGCCTGTTTCTGGAGCCCTGCATGTTGAAGATGGGAGATCTGATGCCAATTTGGGGGCATGGCTTTCAGGTGAGCTCTCTCACCTTCTTCTGGAGTTCTTGGACATGGCTGCTATCATAGCCAGAGACACTGAACCCGTATTCGGGGAAGATGTGCTTTAAGCTGTGACCTCAACATCTCCCGAAGGGGCAGGATCCACGACTCAAGATGCAGTTTAGAGTCTGTTGGGTCCCTAACCTTGGCTTTTCATGGGTCTCCATACCTTGCTTGTTTCTTAGGGGTTTTCCCGAAGGAACATGCTAGAGTGTTTGGAAATGATACGAAAAGGAGGTTTGGGACCCAGCTGTCTGTCTGTCCGCAGGCTTAGGGCCCTGTCTACATTCAAGTCTCTTGAGGGAGCTGAGGAATGGCACTGTGTTTGTCTCCTTGTGTACAGTTAAGGGGATGATATTGTGGCAGCAGCCCAGAGGGGCCTTGGCATATCTTCTTAAGGGAAAGGCTCCACAGAATGGAACTTTGAAGATGTGACCTCACTTCCTTGGTGATAGAACTTACACTCTGATAGCAACAGTCCTTAGCGGCTCACTTGATGGGAGACGTTCAGGAGAAGACCATGTTCTCTCGTTGCTGCCAATCGTTGCCAGGCTCTGGCCTTTTCCGGCGCTTGAGACATTGGCTCCGCTCTCACACGGGGTGTCTGTGGCCTCTTACTGCAAGGCCACCCCAGGGAACAGAACAGCCCAGGAGGCAGCCACAGGTAGCGGAACAGTCCCGTCCTGGCAGGGGATCACCTGTGACCCCATCTGGGTCTTCTTTGCCCCTCCCTTCACCATGACAGTGGCAGAAGAAGAGGGGCTCTTGCTGCCCAGCAACACGATTCACGTGTTGGAACCTCCTGTGTCTTGCGTGTTCATACCCTATTTTGTGGACAGCTGGTTGGGCAAGTGGGTGTTGGGGGACCTCCTCTTGTCTTCTGGAGACCTCTCTGGCTGCACAAGGGTACAGAGGCCCTTACTTTCCCGACCTGGGTAACAGAATGCCTCATGGGGGGAATTATTCTCTGTGGGGACAGCCAAGCACGACACTGATGCCTCCGGTCTGGGCTGCCACACACTCTCTTTGCAGAGCTCCACACTCGAGTCCACAGACAGAACACATGAGGAAGCCACAGGCATCGTCAATGGACACGTGAGTCAGGCCAACAACGTGGCTAATGCCGGTGTGGAGGGAGCGAGGGGCCCAGGAGTACCCACATGTTGGGGCACGAGATGACCACGGTGTGCCTAGAACCACATCCTGAAGGGAGGAACGCCCCTGGCTTTTGGCCTCGTGATCTCCCACTCAGTGACTGACCCCCATCCCACTCTCAAAGAAATCTCAGCCCCTTGGCAACTGGGTGTTGGGAAACTCCCTGTTCACACAAGCATCGTGTGTGGCCATGGTGCTGAATGTTTGCCCACCTAGTCCAAGAATCCTGTGCAGTCCTTAGTCAGCTCCACTGCCTTCCAGGTCTTCTCCAAGCTTTAGGACTCAGTGATCCTACCAGGAAGGTTTTCCCACACAAAAGGGCAGAGGGTTCAACCAAAAGGCTGAAGATACCACACAGGACTGGAGCCTGGCCCCCACCTGTTCTATTCCATGGGATGACATTGCCCCTGTGGCCACACTTGCATGGCTGCTGGGAAGCACTGGGATTCAGCTGCATTGCCACGGCAGCGGTGCTGTAGGACACAGACTCACTGTCTCTCACGGAGCACAGTCAGCTAGGCTGCTCAAAGCACAGGAGCCCAGGTTGGGCAGCTCTCCCAACAGGAGTCGCTTGTTCCCATTTCTGGTGGCTGCATGTCAGGGCATGGCCAAGGTGATTTCTCAGGAGGGCTCATTGCCATCTCCATCCACAGTTTCATTTCCTATGCTCCCCTGGGCTTCTCTGTGCTCCTGTCACATCTGCCAATGAGCACAGCAAGGTAATGGGATGGGGCCCACGCCATTTCTGGGGGTAAGGTCAATCACCTCCTTGCGGACTACTGGCCCAACTGCAGCAGTCACACTCAAGTGCTCTGGTGTCAGAACAACCCCACGTGTGTGTTGGGGATGGGGGCCACAATTCGGCTCTGAAAAGGCAGTGATGCCCTGCTGAGGACAAACTCCAAGGACCAGGCTGGCTGGGGACTGGCTCTACACATGTGTCGTTGTAATGCCTCAAGTCAGGTCACTTGGCAGAACGCCTGTGGTCATTACGCCACAGGCAGACACCTCTGACTATGGCTCTTTTCAGGATCTAGCCTCCCCTGGGGCTTCATATCCTACTCCGCCCACTTGTTTCCATTCTGCAGTCTGGTGGCAAAGCAAATCACACAGTTGCCCTCATTTCTAGCTCCCCCAAGGGGCACGGAATCATCTTTCACTGCTGGCCCCCTCGCAGGACTTTCTCATCCCTCAGTCCCTGTTCAGCCTCTTGGCCCCAACTGGGGTTTTCTCCCAACCCGGGTGTCTGCTCCCCTGTGCTCCCTGGAACTGCCACTGACTCACGTCCTTTCTGGTCCTCCCTAGTATGGAAATGGGTCCATGCTCTACTTGGCAGAGGTCTGTGCCATGCGGACCCTACAGCCAGACACTAAAGAGATGCTGCTGGATGCCCTGGTCCCGGGCCCCCTGGGAAAAAGGATCTGCTACTTCAACACCTTCCTGTGTACATACAGCGACTTCTCCACCATTCCGTATTACTTAGACCAGATATTCGACAGGTGGGTAGCTGCCTTTCAGCACTGCGGTGATGCAGAGATGAATCTTACATGTTTTAGATGACCTAAGCGACTTAAGACATGGCGGGCATGGAACGGGTGCCTTTCTCTGTGGACAGGGCTACTGGCACACTGCGTCACACCTCTTGATTTCCTTTCTCTGCACCCTCACGAACCAATGTTTCTACTCAGGTGGGAACCGGCCATGTGCCTCTATGGTTGGAAAACCTCCCAGATGGCGATCCTGCTTTCCCCTTTTTCAAGAATCAGAAATGTTTTCTTTCACAGGCAGAGTTAGACTGAGAGAAAGAGAGAATGCGTCCTTCTATCTGCTGGGTCACTCCCCAAATGGCTGCAAAAAGCAGGGCTCTGGGAAGCCGGGCTGAGGAGCCTGAAGCTCTATCTGGCCCCCTCAGGGGTGCCAGGGGTCCAACTACTTAGGCCATCATCCGGCACTTCCCCAGGCTCATTAGCAGGGAGCTGGACACCAAGGACAACAGCCAAGACTTGAACTGGCCAACCCTGATATGTCTTGCCAGCATCACATGTGGGCAGGGGCATTGGAAGCTGCTATGCCTTCGTACCGGCCACATTTCCTACTTGTTCCAGCTGCTCCTGTCCTCGATATATGCACAGAACAGCTGCCCTCAGGGTTGGTAGCAGTTGCCCAGACCCCTCATCGACCTGGCAGGTCTACAAGGAATCATTCACTCTACACATATATGGGAAGCCCTTCCCTTGTGCACTTTTCCAGACACTTGCCACAAATCCAGTGAACAAAGCATTCAAGGGCCTCAGAGTTGTGGGGAATCCGACCCTCACAGCCGAGATCCTATACAAGTCCTGTCCTGCAGCGGCAGAGCTGAGGTTTGCTGACCTCCTCTGGGAGTAGCTGCAACGTCCCCTACTCTGATCACAAGGAGAACCCCATGTCCCACTAAGATGCGGGGAGATTGGGGTGCAGATGCGGCCTTCTGTCACTCGAAAGAATGGCAGGAAAATGAGGGCTGAGGCAAGGCAGAGGCAGACAGTAGGTGCAACTCCAACTTCTGGCCCCAGCACATGCAAAGGAAGTGCTGAAGAGCAGTGCTATGGATAGGAGCAGACACGTTCTGCAGAGGAGCGGGCATGTTGGGGCTCACAGACAACACCCACATAGCCATGCCCAGGGCAGTTGCTTCCAGCTTTGCCTACCCTCCCTGACCACCCAACCCAACCCACCATCCCAGGAGCAACCTACTCCCAAGTCTGCTCAGAGCCAGAGCCTAGGGGCCTCCACCTGAGAAAACCATGGGAATGAATGGGAAGGCACTGAAAGGAACATGAGAAGGAAGCCATCCAAAGGAAAGCTACTGCCGGCAATGCCAGAATCCCTTGTGGGTGTTGGTTGGTGTCCCTGTTGTTGCAGTCCAGATTCAGGACCCTGCTCGGGGGTCTGGGAAAACCAGGGGAACATGGTCCAAGCATTTGGACCTCTGCCACCCATGTGGGAGACCTGGATGGAGCTCCTCACTCCCCGCATGAGCCTGGCCCAGTGCTGTCCACTGCCCATCCGGGGAGTCAAGCAGTGGATGCAAGACCTCTGCCCCGGTGTGTGTCTCTCCCTCTCTCTCTGTAACTCTTGGGATTCACAGTCAAGAAATCGCCTTGGAAAACAGCAAAGCATGGCATTGTCTTTAAGAAGCTAGAGTTCACCGGCAGGCTCCGTGCCCCACCCCACACAGGGAGTCCTGGAAGGGCAGCAAGCAGGGTAAGGTCAAGTCTGACTCTGCTGCCCACTCTCCTTCCCCAGGAACATGGCTTCCTGTTTGCAAAGCTGCAAAGCCAAGTACAAGGCCGAATTCTGCGATCGCACGGATCTCCCGCTTCTAAAGATGAAGGTCGGATCCAAGCAGGTCCGCTTGCCCAGAGGAGACCTGCAGACCCATGCGTGCTTTCTGCGTGTCAGGATGGCCTACCCAAATCCCACACAGGCAGAAGCAGTCGGTAAGATGCACTGCACTCCGCGAGATTCTCTCGGTGGGCTTTGGGGCTGGAGCCCCTTTAGAGGCAATGGGATCGCGCCTGGCTTTGGAGAGGCCATTGGAAAGTGCTTGATGTTGCTGACCCTTTCTCTTCTCCCAGCTCCTGCTCTATTTGCCAGGCTGCAGTCATGCCAAACACTGGCTTTAGAGCCAGATTCCCCACTGCTCACAGAGCTAGAACCTCTTCTGGAGACAGGATCCATTTCAAAACTGAGGCTGCCACCATGCACAGAATCAGCACCAAAGACAACTACCAAAGTCTCCTGCGCATGTCTGGGACCTGCAAACAACCAGCCTCGCAAGATGGCTAGCATCACCACATTCCCCGCCAAGCTGCTGGCGGAACAGTTCACACTGATGGACGCGGTGAGCAGCGGGCTTGTCTCGGCAGGGCCAGGCCCGAACACCCCTTTGGCACCAGCCTCCCCACAGCTGCCCCGACCAGAATCCAGTGGCCTGGCTGCAGTTCAGGCTTCAGGTCCCACCACCTATGTGACTGGACCAATGTCTTCACTCCCAAGGCTGCCTTTCTCCCATGGCTGGCAGAGAGGGCACCCAAACCACACCAGCTGCACAGTGACTCTGCAGATCAACTGACATGGGCCTGGCAGAAAGTAGGGCTGGATCTGACCCACAGGGTACTGGACGGGCCTAGGTGGAGGGCATCCAGGTCTACCCACTGCCTTCCCATCTGCCTGCGATGCCACAGCTGTCCTGGGTCCTAGCACACATATCCATATCAAACAGCAAGCACCTTGTTGGAGTTGCCACAGGGAGCAGCACTGGCACAGGGACAAGGACTCCAGGGCAGATGCTGTGAGAGCAGAAGGATGAGATACTGGGCGGGATGCCTGGGAGCACACACCTCTGTCTCTTTCCTCAAGGCTTGGGAGGGTTGGGATCTGGGCTGGCAGGAGCGAGGCGACCTCAGTGGCAGAACACATAGCCCAGCTGCTCCCATGTTGGGGAGCTGCATGCCAAACTACCTGAGCTGCAGCTTCGAGCACTGTCACTTGCCGGGGTGGCTGGGCTTCACTGCATTCGAGCTAGGCTGGCTGTGCCCATGGGATACCCTCTTGCCCCCAGGAGCTCTTCCAGAATGTGGTCCCCTATCAGTGCCACAGCTCCATCCGGATCCAGCAGAACAAGGAGGTCAATGCGCAGCTGCCCCCTACTGTTCTCGCTGTCATCATCCACTACCACCACGTGGCCCATTGTGTTACTACCACGTGCTTGGGGGACCCCAGCATGAAGGCAGAGGACAGGGCCCGCGTGGTGGAACACTGGATCAAGGTGGCCAAGGTAAGCTGAGGCTGTCCCAGGGGCTCCCTCTCTGCACGGCAGGGACGTGCCACTTTGCTTCCTCAGCTCTCAGGTGTACAGTCTGTGGTCACAGATCCTGCCCAATCCCTGGGCTCTTGGGATCCACGAGGTGGCCTGATCTCACTCACTTGTCCCAGAACTACATGCTCACTTCCCGCCTAGGCCCCTGACATGGGTTGAAACCAATCTAGCCCATGTGAGCGTGGCTCAAGGGGGTCCCATCACTGACCTGCTCTGGCTCCCTGGCCAACTCTCTGATGCATGAGGGGGATGTCAGCACAGCTGGCTGAGCCTGGCTCAGGTGGGGCTCCAAGCCACCTACCTGCCATTCATCCGCTCCCTGCCCTAGGAGTGCCTGGCTCTCCGGAACTACTGCTCGGTCCACACCATCCTCTGCGCTCTGCAGAGCCACCCGGTACGCCAGCTGAAAACAACGTGGGGAGAAGTCTCCAGGTGGGTGTGCATCCCTCAAAGCACCTGGTGGACCCGGGACTACCCTCAGGCCTAAGCACTAATCCTCCAAGACTCACAGAGGCTGGTATCCTGGGACACAGGGAGAGGCGTGGACTGCCGGGGGCAGGGGTGGGGAGCACCATCTTTCAGCGGCCCTGGGACATGAGGACTGGGTTTCTGCCTCAGGATGACATTTCCATTAGTCAGGCACATGTGGCTTCCAAACTACATACTTGCGCCTGTGCACCACGCAGCACTGGACCTGCCTGGGCACTCCAACTCTGTAAACACTCACACACACACACACACACACACACATACACACACACAATCGAAACAGAAGATACTACCAGGCAGGGTGGATCCTCTGATCTTTGTTCTTAAACCAAAGGGGTTTGATCCACCACCTCACCATTCCATCCAAATATCTCCTGGTTTTCCCCTCACAACAGAAAAAGTGCCAGGAAATTTCAGCGTCTTTGCACACAGGACAAAAAAGTCAACAGAGATGTGCCCATGAAGGTAAAGTGGGGGCTCAGGGACAGGGGTGAGGGCTTGGCAGGAGGGGAAGGGGTGTGGCTGTAAGGGCATCAGGGCAGAGGGGAGCTTTTGGTGTCACTGAAAGTGTGCTTGAAAAGAAAACCTGGGGTGTGCCTGCTAGGACAACAGGCCAAGAGAGGGCTGTGTTCACAGGTCGTGGGATGCAGTCGGGCTCAGAGGGCAATGGGAATGGGCTGCAGCAAGAGCAGCTTGGCTCTCAGAGGGGGCTGTGAGCACCCACAGGTCTCTGGCTCCCATGCTGTTCCTGCTTCCCCCAGGCTGTGAGGTGGATGCGGCAGCAAGGGCTTCCTTCCATCTGTGCTGGGGCCCTAGAGGTCCTTTGGAAACCAGGCCTGCTACAGGGTTCTCTGTTGCAGCCTTCCATGGGGAGGGCTGCCAAGCCTGCCCCACACATTGCACAGCTTGGGAATGCCAGGGGCTGAGCAGTCGAGTGGGATGCCAAGCATTGGGTCTTACTGGCTGCCCTGGGAGCAGAACTTCTGTCTTCTCGAGGAGAGAAGCAAGCAGCATGAGCCTGTCTCTCAGTCTGCACAGGGAGCCTCATGTGCATCCAGGGAGGCAGGGTATGGGGTGCTGGGCCTGGCTTCCTCTCAGGGACACGCTGAGGCACAGGTCAGTCAAAGGATACTTAGGGCAAGGGGGACCTGAGGTGGGAGGGGAGGCCAGCACCCTCTCCAGCTGAGGAGCAGGCACAGGGAGGCGTGGTCAATCCCCCAAAGCCACCTTCCCAGTGGGAGCTGCATGAATCCATACAGAGCACGTTGTGGGAGGAGGGGAGTGCAGGGTGGGCATTATACCAATGGAAGTGAGCCAGACAGGCAGGGCTCAAGGTGGTTTGCACAAATGTGGGCCGGTCAGGAAAGGACTATCTCCCTGAACGTGACCCTGACCCTGGCAGATGGCGATCTGCAGGTTGCCCGCCCGGGAGCAGAACCCCCAGAGAACACAGATGCGGCAGCGGCTGCAGAAGAAGGCAAGTGTGCCTGGGGAGGGGGGGGCAGGGGCTCCTGTCTCCCACTGGGGGCCCATGTCAAGGGAGCAGGGCCTTCTGCCTCCCTTGTTTGCCCACGCCCATCACCACAGTAGCTGAGAGAGCCCAGTTGAGAGACCAGAGCTGAGGGCCTGAGCTGAAGGGCTCCCAGCAGACTTGGGCCTGAGCTGGGGCTGGCACCCCACAAGCTGACTTGTTATCATGCCATCAGGGCTCCCAGGGTTGTCCGATTCTAGAGGCAGTTGGCTGGATGCAGGGAGAATTGGGAAAGGCACTTTAGGGGCGGGGAGCTTCCCAATGGGGAATGTGGCCAGGGCTCCAGCAGCTGGGGTGGAGTGCATCTCAGGGGCCGGGCCTTGGTGGCACCTGAGAACAGCTGCTCACCACCACCACCACCTCATGGCACAGGGAGCCGTCCCCTTCCTTGGCACTTTCATCATGTATCTGGATAGGCTGGACATCGCCATGAAGGACTTCGTAGATGTGAGTGAACTTGCCATGGGTGGGGCAGGCTCCAGGACCCTGAGGCTTGGGGGGAGGGTCCTGGGCTGAGCTCTCAGCCCCCAGCTCCTTGCTGCCCATGTCTCCGGAGGCCTCACAAGCTGTCCCAGGGAGGAGGGCTCACCTGCATATCCCCTCTGAGTGCGGGAGCCTGCAACCAGGTGCCCATCCCTGTCCCCCAAGGGTTGAAGCTGCATAGCCAGAGTCCCTGACTGCAAAGCTGCACAAGGTCTTGGCTGAGCCTGCTCAGCCTCTGAGTTGGGTGGCACCCAAGGGAAGGAGAGAAATTGGGCCCCTGTGAGGTCAGGCAGCACCCACATGCCTCAGTGCACCCATCCATTCCCAGGCCTCACTTTCCCTGCCTGCCATCAGACATGGTGGGGACAGCAGTTCCCTGAGCCTCAGCCACCATGTCCCCTTCTGCAGAGCTAACAGCCTGTCCCAGGGACACCTTCTTTTCCTTCCTCTTACCCAGAGGGGAGGGCCAGGGGCTAGTCACAGGCCAGGGGCTGTTCTGATGGACTCTGCCTTCCAGGGAAAAAACAACATGCTGAAAATGACAAAGGTGAGCAGCTCTGCCCTATCTTCCAGGCACAGAGGGGATGGAGGGGTCAGAGATGCCCTGGGCAGAAAGCCCAGGCTCCAGCCCATGCGTGTCTGTCTGCTCTCTCCACTGGGATGGATACACACAGAAGGAGGAGAGCATCCCTAGGGAGGCTGTGGCTAAGGGACTGGAATCCAGGAGAACTTCCTTCCTGGGCGAGGGGCTGTGTGTATGCTACTCAGAAGACAGCTTGGAGCCTGGAAGGGATGGCCAGGGAAGGCTTCTCTAGCTAAAAGACCCAGAGGCCAGCCCCCTGCCCCTGCCACAGTCTGCCCCTCCAGCAGTCCCAGTGCAGGCCTGTCAGCATCCTCTCTGCCCCTCTTGCCCCAGGAGATAAAAGTTCTCCAAGAAATGCAGCGGCTCCAGGTGGCAGCCGGTCAATATACTTTGCTGCGCGACGCAGAGTTTGCACTGTGGTTCCAATCCATGGAGAGGCTCAGTGACACTAAGAGGTGAGTGCTGGGCAGGGATTGCGGGATGTCCAGGGTGGCAGATGGGGAAGGTTCTCCTGTTGTGCACTGAGGAGAGGGCTACCCATGGCTCCTTGGTCAGCAGAGGGCCTTACCCATGGGCAGTGCGGGGCTCCAGGACTGCGGCTGCAGGGCGGGCCCTGGAGGGAGCCTGAGATGGGCAAGAGTGCACTCATGGCTGCTTCTGTGTCCTGCAGCTACAACCTGTCCTGCCTACTCCAGCCCCTCTGCTAGAATGTCCACCTCATCCTCAAGGCCAAGAACATCAGGCCTTGGAGAACATCAGCATGACTGAGTCCCCCATGCAGGCAGAGAGTGGGGGCTGCAGAGTTCATCTGTGGGCTCGGGGACTGCACCGTGACACTCGCTCCGTTCCCCGCCGACCAAGCAACAACCCAGTGCCTGGGAGACTGGCCTCCCTCTCTCAGATGGGTGGTCACATCATCACCAATTTCACGGATTCCTCCTAGATTTTCCTATGTATATAGTTCACCATGATTAGTACCAGTTGGTTAGGCCTTTCATTAAAGTAGTATACATGGTAGACCATGAGTGTCCTTCTTCCTCTTTATCCCTTCCCTGCCCTGCTAATTAGAGACCATTCTCTAGATCCACAGACAAAGACATTCATGCAGATTCGAGAGGGGTGTGTCTCCCCATGCAAGGATGCCACACCATGAGTGCTCTTTCAGTTCTGAGGCTCCTACATGGAGCCCCATGCTGTCTCGTGGAGAGAGTCCCTCAGGGTCTGTTCTGAAGCGCAATTCATACATCCATCGGTATCTGGCGAGAACAACGCTCTCACTGCTTCTACACTTGCTCCCACGAGCTTTGGGAGTTTGCTGCTTAGGGCCCTTTAGGCTCAGATGGTGGTCCCCTCTATACAGTGTTTTCCAAATGATGTGTGTCACCAGTGACCAGCAAAATGTCCCAAGAACACAACTCAGCCCTAGTCACTAGAGAGAATTCCCTGTGAGATTCAGTGGGAAATGCACATAATAAAAGTGCACAATCTTGGGAAGCCAACACTGACAAAAATTTCATCGATGTATACATATATATACACAGAGATTTGTATGTATTCAGGTGAAGTATCCACCTGCAGCAAAGGCATCCCACATGGGTGCCCGTTTGAGTCCCAGCTGCTCTGCTTCCTACCCAGCTCCCTGCTAATGGCCAGGGAGAGACATACAGCCTGGGAGACAGGAAGTGATATTTCAAACACCTGGGCCCCTGCCCCGCAGGTTGGAGACACGTGCTGCGTTGGAGACACTGTACTTGACTCAAGTATTTGGGGACCGAACCAGCAGCTGGAACATCTCTGTGTCTCTGCCTTCCAACCAATGAGTCAGAATTCTTTCAAACATGAAAGCACAGGGGCTGCCACTGTGGCATAGCAGGGAAAGGTGATGCCTACAGTGCCGACATCCCATGGGGCCGCCTGTTCGAGGCCCGGCTGCTCCTCTTCTGATCCAGTACTCTGCTATGGCCTGGGAAAGCAGTAGGGTTTGGCACAAATGGTTTGGCCCCTGCACACTTGTAGGCTTTCGATCGGCTCACTCCCAGCCATTGCAGCCATTTGCAGAGGGAACCTGCAGATTGGAGGTCGCTCTCTCACTCTCCCAGCCTCCCTGTAACTCTGCCTTTAATAAATATATCTTGAAAACAATTAAAATACAAATAATGTACTAAAGGAGTAACTTGAGCCAAGAAAACCAAAGATCGGTCTAGTGGTCATGGTAAAACACTACCACAGAAACCACAGGTGCTCTAAGTATATGCCATGATCATGGGAAAGATATCTCATGTTCCTATTTAGACAAATGAACAGACATTGGACAATGTATGCCGAAACTGCGAAAATGTACAGTTTATACTGATATGGATTTGCCTTCTGGAAGCCTGGGATTCTAGGACAGGGTAGGAAGAGAGAACACCGAGTAGGAGCCCCAGTCAAAACCTGCCCATTGAATAGCTAGAGCTCTCCAAGAAGAGCACAACTTCCATAGCTTGTCCATGTTAGGTGAATCTACTGGGAGACGAGCATGGGGAATTGATGACACAGCTTCCTCTCCTTTCCCTATAGCCCTGAGATGCCTCTACACCACATCTCCAGTGTCCTACAGATGAGCAAACCTGGGGGTGGTCCTGGCGACACCTAGAACCCCACAGATCCAAAACACTTGACAAACGCTAAGCAGAAAAACATACCAAAGCACGTCCCAATTAACTGCTGAAAACCACTAGCAACACCAAAACCTTCAAAGATCAAAAATGAGAAGCTTCAGCCTGACTCACAAAATCCTTGAGCTGAAAGACAATGCATCAGTGCCTTCAGAACTTGGGAAAAACCATTTCCAACCTAAAAGTACATACATGTTTTCAATCCTACATTACAGGACAGTAAGATCAAAGCATAGTTAGAGATGCCAAGCATCAAAAACGCTTCTGTATGCCATTGCTCAGAACCTGCCAGAAGATGTGCTCCAGAAAATCAAGGGTGGAGGGGCCTGCACCCTAGCTCACTTGGTTATTCCTCTGCCTGCGGTGCCGGCTTCCCATATGTATGCTGGGTTCTAGTCCCGGTTGCCCTCTTCCAGTCCAGCTCTCTGCTGTGGCCCGGGAGGGCAGTGAAGAATGGCCCAAGTGCTTGGGCCCTGCACCCGCATGGGAGACCTGGAAGAAGCACCTGGCTCCTGGCTTCAGATCAGCACAGCGCAGGCCATGGGGGCCATTTGGGGAGTGAACCAACAGAAGGAAGACCTTTCTCTCTGTCTCTGTCTCTCTCACTGTCGATAACTCTACCTGTCAACTAAATAAATATAAATAAATACATAAAACTTTTTACAAAATCAAGCGTGGAAAAAAAAAACTCTGAGGAAAACATGAAATGCAAGATCAAGGAGCACCATCAGCAAAGAAGTGAACACATTCCTAGAATGATGGGGAACAGAAACCCCAGGGTGACAACATCCACAAAGAGAAAAGCATCTTGAATCCACATTGGAGCAACTAGGAGGTGGTAGGGAAACATTCACCAAGAAAATGAAACTGAGAGAAAGTCTGTTAAGTATAGAAATGTTTATGAGACTGTAAGACAATGAAGAAATATGAGGATTCTATGAATGTTCAGCAAAATGACCTAAGAAAGGGTCAATATGGGGAGCAGGTGTTTCACGCATTGGTCAAGATGCCACTTGGGGATGCATACACCCCAGGGCAGAGGGCATGGGTTTGAGTCCTGGCTCCAATTCAGATTCCACCTTCTTGCTCATGTGCACCCAGAGAGGTGGTCAGAGAAGCCTCAAGTACCTGGAGCCCTGGCACACGAGTGCTAGACCCAAATGCAGTTTCAGGCTCCTGGATTCAGCCTGACCCAGCCCTTGGCTGCTGCGAGCATTCAGGGAATGAACCCAGCAGATGGACAATCTCTGGGCCCCACTGCCTTTCACACCAATACGTTTTTTTAAAAAATCCAAGTAACACAACTCATTGTTCAAGAGCATCATGATAATTAGCACTGGTCTTGATGATCAAGAGTCCTTATGGAATTACAATGATGTAAATGCTGCATACTCAACTAAGCAAACCCTGACATATCTGTACTAGGGCCCTGGAGGGACAACCAAAGTTCATTGCCTAGTTGGCAGTGGAGAGTCAGGGGGGAGAGAGCTCCATATTTCCCCATGTTGAGAAGCATAGCACCAGCATGTGAGTTAAGGACCAAGGTGTGGAGCTCAAAAGAAAGCTCTGAGAGTGAAAAGGACGATCCCTGAGAAGGAACGGTGGGAGAAACACCAAAAGGCCTTGATGAACATATGTTATAAAAGAATAGGAGTTTCTGAAACGATCCATTCTTACCTTAGCAAACTCAGAGAGCCTGTCATCACTCGTCAAAGACTGCCGACTTGCACAAGAAGCACAGTCTGAGGGACCCACGGCACCCTTGCCATCTTCAAGTTCGTTACATTCACCAGCACCTTCCCTGTCCCTGTCGAGCTCCCAGTCAGGGAAATGCAATTCACCTAAAAAGGCACAAGTTGCAACTTACTTCATTTCAAATCATTAAATGGTTTACAACTATTTGTATTCTCAGTAGATAGTATAGCCCTGTTCCTGAATAAAGGTTAAAACTACATTCAGACAGTGAAAAAGTTATCCCTGGCCTCTTTTCTAGTCACTTGGTTTCTCGCATCTCTTAACCCCACCCAATCAAAGTTAACCACATTTGTTAGCTCTTGGATACCCTTGCCGAGTCTCCATTGCCTGTGCAAGTAACTAGCTAACTGTGCATGTTGTATTTACCTCCTTTCGTACAAACCATGATCTTTTTCACTTCACATCATTAAGGTGATTGTCCTTACCACTAAACAGGGAATGCCCTCAGTCCCAAATGTCCTTGTAAAAGGAGGATATTTTCAGCTCAGAAGACCCAGCAGATATCAAAGGAAATAACTCAGCCAAGTGCAAAAGAAAAAAGAATATTGGCCATCTTCTAGAGAGGCTGTCTCTACAAACCTAACTTGTTCATATTAAGCGTAAGTCACTAATAGGAACGGTGAGGATGAAAAGTTACCAGCTTACTTTGAGTGCATTAAGATGTCTAAATAGTCTAGTTAAGCTATCTCTTTTAAGATTTGGAAAAGTACATGATTTCTACAATTCTTGTCTGTGTCTATCAACTGGGGTGTGTCCTTCAGGGGATGCCTCACCTCAGAAGACCTCTTTGGGAGTGTCCACGGGGACTGATGCTGTCACTGTAATGTACTGGGGAGACGTTGGAGAAACTCTAAAACTTTCTGCAACACACAGGAACGTCCTCCTCCTCACGACAGAGGTATCTGGACCCAAGCGATAACAGTGCCAAGACTGAGAAACCCTATTTTCAACTGTCTAAACCATGAGGCAACACAAACTACTCACAGCAAACAAAACTGGTGAAAGTTACACTCCCATCACACATGCACTGTTCTAGTCTTGTCCCAATAACCACAAGTTAGCCAGGCAGTAGTGTGGGTGTAGCATTCGGTAGGAGTTCAGAGAACTGGCTTTGAACTCAAGGGGATCTAACAATGAACCCCAACAGAGTTTACACATCCAAACTCAAGTTGTTACCAATAATACCAGTCCTAGCTCTTAGTCGTTACTGTAAGAAACATTACATCAGAAAGCATTTCGAAAGGCTTGGCACACAGGCTAAGCCTCACAAAAACATCAAAACCTATAATAACTTTGAGAATGAATTCTTTGCCCAATAATGAATCCAATATGGAACAAAACCTGACTTTCTGACAACATTAGAAACTTACCATCACTGGCCCCATCTTCTAGACCCAAAATATCCCCGTTCCAAAGCCTCTACATTCTAGAACCGTGTCCATTATCCCTATGTGATTCAGAGTGTGTCTTCACTTCATTTGACACATCGCTTCCATTGGAACTCCAAGTTACGTCAGTCAACACACTGTTACTCTTCGAAGTGAGAGTTTCTGACAATGAAAAAAGAAAACACATCAGTATGTCAGCCACTGTGGTCATTTATCTAAAGGAAATTGTAAGCATGCTACTTGCCACAATCACAAAGATACAAAACTCTGACAATACTGAAAGCAATGTCTTATGTCCAATCCTCTTGCCTCAAGTTTGAAGAACAACCTAAGATTCTTTGAGTTAAGGCCAAGTTACAACAAGAAAAAAAAGGAGAACTGGCTGAGATAGATTATCAATTGATAGTAGAAATGAAAGATCTCCGTGAGTGAGATCCCAGGGGAAAGAAGGAGCCATCCAAGAAGGAGGTACCTTCTTTCTCTGAATGCTGGAGAGAAATTCCGCTTGAAGGATGGCCTTATCTAAACAAGGGCAGAGTTTGTGAACTCAAGAGGCATCCATACCCTTAGCAGCTCGTCACAAGAGCCTCGGCTGATCACTGACATCATAAATAAGAGTGTCAATTGTTAAATCAACAACAGAAGTCACTGTGCACTTGCTCCTCCTGTAGGACCTCTGTCCTTAACGTGGTGTACTATGAGAATTCACGGTAACACTAGCCTTCAAACATTACTTTCCACTTTGCATGTCAGTGTGGGTGCAAGCTGTGAAAATCTTTACTGAGTATAGAGTTGGTCTCTATATAAAGATAATTAAAAATGAATCTTCATGAAGAATGGGATGTGAGAGGGAGTAGGGGGTGGGGTGGTTTGGGGGTGGGAGGGCAGGTAGGTGGGAAGAACAGCTACAATCTGAAAGCTGTACTTATGTAATTTATCTAGTAAATAAAAGCTTTCTATAAAAATAGATACTAGATATTAATAAATAGAGCACAGATATAATAACAATAATAATAACAATAATAATAATAGAAAGAATCAAAACAGACTGAATGCTCCAACACGGGAAGTATTGCATATAGCAGCCTCCCAGAATGACAATGACCTCAAATAACACCCTGGCTCAGAATCAACCCTGAAGACATTCTGATGTGGCTAAAACACCTATGAGAGCATGTCAGGCATGGGAAGACAAAACACTGTGGCACACAGGGTTCCCCATGAAGCACTTCTGTGGGTAGACCCCAAGAGAAAGAAGTGGTCATCCACAAAGGATACACTTTATTCAGAAGGCACAAAAGAACTTCCTCTTCCCCGTGGCCCTGTCTAAATATGGAAGGAGTCAGTGGATTCCACAGGCTTCCACAGCTGAGGCAGCTCAGGTCAAGATCCTCAGGTGTTCGCTGATGTGCTAATTCTGAAATTCTCAGCAGGGGTCACTGTGCACTGACTTCCCATGCAGGACCTCTCTGCTCAAAGAGTTGAGGTATGTGAGTTAACAGTACCACTTGGTCACAAAGATCTACCACACTTTCACGTGAATGACACCATCTATGGATTATAAGCTAGAAGAATGTCTCATGCTCGCAAAAGTCACACCGCCCTTGGGTTCTTCTCCAAAGTTAACTCACTCCACCGCAACAGATACTATAGACATACGTAAGTCAAATCTCAGAAAGCCTTACTTTCATTGAATTCAAAAGCACTTTCATCTCTTGTTTGTTGTAAAAACAAGCCTGCCGGTGTTCTAGTGCATAGTAGGGTAATAATACTTCACCAAACATACAGTCTTTTCTCAAAAGCTAGAAGAAAGACTTCTGAATGTACATACTACAAAGAAACCTTGAATAGGGAAGCGGTGGATGCGGATGACCTAATATGATCATTTAAATGTATGCATGTAGGGCAATATTACATTATACCACATCAATATGTACAGCTACTCTTTGTCAACAAATAGAGAAACACATCAAAAAGGAAATACATCATTGTTCAGTGAAATGCATCTCCAAATGCTCACTCTTTTTCATAGAAGTATATGCCATTCCAAAGTTTCCAAATACGTATAGTATTCAGCCCGTCATGTTTTGTTAATAAGTTCTAGGTAAATTCTACTCCTGTCAGAGAAGATGCCCCTAAAGGAGACAGAGGAGGAAGAGAGGTGGGAAGGCTGCTGTGAAGTTAGGTATGGTGGGAGAATCACTATGTTCCGAAAGCCGTGTTTAGGAAATGCATCAAGTTGGTATAGCTTCCATAAAAGGTGTCTGGGAAAAACTGGAAATAAAATAATCCAGGATTCCATGGCTGGCTGTGCACTGTGTAGAGAAAATCAGTGTCTACAGGGGCTCTTTGCTGTACACCCAGGGCAACGCTCTTTCCGTCTTTTCTCTAGAAGATCCCACTTGGGAAGAAATTATGGACATCTAGTAGTCTATTTTCCTGTCTCGTCTAGTAGTAGAGGGTGCACTGCGCTTCCAACAAATCCAAGGCTGATGCTTGCTTTTGTGGAGTGGGAAGTAAGGGTGTGACAGTCAAGGGATACTCTTAACAAAAGAAACATGGGTTGAGAAGGAATTTAGCCTAATGGCTTAGATGCTTTGATGGTGAGTTCCGATGCCCATTTCTCATATCAGAGTACCTGGTTTTGATACTCATCTCTGGAGCCTAACTCCAGTTTCTTACTAAAATACCTCTGGGGAAACAATGGTTCCTATAACAAGTTCCACGCTATTCACATGGGCGACCTGGGTGGAATTGCCAGTTCCCAGTTGCAGTCTGGCACATCTCAAGGCACTTGCAGGACTGGGAAGTGAATTAGCAGTTGGGAGCTCCTCTCCTCTCTCTCTGTCTCTGTTCCTTTATAATGTTAAGATGGGAAGCGTGGCAAAGGCCCTGCCAACTCGGAAACAAAATGCGTTAGTTATAAATGAAAAGGCTGTTATATTCAGCCACACACAAACCTTAATTCATGCATGGCAAACCAAGATAAAGGAAAAACAAATACCAACTAGGAAAGTGTAGGTGGTCTGCCTAGTATATCAAAATGAAAGAAACCTAACGTACACATTGTTCTTGGAAACGAGGGAGAAATGGCCAACATTCCAACAGAAAGATGGGCAAAGGACAAGGACAGTTGACAGGAAAAGGGACACAAGTGGCTTTTCTTCCAATGGAAAGAGCGCCACCTTACTCCTGTGCAGGGCAATGCAAATAGAAACTGCACATCTCTCATTTGGCTACAATTCAAGTACTTGGCAGCATATATTGGAATAAGAAGACACTCCTCGAGGAGTGGTAATGAACATGCGAAACCATGCAACCTCTATCAAAGGGGAATCTAGCAATAGAGTTCTACAGTAGATCTGCCATTTGCACTGGCACTGTCACTTCTGGGAGTTAACTCCACAAGTATAGGGGCATATGTGGTTTCTGTGTTTGTGTTGCTAACACTCAATGCCTGAGACTGGATAATCTGTGAAGACCAGAAATTTATAGTTCTCACACCTAGAGCGCCTGGGAAGTCCAACATCAGGGCATCAGCATGCTTTGTCTGATGAAGGTCTTACTATTGCATTGTCACATGGTGCAAGGCTGAAGGCAGAAGGGCCAGAGAGCAAATCAGCTGAACACCACATGGAGCCTGTTTGACAGGGACCTCAATCCCCGGTTTCAGTAAGGCCCAGCCACGACCGTTGTGGGTATTTGGAGAGTGAATTAGTGGATAGAGATTCTCTCTCTCTCCGTTACTTTGCTTGTGTCTGTCAATGTGTGTGTGTGTGTGTGTGTGTGTGTTGTGTGTGTTTCCACATCTCAAGAAAACTGAACGAAGAATCCATCAAAGCCAACCATTATTCTACAGTGAATACTCTAAAATAGACAAAATTCACAGTCTGCTCAGTTCTTTAGAGGTGGACTAAATGCTGATATCATTTAAAGATGATGGTCCTCTTTCCAGAACACAGAAGGAAACAAACTCACCCAAAGCCTAATGACCCTCATTGTATTTTTATTTTTTAATATCTTTCCTGATTTACTTGGAAGATTTCTGGGTTCATATTTCATATTTCTTGATTTAGTATAGAAAGGTAGAGTGACAGCGAGGGAAAGACAGAGTAGTTTCCATTCCCTGGTTCACTTCCCAAATCCTGCAACAGCCAGGGCTGGCTGGACTAAGCCAAAGCCAGGAGCCAGCACTTCAATCTGGGTCTTGGAATTGTGTGGCATTTTGTCATCCGTTTGGGCATAGTCTGTTTCACAGTGCATCTGCAGGCTCTTCTATCAGAAGCACAGAGGAACAAGGACTCCAAAAGGGGATATGAATTCCCCTTGTGGTACTATAATCACTGGACCAGATGCCCACCACAAGAGTGATGATTTATTCCAGTCGATGTCTGCTAAGTCCTTTGTATGAGAGCAAATTAGGAAAACCTAACGTACACATTGTTCTTGGAAACGAGGGAGAAATGGCCAACATTCCAACAGAAAGATGGACAAAGGACAAGGACAGTTGACAGGAAAAGGGACACAAGTGGCTTTTCTTCCAATGGAAAGAGCGCCACCTTTCTCCTGTGCAGGGCAATGCAAATAAAAACTGCACATCTCTCATTTGGCTACAAAGCAAAAGGAGAGAAGTCACTTTCCCAAAACTGGCTTAACGCACAGCATCACAATGTTCACCCACAACTTCACTTCAACAATGGCCAAGGGCAAGGACAGACATTTCTCCAAAGACGAACAGCACAAGAGCTATATTGAAAGGACACACTATTATTGGTCATTGGCCATCACAAATCAAGTCTGCAATGAGATAGATACCCCTTACAAACCACCTCGAGGCTATTCAAATAACCATGAACCTGCAGTTGCATTCTCAACGAGCTATCTAAAAGAACCGGAAACAAGTTTGAAAAATATTTATCCAGAAGACTTCACAGGATTCACACTAGCCAAAACACAACCACAGCTCCAGTGTCCATCAGTAGATGAATGAATAAACACAATATGGTCTACTCGTATGATGGAATTCAGCATGAAGTAGAATACAAGTACTGATACGGGCTACCGCATAGGCAAAACTTGAAACCATGGTGCAAGTTGAGGGAATCCAGACACAGCAGAGAATAGTTTATAATGCTAGCTCTATGAAACATCTAGAGCATACTCACAGACCGAGAACTAATTGGCAGTTGCAATTGCTGGGGGAAGGGAGACTGGAAACTGGCTACTACTGGGTTTCGAGCTTGCTTTGCAGGTGATGTGATTCACTATTAGATGGTGGCCGAGGCGGTGGTGGGCAGGACTAAAGCTCTCAATAAACTTGCATACAGCCTTTTGGGAAAATTTTTCTGACTGCACCCACCAGTGAACTAGGGCCTCTCTGCTGCTATAGATTGGCTGGTCAAATTATTTTACTGTTTGAAAGGCAGAGTGCCAGAGAGACAGGCAGGGAGGAGGGAGACAGGGAGGTTGATCCAGTGAAACACACGAAAACCCCTTCAGCTGAAACCCCACAGTATCCACTGTGAACCAGACATGTCCTGTCCCCACAGCAAGTAGGAACAAAGTACAGCAGGTGGTATTGAACACACAGCAGGCCATCAGTACCTTTAGAGCACACCGCAAGTTGGGGGTGCACAGGATGTGTAGAAAATCACTCTCTAGGCATGACTGGTAGAAAGGGATACTTTGGTGACTTCAGTGGAAGAACATCTACCAGAGTTGACCAGGATTTACTTCTCAAGAATTCTAGGTCTTGAATCCTCCCCCAGAGAATTATCAAAAGCGATGCATGAGAATCTACAAATTCGGTAAGACGATCAGGTTTCTCACAAGAAACTTTACAGGCCTGAAGCGTGTGAAAGCTTATCTTCACATAACTGAAGGAATAAACTTCCAACCAAAATGACATCTTCTTATGGACAAGTTAAGGGACAGCATCAGCATTAGACCTGCCTGACAGGGAAGCTCTATTGCCCTCTCCTGGAAGCAAATCGACACTACATGGCAGCAACACAGAACAACCAAAAAGTGGCAAAGCGCCCCAGGGTAAGAGAAAAGGAAAAGACACATACAGGATCTTCACTACCGCCATGGAATAGAAATCACTTTTACAACTTGGAATGAAATTTAAAGTAAAATCACAGAACTTGCAATGACTATACGGATCTCATGTGTATTTTGTAGCAAGTCATTTGGAACTACATTGCTTCTATGTGGATGAAGTGGAAGTCTAAACTAAATGTTTATAGGTGTGAATAGTTTATAGATTCCCATTGCAATGTGTCAGTAGATACCTATAGATGATGCACAAAAGAAAATGAGAGATAAGAAGTCATTAGGAGGGGCTGGCACTGTAGTGTAGTAGGTTAAGCGCCCGCCTGCATCAATGGCATCGCATATGGGCACCAGTTTGAGGCCCGGCTGCTCCACTGCCTATCCAGCTCCCTGCTAATGGCCTGGGAAAGACGTACAGCCTGGAAAGACAGTCAGTGATGATTCAAATCCTTGGGTTCCTGCCACACAGGTTGTTGACCCAAATGGAGTCTGAGGCACTTTATTTGACTTAAGTTTTGGGGGACTGAACCAGCAG
This sequence comes from Oryctolagus cuniculus, assembly GCF_051225735.1. NCBI lineage: Eukaryota > Metazoa > Chordata > Mammalia > Lagomorpha > Leporidae > Oryctolagus > Oryctolagus cuniculus. The sequence continues at coordinate 71,657,444 of NC_142872.1, forward strand.
ATGGAAAATCTCTGTGTCCCTGCCTTTCAAACAAATACATAGGAATTCTTTGAAAACAGAAAGCGCAATGGATGGCATGGTGACATCATAGGTCAAGGCACCTCCTGCAGTGCTGGCATCCCGTATGGGTGCAGGTCTGAGTCCCGGCTGCTCCTCTCCTGATCCAGCTCTCTACTGGGCCCAGGGAAAGCAGTGGATGATGGCCCAAATGCTTGGGCTCTGGCACCCGGTTGGGAGACCCAGAGCAGGCTCCTGGCTGCTGGAATTGCATCGGCACAGCTCCAATCATTGCGGCCATCTAGGGACTGAATCAAGGGATGGAAGAACTCTATTATCTATCTATCTACCTATCTATCTATCTACCTACCTACCTACGTACCTACCTACCTATCTATCTCTGTCTGTCTTCTTCTGCCTCCCTGTAACACTGACTTGAAATTAAATAAATAAATCTTACAAATGTACCCAAATGACTCCTGGCCTCGTTCATGACTTTCTTAATTCCCCAGTCTTATCGCTTGAAGCAGGGAGGACTAGGGCTCTTCCTATTGCTTGGAGGACATGGAAAAGAAAGCAGCTCACCCAAAACTCTAGGGATTACAAGCTAAGTCTAATGCCAAGTCCCTCACTTGACTCCCTAGCGAGGAAAATGATTTCACCCATGTCCTCTGAGATTCTTTCATAAAACACCAAGCAAACCAGACCTGGAAGGAGTCTATTTCCTCAGGCATCCTTAGTATTGCACTCTTCTAAAGAGGCTGGACAATTGGAATGAGCTCAGACCTATTTTCAAATGGATGCCACTCTCTGTGGTCAGAATGAAGCTTCCTAGCCAGTATTTGATCCCCCAGCCCTAGTGATTTTCTGTGAGGTCTTTTGCTCTATCGATAAGGTGGCCTGTTTCTGGGGCCCTGCATGCTGAAGATGGGAGATCTGATGCCAATTTGGGGGCATGGCTTTCAGGTGAGCTCTCTCACCTTCTCCTGGAGTTCTTGGACATGGCTGCTATCATAGCCAGAGACACTGAACCCATATTCGGGGAAGATGCGCTTTAAGCTGTGACCTCAACATCTCCCGAAGGGGCAGGATCCACGACTCAAGATGCAGTTTAGAGTCTGTTGGGTCCCTAACCTTGGCTTTTCATGGGTCTCCATACCTTGCTTGTTTCTTAGGGATTTTCCCGAAGGAACATGCTAGAGTGTTTGGAAATGATACGAAAAGGAGGTTTGGGACCCAGCTGTCTGTCTGTCCGCAGGCTTAGGGCCCTGTCTACATTCAAGTCTCTTGAGGGAGCTGAGGAATGGCACTGTGTTTGTCTCCTTGTGTACAGTTAAGGGGATGATATTGTGGCAGCAGCCCAGAGGGGCCTTGGCATATCTTCTTAAGGGAAAGGCTCCACAGAATGGAACTTTGAAGATGTGACCTCACTTCCTTGGTGATAGAACTTACACTCTGATAGCAACAGTCCTTAGCGGCTCACTTGATGGGAGACGTTCAGGAGAAGACCATGTTCTCTCGTTGCTGCCAATCGTTGCCAGGCTCTGGCCTTTTCCGGCGCTTGAGACATTGGCTCCGCTCTCACACGGGGTGTCTGTGGCCTCTTACTGCAAGGCCACCCCAGGGAACAGAACAGCCCAGGAGGCAGCCCCAGGTAGTGGAACAGTCCCGTCCTGGCAGGGGATCACCTGTGACCCCATCTGGGTCTTCTTTGCCCCTCCCTTCACCATGACAGTGGCAGAAGAAGAGGGGCTCTTGCTGCCCAGCAACACGATTCACGTGTTGGAGCCTCCTGTGTCTTGCGTGTTCATACCCTATTTTGTGGACAGCTGGTTGGGCAAGTGGGTGTTGGGGGACCTCCTCTTGTCTTCTGGAGACCTCTCTGGCTGCACAAGGGTACAGAGGCACTTACTTTCCCAACCTGGGTAACAGAATGCCTCATGGGGGGAATTATTCTCTGTGGGGACAGCCAAGCACGACACTGATGCCTCCGGTCTGGGCTGCCACACACTCTCTTTGCAGAGCTCCACACTCGAGTCCACAGACAGAACACATGAGGAAGCCACAGGCATCGTCAATGGACACGTGAGTCAGGCCAACAACGTGGCTAATGCCGGTGTGGAGGGAGTGAGGGGCCCAGGAGTACCCACATGTTGGGGCACGAGATGACCACGGTGTGCCTAGAACCACATCCTGAAGGGAGGAACGCCCCTGGCTTTTGGCCTCGTGATCTCCCACTCAGTGACTGACCCCCATCCCACTCTCAAAGAAATCTCAGCCCCTTGGCAACTGGGTGTTGGGAAACTCCCTGTTCACACAAGCATCGTGTGTGGCCATGGTGCTGAATGTTTGCCCACCTAGTCCAAGAATCCTGTGCAGTCCTTAGTCAGCTCCACTGCCTTCCAGGTCTTCTCCAAGCTTTAGGACTCAGTGATCCTACCAGGAAGGTTTTCCCACACAAAAGGGCAGAGGGTTCAACCAAAAGGGTGAAGATACCACACAGGACTGGAGCCTGGCCCCCACCTGTTCTATTCCATGGGATGACATTGCCCCTGTGGCCACACTTGCATGGCTGCTGGGAAGCACTGGGATTCAGCTGCATTGCCATGGCAGCGGTGCTGTAGGACACAGACTCACTGTCTCTCACGGAGCACAGTCAGCTAGGCTGCTCAAAGCACAGGAGCCCAGGTTGGGCAGCTCTCCCAACAGGAGTCGCTGTTCCCATTTCTGGTGGCTGCATGTCAGGGCATGGCCAAGGTGATTTCTCAGGAGGGCTCATTGCCATTTCCATCCACAGTTTCATTTCCTATGCTCCCCTGGGCTTCTCTGTGCTCCTGTCGCATCTGCCAATGAGCACAGCAAGGTAATGGGATGGGGCCCACGCCATTTCTGGGGGTAAGGTCAATCACCTCCTTGCGGACTACTGGCCCAACTGCAGCAGTCACACTCAAGTGCTCTGGTGTCAGAACAACCCCACGTGTGTGTTGGGGATGGGGGCCACAATTCGGCTCTGAAAAGGCAGTGATGCCCTGCTGAGGACAAACTCCAAGGACCAGGCTGGCTGGGGACTGGCTCTACACATGTGTCGTTGTAATGCCTCAAGTCAGGTCACTTGGCAGAACGCCTGTGGTCATTACGCCACAGGCAGACACCTCTGACTATGGCTCTTTTCAGGATCTAGCCTCCCCTGGGGCTTCATATCCTACTCCGCCCACTTGTTTCCATTCTGCAGTCTGGTGGCAAAGCAAATCACACAGTTGCCCTCATTTCTAGCTCCCCCAAGGGGCACGGAATCATCTTTCACTGCTGGCCCCCTCGCAGGACTTTCTCATCCCTCAGTCCCTGTTCAGCCTCTTGGCCCCAACTGGGGTTTTCTCCCAACCCGGGTGTCTGCTCCCCTGTGCTCCCTGGAACTGCCACTGACTCACGTCCTTTCTGGTCCTCCCTAGTATGGAAATGGGTCCATGCTCTACTTGGCAGAGGTCTGTGCCATGCGGACCCTACAGCCAGACACTAAAGAGATGCTGCTGGATGCCCTGGTCCCGGGCCCCCTGGGAAAAAGGATCTGCTACTTCAACACCTTCCTGTGTACATACAGCGACTTCTCCACCATTCCGTATTACTTAGACCAGATATTCGACAGGTGGGTAGCTGCCTTTCAGCACTGCGGTGATGCAGAGATGAATCTTACATGTTTTAGATGACCTAAGCGACTTAAGACATGGCGGGCATGGAACGGGTGCCTTTCTCTGTGGACAGGGCTACTGGCACACTGCGTCACACCTCTTGATTTCCTTTCTCTGCACCCTCACGAACCAATGTTTCTACTCAGGTGGGAACCGGCCATGTGCCTCTATGGTTGGAAAACCTCCCAGATGGCAATCCTGCTTTCCCCTTTTTCAAGAATCAGAAATGTTTTCTTTCACAGGCAGAGTTAGACTGAGAGAAAGAGAGAATGCGTCCTTCTATCTGCTGGGTCACTCCCCAAATGGCTGCAAAAAGCAGGGCTCTGGGAAGCCGGGCTGAGGAGCCTGAAGCTCTATCTGGCCCCCTCAGGGGTGCCAGGGGTCCAACTACTTAGGCCATCATCCGGCACTTCCCCAGGCTCATTAGCAGGGAGCTGGACACCAAGGACAACAGCCAAGACTTGAACTGGCCAACCCTGATATGTCTTGCCAGCATCACATGTGGGCAGGGGCATTGGAAGCTGCTATGCCTTCGTACCGGCCACATTTCCTACTTGTTCCAGCTGCTCCTGTCCTCGATATATGCACAGAACAGCTGCCCTCAGGGTTGGTAGCAGTTGCCCAGACCCCTCATCGACCTGGCAGGTCTACAAGGAATCATTCACTCTACACATATATGGGAAGCCCTTCCCTTGTGCACTTTTCCAGACACTTGCCACAAATCCAGTGAACAAAGCATTCAAGGGCCTCACAGTTGTGGGGAATCCGACCCTCACAGCCGAGATCCTATACAAGTCCTGTCCTGCAGCGGCAGAGCTGAGGCTTGCTGACCTCCTCTGGGAGTAGCTGCAACGTCCCCTACTCTGATCACAAGGAGAACCCCATGTCCCACTAAGATGCGGGGAGATTGGGGTGCAGATGCGGCCTTCTGTCACTCGAAAGAATGGCAGGAAAATGAGGGCTGAGGCAAGGCAGAGGCAGACAGTAGGTGCAACTCCAACTTCTGGCCCCAGCACATGCAAAGGAAGTGCTGAAGAGCAGTGCTATGGATAGGAGCAGACACGTTCTGCAGAGGAGCGGGCATGTTGGGGCTCACAGACAACACCCACATAGCCATGCCCAGGGCAGTTGCTTCCAGCTTTGCCTACCCTCCCTGACCACCCAACCCAACCCACCATCCCAGGAGCAACCTACTCCCAAGTCTGCTCAGAGCCAGAGCCTAGGGGCCTCCACCTGAGAAAACCATGGGAATGAATGGGAAGGCACTGAAAGGAACATGAGAAGGAAGCCATCCAAAGGAAAGCTACTGCCGGCAATGCCAGAATCCCTTGTGGGTGTTGGTTGGTGTCCCTGTTGTTGCAGTCCAGATTCAGGACCCTGCTCGGGGGTCTGGGAAAACCAGGGGAACATGGTCCAAGCATTTGGACCTCTGCCACCCATGTGGGAGACCTGGATGGAGCTCCTCACTCCCCGCATGAGCCTGGCCCAGTGCTGTCCACTGCCCATCCGGGGAGTCAAGCAGTGGATGCAAGACCTCTGCCCCGGTGTGTGTCTCTCCCTCTCTCTGTAACTCTTGGGATTCACAGTCAAGAAATCGCCTTGGAAAACAGCAAAGCATGGCATTGTCTTTAAGAAGCTAGAGTTCACCGGCAGGCTCCGTGCCCCACCCCACACAGGGAGTCCTGGAAGGGCAGCAAGCAGGGTAAGGTCAAGTCTGACTCTGCTGCCCACTCTCCTTCCCCAGGAACATGGCTTCCTGTTTGCAAAGCTGCAAAGCCAAGTACAAGGCCGAATTCTGCGATCGCACGGATCTCCCGCTTCTAAAGATGAAGGTCGGATCCAAGCAGGTCCGCTTGCCCAGAGGAGACCTGCAGACCCATGCGTGCTTTCTGCGTGTCAGGATGGCCTACCCAAATCCCACACAGGCAGAAGCAGTCGGTAAGATGCACTGCACTCCGCGAGATTCTCTCGGTGGGCTTTGGGGCTGGAGCCCCTTTAGAGGCAATGGGATCGCGCCTGGCTTTGGAGAGGCCATTGGAAAGTGCTTGATGTTGCTGACCCTTTCTCTTCTCCCAGCTCCTGCTCTATTTGCCAGGCTGCAGTCATGCCAAACACTGGCTTTAGAGCCAGATTCCCCACTGCTCACAGAGCTAGAACCTCTTCTGGAGACAGGATCCATTTCAAAACTGAGGCTGCCACCATGCACAGAATCAGCACCAAAGACAACTACCAAAGTCTCCTGCGCATGTCCGGGACCTGCAAACAACCAGCCTCGCAAGATGGCTAGCATCACCACATTCCCCGCCAAGCTGCTGGCGGAACAGTTCACACTGATGGATGCGGTGAGCAGCGGGCTTGTCTCGGCAGGGCCAGGCCCGAACACCCCTTTGGCACCAGCCTCCCCACAGCTGCCCCGACCAGAATCCAGTGGCCTGGCTGCAGTTCAGGCTTCAGGTCCCACCACCTATGTGACTGGACCAATGTCTTCACTCCCAAGGCTGCCTTTCTCCCATGGCTGGCAGAGAGGGCACCCAAACCACACCAGCTGCACAGTGACTCTCCAGATCAACTGACATGGGCCTGGCAGAAAGTAGGGCTGGATCTGACCCACAGGGTACTGGACGGGCCTAGGTGGAGGGCATCCAGGTCCACCCACTGCCTTCCCATCTGCCTGCGATGCCACAGCTGTCCTGGGTCCTAGCACACATATCCATATCAAACAGCAAGCACCTTGTTGGAGTTGCCACAGGGAGCAGCACTGGCACAGGGACAAGGACTCCAGGGCAGATGCTGTGAGAGCAGAAGGATGAGATACTGGGCGGGATGCCTGGGAGCACACACCTCTGTCTCTTTCCTCAAGGCTTGGGAGGGTTGGGATCTGGGCTGGCAGGAGCGAGGCGACCTCAGTGGCAGAACACATAGCCCAGCTGCTCCCATGTTGGGGAGCTGCATGCCAAACTACCTGAGCTGCAGCTTCGAGCACTGTCACTTGCCGGGGTGGCTGGGCTTCACTGCATTCGAGCTAGGCTGGCTGTGCCCATGGGATACCCTCTTGCCCCCAGGAGCTCTTCCAGAATGTGGTCCCCTATCAGTGCCACAGCTCCATCCGGATCCAGCAGAACAAGGAGGTCAATGCGCAGCTGCCCCCTACTGTTCTCGCTGTCATCATCCACTACCACCACGTGGCCCATTGTGTTACTACCACGTGCTTGGGGGACCCCAGCATGAAGGCAGAGGACAGGGCCCGCGTGGTGGAACACTGGATCAAGGTGGCCAAGGTAAGCCGAGGCTGTCCCAGGGGCTCCCTCTCTGCACGGCAGGGACGTGCCACTTTGCTTCCTCAGCTCTCAGGTGTACAGTCTGTGGTCACAGATCCTGCCCAATCCCTGGGCTCTTGGGATCCACGAGGTGGCCTGATCTCACTCACTTGTCCCAGAACTACATGCTCACTTCCCGCCTAGGCCCCTGACATGGGTTGAAACCAATCTAGCCCATGTGAGCGTGGCTCAAGGGGGTCCCATCACTGACCTGCTCTGGCTCCCTGGCCAACTCTCTGATGCATGAGGGGGATGTCAGCACAGCTGGCTGAGCCTGGCTCAGGTGGGGCTCCAAGCCACCTACCTGCCATTCATCCGCTCCCTGCCCTAGGAGTGCCTGGCTCTCCGGAACTACTGCTCGGTCCACACCATCCTCTGCGCTCTGCAGAGCCACCCGGTACGCCAGCTGAAAACAACGTGGGGAGAAGTCTCCAGGTGGGTGTGCATCCCTCAAAGCACCTGGTGGACCCGGGACTACCCTCGGGCCTAAGCACTAATCCTCCAAGACTCACAGAGGCTGGTATCCTGGGACACAGGGAGAGGCGTGGACTGCCGGGGGCAGGGGTGGGGAGCACCATCTTTCAGCGGCCCTGGGACATGAGGACTGGGTTTCTGCCTCAGGATGACATTTCCATTAGTCAGGCACATGTGGCTTCCAAACTACATACTTGCGCCTGTGCACCACGCAGCACTGGACCTGCCTGGGCACTCCAACTCTGTAAACACTCACACACACACACACACACACACACACACACACACAATCAAAACAGAAGATACTACCAGGCAGGGTGGATCCTCTGATCTTTGTTCTTAAACCAAAGGGGTTTGATCCACCACCTCACCATTCCATCCAAATATCTCCTGGTTTTCCCCTCACAACAGAAAAAGTGCCAGGAAATTTCAGCGTCTTTGCACACAGGACAAAAATGTCAACAGAGATGTGCCCATGAAGGTAAAGTGGGGGCTCAGGGACAGGGGTGAGGGCTTGGCAGGAGGGGAAGGGGTGTGGCTGTAAGGGCATCAGGGCAGAGGGGAGCTTTTGGTGTCACTGAAAGTGTGCTTGAAAAGAAAACCTGGGGTGTGCCTGCTAGGACAACAGGCCAAGAGAGGGCTGTGTTCACAGGTCGTGGGATGCAGTCGGGCTCAGAGGGCAATGGGAATGGGCTGCAGCAAGAGCAGCTTGGCTCTCAGAGGGGGCTGTGAGCACCCACAGGTCTCTGGCTCCCATGCTGTTCCTGCTTCCCCCAGGCTGTGAGGTGGATGCGGCAGCAAGGGCTTCCTTCCATCTGTGCTGGGGCCCTAGAGGTCCTTTGGAAACCAGGCCTGCTACAGGGTTCTCTGTTGCAGCCTTCCATGGGGAGGGCTGCCAAGCCTGCCCCACACATTGCACAGCTTGGGAATGCCAGGGGCTGAGCAGTCGAGTGGGATGCCAAGCATTGGGTCTTACTGGCTGCCCTGGGAGCAGAACTTCTGTCTTCTCGAGGAGAGAAGCAAGCAGCATGAGCCTGTCTCTCAGTCTGCACAGGGAGCCTCATGTGCATCCAGGGAGGCAGGGTATGGGGTGCTGGGCCTGGCTTCCTCTCAGGGACACGCTGAGGCACAGGTCAGTCAAAGGATACTTAGCGCAAGGGGGACCTGAGGTGGGAGGGGAGGCCAGCACCCTCTCCAGCTGAGGAGCAGGCACAGGGAGGCGTGGTCAATCCCCCAAAGCCACCTTCCCAGTGGGAGCTGCATGAATCCATACAGAGCACGTTGTGGGAGGAGGGGAGTGCAGGGTGGGCATTATACCAATGGAAGTGAGCCAGACAGGCAGGGCTCAAGGTGGTTTGCACAAATGTGGGCCGGTCAGGAAAGGACTATCTCCCTGAACGTGACCCTGACCCTGGCAGATGGCGATCTGCAGGTTGCCCGCCCGGGAGCAGAACCCCCAGAGAACACAGATGCGGCAGCGGCTGCAGAAGAAGGCAAGTGTGCCTGGGGAGGGGGGGGCAGGGGCTCCTGTCTCCCACTGGGGGCCCATGTCAAGGGAGCAGGGCCTTCTGCCTCCCTTGTTTGCCCACGCCCATCACCACAGTAGCTGAGAGAGCCCAGTTGAGAGACCAGAGCTGAGGGCCTGAGCTGAAGGGCTCCCAGCAGACTTGGGCCTGAGCTGGGGCTGGCACCCCACAAGCTGACTTGTTATCATGCCATCAGGGCTCCCAGGGTTGTCCGATTCTAGAGGCAGTTGGCTGGATGCAGGGAGAATTGGGAAAGGCACTTTAGGGGCGGGGAGCTTCCCAATGGGGAATGTGGCCAGGGCTCCAGCAGCTGGGGTGGAGTGCATCTCAGGGGCCGGGCCTTGGTGGCACCTGAGAACAGCTGCTCACCACCACCACCACCTCATGGCACAGGGAGCCGTCCCCTTCCTTGGCACTTTCATCATGTATCTGGATAGGCTGGACATCGCCATGAAGGACTTCGTAGATGTGAGTGAACTTGCCATGGGTGGGGCAGGCTCCAGGACCCTGAGGCTTGGGGGGAGGGTCCTGGGCTGAGCTCTCAGCCCCCAGCTCCTTGCTGCCCATGTCTCCGGAGGCCTCACAAGCTGTCCCAGGGAGGAGGGCTCACCTGCATATCCCCTCTGAGTGCGGGAGCCTGCAACCAGGTGCCCATCCCTGTCCCCCAAGGGTTGAAGCTGCATAGCCAGAGTCCCTGACTGCAAAGCTGCACAAGGTCTTGGCTGAGCCTGCTCAGCCTCTGAGTTGGGTGGCACCCAAGGGAAGGAGAGAAATTGGGCCCCTGTGAGGTCAGGCAGCACCCACATGCCTCAGTCCACCCATCCATTCCCAGGCCTCACTTTCCCTGCCTGCCATCAGACATGGTGGGGACAGCAGTTCCCTGAGCCTCAGCCACCATGTCCCCTTCTGCAGAGCTAACAGCCTGTCCCAGGGACACCTTCTTTTCCTTCCTCTTACCCAGAGGGGAGGGCCAGGGGCTAGTCACAGGCCAGGGGCTGTTCTGATGGACTCTGCCTTCCAGGGAAAAAACAACATGCTGAAAATGACAAAGGTGAGCAGCTCTGCCCTATCTTCCAGGCACAGAGGGGATGGAGGGGTCAGAGATGCCCTGGGCAGAAAGCCCAGGCTCCAGCCCATGCGTGTCTGTCTGCTCTCTCCACTGGGATGGATACACACAGAAGGAGGAGAGCATCCCTAGGGAGGCTGTGGCTAAGGGACTGGAATCCAGGAGAACTTCCTTCCTGGGCGAGGGGCTGTGTGTATGCTACTCAGAAGACAGCTTGGAGCCTGGAAGGGATGCCAGGGAAGGCTTCTCTAGCTAAAAGACCCAGAGGCCAGCCCCCTGCCCCTGCCACAGTCTGCCCCTCCAGCAGTCCCAGTGCAGGCCTGTCAGCATCCTCTCTGCCCCTCTTGCCCCAGGAGATAAAAGTTCTCCAAGAAATGCAGCGGCTCCAGGTGGCAGCCAGTCAATATACTTTGCTGCGCGACGCAGAGTTTGCACTGTGGTTCCAATCCATGGAGAGGCTCAGTGACACTAAGAGGTGAGTGCTGGGCAGGGATTGCGGGATGTCCAGGGTGGCAGATGGGGAAGGTTCTCCTGTTGTGCACTGAGGAGAGGGCTACCCATGGCTCCTTGGTCAGCAGAGGGCCTTACCCATGGGCAGTGCGGGGCTCCAGGACTGCGGCTGCAGGGCGGGCCCTGGAGGGAGCCTGAGATGAGCAAGAGTGCACTCATGGCTGCTTCTGTGTCCTGCAGCTACAACCTGTCCTGCCTACTCCAGCCCCTCTGCTAGAATGTCCACCTCATCCTCAAGGCCAAGAACATCAGGCCTTGGAGAACATCAGCATGACTGAGTCCCCCATGCAGGCAGAGAGTGGGGGCTGCAGAGTTCATCTGTGGGCTCGGGGACTGCACCGTGACACTCGCTCCGTTCCCCGCCGACCAAGCAACAACCCAGTGCCTGGGAGACTGGCCTCCCTCTCTCAGATGGGTGGTCACATCATCACCAATTTCACGGATTCCTCCTAGATTTTCCTATGTATATAGTTCACCATGATTAGTACCAGTTGGTTAGGCCTTTCATTAAAGTAGTATACATGGTAGACCATGAGTGTCCTTCTTCCTCTTTATCCCTTCCCTGCCCTGCTAATTAGAGACCATTCTCTAGATCCACAGACAAAGACATTCATGCAGATTCGAGAGGGGTGTGTCTCCCCATGCAAGGATGCCACACCATGAGTGCTCTTTCAGTTCTGAGGCTCCTACATGGAGCCCCATGCTGTCTCGTGGAGAGAGTCCCTCAGGGTCTGTTCTGAAGCGCAATTCATACATCCATCGGTATCTGGCGAGAACAACGCTCTCACTGCTTCTACACTTGCTCCCATGAGCTTTGGGAGTTTGCTGCTTAGGGCCCTTTAGGCTCAGATGGTGGTCCCCTCTATACAGTGTTTTCCAAATGATGTGTGTCACCAGTGACCAGCAAAATGTCCCAAGAACACAACTCAGCCCTAGTCACTAGAGAGAATTCCCTGTGAGATTCAGTGGGAAATGCACATAATAAAAGTGCACAATCTTTGGAAGCCAACACTGACAAAAATTTCATCGATGTATACATATATATACACAGAGATTTGTATGTATTCAGGTGAAGTATCCACCTGCAGCAAAGGCATCCCACATGGGTGCCCGTTTGAGTCCCAGCTGCTCTGCTTCCTACCCAGCTCCCTGCTAATGGCCAGGGAGAGACATACAGCCTGGGAGACAGGAAGTGATATTTCAAACACCTGGGTCCCTGCCCCGCAGGTTGGAGACACATGCTGCGTTGGAGACACTGTACTTGACTCAAGTATTTGGGGACCGAACCAGCAGCTGGAACATCTCTGTGTCTCTGCCTTCCAACCAATGAGTCAGAATTCTTTCAAACATGAAAGCACAGGGGCTGCCACTGTGGCATAGCAGGGAAAGGTGATGCCTACAGTGCCGACATCCCATGGGGCCGCCTGTTCGAGGCCCGGCTGCTCCTCTTCTGATCCAGTACTCTGCTATGGCCTGGGAAAGCAGTAGGGTTTGGCACAAATGGTTTGGCCCCTGCACACTTGTAGGCTTTCGATCGGCTCACTCCCAGCCATTGCAGCCATTTGCAGAGGGAACCTGCAGATTGGAGGTCGCTCTCTCACTCTCCCAGCCTCCCTGTAACTCTGCCTTTAATAAATATATCTTGAAAACAATTAAAATACAAATAATGTACTAAAGGAGTAACTTGAGCCAAGAAAACCAAAGATCGGTCTAGTGGTCATGGTAAAACACTACCACAGAAACCACAGGTGCTCTAAGTATATGCCATGATCATGGGAAAGATATCTCATGTTCCTATTTAGACAAATGAACAGACATTGGACAATGTATGCCGAAACTGCGAAAATGTACAGTTTATACTGATATGGATTTGCCTTCTGGAAGCCTGGGATTCTAGGACAGGGTAGGAAGAGAGAACACCGAGTAGGAGCCCCAGTCAAAACCTGCCCATTGAATAGCTAGAGCTCTCCAAGAAGAGCACAACTTCCATAGCTTGTCCATGTTAGGTGAATCTACTGGGAGACGAGCATGGGGAATTGATGACACAGCTTCCTCTCCTTTCCCTATAGCCCTGAGATGCCTCTACACCACATCTCCAGTGTCCTACAGATGAGCAAACCTGGGGGTGGTCCTGGCGACACCTAGAACCCCACAGATCCAAAACACTTGACAAACGCTAAGCAGAAAAACATACCAAAGCACGTCCCAATTAACTGCTGAAAACCACTAGCAACACCAAAACCTTCAAAGATCAAAAATGAGAAGCTTCAGCCTGACTCACAAAATCCTTGAGCTGAAAGACAATGCATCAGTGCCTTCAGAACTTGGGAAAAACCATTTCCAACCTAAAAGTACATACATGTTTTCAATCCTACATTACAGGACAGTAAGATCAAAGCATAGTTAGAGATGCCAAGCATCAAAAACGCTTCTGTATGCCATTGCTCAGAACCTGCCAGAAGATGTGCTCCAGAAAATCAAGGGTGGAGGGGCCTGCACCCTAGTTCACTTGGTTATTCCTCTGCCTGCGGTGCCGGCTTCCCATATGTATGCTGGGTTCTAGTCCCGGTTGCCCTCTTCCAGTCCAGCTCTCTGCTGTGGCCCGGGAGGGCAGTGAAGAATGGCCCAAGTGCTTGGGCCCTGCACCCGCATGGGAGACCTGGAAGAAGCACCTGGCTCCTGGCTTCAGATCAGCACAGCGCAGGCCATGGGGGCCATTTGGGGAGTGAACCAACAGAAGGAAGACCTTTCTCTCTGTCTCTGTCTCTCTCACTGTCGATAACTCTACCTGTCAACTAAATAAATATAAATAAATACATAAAACTTTTTACAAAATCAAGCGTGGAATAAAAAAACTCTGAGGAAAACATGAAATGCAAGATCAAGGAGCACCATCAGCAAAGAAGTGAACACATTCCTAGAATGATGGGGAACAGAAACCCCAGGGTGACAACATCCACAAAGAGAAAAGCATCTTGAATCCACATTGGAGCAACTAGGAGGTGGTAGGGAAACATTCACCAAGAAAATGAAACTGAGAGAAAGTCTGTTAAGTATAGAAATGTTTATGAGACTGTAAGACAATGAAGAAATATGAGGATTCTATGAATGTTCAGCAAAATGACCTAAGAAAGGGTCAATATGGGGAGCAGGTGTTTCACGCATTGGTCAAGATGCCACTTGGGGATGCATACACCCCAGGGCAGAGGGCATGGGTTTGAGTCCTGGCTCCAATTCAGATTCCACCTTCTTGCTCATGTGCACCCAGAGAGGTGGTCAGAGAAGCCTCAAGTACCTGGAGCCCTGGCACACGAGTGCTAGACCCAAATGCAGTTTCAGGCTCCTGGATTCAGCCTGACCCAGCCCTTGGCTGCTGCGAGCATTCAGGGAATGAACCCAGCAGATGGACAATCTCTGGGCCCCACTGCCTTTCACACCAATACGTTTTTTTAAAAAATCCAAGTAACACAACTCATTGTTCAAGAGCATCATGATAATTAGCACTGGTCTTGATGATCAAGAGTCCTTATGGAATTACAATGATGTAAATGCTGCATACTCAACTAAGCAAACCCTGACATATCTGTACTAGGGCCCTGGAGGGACAACCAAAGTTCATTGCCTAGTTGGCAGTGGAGAGTCAGGGGGGAGAGAGCTCCATATTTCCCCATGTTGAGAAGCACAGCACCAGCATGTGAGTTAAGGACCAAGGTGTGGAGCTCAAAAGAAAGCTCTGAGAGTGAAAAGGACGATCCCTGAGAAGGAACGGTGGGAGAAACACCAAAAGGCCTTGATGAACATATGTTATAAAAGAATAGGAGTTTCTGAAACGATCCATTCTTACCTTAGCAAACTCAGAGAGCCTGTCATCACTCGTCAAAGACTGCCGACTTGCACAAGAAGCACAGTCTGAGGGGCCCACGGCACCCTTGCCATCTTCAAGCTCGTTACATTCACCAGCACCTTCCCTGTCCCTGTCGAGCTCCCAGTCAGGGAAATGCAATTCACCTAAAAAGGCACAAGTTGCAACTTACTTCATTTCAAATCATTAAATGGTTTACAACTATTTGTATTCTCAGTAGTTAGTATAGCCCTGTTCCTGAATAAAGGTTAAAACTACATTCAGACAGTAAAAAGTTATCCCTGGCCTCTTTTCTAGTCACTTGGTTTCTCGCATCTCTTAACCCCACCCAATCAAAGTTAACCACATTTGTTAGCTCTTGGATACCCTTGCCGAGTCTCCATTGCCTGTGCAAGTAACTAGCTAACTGTGCATGTTGTATTTACCTCCTTTCGTACAAACCATGATCTTTTTCACTTCACATCATTAAGGTGATTGTCCTTACCACTAAACAGGGAATGCCCTCAGTCCCAAATGTCCTTGTAAAAGGAGGATATTTTCAGCTCAGAAGACCCAGCAGATATCAAAGGAAATAACTCAGCCAAGTGCAAAAGAAAAAAGAATATTGGCCATCTTCTAGAGAGGCTGTCTCTACAAACCTAACTTGTTCATATTAAGCGTAAGTCACTAATAGGAACGGTGAGGATGAAAAGTTACCAGCTTACTTTGAGTGCATTAAGATGTCTAAATAGTCTAGTTAAGCTATCTCTTTTAAGATTTGGAAAAGTACATGATTTCTACAATTCTTGTCTGTGTCTATCAACTGGGGTGTGTCCTTCAGGGGATGCCTCACCTCAGAAGACCTCTTTGGGAGTGTCCACGGGGACTGATGCTGTCACTGTAATGTACTGGGGAGACGTTGGAGAAACTCTAAAACTTTCTGCAACACACAGGAACGTCCTCCTCCTCACGACAGAGGTATCTGGACCCAAGCGATAACAGTGCCAAGACTGAGAAACCCTATTTTCAACTGTCTAAACCATGAGGCAACACAAACTACTCACAGCAAACAAAATTGGTGAAAGTTACACTCCCATCACACATGCACTGTTCTAGTCTTGTCCCAATAACCACAAGTTAGCCAGGCAGTAGTGTGGGTGTAGCATTCGGTAGGAGTTCAGAGAACTGGCTTTGAACTCAAGGGGATCTAACAATGAACCCCAACAGAGTTTACACATCCAAACTCAAGTTGTTACCAATAATACCAGTCCTAGCTCTTAGTCGTTACTGTAAGAAACATTACATCAGAAAGCATTTCGAAAGGCTTGGCACAGAGGCTAAGCCTCACAAAAACATCAAAACCTATAATAACTTTGAGAATGAATTCTTCGCCCAATAATGAATCCAATATGGAACAAAACCTGACTTTCTGACAACATTAGAAACTTACCATCACTGGCCCCATCTTCTAGACCCAAAATATCCCCGTTCCAAAGCCTCTACATTCTAGAACCGTGTCCATTATCCCTATGTGATTCAGAGTGTGTCTTCACTTCCTTTGACACATCGCTTCCATTGGAACTCCAAGTTACGTCAGTCAACACACTGTTACTCTTCGAAGTGAGAGTTTCTGACAATGAAAAAAGAAAACACATCAGTATGTCAGCCACTGTGGTCATTTATCTAAAGGAAATTGTAAGCATGCTACTTGCCACAATCACAAAGATACAAAACTCTGACAATACTGAAAGCAATGTCTTATGTCCAATCCTCTTGCCTCAAGTTTGAAGAACAACCTAAGATTCTTTGAGTTAAGGCCAAGTTACAACAAGAAAAAAAAGGAGAACTGGCTGAGATAGATTATCAATTGATAGTAGAAATGAAAGATCTCCGTGAGTGAGATCCCAGGGGAAAGAAGGAGCCATCCAAGAAGGAGGTACCTTCTTTCTCTGAATGCTGGAGAGAAATTCCGCTTGAAGGATGGCCTTATCTAAACAAGGGCAGAGTTTGTGAACTCAAGAGGCATCCATACCCTTAGCAGCTCGTCACAAGAGCCTCGGCTGATCACTGACATCATAAATAAGAGTGTCAATTGTTAAATCAACAACAGAAGTCACTGTGCACTTGCTCCTCCTGTAGGACCTCTGTCCTTAACGTGGTGTACTATGAGAATTCACGGTAACACTAGCCTTCAAACATTACTTTCCACTTTGCATGTCAGTGTGGGTGCAAGCTGTGAAAATCTTTACTGAGTATAGAGTTGGTCTCTATATAAAGATAATTAAAAATGAATCTTCATGAAGAATGGGATGTGAGAGGGAGTAGGGGGTGGGGTGGTTTGGGGGTGGGAGGGCAGGTAGGTGGGAAGAACAGCTACAATCTGAAAGCTGTACTTATGTAATTTATCTAGTAAATAAAAGCTTTCTATAAAAATAGATACTAGATATTAATAAATAGAGCACAGATATAATAACAATAATAATAACAATAATAATAATAGAAAGAATCAAAACAGACTGAATGCTCCAACACGGGAAGTATTGCATATAGCAGCCTCCCAGAATGACAATGACCTCAAATAACACCCTGGCTCAGAATCAACCCTGAAGACATTCTGATGTGGCTAAAACACCTATGAGAGCATGTCAGGCATGGGAAGACAAAACACTGTGGCACACAGGGTTCCCCATGAACCACTTCTGTGGGTAGACCCCAAGAGAAAGAAGTGGTCATCCACAAAGGATACACTTTATTCAGAAGGCACAAAAGAACTTCCTCTTCCCCGTGGCCCTGTCTAAATATGGAAGGAGTCAGTGGATTCCACAGGCTTCCACAGCTGAGGCAGCTCAGGTCAAGATCCTCAGGTGTTCGCTGATGTGCTAATTCTGAAATTCTCAGCAGGGGTCACTGTGCACTGACTTCCCATGCAGGACCTCTCTGCTCAAAGAGTTGAGGTATGTGAGTTAACAGTACCACTTGGTCACAAAGATCTACCACACTTTCACGTGAATGACACCATCTATGGATTATAAGCTAGAAGAATGTCTCATGCTCGCAAAAGTCACACCGCCCTTGGGTTCTTCTCCAAAGTTAACTCACTCCACCGCAACAGATACTATAGACATACGTAAGTCAAATCGCAGAAAGCCTTACTTTCATTGAATTCAAAAGCACTTTCATCTCTTGTTTGTTGTAAAAACAAGCCTGCCGGTGTTCTAGTGCATAGTAGGGTAATAATACTTCACCAAACATACAGTCTTTTCTCAAAAGCTAGAAGAAAGACTTCTGAATGTACATACTACAAAGAAACCTTGAATAGGGAAGCGGTGGATGCGGATGACCTAATATGATCATTTAAATGTATGCATGTAGGGCAATATTACATTATACCACATCAATATGTACAGCTACTCTTTGTCAACAAATAGAGAAACACATCAAAAAGGAAATACATCATTGTTCAGTGAAATGCATCTCCAAATGCTCACTCTTTTTCATAGAAGTATATGCCATTCCAAAGTTTCCAAATACGTATAGTATTCAGCCCGTCATGTTTTGTTAATAAGTTCTAGGTAAATTCTACTCCTGTCAGAGAAGATGCCCCTAAAGGAGACAGAGGAGGAAGAGAGGTGGGAGGGCTGCTGTGAAGTTAGGTATGGTGGGAGAATCACTATGTTCCGAAAGCCGTGTTTAGGAAATGCATCAAGTTGGTATAGCTTCCATAAAAGGTGTCTGGGAAAAACTGGAAATAAAATAATCCAGGATTCCATGGCTGGCTGTGCACTGTGTAGAGAAAATCAGTGTCTACAGGGGCTCTTTGCTGTACACCCAGGGCAACGCTCTTTCCGTCTTTTCTCTAGAAGATCCCACTTGGGAAGAAATTATGGACATCTAGTAGTCTATTTTCCTGTCTCGTCTAGTAGTAGAGGGTGCACTGCGCTCCCAACAAATCCAAGGCTGATGCTTGCTTTTGTGGAGTGGGAAGTAAGGGTGTGACAGTCAAGGGATACTCTTAACAAAAGAAACATGGGTTGAGAAGGAATTTAGCCTAATGGCTTAGATGCTTTGATGGTGAGTTCCGATGCCCATTTCTCATATCAGAGTACCTGGTTTTGATACTCATCTCTGGAGCCTAACTCCAGTTTCTTACTAAAATACCTCTGGGGAAACAATGGTTCCTATAACAAGTTCCACGCTATTCACATGGGCGACCTGGGTGGAATTGCCAGTTCCCAGTTGCAGTCTGGCACATCTCAAGGCACTTGCAGGACTGGGAAGTGAATTAGCAGTTGGGAGCTCCTCTCCTCTCTCTCTGTCTCTGTTCCTTTATAATGTTAAGTTGGGAAGAGTGGCAAAGGCCCTGCCAACTCGGAAACAAAATGCGTTAGTTATAAATGAAAAGGCTGTTATATTCAGCCACACACAAACCTTAATTCATGCATGGCAAACCAAGATAAAGGAAAAACAAATACCAACTAGGAAAGTGTAGGTGGTCTGCCTAGTATATCAAAATGAAAGAAACCTAACGTACACATTGTTCTTGGAAACGAGGGAGAAATGGCAAACATTCCAACAGAAAGATGGGCAAAGGACAAGGACAGTTGACAGGAAAAGGGACACAAGTGGCTTTTCTTCCAATGGAAAGAGCGCCACCTTTCTCCTGTGCAGGGCAATGCAAATAGAAACTGCACATCTCTCATTTGGCTACAATTCAAGTACTTGGCAGCATATATTGGAATAAGAAGACACTCCTCGAGGAGTGGTAATGAACATGCGAAACCATGCAACCTCTATCAAAGGGGAATCTAGCAATAGAGTTCTACAGTAGATCTGCCATTTGCACTGGCACTGTCACTTCTGGGAGTTAACTCCACAAGTATAGGGGCATATGTGGTTTCTGTGTTTGTGTTGCTAACACTCAATGCCTGAGACTGGATAATCTGTGAAGACCAGAAATTTATAGTTCTCACACCTAGAGCGCCTGGGAAGTCCAACATCAGGGCATCAGCATGCTTTGTCTGATGAAGGTCTTACTATTGCATTGTCACATGGTGCAAGGCTGAAGGCAGAAGGGCCAGAGAGCAAATCAGCTGAACACCACATGGAGCCTGTTTGACAGGGACCTCAATCCCCGGTTTCAGTAAGGCCCAGCCACGACCGTTGTGGGTATTTGGAGAGTGAATTAGTGGATAGAGATTCTCTCTCTCTCCGTTACTTTGCTTGTGTCTGTCAATGTGTGTGTGTGTGTGTGTGTTGTGTTTCCACATCTCAAGAAAACTGAACGAAGAATCCATCAAAGCCAACCATTATTCTACAGTGAATACTCTAAAATAGACAAAATTCACAGTCTGCTCAGTTCTTTAGAGGTGGACTAAATGCTGATATCATTTAAAGATGATGGTCCTCTTTCTAGAACACAGAAGGAAACAAACTCACCCAAAGCCTAATGACCCTCATTGTATTTTTATTTTTTAATATCTTTCCTGATTTACTTGGAAGATTTCTGGGTTCATATTTCATATTTCTTGATTTAGTATAGAAAGGTAGAGTGACAGCGAGGGAAAGACAGAGTAGTTTCCATTCCCTGGTTCACTTCCCAAATCCTGCAACAGCCAGGGCTGGCTGGACTAAGCCAAAGCCAGGAGCCAGCACTTCAATCTGGGTCTTGGAATTGTGTGGCATTTTGTCATCCGTTGGGGCATAGTCTGTTTCACAGGTGCATCTGCAGGCTCTCTATCAGAAGCACAGAGGAACAAGGACTCCAAAAGGGGATATGAATGCCCCTTGTGGTACTTTAATCACTGGACCAGATGCCCACCACAAGAGTGATGATTTATTCCAGTCGATGTCTGCTAAGTCCTTTGTATGAGAGCAAATTAGGAAAACCTAACGTACACATTGTTCTTGGAAACGAGGGAGAAATGGCAAACATTCCAACAGAAAGATGGGCAAAGGACAAGGACAGTTGACAGGAAAAGGGACACAAGTGGCTTTTCTTCCAATGGAAAGAGCGCCACCTTTCTCCTGTGCAGGGCAATGCAAATAAAAACTGCACATCTCTCATTTGGCTACAAAGCAAAAGGAGAGAAGTCACTTTCCCAAAACTGGCTTAACGCACAGCATCACAATGTTCACCCACAACTTCACTTCAACAATGGCCAAGGGCAAGGACAGACATTTCTCCAAAGACGAACAGCACAAGAGCTATATTGAAAGGACACACTATTATTGGTCATTGGCCATCACAAATCAAGTCTGCAATGAGATAGATACCCCTTCCAAACCACCTCGAGGCTATTCAAATTAACGTGAACCTGCTGTTGCATTCTCAACGAGCTATCTAAAAGAACCGGAAACAAGTTTGAAAAATATTTACCCAGAAGACTTCACAGGATTCACACTAGCCAAAACACAACCACAGCTCCAGTGTCCATCAGTAGATGAATGAATAAACACAATATGGTCTACTCGTATGATGGAATTCAGCATGAAGTAGAATACAAGTACTGATACGGGCTACCGCATAGGCAAAACTTGAAACCATGGTGCAAGTTGAGGGAATCCAGACACAGCAGAGAATAGTTTATAATGCTAGCTCTATGAAACATCTAGAGCATACTCACAGACCGAGAACTAATTGGCAGTTGCAATTGCTGGGGGAAGGGAGACTGGAAACTGGCTACTACTGGGTTTCGAGCTTGCTTTGCAGGTGATGTGATTCACTATTAGATGGTGGCCGAGGCGGTGGTGGGCAGGACTAAAGCTCTCAATAAACTTGCATACAGCCTTTTGGGAAAATTTTTCTGACTGCACCCACCAGTGAACTAGGGCCTCTCTGCTGCTATAGATTGGCTGGTCAAATTATTTTACTGTTTGAAAGGCAGAGTGCCAGAGAGACAGGCAGGGAGGAGGGAGACAGGGAGGTTGATCCAGTGAAACACACGAAAACCCCTTCAGCTGAAACCCCACAGTATCCACTGTGAACCAGACATGTCCTGTCCCCACAGCAAGTAGGAACAAAGTACAGCAGGTGGTATTGAACACACAGCAGGCCATCAGTACCTTTAGAGCACACCGCAAGTTGGGGGTGCACAGGATGTGTAGAAAATCACTCTCTAGGCATGACTGGTAGAAAGGGATACTTTGGTGACTTCAGTGGAAGAACATCTACCAGAGTTGACCAGGATTTCCTTCTCAAGAATTCTAGGTCTTGAATCCTCCCCCAGAGAATTATCAAAAGCGATGCATGAGAATCTACAAATTCGGTAAGACGATCAGGTTTCTCACAAGAAACTTTACAGGCCTGAAGCGTGTGAAAGCTTATCTTCACATAACTGAAGGAATAAACTTCCAACCAAAATGACATCTTCTTATGGACAAGTTAAGGGACAGCATCAGCATTAGACCTGCCTGACAGGGAAGCTCTATTGCCCTCTCCTGGAAGCAAATCGACACTACATGGCAGCAACACAGAACAACCAAAAAGTGGCAAAGCGCCCCAGGGTAAGAGAAAAGGAAAAGACACATACAGGATCTTCACTACCGCCATGGAATAGAAATCACTTTTACAACTTGGAATGAAATTTAAAGTAAAATCACAGAACTTGCAATGACTATACGGATCTCATGTGTATTTTGTAGCAAGTCATTTGGAACTACATTGCTTCTATGTGGATGAAGTGGAAGTCTAAACTAAATGTTTATAGGTGTGAATAGTTTATAGATTCCCATTGCAATGTGTCAGTAGATACCTGTAGATGATGCACAAAAGAAAATGAGAGATAAGAAGTCATTAGGAGGGGCTGGCACTGTAGTGTAGTAGGTTAAGCGCCCGCCTGCATCAATGGCATCGCATATGGGCACCAGTTTGAGGCCCGGCTGCTCCACTGCCTATCCAGCTCCCTGCTAATGGCCTGGGAAAGACGTACAGCCTGGAAAGACAGTCAGTGATGATTCAAATCCTTGGGTTCCTGCCACACAGGTTGTTGACCCAAATGGAGTCTGAGGCACTTTATTTGACTTAAGTTTTGGGGGACTGAACCAGCAGATGGAAAATCTCTGTGTCCCTGCCTTTCAAACAAATACATAGGAATTCTTTGAAAACAGAAAGCGCAATGGATGGCATGGCGACATCATAGGTCAAGGCACCTCCTGCAGTGCTGGCATCCCGTATGGGTGCAGGTCTGAGTCCCGGCTGCTCCTCTCCTGATCCAGCTCTCTACTGGGCCCAGGGAAAGCAGTGGATGATGGCCCAAATGCTTGGGCTCTGGCACCCGGTTGGGAGACCCAGAGCAGGCTCCTGGCTGCTGGAATTGCATCGGCACAGCTCCAATCATTGCGGCCATCTAGGGACTGAATCAAGGGATGGAAGAACTCTATTATCTATCTATCTACCTATCTATCTATCTACCTACCTACCTACGTACCTACCTACCTATCTATCTCTGTCTGTCTTCTTCTGCCTCCCTGTAACACTGACTTGAAATTAAATAAATAAATCTTACAAATGTACCCAAATGACTCCTGGCCTCGTTCATGACTTTCTTAATTCCCCAGTCTTATCGCTTGAAGCAGGGAGGACTAGGGCTCTTCCTATTGCTTGGAGGACATGGAAAAGAAAGCAGCTCACCCAAAACTCTAGGGATTACAAGCTAAGTCTAATGCCAAGTCCCTCACTTGACTCCCTAGCGAGGAAAATGATTTCACCCATGTCCTCTGAGATTCTTTCATAAAACACCAAGCAAACCAGACCTGGAAGGAGTCTATTTCCTCAGGCATCCTTAGTATTGCACTCTTCTAAAGAGGCTGGACAATTGGAATGAGCTCAGACCTATTTTCAAATGGATGCCACTCTCTGTGGTCAGAATGAAGCTTCCTAGCCAGTATTTGATCCCCCAGCCCTAGTGATTTTCTGTGAGGTCTTTTGCTCTATCGATAAGGTGGCCTGTTTCTGGGGCCCTGCATGCTGAAGATGGGAGATCTGATGCCAATTTGGGGGCATGGCTTTCAGGTGAGCTCTCTCACCTTCTCCTGGAGTTCATGGACATGGCTGCTATCATAGCCAGAGACACTGAACCCGTATTCAGGGAAGATGCGCTTTAAGCTGTGACCTCAACATCTCCCGAAGGGGCAGGATCCACGACTCAAGATGCAGTTTAGAGTCTGTTGGGTCCCTAACCTTGGCTTTTCATGGGTCTCCATACCTTGCTTGTTTCTTAGGGGTTTTCCCGAAGGAACATGCTAGAGTGTTTGGAAATGATACGAAAAGGAGGTTTGGGACCCAGCTGTCTGTCTGTCCACAGGCTTAGGGCCCTGTCTACATTCAAGTCTCTTGAGGGAGCTGAGGAATGGCACTGTGTTTGTCTCCTTGTGTACAGTTAAGGGGATGATATTGTGGCAGCAGCCCAGAGGGGCCTTGGCATATCTTCTTAAGGGAAAGGCTCCACAGAATGGAACTTTGAAGATGTGACCTCACTTCCTTGGTGATAGAACTTACACTCTGATAGCAACAGTCCTTAGCGGCTCACTTGATGGGAGACGTTCAGGAGAAGACCATGTTCTCTCGTTGCTGCCAATCGTTGCCAGGCTCTGGCCTTTTCCGGCGCTTGAGACATTGGCTCCGCTCTCACACGGGGTGTCTGTGGCCTCTTACTGCAAGGCCACCCCAGGGAACAGAACAGCCCAGGAGGCAGCCCCAGGTAGCGGAACAGGCCCGTCCTGGCAGGGGATCACCTGTGACCCCATCTGGGTCTTCTTTGCCCCTCCCTTCACCATGACAGTGGCAGAAGAAGAGGGGCTCTTGCTGCCCAGCAACACGATTCACGTGTTGGAGCCTCCTGTGTCTTGCGTGTTCATACCCTATTTTGTGGACAGCCGGTTGGGCAAGTGGGTGTTGGGGGTCCTCCTCTTGTCTTCTGGAGACCTCTCTGGCTGCACAAGGGTACAGAGGCCCTTACTTTCCCGACCTGGGTAACAGAATGCCTCATGGGGGGAATTATTCTCTGTGGGGACAGCCAAGCACGACACTGATGCCTCTGGTCTTTGCTGCCACACACTCTCTTTGCAGAGCTCCACACTCGAGTCCACAGACAGAACACATGAGGAAGCCACAGGCATCGTCATTGGACACGTGAGTCAGGCCAACAACATGGCTAATGCCGGTGTGGAGGGAGCGAGGGGCCCAGGAGTACCCACATGTTGGGGCACGAGATGACCACGGTGTGCCTAGAACCACATCCTGAAGGGAGGAACGCCCCTGGCTTTTGGCCTCGTGATCTCCCACTCAGTGACTGACCCCCATCCCACTCTCAAAGAAATATCAGCCCCTTGGCAACTGGGTGTTGGGAAACTCCCTGTTCACACAAGCATCGTGTGTGGCCATGGTGCTGAATGTTTGCCCACCTAGTCCAAGAATCCTGTGCAGTCCTTAGTCAGCTCCACTGCCTTCCAGGTCTTCTCCAAGCTTTAGGACTCAGTGATCCTACCAGGAAGGTTTTCCCACACAAAAGGGCAGAGGGTTCAACCAAAAGGGTGAAGATACCACACAGGACTGGAGCCTGGCCCCCACCTGTTCTATTCCATGGGATGACATTGCCCCTGTGGCCACACTTGCATGGCTGCTGGGAAGCACTGGGATTCAGCTGCATTGCCACGGCAGCGGTGCTGTAGGACACAGACTCACTGTCTCTCACGGAGCACAGTCAGCTAGGCTGCTCAAAGCACAGGAGCCCAGGTTGGGCAGCTCTCCCAACAGGAGTCGCTGTTCCCATTTCTGGTGGCTGCATGTCAGGGCATGGCCAAGGTGATTTCTCAGGAGGGCTCATTGCCATCTCCATCCCCAGTTTCATTTCCTATGCTCCCCTGGGCTTCTCTGTGCCCCTGTCGCATCTGCCAATGAGCACAGCAAGGTAATGGGATGGGGCCCACGCCATTTCTGGGGGTAAGGTCAATCACCTCCTTGCGGACTACTGGCCCAACTGCAGCAGTCACACTCAAGTGCTCTGGTGTCAGAACAACCCCACGTGTGTGTTGGGGATGGGGGCCACAATTCGGCTCTGAAAAGGCAGTGATGCCCTGCTGAGGACAAACTCCAAGGACCAGGCTGGCTGGGGACTGGCTCTACACATGTGTCGTTGTAATGCCTCAAGTCAGGTCACTTGGCAGAACGCCTGTGTTCATTACGCCACAGGCAGACACCTCTGACTATGGCTCTTTTCAGGATCTAGCCTCCCCTGGGGCTTCATATCCTACTCCGCCCACTTGTTTCCATTCTGCAGTCTGGTGGCAAAGCAAATCACACAGTTGCCCTCATTTCTAGCTCCCCCAAGGGGCACGGAATCATCTTTCACTGCTGGCCCCCTCGCAGGACTTTCTCATCCCTCAGTCCCTGTTCAGCCTCTTGGCCCCAACTGGGGTTTTCTCCCAACCCGGGTGTCTGCTCCCCTGTGCTCCCTGGAACTGCCACTGACTCACGTCCTTTCTGGTCCTCCCTAGTATGGAAATGGGTCCATGCTCTACTTGGCAGAGGTCTGTGCCATGCGGACCCTACAGCCAGACACTAAAGAGATGCTGCTGGATGCCCTGGTCCCGGGCCCCCTGGGAAAAAGGATCTGCTACTTCAACACCTTCCTGTGTACATACAGCGACTTCTCCACCATTCCGTATTACTTAGACCAGATATTCGACAGGTGGGTAGCTGCCTTTCAGCACTGCGGTGATGCAGAGATGAATCTTACATGTTTTAGATGACCTAAGCGACTTAAGACATGGCGGGCATGGAACGGGTGCCTTTCTCTGTGGACAGGGCTACTGGCACACTGCGTCACACCTCTTGATTTCCTTTCTCTGCACCCTCACGAACCAATGTTTCTACTCAGGTGGGAACCGGCCATGTGCCTCTATGGTTGGAAAACCTCCCAGATGGCAATCCTGCTTTCCCCTTTTTCAAGAATCAGAAATGTTTTCTTTCACAGGCAGAGTTAGACTGAGAGAAAGAGAGAATGCGTCCTTCTATCTGCTGGGTCACTCCCCAAATGGCTGCAAAAAGCAGGGCTCTGGGAAGCCGGGCTGAGGAGCCTGAAGCTCTATCTGGCCCCCTCAGGGGTGCCAGGGGTCCAACTACTTAGGCCATCATCCGGCACTTCCCCAGGCTCATTAGCAGGGAGCTGGACACCAAGGA
The DNA here is from genome assembly GCF_051225735.1 of Oryctolagus cuniculus. Lineage (NCBI taxonomy): Eukaryota > Metazoa > Chordata > Mammalia > Lagomorpha > Leporidae > Oryctolagus > Oryctolagus cuniculus. The sequence continues at coordinate 71,684,039 of NC_142872.1, forward strand.
CAACAGCCAAGACTTGAACTGGCCAACCCTGATATGGCTTGCCAGCATCACATGTGGGCAGGGGCATTGGAAGCTGCTATGCCTTCGTACCGGCCACATTTCCTACTTGTTCCAGCTGCTCCTGTCCTCGATATATGCACAGAACAGCTGCCCTCAGGGTTGGTAGCAGTTGCCCAGACCCCTCATCGACCTGGCAGGTCTACAAGGAATCATTCACTCTACACATATATGGGAAGCCCTTCCCTTGTGCACTTTTCCAGACACTTGCCACAAATCCAGTGAACAAAGCATTCAAGGGCCTCACAGTTGTGGGGAATCCGACCCTCACAGCCGAGATCCTATACAAGTCCTGTCCTGCAGCGGCAGAGCTGAGGTTTGCTGACCTCCTCTGGGAGTAGCTGCAACGTCCCCTACTCTGATCACAAGGAGAACCCCATGTCCCACTAAGATGCGGGGAGATTGGGGTGCAGATGCGGCCTTCTGTCACTCGAAAGAATGGCAGGAAAATGAGGGCTGAGGCAAGGCAGAGGCAGACAGTAGGTGCAACTCCAACTTCTGGCCCCAGCACATGCAAAGGAAGTGCTGAAGAGCAGTGCTATGGATAGGAGCAGACACGTTCTGCAGAGGAGCGGGCATGTTGGGGCTCACAGACAACACCCACATAGCCATGCCCAGGGCAGTTGCTTCCAGCTTTGCCTACCCTCCCTGACCACCCAACCCAACCCACCATCCCAGGAGCAACCTACTCCCAAGTCTGCTCAGAGCCAGAGCCTAGGGGCCTCCACCTGAGAAAACCATGGGAATGAATGGGAAGGCACTGAAAGGAACATGAGAAGGAAGCCATCCAAAGGAAAGCTACTGCCGGCAATGCCAGAATCCCTTGTGGGTGTTGGTTGGTGTCCCTGTTGTTGCAGTCCAGATTCAGGACCCTGCTCGGGGGTCTGGGAAAACCAGGGGAACATGGTCCAAGCATTTGGACCTCTGCCACCCATGTGGGAGACCTGGATGGAGCTCCTCACTCCCCGCATGAGCCTGGCCCAGTGCTGTCCACTGCCCATCCGGGGAGTCAAGCAGTGGATGCAAGACCTCTGCCCCGGTGTGTGTCTCTCCCTCTCTCTGTAACTCTTGGGATTCACAGTCAAGAAATCGCCTTGGAAAACAGCAAAGCATGGCATTGTCTTTAAGAAGCTAGAGTTCACCGGCAGGCTCCGTGCCCCACCCCACACAGGGAGTCCTGGAAGGGCAGCAAGCAGGGTAAGGTCAAGTCTGACTCTGCTGCCCACTCTCCTTCCCCAGGAACATGGCTTCCTGTTTGCAAAGCTGCAAAGCCAAGTACAAGGCCGAATTCTGCGATCGCACGGATCTCCCGCTTCTAAAGATGAAGGTCGGATCCAAGCAGGTCCGCTTGCCCAGAGGAGACCTGCAGACCCATGCGTGCTTTCTGCGTGTCAGGATGGCCTACCCAAATCCCACACAGGCAGAAGCAGTCGGTAAGATGCACTGCACTCCGCGAGATTCTCTCGGTGGGCTTTGGGGCTGGAGCCCCTTTAGAGGCAATGGGATCGCGCCTGGCTTTGGAGAGGCCATTGGAAAGTGCTTGATGTTGCTGACCCTTTCTCTTCTCCCAGCTCCTGCTCTATTTGCCAGGCTGCAGTCATGCCAAACACTGGCTTTAGAGCCAGATTCCCCACTGCTCACAGAGCTAGAACCTCTTCTGGAGACAGGATCCATTTCAAAACTGAGGCTGCCACCATGCACAGAATCAGCACCAAAGACAACTACCAAAGTCTCCTGCGCATGTCCGGGACCTGCAAACAACCAGCCTCGCAAGATGGCTAGCATCACCACATTCCCCGCCAAGCTGCTGGCGGAACAGTTCACACTGATGGATGCGGTGAGCAGCGGGCTTGTCTCGGCAGGGCCAGGCCCGAACACCCCTTTGGCACCAGCCTCCCCACAGCTGCCCCGACCAGAATCCAGTGGCCTGGCTGCAGTTCAGGCTTCAGGTCCCACCACCTATGTGACTGGACCAATGTCTTCACTCCCAAGGCTGCCTTTCTCCCATGGCTGGCAGAGAGGGCACCCAAACCACACCAGCTGCACAGTGACTCTGCAGATCAACTGACATGGGCCTGGCAGAAAGTAGGGCTGGATCTGACCCACAGGGTACTGGACGGGCCTAGGTGGAGGGCATCCAGGTCCACCCACTGCCTTCCCATCTGCCTGCGATGCCACAGCTGTCCTGGGTCCTAGCACACATATCCATATCAAACAGCAAGCACCTTGTTGGAGTTGCCACAGGGAGCAGCACTGGCACAGGGACAAGGACTCCAGGGCAGATGCTGTGAGAGCAGAAGGATGAGATACTGGGCGGGATGCCTGGGAGCACACACCTCTGTCTCTTTCCTCAAGGCTTGGGAGGGTTTGGATCTGGGCTGGCAGGAGCGAGGCGACCTCAGTGGCAGAACACATAGCCCAGCTGCTCCCATGTTGGGGAGCTGCATGCCAAACTACCTGAGCTGCAGCTTCGAGCACTGTCACTTGCCGGGGTGGCTGGGCTTCACTGCATTCGAGCTAGGCTGGCTGTGCCCATGGGATACCCTCTTGCCCCCAGGAGCTCTTCCAGAATGTGGTCCCCTATCAGTGCCACAGCTCCATCCGGATCCAGCAGAACAAGGAGGTCAATGCGCAGCTGCCCCCTACTGTTCTCGCTGTCATCATCCACTACCACCACGTGGCCCATTGTGTTACTACCACGTGCTTGGGGGACCCCAGCATGAAGGCAGAGGACAGGGCCCGCGTGGTGGAACACTGGATCAAGGTGGCCAAGGTAAGCTGAGGCTGTCCCAGGGGCTCCCTCTCTGCACGGCAGGGACGTGCCACTTTGCTTCCTCAGCTCTCAGGTGTACAGTCTGTGGTCACAGATCCTGCCCAATCCCTGGGCTCTTGGGATCCACGAGGTGGCCTGATCTCACTCACTTGTCCCAGAACTACATGCTCACTTCCCGCCTAGGCCCCTGACATGGGTTGAAACCAATCTAGCCCATGTGAGCGTGGCTCAAGGGGGTCCCATCACTGACCTGCTCTGGCTCCCTGGCCAACTCTCTGATGCATGAGGGGGATGTCAGCACAGCTGGCTGAGCCTGGCTCAGGTGGGGCTCCAAGCCACCTACCTGCCATTCATCCGCTCCCTGCCCTAGGAGTGCCTGGCTCTCCGGAACTACTGCTCGGTCCACACCATCCTCTGCGCTCTGCAGAGCCACCCGGTACGCCAGCTGAAAACAACGTGGGGAGAAGTCTCCAGGTGGGTGTGCATCCCTCAAAGCACCTGGTGGACCCGGGACTACCCTCGGGCCTAAGCACTAATCCTCCAAGACTCACAGAGGCTGGTATCCTGGGACACAGGGAGAGGCGTGGACTGCCGGGGGCAGGGGTGGGGAGCACCATCTTTCAGCGGCCCTGGGACATGAGGACTGGGTTTCTGCCTCAGGATGACATTTCCATTAGTCAGGCACATGTGGCTTCCAAACTACATACTTGCGCCTGTGCACCACGCAGCACTGGACCTGCCTGGGCACTCCAACTCTGTAAACACTCACACACACACACACACACACACACACATACACACACACAATCGAAACAGAAGATACTACCAGGCAGGGTGGATCCTCTGATCTTTGTTCTTAAACCAAAGGGGTTTGATCCACCACCTCACCATTCCATCCAAATATCTCCTGGTTTTCCCCTCACAACAGAAAAAGTGCCAGGAAATTTCAGCGTCTTTGCACACAGGACAAAAAAGTCAACAGAGATGTGCCCATGAAGGTAAAGTGGGGGCTCAGGGACAGGGGTGAGGGCTTGGCAGGAGGGGAAGGGGTGTGGCTGTAAGGGCATCAGGGCAGAGGGGAGCTTTTGGTGTCACTGAAAGTGTGCTTGAAAAGAAAACCTGGGGTGTGCCTGCTAGGACAACAGGCCAAGAGAGGGCTGTGTTCACAGGTCGTGGCATGCAGTCGGGCTCAGAGGGCAATGGGAATGGGCTGCAGCAAGAGCAGCTTGGCTCTCAGAGGGGGCTGTGAGCACCCACAGGTCTCTGGCTCCCATGCTGTTCCTGCTTCCCCCAGGCTGTGAGGTGGATGCGGCAGCAAGGGCTTCCTTCCATCTGTGCTGGGGCCCTAGAGGTCCTTTGGAAACCAGGCCTGCTACAGGGTTCTCTGTTGCAGCCTTCCATGGGGAGGGCTGCCAAGCCTGCCCCACACATTGCACAGCTTGGGAATGCCAGGGGCTGAGCAGTCGAGTGGGATGCCAAGCATTGGGTCTTACTGGCTGCCCTGGGAGCAGAACTTCTGTCTTCTCGAGGAGAGAAGCAAGCAGCATGAGCCTGTCTCTCAGTCTGCACAGGGAGCCTCATGTGCATCCAGGGAGGCAGGGTATGGGGTGCTGGGCCTGGCTTCCTCTCAGGGACACGCTGAGGCACAGGTCAGTCAAAGGATACTTAGGGCAAGGGGGACCTGAGGTGGGAGGGGAGGCCAGCACCCTCTCCAGCTGAGGAGCAGGCACAGGGAGGCGTGGTCAATCCCCCAAAGCCACCTTCCCAGTGGGAGCTGCATGAATCCATACAGAGCACGTTGTGGGAGGAGGGGAGTGCAGGGTGGGCATTATACCAATGGAAGTGAGCCAGACATGCAGGGCTCAAGGTGGTTTGCACAAATGTGGGCCAGTCAGGAAAGGACTATCTCCCTAAACGTGACCCTGACCCTGCCAGATGGCGATCTGCAGGTTGCCCGCCCGGGAGCAGAACTCCCAGAGAACACAGATGCGGCAGCGGCTGCAGAAGAAGGCAAGTGTGCCTGGGGAGGGGGGGGCAGGGGCTCCTGTCTCCCACTGGGGGCCCATGTCAAGGGAGCAGGGCCTTCTGCCTCCCTTGTTTGCCCACGCCCATCACCACAGTAGCTGAGAGACCCCAGTTGAGAGACCAGAGCTGAGGGCCTGAGCTGAAAGGCTCCCAGCAGACTTGGGCCTGAGCTGGGGCTGGCACCCCACAAGCTGACTTGTTATCATGCCATCAGGGCTCCCAGGGTTGTCCGATTCTAGAGGCAGTTGGCTGGATGCAGGGAGAATTGGGAAAGGCACTTTAGGGGCGGGGAGCTTCCCAATGGGGAATGTGGCCAGGGCTCCAGCAGCTGGGGTGGAGTGCATCTCAGGGGCCGGGCCTTGGTGGCACCTGAGAACAGCTGCTCACCACCACCACCACCTCATGGCACAGGGAGCCGTCCCCTTCCTTGGCACTTTCATCATGTATCTGGATAGGCTGGACATCGCCATGAAGGACTTCGTAGATGTGAGTGAACTTGCCATGGGTGGGGCAGGCTCCAGGACCCTGAGGCTTGGGGGGAGGGTCCTGGGCTGAGCTCTCAGCCCCCAGCTCCTTGCTGCCCATGTCTCCGGAGGCCTCACAAGCTGTCCCAGGGAGGAGGGCTCACCTGCATATCCCCTCTGAGTGCGGGAGCCTGCAACCAGGTGCCCACCCCTGTCCCCCAACGGTTAAAGCTGCATAGCCAGAGTCCCTGACTGCAAAGCTGCACAAGGTCTTGGCTGAGCCTGCTCAGCCTCTGAGTTGGGTGGCACCCAAGGGAAGGAGAGAAATTGGGCCCCTGTGAGGTCAGGCAGCACCCACATGCCTCAGTGCACCCATCCATTCCCAGGCCTCACTTTCCCTGCCTGCCATCAGACATGGTGGGGACAGCAGTTCCCTGAGCCTCAGCCACCATGTCCCCTTCTGCAGAGCTAACAGCCTGTCCCAGGGACACCTTCTTTTCCTTCCTCTTACCCAGAGGGGAGGGCCAGGGGCTAGTCACAGGCCAGGGGCTGTTCTGATGGACTCTGCCTTCCAGGGAAAAAACAACATGCTGAAAATGACAAAGGTGAGCAGCTCTGCCCTATCTTCCAGGCACAGAGGGGATGGAGGGGTCAGAGATGCCCTGGGCAGAAAGCCCAGGCTCCAGCCCATGCGTGTCTGTCTGCCCTCTCCACTGGGATGGATACACACAGAAGGAGGAGAGCATCCCTAGGGAGGCTGTGGCTAAGGGACTGGAATCCAGGAGAACTTCCTTCCTGGGCGAGGGGCTGTGTGTATGCTACTCAGAAGACAGCTTGGAGCCTGGAAGGGATGGCCAGGGAAGGCTTCTCTAGCTAAAAGACCCAGAGGCCAGCCCCCTGCCCCTGCCACAGTCTGCCCCTCCAGCAGTCCCAGTGCAGGCCTGTCAGCATCCTCTCTGCCCCTCTTGCCCCAGGAGATAAAAGTTCTCCAAGAAATGCAGCGGCTCCAGGTGGCAGCCGGTCAATATACTTTGCTGCGCGACGCAGAGTTTGCACTGTGGTTCCAATCCATGGAGAGGCTCAGTGACACTAAGAGGTGAGTGCTGGGCAGGGATTGCGGGATGTCCAGGGTGGCAGATGGGGAAGGTTCTCCTGTTGTGCACTGAGGAGAGGGCTACCCATGGCTCCTTGGTCAGCAGAGGGCCTTACCCATGGGCAGTGCGGGGCTCCAGGACTGCGGCTGCAGGGCGGGCCCTGGAGGGAGCCTGAGATGAGCAAGAGTGCACTCATGGCTGCTTCTGTGTCCTGCAGCTACAACCTGTCCTGCCTACTCCAGCCCCTCTGCTAGAATGTCCACCTCATCCTCAAGGCCAAGAACATCAGGCCTTGGAGAACATCAGCATGACTGAGTCCCCCATGCAGGCAGAGAGTGGGGGCTGCAGAGTTCATCTGTGGGCTCGGGGACTGCACCGTGACACTCGCTCCGTTCCCCGCCGACCAAGCAACAACCCAGTGCCTGGGAGACTGGCCTCCCTCTCTCAGATGGGTGGTCACATCATCACCAATTTCACGGATTCCTCCTAGATTTTCCTATGTATATAGTTCACCATGATTAGTACCAGTTGGTTAGGCCTTTCATTAAAGTAGTATACATGGTAGACCATGAGTGTCCTTCTTCCTCTTTATCCCTTCCCTGCCCTGCTAATTAGAGACCATTCTCTAGATCCACAGACAAAGACATTCATGCAGATTCGAGAGGGGTGTGTCTCCCCATGCAAGGATGCCACACCATGAGTGCTCTTTCAGTTCTGAGGCTCCTACATGGAGCCCCATGCTGTCTCGTGGAGAGAGTCCCTCAGGGTCTGTTCTGAAGCGCAATTCATACATCCATCGGTATCTGGCGAGAACAACGCTCTCACTGCTTCTACACTTGCTCCCACGAGCTTTGGGAGTTTGCTGCTTAGGGCCCTTTAGGCTCAGATGGTGGTCCCCTCTATACAGTGTTTTCCAAATGATGTGTGTCACCAGTGACCAGCAAAATGTCCCAAGAACACAACTCAGCCCTAGTCACTAGAGAGAATTCCCTGTGAGATTCAGTGGGAAATGCACATAATAAAAGTGCACAATCTTGGGAAGCCAACACTGACAAAAATTTCATCGATGTATACATATATATACACAGAGATTTGTATGTATTCAGGTGAAGTATCCACCTGCAGCAAAGGCATCCCACATGGGTGCCCGTTTGAGTCCCAGCTGCTCTGCTTCCTACCCAGCTCCCTGCTAATGGCCAGGGAGAGACATACAGCCTGGGAGACAGGAAGTGATATTTCAAACACCTGGGTCCCTGCCCCGCAGGTTGGAGACACATGCTGCGTTGGAGACACTGTACTTGACTCAAGTATTTGGGGACCGAACCAGCAGCTGGAACATCTCTGTGTCTCTGCCTTCCAACCAATGAGTCAGAATTCTTTCAAACATGAAAGCACAGGGGCTGCCACTGTGGCATAGCAGGGAAAGGTGATGCCTACAGTGCCGACATCCCATGGGGCCGCCTGTTCGAGGCCCGGCTGCTCCTCTTCTGATCCAGTACTCTGCTATGGCCTGGGAAAGCAGTAGGGTTTGGCACAAATGGTTTGGCCCCTGCACACTTGTAGGCTTTCGATCGGCTCACTCCCAGCCATTGCAGCCATTTGCAGAGGGAACCTGCAGATTGGAGGTCGCTCTCTCACTCTCCCAGCCTCCCTGTAACTCTGCCTTTAATAAATATATCTTGAAAACAATTAAAATACAAATAATGTACTAAAGGAGTAACTTGAGCCAAGAAAACCAAAGATCGGTCTAGTGGTGTGGGGAGCAAACCGGACTAGACTGTTACTGGAATTAAGACTTATTCTATGCATCTGCTCTCCCACAATATGGCGCTGGGAGAGAAGTAAACAGCTTCCGCACAGCTGCCTCCAGTTCAACTGATAAACTGTAGGACTTGCTCCTGATTGGAGGAGAGCAGCGTACTCGGCGTGTGGGCAGCCGAGTTGGGATTGGCGGAGGACTATAAAGGAGGAGAGAGACGGCATGCAAAAAAAACATCTATGGGGAACATCTAAGGGAACCCGTGCAGCCCCCGAGAGAACCAGCCGGCGGTGTGCCGCTCCCCTGCGGAAGTGGGGAATGCGGCCGGGGGAACTGCCCTTCCACGGAGGTGGAAGGGATAGTAGCCAACCCGGGAAGAACCAGCAGCAAACCCGGGGAGGGCCGAGCAGACGAAAGAACAGCGCAGGGTTCAGTGTTGCTCCTCCACGAAGAGGGGGAGCGACATAATGGTGCCGTGACTCGGATATGAAGCCTAGGCAGGGCTTAGTGTCGTTCCTCCATGAAGAGGGGGAGCGACATAATGGTGCCGTGACTCGGATAGGAAACCTAGAACGGATAGCAAACTTAGGAGGGAAGAAACGGGAAGAAATGGGAAAATACCGGAGAGAGAAACTAGCAAACAGCCTAGGGAAAAGCCGGACGAAAAAGGAGCCGGAAGAAGCTATTGAAAGCCTAGGCATAGACTCGAAACAGCCTAGGGAAAAACCGGACGAAAAAGGAGCCGGAAGAAGCTATTGAAAGCCTAGGCATAGACTCGAAACAGCCTAGGGAAAAACCGGACGAAAAAGGAGCCGGAAGAAGCTATTGAAAGCCTAGGCATAGACTCGAATACGGACTACGGGGGGAAGCTGGGAGAAATCTCTAAGGTCGAAAGCGAAAGTGAAAGCTAGAACAAACAGACTCGGATGCGGACTGTGGGGAGAGGCCAGGAGAAATGAGGGAGGAGTATTGTTGGAGGAAAGCTTGGGGAAACATACCGGGTAGAGAAAAATGTTAGGGAAATTGAAGCCGCGGGGGGCAGGCCGAGGCGGAGACGAAAGCCACTTTGGGGTTCTCAAGTTAGCCCGGGAATAGGGGGCGAAAAGTTGAAACCAGAAGCTGAGACGTAAGCCAGATTGGGATCCGTCTGATTAGCCCGGGGAGCAAAGGACGGGAAGCCAAATCGTGGGGCGGAGACGTACGCTGGGTTGAATTCGCCAGGCTAGCCCGGGGAACTTGGATTGAATGCTAGTGGTGGAGACGCAAGCTACGCTGTGTTACTCGCGGAAGCCGCCGCGTGCAGAGAGAGCACGGGGCGTGAATAGATAGGGAACGGGGCTGGCGTAGGCCGTGGTTCAGACGCGAAAGGGTTAAGCGTGGAGCCCGGGGAGCGCGCGAAGCCGAGCCGCGCAAAGCCGGGAAGCTGCGCAGATGAGAGAGGCGCGCGGGCTGAAGCGGCGCAGAGCCGGGAACCCGCCGGCGGGGCGAGGTGCCGGAAAGCCGCAGGGATAAGAGAAACAGAAGTTTTAGAAGTAAAGTGAGAAAAATAGGAATGCTGGAAGATAGAAGTAAAATGGGAGAAATAGAAATGCCCGGAGATAGAGAAATAGAGAAAAATAAGGCCTCCCCTCAACATGCCAATTAGAAGGCTTGGATTCGGTCTGCCCGATTAGTGAGGCGGTGAGCACCTGGGCGGCTAGCCGCAGGTCACCGAAGACAGGCACGAATTAACATCAGTAAAGCTTCCCCACAATGCAACAATTAGGAGGCTTGGATTCGGTCTGCCTGATTTAAGGCGGTAAGCGCCAGCAAAGCTCGACCAGAGTATGAGCTGCAGGTCACCGAAGATAGGCACGAACCAACACTAATAAGTCTCCCCCACAATAAGGCAATGAGAAGGCTTGGATTCGGTTTGCCCGATAGGTTTTGTAAGCCCCTGCGGGCAGAGCAGAGCATGCGCTGCAGGGCACCGAACACAGGCACGCATCAGCGCCTAAAAACCTCCTTACAATGGCGAAGAGAGGACCCGGATTCGGTTTGCCTGATAGGACTTGTAAGAGCCTGTGGCAACTCTAGCAAGTAGAGCAGAGTGTATGCCGTGGGACACCGAAGACAGGCGCGTATCAACGCCAAAAAATAAAAAGAAAGGGGGATCTGTGGGGAGCAAACCGGACTAGACTGTTACTGGAATTAAGACTTATTCTATGCATCTGCTCTCCCACAATATGGCGCTGGGAGAGAAGTAAACAGCTTCCGCACAGCTGCCTCCAGTTCAACTGATAAACTGTAGGACTTGCTCCTGATTGGAGGAGAGCAGCGTACTCGGCGTGTGGGCAGCCGAGTTGGGATTGGCGGAGGACTATAAAGGAGGAGAGAGACGGCATGCAAAAAAAACATCTATGGGGAACATCTAAGGGAACCCGTGCAGCCCCCGAGAGAACCAGCCGGCGGTGTGCCGCTCCCCTGCGGAAGTGGGGAATGCGGCCGGGGGAACTGCCCTTCCACGGAGGTGGAAGGGATAGTAGCCAACCCGGGAAGAACCAGCAGCAAACCCGGGGAGGGCCGAGCAGACGAAAGAACAGCGCAGGGTTCAGTGTTGCTCCTCCACGAAGAGGGGGAGCGACAAGTGGTCATGGTAAAACACTACCACAGAAACCACAGGTGCTCTAAATATATGCCATGATCATGGGAAAGATATCTCATGTTCCTATTTAGACAAATGAACAGACATTGGACAATGTATGCCGAAACTGCGAAAATGTACAGTTTATACTGATATGGATTTGCCTTCTGGAAGCCTGGGATTCTAGGACAGGGTAGGAAGAGAGAACACCGAGTAGGAGCCCCAGTCAAAACCTGCCCATTGAATAGCTAGAGCTCTCCAAGAAGAGCACAACTTCCATAGCTTGTCCATGTTAGGTGAATCTACTGGGAGACGAGCATGGGGAATTGATGACACAGCTTCCTCTCCTTTCCCTATAGCCCTGAGATGCCTCTACACCACATCTCCAGTGTCCTACAGATGAGCAAACCTGGGGGTGGTCCTGGCGACACCTAGAACCCCACAGATCCAAAACACTTGACAAACGCTAAGCAGAAAAACATACCAAAGCACGTCCCAATTAACTGCTGAAAACCACTAGCAACACCAAAACCTTCAAAGATCAAAAATGAGAAGCTTCAGCCTGACTCACAAAATCCTTGAGCTGAAAGACAATGCATCAGTGCCTTCAGAACTTGGGAAAAACCATTTCCAACCTAAAAGCACATACATGTTTTCAATCCTACATTACAGGACAGTAAGATCAAAGCATAGTTAGAGATGCCAAGCATCAAAAACGCTTCTGTATGCCATTGCTCAGAACCTGCCAGAAGATGTGCTCCAGAAAATCAAGGGTGGAGGGGCCTGCACCCTAGCTCACTTGGTTATTCCTCTGCCTGCGGTGCCGGCTTCCCATATGTATGCTGGGTTCTAGTCCCGGTTGCCCTCTTCCAGTCCAGCTCTCTGCTGTGGCCCGGGAGGGCAGTGAAGAATGGCCCAAGTGCTTGGGCCCTGCACCCGCATGGGAGACCTGGAAGAAGCACCTGGCTCCTGGCTTCAGATCAGCACAGCGCAGGCCATGGGGGCCATTTGGGGAGTGAACCAACAGAAGGAAGACCTTTCTCTCTGTCTCTGTCTCTCTCACTGTCGATAACTCTACCTGTCAACTAAATAAATATAAATAAATACATAAAACTTTTTACAAAATCAAGCGTGGAAAAAAAAAACTCTGAGGAAAACATGAAATGCAAGATCAAGGAGCACCATCAGCAAAGAAGTGAACACATTCCTAGAATGATGGGGAACAGAAACCCCAGGGTGACAACATCCACAAAGAGAAAAGCATCTTGAATCCACATTGGAGCAACTAGGAGGTGGTAGGGAAACATTCACCAAGAAAATGAAACTGAGAGAAAGTCTGTTAAGTATAGAAATGTTTATGAGACTGTAAGACAATGAAGAAATATGAGGATTCTATGAATGTTCAGCAAAATGACCTAAGAAAGGGTCAATATGGGGAGCAGGTGTTTCACGCATTGGTCAAGATGCCACTTGGGGATGCATACACCCCAGGGCAGAGGGCATGGGTTTGAGTCCTGGCTCCAATTCAGATTCCACCTTCTTGCTCATGTGCACCCAGAGAGGTGGTCAGAGAAGCCTCAAGTACCTGGAGCCCTGGCACACGAGTGCTAGACCCAAATGCAGTTTCAGGCTCCTGGATTCAGCCTGACCCAGCCCTTGGCTGCTGCGAGCATTCAGGGAATGAACCCAGCAGATGGACAATCTCTGGGCCCCACTGCCTTTCACACCAATACGTTTTTTTAAAAAATCCAAGTAACACAACTCATTGTTCAAGAGCATCATGATAATTAGCACTGGTCTTGATGATCAAGAGTCCTTATGGAATTACAATGATGTAAATGCTGCATACTCAACTAAGCAAACCCTGACATATCTGTACTAGGGCCCTGGAGGGACAACCAAAGTTCATTGCCTAGTTGGCAGTGGAGAGTCAGGGGGGAGAGAGCTCCATATTTCCCCATGTTGAGAAGCACAGCACCAGCATGTGAGTTAAGGACCAAGGTGTGGAGCTCAAAAGAAAGCTCTGAGAGTGAAAAGGATGATCCCTGAGAAGGAACGGTGGGAGAAACACCAAAAGGCCTTGATGAACATATGTTATAAAAGAATAGGAGTTTCTGAAACGATCCATTCTTACCTTAGCAAACTCAGAGAGCCTGTCATCACTCGTCAAAGACTGCCGACTTGCACAAGAAGCACAGTCTGAGGGACCCACGGCACCCTTGCCATCTTCAAGCTCGTTACATTCACCAGCACCTTCCCTGTCCCTGTCGAGCTCCCAGTCAGGGAAATGCAATTCACCTAAAAAGGCACAAGTTGCAACTTACTTCATTTCAAATCATTAAATGGTTTACAACTATTTGTATTCTCAGTAGTTAGTATAGCCCTGTTCCTGAATAAAGGTTAAAACTACATTCAGACAGTGAAAAAGTTATCCCTGGCCTCTTTTCTAGTCACTTGGTTTCTCGCATCTCGTAACCCCACCCAATCAAAGTTAACCACATTTGTTAGCTCTTGGATACCCTTGCCGAGTCTCCATTGCCTGTGCAAGTAACTAGCTAACTGTGCATGTTGTATTTACCTCCTTTCGTACAAACCATGATCTTTTTCACTTCACATCATTAAGGTGATTGTCCTTACCACTAAACAGGGAATGCCCTCAGTCCCAAATGTCCTTGTAAAAGGAGGATATTTTCAGCTCAGAAGACCCAGCAGATATCAAAGGAAATAACTCAGCCAAGTGCAAAAGAAAAAAGAATATTGGCCATCTTCTAGAGAGGCTGTCTCTACAAACCTAACTTGTTCATATTAAGCGTAAGTCACTAATAGGAACGGTGAGGATGAAAAGTTACCAGCTTACTTTGAGTGCATTAAGATGTCTAAATAGTCTAGTTAAGCTATCTCTTTTAAGATTTGGAAAAGTACATGATTTCTACAATTCTTGTCTGTGTCTATCAACTGGGGTGTGTCCTTCAGGGGATGCCTCACCTCAGAAGACCTCTTTGGGAGTGTCCATGGGGACTGATGCTGTCACTGTAATGTACTGGGGAGACGCTGGAGAAACTCTAAAACTTTCTGCAACACACAGGAACGTCCTCCTCCTCACGACAGAGGTATCTGGACCCAAGCGATAACAGTGCCAAGACTGAGAAACCCTATTTTCAACTGTCTAAACCATGAGGCAACACAAACTACTCACAGCAAACAAAACTGGTGAAAGTTACACTCCCATCACACATGCACTGTTCTAGTCTTGTCCCAATAACCACAAGTTAGCCAGGCAGTAGTGTGGGTGTAGCATTCGGTAGGAGTTCAGAGAACTGGCTTTGAACTCAAGGGGATCTAACAATGAACCCCAACAGAGTTTACACATCCAAACTCAAGTTGTTACCAATAATACCAGTCCTAGCTCTTAGTCGTTACTGTAAGAAACATTACATCAGAAAGCATTTCGAAAGGCTTGGCACAGAGGCTAAGCCTCACAAAAACATCAAAACCTATAATAACTTTGAGAATGAATTCTTCGCCCAATAATGAATCCAATATGGAACAAAACCTGACTTTCTGACAACATTAGAAACTTACCATCACTGGCCCCATCTTCTAGACCCAAAATATCCCCGTTCCAAAGCCTCTACATTCTAGAACCGTGTCCATTATCCCTATGTGATTCAGAGTGTGTCTTCACTTCATTTGACACATCGCTTCCATTGGAACTCCAAGTTACGTCAGTCAACACACTGTTACTCTTCGAAGTGAGAGTTTCTGACAATGAAAAAAGAAAACACATCAGTATGTCAGCCACTGTGGTCATTTATCTAAAGGAAATTGTAAGCATGCTACTTGCCACAATCACAAAGATACAAAACTCTGACAATACTGAAAGCAATGTCTTATGTCCAATCCTCTTGCCTCAAGTTTGAAGAACAACCTAAGATTCTTTGAGTTAAGGCCAAGTTACAACAAGAAAAAAAAGGAGAACTGGCTGAGATAGATTATCAATTGATAGTAGAAATGAAAGATCTCCGTGAGTGAGATCCCAGGGGAAAGAAGGAGCCATCCAAGAAGGAGGTACCTTCTTTCTCTGAATGCTGGAGAGAAATTCCGCTTGAAGGATGGCCTTATCTAAACAAGGGCAGAGTTTGTGAACTCAAGAGGCATCCATACCCTTAGCAGCTCGTCACAAGAGCCTCGGCTGATCACTGACATCATAAATAAGAGTGTCAATTGTTAAATCAACAACAGAAGTCACTGTGCACTTGCTCCTCCTGTAGGACCTCTGTCCTTAACGTGGTGTACTATGAGAATTCACGGTAAAACTAGCCTTCAAACATTACTTTCCACTTTGCATGTCAGTGTGGGTGCAAGCTGTGAAAATCTTTACTGAGTATAGAGTTGGTCTCTATATAAAGATAATTAAAAATGAATCTTCATGAAGAATGGGATGTGAGAGGGAGTAGGGGGTGGGGTGGTTTGGGGGTGGGAGGGCAGGTAGGTGGGAAGAACAGCTACAATCTGAAAGCTGTACTTATGTAATTTATCTAGTAAATAAAAGCTTTCTATAAAAATAGATACTAGATATTAATAAATAGAGCACAGATATAATAACAATAATAATAACAATAATAATAATAGAAAGAATCAAAACAGACTGAATGCTCCAACATGGGAAGTATTGCATATAGCAGCCTCCCAGAATGACAATGACCTCAAATAACACCCTGGCTCAGAATCAACCCTGAAGACATTCTGATGTGGCTAAAACACCTATGAGAGCATGTCAGGCATGGGAAGACAAAACACTGTGGCACACAGGGTTCCCCATGAAGCACTTCTGTGGGTAGACCCCAAGAGAAAGAAGTGGTCATCCACAAAGGATACACTTTATTCAGAAGGCACAAAAGAACTTCCTCTTCCCCGTGGCCCTGTCTAAATATGGAAGGAGTCAGTGGATTCCACAGGCTTCCACAGCTGAGGCAGCTCAGGTCAAGATCCTCAGGTGTTCGCTGATGTGCTAATTCTGAAATTCTCAACAGGGGTCACTGTGCACTGACTTCCCATGCAGGACCTCTCTGCTCAAAGAGTTGAGGTATGTGAGTTAACAGTACCACTTGGTCACAAAGATCTACCACACTTTCACGTGAATGACACCATCTATGGATTATAAGCTAGAAGAATGTCTCATGCTCGCAAAAGTCACACCGCCCTTGGGTTCTTCTCCAAAGTTAACTCACTCCACCGCAACAGATACTATAGACATACGTAAGTCAAATCTCAGAAAGCCTTACTTTCATTGAATTCAAAAGCACTTTCATCTCTTGTTTGTTGTAAAAACAAGCCTGCCGGTGTTCTAGTGCATAGTAGGGTAATAATACTTCACCAAACATACAGTCTTTTCTCAAAAGCTAGAAGAAAGACTTCTGAATGTACATACTACAAAGAAACCTTGAATAGGGAAGCGGTGGATGCGGATGACCTAATATGATCATTTAAATGTATGCATGTAGGGCAATATTACATTATACCACATCAATATGTACAGCTACTCTTTGTCAACAAATAGAGAAACACATCAAAAAGGAAATACATCATTGTTCAGTGAAATGCATCTCCAAATGCTCACTCTTTTTCATAGAAGTATATGCCATTCCAAAGTTTCCAAATACGTATAGTATTCAGCCCGTCATGTTTTGTTAATAAGTTCTAGGTAAATTCTACTCCTGTCAGAGAAGATGCCCCTAAAGGAGACAGAGGAGGAAGAGAGGTGGGAGGGCTGCTGTGAAGTTAGGTATGGTGGGAGAATCACTATGTTCCGAAAGCCGTGTTTAGGAAATGCATCAAGTTGGTATAGCTTCCATAAAAGGTGTCTGGGAAAAACTGGAAATAAAATAATCCAGGATTCCATGGCTGGCTGTGCACTGTGTAGAGAAAATCAGTGTCTACAGGGGCTCTTTGCTGTACACCCAGGGCAACGCTCTTTCCGTCTTTTCTCTAGAAGATCCCACTTGGGAAGAAATTATGGACATCTAGTAGTCTATTTTCCTGTCTCGTCTAGTAGTAGAGGGTGCACTGCGCTCCCAACAAATCCAAGGCTGATGCTTGCTTTTGTGGAGTGGGAAGTAAGGGTGTGACAGTCAAGGGATACTCTTAACAAAAGAAACATGGGTTGAGAAGAAATTTAGCCTAATGGCTTAGATGCTTTGATGGTGAGTTCCGATGCCCATTTCTCATATCAGAGTACCTGGTTTTGATACTCATCTCTGGAGCCTAACTCCAGTTTCTTACTAAAATACCTCTGGGGAAACAATGGTTCCTATAACAAGTTCCACGCTATTCACATGGGCAACCTGGGTGGAATTGCCAGTTCCCAGTTGCAGTCTGGCACATCTCAAGGCACTTGCAGGACTGGGAAGTGAATTAGCAGTTGGGAGCTCCTCTCCTCTCTCTCTGTCTCTGTTCCTTTATAATGTTAAGATGGGAAGAGTGGCAAAGGCCCTGCCAACTCGGAAACAAAATGCGTTAGTTATAAATGAAAAGGTTGTTATATTCAGCCACACACAAACCTTAATTCATGCATGGCAAACCAAGATAAAGGAAAAACAAATACCAACTAGGAAAGTGTAGGTGGTCTGCCTAGTATATCAAAACGAAAGAAACCTAACGTACACATTGTTCTTGGAAACGAGGGAGAAATGGCCAACATTCCAACAGAAAGATGGGCAAAGGACAAGGACAGCTGACAGGAAAAGGGACACAAGTGGCTTTTCTTCCAATGGAAAGAGCGCCACCTTTCTCCTGTGCAGGGCAATGCAAATAGAAACTGCACATCTCTCATTTGGCTACAATTCAAGTACTTGGCAGCATATATTGGAATAAGAAGACACTCCTCGAGGAGTGGTAATGAACATGCGAAACCATGCAACCTCTATCAAAGGGGAATCTAGCAATAGAGTTCTACAGTAGATCTGCCATTTGCACTGGCACTGTCACTTCTGGGAGTTAACTCCACAAGTATAGGGGCATATGTGGTTTCTGTGTTTGTGTTGCTAACACTCAATGCCTGAAACTGGATAATCTGTGAAGATCAGAAATTTATAGTTCTCACACCTAGAGCGCCTGGGAAGTCCAACATCAGGGCATCAGCATGCTTTGTCTGATGAAGGTCTTACTATTGCATTGTCACATGGTGCAAGGCTGAAGGCAGAAGGGCCAGAGAGCAAATCAGCTGAACACCACATGGAGCCTGTTTGACAGGGACCTCAATCCCCGGTTTCAGTAAGGCCCAGCCACGACCGTTGTGGGTATTTGGAGAGTGAATTAGTGGATAGAGATTCTCTCTCTCTCTGTTACTTTGCTTGTGTCTGTCAATGTGTGTGTGTGTGTGTGTGTGTTGTGTGTGTTTCCACATCTCAAGAAAACTGAACGAAGAATCCATCAAAGCCAACCATTATTCTACAGTGAATACTCTAAAATAGACAAAATTCACAGTCTGCTCAGTTCTTTAGAGGTGGACTAAATGCTGATATCATTTAAAGATGATGGTCCTCTTTCTAGAACACAGAAGGAAACAAACTCACCCAAAGCCTAATGACCCTCATTGTATTTTTATTTTTTAATATCTTTCCTGATTTACTTGGAAGATTTCTGGGTTCATATTTCATATTTCTTGATTTAGTATAGAAAGGTAGAGTGACAGCGAGGGAAAGACAGAGTAGTTTCCATTCCCTGGTTCACTTCCCAAATCCTGCAACAGCCAGGGCTGGCTGGACTAAGCCAAAGCCAGGAGCCAGCACTTCAATCTGGGTCTTGGAATTGTGTGGCATTTTGTCATCCGTTGGGGCATAGTCTGTTTCACAGTGCATCTGCAGGCTCTTCTATCAGAAGCACAGAGGAACAAGGACTCCAAAAGGGGATATGAATGCCCCTTGTGGTACTTTAATCACTGGACCAGATGCCCACCACAAGAGTGATGATTTATTCCAGTCGATGTCTGCTAAGTCCTTTGTATGAGAGCAAATTAGGAAAAGCAAGCAAAAGGAGAGAAGTCACTTTCCCAAAACTGGCTTAACGCACAGCATCACAATGTTCACCCACAACTTCACTTCAACAATGGCCAAGGGCAAGGACAGACATTTCTCCAAAGACGAACAGCACAAGAGCTATATTGAAAGGACACACTATTATTGGTCATTGGCCATCACAAATCAAGTCTGCAATGAGATAGATACCCCTTCCAAACCACCTCGAGGCTATTCAAATAACCATGAACCTGCAGTTGCATTCTCAACGAGCTATCTAAAAGAACCGGAAACAAGTTTGAAAAATATTTATCCAGAAGACTTCACAGGATTCACACTAGCCAAAACACAACCACAGCTCCAGTGTCCATCAGTAGATGAATGAATAAACACAATATGGTCTACTCGTATGATGGAATTCAGCATGAAGTAGAATACAAGAACTGATACGGGCTACCGCATAGGCAAAACTTGAAACCATGGTGCAAGTTGAGGGAATCCAGATACAGCAGAGAATAGTTTATAATGCTAGCTCTATGAAACATCTAGAGCATACTCACAGACCGAGAACTAATTGGCAGTTGCAATTGCTGGGGGAAGGGAGACTGGAAACTGGCTACTACTGGGTTTCGAGCTTGCTTTGCAGGTGATGTGATTCACTATTAGATGGTGGCCGAGGCGGTGGTGGGCAGGACTAAAGCTCTCAATAAACTTGCATACAGCCTTTTGGGAAAATTTTTCTGACTGCACCCACCAGTGAACTAGGGCCTCTCTGCTGCTATAGATTGGCTGGTCAAATTATTTTACTGTTTGAAAGGCAGAGTGCCAGAGAGACAGGCAGGGAGGAGGGAGACAGGGAGGGTGATCCAGTGAAACACACGAAAACCCCTTCAGCTGAAACCCCACAGTATCCACTGTGAACCAGACATGTCCTGTCCCCACAGCAAGTAGGAACAAAGTACAGCAGGTGGTATTGAACACACAGCAGGCCATCAGTACCTTTAGAGCACACCGCAAGTTGGGGGTGCACAGGATGTGTAGAAAATCACTCTCTAGGCATGACTGGTAGAAAGGGATACTTTGGTGACTTCAGTGGAAGAACATCTACCAGAGTTGACCAGGATTTCCTTCTCAAGAATTCTAGGTCTTGAATCCTCCCCCAGAGAATTATCAAAAGCGATGCATGAGAATCTACAAATTCGGTAAGACGATCAGGTTTCTCACAAGAAACTTTACAGGCCTGAAGCGTGTGAAAGCTTATCTTCACATAACTGAAGGAATAAACTTCCAACCAAAATGACATCTTCTTATGGACAAGTTAAGGGACAGCATCAGCATTAGACCTGCCTGACAGGGAAGCTCTATTGCCCTCTCCTGGAAGCAAATCGACACTACATGGCAGCAACACAGAACAACCAAAAAGTGGCAAAGCGCCCCAGGGTAAGAGAAAAGGAAAAGACACATACAGGATCTTCACTACCGCCATGGAATAGAAATCACTTTTACAACTTGGAATGAAATTTAAAGTAAAATCACAGAACTTGCAATGACTATACGGATCTCATGTGTATTTTGTAGCAAGTCATTTGGAACTACATTGCTTCTATGTGGATGAAGTGGAAGTCTAAACTAAATGTTTATAGGTGTGAATAGTTTATAGATTCCCATTGCAATGTGTCAGTAGATACCTGTAGATGATGCACAAAAGAAAATGAGAGATAAGAAGTCATTAGGAGGGGCTGGCACTGTAGTGTAGTAGGTTAAGCGCCCGCCTGCATCAATGGCATCGCATATGGGCACCAGTTTGAGGCCCGGCTGCTCCACTGCCTATCCAGCTCCCTGCTAATGGCCTGGGAAAGACGTACAGCCTGGAAAGACAGTCAGTGATGATTCAAATCCTTGGGTTCCTGCCACACAGGTTGTTGACCCAAATGGAGTCTGAGGCACTTTATTTGACTTAAGTTTTGGGGGACTGAACCAGCAGATGGAAAATCTCTGTGTCCCTGCCTTTCAAACAAATACATAGGAATTCTTTGAAAACAGAAAGCGCAATGGATGGCATGGCGACATCATAGGTCAAGGCACCTCCTGCAGTGCTGGCATCCCGTATGGGTGCAGGTCTGAGTCCCGGCTGCTCCTCTCCTGATCCAGCTCTCTACTGGGCCCAGGGAAAGCAGTGGATGATGGCCCAAATGCTTGGGCTCTGGCACCCGGTTGGGAGACCCAGAGCAGGCTCCTGGCTGCTGGAATTGCATCGGCACAGCTCCAATCATTGCGGCCATCTAGGGACTGAATCAAGGGATGGAAGAACTCTATTATCTATCTATCTACCTATCTATCTATCTACCTACCTACCTACCTACGTACCTACCTACCTATCTATCTCTGTCTGTCTTCTTCTGCCTCCCTGTAACACTGACTTGAAATTAAATAAATAAATCTTACAAATGTACCCAAATGACTCCTGGCCTCGTTCATGACTTTCTTAATTCCCCAGTCTTATCGCTTGAAGCAGGGAGGACTAGGGCTCTTCCTATTGCTTGGAGGACATGGAAAAGAAAGCAGCTCACCCAAAACTCTAGGGATTACAAGCTAAGTCTAATGCCAAGTCCCTCACTTGACTCCCTAGCGAGGAAAATGATTTCACCCATGTCCTCTGAGATTCTTTCATAAAACACCAAGCAAACCAGACCTGGAAGGAGTCTATTTCCTCAGGCATCCTTAGTATTGCACTCTTCTAAAGAGGCTGGACAATTGGAATGAGCTCAGACCTATTTTCAAATGGATGCCACTCTCTGTGGTCAGAATGAAGCTTCCTAGCCAGTATTTGATCCCCCAGCCCTAGTGATTTTCTGTGAGGTCTTTTGCTCTATCGATAAGGTGGCCTGTTTCTGGGGCCCTGCATGCTGAAGATGGGAGATCTGATGCCAATTTGGGGGCATGGCTTTCAGGTGAGCTCTCTCACCTTCTCCTGGAGTTCTTGGACATGGCTGCTATCATAGCCAGAGACACTGAACCCATATTCGGGGAAGATGCGCTTTAAGCTGTGACCTCAACATCTCCCGAAGGGGCAGGATCCACGACTCAAGATGCAGTTTAGAGTCTGTTGGGTCCCTAACCTTGGCTTTTCATGGGTCTCCATACCTTGCTTGTTTCTTAGGGGTTTTCCCGAAGGAACATGCTAGAGTGTTTGGAAATGATACGAAAAGGAGGTTTGGGACCCAGCTGTCTGTCTGTCCGCAGGCTTAGGGCCCTGTCTACATTCAAGTCTCTTGAGGGAGCTGAGGAATGGCACTGTGTTTGTCTCCTTGTGTACAGTTAAGGGGATGATATTGTGGCAGCAGCCCAGAGGGGCCTTGGCATATCTTCTTAAGGGAAAGGCTCCACAGAATGGAACTTTGAAGATGTGACCTCACTTCCTTGGTGATAGAACTTACACTCTGATAGCAACAGTCCTTAGCGGCTCACTTGATGGGAGACGTTCAGGAGAAGACCATGTTCTCTCGTTGCTGCCAATCGTTGCCAGGCTCTGGCCTTTTCCGGCGCTTGAGACATTGGCTCCGCTCTCACACTGGGTGTCTGTGGCCTCTTACTGCAAGGCCACCCCAGGGAACAGAACAGCCCAGGAGGCAGCCCCAGGTAGCGGAACAGGCCCGTCCTGGCAGGGGATCACCTGTGACCCCATCTGGGTCTTCTTTGCCCCTCCCTTCACCATGACAGTGGCAGAAGAAGAGGGGCTCTTGCTGCCCAGCAACACGATTCACGTGTTGGAGCCTCCTGTGTCTTGCGTGTTCATATGCTATTTTGTGGACAGCTGGTTGGGCAAGTGGGTGTTGGGGGACCTCCTCTTGTCTTCTGGAGACCTCTCTGGCTGCACAAGGGTACAGAGGCCCTTACTTTCCCGACCTGGGTAACAGAATGCCTCATGGGGGGAATTATTCTCTGTGGGGACAGCCAAGCACGACACTGATGCCTCCGGTCTGGGCTGCCACACACTCTCTTTGCAGAGCTCCACACTCGAGTCCACAGACAGAACACATGAGGAAGCCACAGGCATCGTCAATGGACACGTGAGTCAGGCCAACAACGTGGCTAATGCCGGTGTGGAGGGAGCGAGGGGCCCAGGAGTACCCACATGTTGGGGCACGAGATGACCACGGTGTGCCTAGAACCACATCCTGAAGGGAGGAACGCCCCTGGCTTTTGGCCTCGTGATCTCCCACTCAGTGACTGACCCCCATCCCACTCTCAAAGAAATCTCAGCCCCTTGGCAACTGGGTGTTGGGAAACTCCCTGTTCACACAAGCATCGTGTGTGGCCATGGTGCTGAATGTTTGCCCACCTAGTCCAAGAATCCTGTGCAGTCCTTAGTCAGCTCCACTGCCTTCCAGGTCTTCTCCAAGCTTTAGGACTCAGTGATCCCACCAGGAAGGTTTTCCCACACAAAAGGGCAGAGGGTTCAACCAAAAGGCTGAAGATACCACACAGGGCTGGAGCCTGGCCCCCACCTGTTCTATTCCATGGGATGACATTGCCCCTGTGGCCACACTTGCATGGCTGCTGGGAAGCACTGGGATTCAGCTGCATTGCCACGGCAGCGGTGCTGTAGGACACAGACTCACTGTCTCTCACGGAGCACAGTCAGCTAGGCTGCTCAAAGCACAGGAGCCCAGGTTGGGCAGCTCTCCCAACAGGAGTCGCTGTTCCCATTTCTGGTGGCTGCATGTCAGGGCATGGCCAAGGTGATTTCTCAGGAGGGCTCATTGCCATCTCCATCCCCAGTTTCATTTCCTATGCTCCCCTGGGCTTCTCTGTGCTCCTGTCGCATCTGCCAATGAGCACAGCAAGGTAATGGGATGGGGCCCACGCCATTTCTGGGGGTAAGGTCAATCACCTCCTTGCGGACTACTGGCCCAACTGCAGCAGTCACACTCAAGTGCTCTGGTGTCAGAACAACCCCACGTGTGTGTTGGGGATGGGGGCCACAATTCGGCTCTGAAAAGGCAGTGATGCCCTGCTGAGGACAAACTCCAAGGACCAGGCTGGCTGGGGACTGGCTCTACACATGTGTCGTTGTAATGCCTCAAGTCAGGTCACTTGGCAGAACGCCTGTGTTCATTACGCCACAGGCAGACACCTCTGACTATGGCTCTTTTCAGGATCTAGCCTCCCCTGGGGCTTCATATCCTACTCCGCCCACTTGTTTCCATTCTGCAGTCTGGTGGCAAAGCAAATCACACAGTTGCCCTCATTTCTAGCTCCCCCAAGGGGCACGGAATCATCTTTCACTGCTGGCCCCCTCGCAGGACTTTCTCATCCCTCAGTCCCTGTTCAGCCTCTTGGCCCCAACTGGGGTTTTCTCCCAACCCGGGTGTCTGCTCCCCTGTGCTCCCTGGAACTGCCACTGACTCACGTCCTTTCTGGTCCTCCCTAGTATGGAAATGGGTCCATGCTCTACTTGGCAGAGGTCTGTGCCATGCGGACCCTACAGCCAGACACTAAAGAGATGCTGCTGGATGCCCTGGTCCCGGGCCCCCTGGGAAAAAGGATCTGCTACTTCAACACCTTCCTGTGTACATACAGCAACTTCTCCACCATTCCGTATTACTTAGACCAGATATTCGACAGGTGGGTAGCTGCCTTTCAGCACTGCGGTGATGCAGAGATGAATCTTACATGTTTTAGATGACCTAAGCGACTTAAGACATGGCGGGCATGGAACGGGTGCCTTTCTCTGTGGACAGGGCTACTGGCACATTGCGTCACACCTCTTGATTTCCTTTCTCTGCACCCTCACGAACCAATGTTTCTACTCAGGTGGGAACCGGCCATGTGCCTCTATGGTTGGAAAACCTCCCAGATGGCAATCCTGCTTTCCCCTTTTTCAAGAATCAGAAATGTTTTCTTTCACAGGCAGAGTTAGACTGAGAGAAAGAGAGAATGCGTCCTTCTATCTGCTGGGTCACTCCCCAAATGGCTGCAAAAAGCAGGGCTCTGGGAAGCCGGGCTGAGGAGCCTGAAGCTCTATCTTGCCCCCTCAGGGGTGCCAGGGGTCCAACTACTTAGGCCATCATCCGGCACTTCCCCAGGCTCATTAGCAGGGAGCTGGACACCAAGGACAACAGCCAAGACTTGAACTGGCCAACCCTGATATGGCTTGCCAGTATCACATGTGGGCAGGGGCATTGGAAGCTGCTATGCCTTCATACCGGCCACATTTCCTACTTGTTCCAGCTGCTCCTGTCCTTGATATATGCACAGAACAGCTGCCCTCAGGGTTGGTAGCAGTTGCCCAGACCCCTCATCGACCTGGCAGGTCTGCAAGGAATCATTCACTCTACACATATATGGGAAGCCCTTCCCTTGTGCACTTTTCCAGACACTTGCCACAAATCCAGTGAACAAAGCATCCAAGGGCCTCACAGTTGTGGGGAATCAGACCCTCACAGCCGAGATCCTATACAAGTCCTGTCCTGCAGCGGCAGAGCTGAGGCTTGCCAACCTCCTCTGGGAGTAGCTGCAACATCCCCTACTCTGATCACAAGGAGAACCCCATGTCCCACTAAGATGCGGGGAGGTTGGGGTGCAGATGTGGCCTTCTGTCACTCGAAAGAGTGGCAGGAAAATGAGGGCTGAGGCAAGGCAGAGGCAGACAGTAGGTGCAACTCCAACTTCTGGCCCCACCACATGCAAAGGAAGTGCTGAAGAGCAGTGCTATGGATAGGAGCAGATACGTTCTGCAGAGGAGCGGGCATGTTGGGGCTCACAGACAACACCCACATAGCCATGCCCAGGGCAGTTGCTTCCAGCTTTGCCTACCCTCCCTGACCACCCAACCCAACCCACCATCCCAGGAGCAACCTACTCCCAAGTCTGCTCAGAGCCAGAGCCTAGGGGCCTCCACCTGAGAAAACCATGGGAATGAATGGGAAGGCACTGAAAGGAACATGAGAAGGAAGCCATCCAAAGGAAAGCTACTGCCGGCAATGCCAGAATCCCTTGTGGGTGTTGGTTGGTGTCCCTGTTGTTGCAGTCCAGATTCAGGACCCTGCTCGGGGGTCTGGGAAAACCAGGGGAACATGGTCCAAGCATTTGGACCTCTGCCACCCATGTGGGAGACCTGGATGGAGCTCCTCACTCCCCACATGAGCCTGGCCCAGTGCTGTCCACTGCCCATCCGGGGAGTCAAGCAGTGGATGCAAGACCTCTGCCCCGGTGTGTGTCTCTCCCTCTCTCTCTGCAACTCTTGGGATTCACAGTCAAGAAATCGCCTTGGAAAACAGCAAAGCATGGCATTGTCTTTAAGAAGCTAGAGTTCACCGGCAGGCTCCGTGCCCCACCCCACACAGGGAGTCCTGGAAGGGCAGCAAGCAGGGTAAGGTCAAGTCTGACTCTGCTGCCCACTCTCCTTCCCCAGGAACATGGCTTCCTGTTTGCAAAGCTGCAAAGCCAAGTACAAGGCCGAATTCTGCGATCGCACGGATCTCCCGCTTCTAAAGATGAAGGTCGGATCCAAGCAGGTCCGCTTGCCCAGAGGAGACCTGCAGACCCATGCGTGCTTTCTGCGTGTCAGGATGGCCTACCCAAATCCCACACAGGCAGAAGCAGTCGGTAAGATGCACTGCACTCCGCGAGATTCTCTCGGTGGGCTTTGGGGCTGGAGCCCCTTTAGAGGCAATGGGATCGCGCCTGGCTTTGGAGAGGCCATTGGAAAGTGCTTGATGTTGCTGACCCTTTCTCTTCTCCCAGCTCCTGCTCTATTTGCCAGGCTGCAGTCATGCCAAACACTGGCTTTAGAGCCAGATTCCCCACTGCTCACAGAGCTAGAACCTCTTCTGGAGACAGGATCCATTTCAAAACTGAGGCTGCCACCATGCACAGAATCAGCACCAAAGACAACTACCAAAGTCTCCTGCGCATGTCCGGGACCTGCAAACAACCAGCCTCGCAAGATGGCTAGCATCACCACATTCCCCGCCAAGCTGCTGGCGGAACAGTTCACACTGATGGACGCGGTGAGCAGCGGGCTTGTCTCGGCAGGGCCAGGCCCGAACACCCCTTTGGCACCAGCCTCCCCACAGCTGCCCCGACCAGAATCCAGTGGCCTGGCTGCAGTTCAGGCTTCAGGTCCCACCACCTATGTGACTGGACCAATGTCTTCACTCCCAAGGCTGCCTTTCTCCCATGGCTGGCAGAGAGGGCACCCAAACCACACCAGCTGCACAGTGACTCTGCAGATCAACTGACATGGGCCTGGCAGAAAGTAGGGCTGGATCTGACCCACAGGGTACTGGACGGGCCTAGGTGGAGGGCATCCAGGTCCACCCACTGCCTTCCCATCTGCCTGCGATGCCACAGATGTCCTGGGTCCTAGCACACATATCCCAAACAGCAAGCACCTTGGAGTTTTCACAGGGAGCAGCACTGGCACAGGGACAAGGACTCCAGGGCAGATGCCAAGAGCAGAAGGATGAGATACTGGGCGGGATGCCTGGGAGCACACACCTCTGTCTCTTTCCTCAAGGCTTGGGAGGGTTGGGATCTGGGCTGGCAGGAGCGAGGCGACCTCAGTGGCAGAACACATAGCCCAGCTGCTCCCATGTTGGGGAGCTGCATGCCAAACTACCTGAGCTGCAGCTTCGAGCACTGTCACTTGCCGGGGTGGCTGGGCTTCACTGCATTCGAGCTAGGCTGGCTGTGCCCATGGGATACCCTCTTGCCCCCAGGAGCTCTTCCAGAATGTGGTCCCCTATCAGTGCCACAGCTCCATCCGGATCCAGCAGAACAAGGAGGTCAATGCGCAGCTGCCCCCTACTGTTCTCGCTGTCATCATCCACTACCACCACGTGGCCCATTGTGTTACTACCACGTGCTTGGGGGACCCCAGCATGAAGGCAGAGGACAGGGCCCGCGTGGTGGAACACTGGATCAAGGTGGCCAAGGTAAGCTGAGGCTGTCCCAGGGGCTCCCTCTCTGCACGGCAGGGACGTGCCACTTTGCTTCCTCAGCTCTCAGGTGTACAGTCTGTGGTCACAGATCCTGCCCAATCCCTGGGCTCTTGGGATCCACGAGGTGGCCTGATCTCACTCACTTGTCCCAGAACTACATGCTCACTTCCCGCCTAGGCCCCTGACATGGGTTGAAACCAATCTAGCCCATGTGAGCGTGGCTCAAGGGGGTCCCATCACTGACCTGCTCTGGCTCCCTGGCCAACTCTCTGATGCATGAGGGGGATGTCAGCACAGCTGGCTGAGCCTGGCTCAGGTGGGGCTCCAAGCCACCTACCTGCCATTCATCCGCTCCCTGCCCTAGGAGTGCCTGGCTCTCCGGAACTACTGCTCGGTCCACACCATCCTCTGCGCTCTGCACAGCCACCCGGTACGCCAGCTGAAAACAACGTGGGGAGAAGTCTCCAGGTGGGTGTGCATCCCTCAAAGCACCTGGTGGACCCGGGACTACCCTCGGGCCTAAGCACTAATCCTCCAAGACTCACAGAGGCTGGTATCCTGGGACACAGGGAGAGGCGTGGACTGCCGGGGGCAGGGGTGGGGAGCACCATCTTTCAGCGGCCCTGGGACATGAGGACTGGGTTTCTGCCTCAGGATGACATTTCCATTAGTCAGGCACATGTGGCTTCCAAACTACATACTTGCGCCTGTGCACCACGCAGCACTGGACCTGCCTGGGCACTCCAACTCTGTAAACACTCACACACACACACACACACACACACACACATACACACACACAATCAAAACAGAAGATACTACCAGGCAGGGTGGATCCTCTGATCTTTGTTCTTAAACCAAAGGGGTTTGATCCACCACCTCACCATTCCATCCAAATATCTCCTGGTTTTCCCCTCACAACAGAAAAAGTGCCAGGAAATTTCAGCGTCTTTGCACACAGGACAAAAAAGTCAACAGAGATGTGCCCATGAAGGTAAAGTGGGGGCTCAGGGACAGGGGTGAGGGCTTGGCAGGAGGGGAAGGGGTGTGGCTGTAAGGGCATCAGGGCAGAGGAGAGCTTTTGGTGTCACTGAAAGTGTGCTTGAAAAGAAAACCTGGGGTGTGCCTGCTAGGACAACAGGCCAAGAGAGGGCTGTGTTCACAGGTCGTGGGATGCAGTCGGGCTCAGAGGGCAATGGGAATGGGCTGCAGCAAGAGCAGCTTGGCTCTCAGAGGGGGCTGTGAGCACCCACAGGTCTCTGGCTCCCATGCTGTTCCTGCTTCCCCCAGGCTGTGAGGTGGATGCGGCAGCAAGGGCTTCCTTCCATCTGTGCTGGGGCCCTAGAGGTCCTTTGGAAACCAGGCCTGCTACAGGGTTCTCTGTTGCAGCCTTCCATGGGGAGGGCTGCCAAGCCTGCCCCACACATTGCACAGCTTGGGAATGCCAGGGGCTGAGCAGTCGAGTGGGATGCCAAGCATTGGGTCTTACTGGCTGCCCTGGGAGCAGAACTTCTGTCTTCTCGAGGAGAGAAGCAAGCAGCATGAGCCTGTCTCTCAGTCTGCACAGGGAGCCTCATGTGCATCCAGGGAGGCAGGGTATGGGGTGCTGGGCCTGGCTTCCTCTCAGGGACACGCTGAGGCACAGGTCAGTCAAAGGATACTTAGGGCAAGTGGGACCTGAGGTGGGAGGGGAGGCCAGCACCCTCTCCAGCTGAGGAGCAGGCACAGGGAGGCGTGGTCAATCCCCCAAAGCCACCTTCCCAGTGGGAGCTGCATGAATCCATACAGAGCACGTTGTGGGAGGAGGGGAGTGCAGGGTGGGCATTATACCAATGGAAGTGAGCCAGACATGCAGGGCTCAAGGTGGTTTGCACAAATGTGGGCCGGTCAGGAAAGGACTATCTCCCTGAACGTGACCCTGACCCTGGCAGATGGCGATCTGCAGGTTGCCCGCCCGGGAGCAGAACCCCCAGAGAACACAGATGCGGCAGCGGCTGCAGAAGAAGGCAAGTGTGCCTGGGGGGGGGGGGCAGGGGCTCCTGTCTCCCATTGGGGGCCCATGTCAAGGGAGCAGGGCCTTCTGCCTCCCTTGTTTGCCCACGCCCATCACCACAGTAGCTGAGAGACCCCAGTTGAGAGACCAGAGCTGAGGGCCTGAGCTGAAGGGCTCCCAGCAGACTTGGGCCTGAGCTGGGGCTGGCACCCCACAAGCTGACTTGTTATCATGCCATCAGGGCTCCCAGGGTTGTCCGATTCTAGAGGCAGTTGGCTGGATGCAGGGAGAATTGGGAAAGGCACTTTAGGGGCGGGGAGCTTCCCAATGGGGAATGTGGCCAGGGCTCCAGCAGCTGGGGTGGAGTGCATCTCAGGGGCCGGGCCTTGGTGGCACCTGAGAACAGCTGCTCACCACCACCACCACCTCATGGCACAGGGAGCCGTCCCCTTCCTTGGCACTTTCATCATGTATCTGGATAGGCTGGACATCGCCATGAAGGACTTCGTAGATGTGAGTGAACTTGCCATGGGTGGGGCAGGCTCCAGGACCCTGAGGCTTGGGGGGAGGGTCCTGGGCTGAGCTCTCAGCCCCCAGCTCCTTGCTGCCCATGTCTCCGGAGGCCTCACAAGCTGTCCCAGGGAGGAGGGCTCACCTGCATATCCCCTCTGAGTGCGGGAGCCTGCAACCAGGTGCCCATCCCTGTCCCCCAAGGGTTGAAGCTGCATAGCCAGAGTCCCTGACTGCAAAGCTGCACAAGGTCTTGGCTGAGCCTGCTCAGCCTCTGAGTTGGGTGGCACCCAAGGGAAGGAGAGAAATTGGGCCCCTGTGAGGTCAGGCAGCACCCACATGCCTCAGTGCACCCATCCATTCCCAGGCCTCACTTTCCCTGCCTGCCATCAGACATGGTGGGGACAGCAGTTCCCTGAGCCTCAGCCACCATGTCCCCTTCTGCAGAGCTAACAGCCTGTCCCAGGGACACCTTCTTTTCCTTCCTCTTACCCAGAGGGGAGGGCCAGGGGCTAGTCACAGGCCAGGGGCTGTTCTGATGGACTCTGCCTTCCAGGGAAAAAACAACATGCTGAAAATGACAAAGGTGAGCAGCTCTGCCCTATCTTCCAGGCACAGAGGGGATGGAGGGGTCAGAGATGCCCTGGGCAGAAAGCCCAGGCTCCAGCCCATGCGTGTCTGTCTGCTCTCTCCACTGGGATGGATACACACAGAAGGAGGAGAGCATCCCTAGGGAGGCTGTGGCTAAGGGACTGGAATCCAGGAGAACTTCCTTCCTGGGCGAGGGGCTGTGTGTATGCTACTCAGAAGACAGCTTGGAGCCTGGAAGGGATGGCCAGGGAAGGCTTCTCTAGCTAAAAGACCCAGAGGCCAGCCCCCTGCCCCTGCCACAGTCTGCCCCTCCAGCAGTCCCAGTGCAGGCCTGTCAGCATCCTCTCTGCCCCTCTTGCCCCAGGAGATAAAAGTTCTCCAAGAAATGCAGCGGCTCCAGGTGGCAGCCAGTCAATATACTTTGCTGCGCAACGCAGAGTTTGCACTGTGGTTCCAATCCATGGAGAGGCTCAGTGACACTAAGAGGTGAGTGCTGGGCAGGGATTGCGGGATGTCCAGGGTGGCAGATGGGGAAGGTTCTCCTGTTGTGCACTGAGGAGAGGGCTACCCATGGCTCCTTGGTTAGCAGAGGGCCTTACCCATGGGCAGTGCGGGGCTCCAGGACTGCGGCTGCAGGGCGGGACGTGGAGGGAGCCTGAGATGGGCAAGAGTGCACTCATGGCTGCTTCTGTGTCCTGCAGCTACAACCTGTCCTGCCTACTCCAGCCCCTCTGCTAGAATGTCCACCTCATCCTCAAGGCCAAGAACATCAGGCCTTGGAGAACATCAGCATGACTGAGTCCCCCATGCAGGCAGAGAGTGGGGGCTGCAGAGTTCATCTGTGGGCTCTGGGACTGCACCGTGACACTCGCTCCGTTCCCCGCCGACCAAGCAACAACCCAGTGCCTGGGAGACTGGCCTCCCTCTCTCAGATGGGTGGTCACATCATCACCAATTTCACGGATTCCTCCTAGATTTTCCTATGTATATAGTTCACCATGATTAGTACCAGTTGGTTAGGCCTTTCATTAAAGTAGTATACATGGTAGACCATGAGTGTCCTTCTTCCTCTTTATCCCTTCCCTGCCCTGCTAATTAGAGACCATTCTCTAGATCCACAGACAAAGACATTCATGCAGATTCGAGAGGGGTGTGTCTCCCCATGCAAGGATGCCACACCATGAGTGCTCTTTCAGTTCTGAGGCTCCTACATGGAGCCCCATGCTGTCTCGTGGAGAGAGTCCCTCAGGGTCTGTTCTGAAGCGCAATTCATACATCCATCGGTATCTGGCGAGAACAACGCTCTCACTGCTTCTACACTTGCTCCCACGAGCTTTGGGAGTTTGCTGCTTAGGGCCCTTTAGGCTCAGATGGTGGTCCCCTCTATACAGTGTTTTCCAAATGATGTGTGTCACCAGTGACCAGCAAAATGTCCCAAGAACACAACTCAGCCCTAGTCACTAGAGAGAATTCCCTGTGAGATTCAGTGGGAAATGCACATAATAAAAGTGCACAATCTTGGGAAGCCAACACTGACAAAAATTTCATCGATGTATACATATATATACACAGAGATTTGTATGTATTCAGGTGAAGTATCCACCTGCAGCAAAGGCATCCCACATGGGTGCCCGTTTGAGTCCCAGCTGCTCTGCTTCCTACCCAGCTCCCTGCTAATGGCCAGGGAGAGACATACAGCCTGGGAGACAGGAAGTGATATTTCAAACACCTGGGTCCCTGCCCCGCAGGTTGGAGACACATGCTGCGTTGGAGACACTGTACTTGACTCAAGTATTTGGGGACCGAACCAGCAGCTGGAACATCTCTGTGTCTCTGCCTTCCAACCAATGAGTCAGAATTCTTTCAAACATGAAAGCACAGGGGCTGCCACTGTGGCATAGCAGGGAAAGGTGATGCCTACAGTGCCGACATCCCATGGGGCCGCCTGTTCGAGGCCCGGCTGCTCCTCTTCTGATCCAGTACTCTGCTATGGCCTGGGAAAGCAGTAGGGTTTGGCACAAATGGTTTGGCCCCTGCACACTTGTAGGCTTTCGATCGGCTCACTCCCAGCCATTGCAGCCATTTGCAGAGGGAACCTGCAGATTGGAGGTCGCTCTCTCACTCTCCCAGCCTCCCTGTAACTCTGCCTTTAATAAATATATCTTGAAAACAATTAAAATACAAATAATGTACTAAAGGAGTAACTTGAGCCAAGAAAACCAAAGATCGGTCTAGTGGTCATGGTAAAACACTACCACAGAAACCACAGGTGCTCTAAATATATGCCATGATCATGGGAAAGATA
The DNA here is from genome assembly GCF_051225735.1 of Oryctolagus cuniculus. Classification (NCBI taxonomy): domain Eukaryota; kingdom Metazoa; phylum Chordata; class Mammalia; order Lagomorpha; family Leporidae; genus Oryctolagus; species Oryctolagus cuniculus. Next base: position 71,717,196 of record NC_142872.1, read on the forward strand.
TCTCATGTTCCTATTTAGACAAATGAACAGACATTGGACAATGTATGCTGAAACTGCGAAAATGTACAGTTTATACTGATATGGATTTGCCTTCTGGAAGCCTGGGATTCTAGGACAGGGTAGGAAGAGAGAACACCGAGTAGGAGCCCCAGTCAAAACCTGCCCATTGAATAGCTAGAGCTCTCCAAGAAGAGCACAACTTCCATAGCTTGTCCATGTTAGGTGAATCTACTGGGAGACGAGCATGGGGAATTGATGACACAGCTTCCTCTCCTTTCCCTATAGCCCTGAGATGCCTCTACACCACATCTCCAGTGTCCTACAGATGAGCAAACCTGGGGGTGGTCCTGGCGACACCTAGAACCCCACAGATCCAAAACACTTGACAAACGCTAAGCAGAAAAACATACCAAAGCACGTCCCAATTAACTGCTGAAAACCACTAGCAACACCAAAACCTTCAAAGATCAAAAATGAGAAGCTTCAGCCTGACTCACAAAATCCTTGAGCTGAAAGACAATGCATCAGTGCCTTCAGAACTTGGGAAAAACCATTTCCAACCTAAAAGCACATACATGTTTTCAATCCTACATTACAGAACAGTAAGATCAAAGCATAGTTAGAGATGCCAAGCATCAAAAACGCTTCTGTATGCCATTGCTCAGAACCTGCCAGAAGATGTGCTCCAGAAAATCAAGGGTGGAGGGGCCTGCACCCTAGCTCCCTTGGTTATTCCTCTGCCTGCGGTGCCGGCTTCCCATATGTATGCTGGGTTCTAGTCCCGGTTGCCCTCTTCCAGTCCAGCTCTCTGCTGTGGCCCGGGAGGGCAGTGAAGAATGGCCCAAGTGCTTGGGCCCTGCACCCGCATGGGAGACCTGGAAGAAGCACCTGGCTCCTGGCTTCAGATCAGCACAGCGCAGGCCATGGGGGCCATTTGGGGAGTGAACCAACAGAAGGAAGACCTTTCTCTCTGTCTCTGTCTCTCTCACTGTCGATAACTCTACCTGTCAACTAAATAAATATAAATAAATACATAAAACTTTTTACAAAATCAAGCGTGGAAAAAAAAAACTCTGAGGAAAACATGAAATGCAAGATCAAGGAGCACCATCAGCAAAGAAGTGAACACATTCCTAGAATGATGGGGAACAGAAACCCCAGGGTGACAACATCCACAAAGAGAAAAGCATCTTGAATCCACATTGGAGCAACTAGGAGGTGGTAGGGAAACATTCACCAAGAAAATGAAACTGAGAGAAAGTCTGTTAAGTATAGAAATGTTTATGAGACTGTAAGACAATGAAGAAATATGAGGATTCTATGAATGTTCAGCAAAATGACCTAAGAAAGGGTCAATATGGGGAGCAGGTGTTTCACGCATTGGTCAAGATGCCACTTGGGGATGCATACACCCCAGGGCAGAGGGCATGGGTTTGAGTCCTGGCTCCAATTCAGATTCCACCTTCTTGCTCATGTGCACCCAGAGAGGTGGTCAGAGAAGCCTCAAGTACCTGGAGCCCTGGCACACGAGTGCTAGACCCAAATGCAGTTTCAGGCTCCTGGATTCAGCCTGACCCAGCCCTTGGCTGCTGTGAGCATTCAGGGAATGAACCCAGCAGATGGACAATCTCTGGGCCCCACTGCCTTTCACACCAATACGTTTTTTTAAAAAATCCAAGTAACACAACTCATTGTTCAAGAGCATCATGATAATTAGCACTGGTCTTGATGATCAAGAGTCCTTATGGAATTACAATGATGTAAATGCTGCATACTCAACTAAGCAAACCCTGACATATCTGTACTAGGGCCCTGGAGGGACAACCAAAGTTCATTGCCTAGTTGGCAGTGGAGAGTCAGGGGGGAGAGAGCTCCATATTTCCCCATGTTGAGAAGCACAGCACCAGCATGTGAGTTAAGGACCAAGGTGTGGAGCTCAAAAGAAAGCTCTGAGAGTGAAAAGGATGATCCCTGAGAAGGAACGGTGGGAGAAACACCAAAAGGCCTTGATGAACATATGTTATAAAAGAATAGGAGTTTCTGAAACGATCCATTCTTACCTTAGCAAACTCAGAGAGCCTGTCATCACTCGTCAAAGACTGCCGACTTGCACAAGAAGCACAGTCTGAGGGACCCACGGCACCCTTGCCATCTTCAAGTTCGTTACATTCACCAGCACCTTCCCTGTCCCTGTCGAGCTCCCAGTCAGGGAAATGCAATTCACCTAAAAAGGCACAAGTTGCAACTTACTTCATTTCAAATCATTAAATGGTTTACAACTATTTGTATTCTCAGTAGTTAGTATAGCCCTGTTCCTGAATAAAGGTTAAAACTACATTCAGACAGTAAAAAGTTATCCCTGGCCTCTTTTCTAGTCACTTGGTTTCTCGCATCTCGTAACCCCACCCAATCAAAGTTAACTACATTTGTTAGCTCTTGGATACCATTGCCGAGTCTCCATTGCCTGTGCAAGTAACTAGCTAACTGTGCATGTTGTATTTACCTCCTTTCGTACAAACCATGATCTTTTTCACTTCACATCATTAAGGTGATTTTCCTTACCACTAAACAGGGAATGCCCTCAGTCCCAAATGTCCTTGTAAAAGGAGGATATTTTCAGCTCAGAAGACCCAGCAGATATCAAAGGAAATAACTCAGCCAAGTGCAAAAGCAAAAAGAATATTGGCCATCTTCTAGAGAGGCTGTCTGTACAAACCTAACTTGTTCATATTAAGCGTAAGTCGCTAATAGGAACGGTGAGGATGAAAAGTTACCAATTCCTCCACCTTGCGGCGCCGGCACACCGGGTTCTAGTCCCGGTTGGGGCGCCGGATTCTGTCCCGGTTGCCCCTCTTCCAGGCCAGCTCTCTGCTATGGCCAGGGAGTGCAGTGGAGGATGGCCCAGGTGCTTGGGCCCTGCACCCCATAGGCCAGCTCTCTGCTATGGCCAGGGAGTGCAGTGGAGGATGACCCAGGTGCTTGGGCCCTGCACCCCATGGGAGACCAGGAAAAGCACCTGGATCCTGGCTCCTGCCATCGGATCAGCGCGGTGCGCCGGCTGCAGCGGCGGCCATTGGAGGGTGAACCAACGGCAAAGGAGGACCTTTCTCTCTCTGTCTCTCTCTCTCACTGTCCACTCTGCCTGTCAAAAAAAAAAAAAAAAGAAAAAGAAAAGTTACCAGCTTACTTTGAGTGCATTAAGATGTCTAAATAGTCTAGTTAAGCTATCTCTTTTGAGATTTGGAAAAGTACATGATTTCTACAATTCTTGTCTGTGTCTATCAACTGGGGTGTGTCCTTCAGGGGATGCCTCACCTCAGAAGACCTCTTTGGGAGTGTCCACGGGGACTGATGCTGTCACTGTAATGTACTGGGGAGACGTTGGAGAAACTCTAAAACTTTCTGCAACACACAGGAACGTCCACCTCCTCACGACAGAGGTATCTGGACCCAAGCGATAACAGTGCCAAGACTGAGAAACCCTATTTTCAACTGTCTAAACCATGAGGCAACACAAACTACTCACAGCAAACAAAACTGGTGAAAGTTACACTCCCATCACACATGCACTGTTCTAGTCTTGCCCAATAACCACAAGTTAGCCAGGCAGTAGTGTGGGTGTAGCATTCGGTAGGAGTTCAGAGAACTGGCTTTGAACTCAAGGGGATCTAACAATGAACCCCAACAGAGTTTACACATCCAAACTCAAGTTGTTACCAATAATACCAGTCCTAGCTCTTAGTCGTTACTGTAAGAAACATTACATCAGAAAGCATTTCGAAAGGCTTGGCACAGAGGCTAAGCCTCACAAAAACATCAAAACCTATAATAACTTTGAGAATGAATTCTTCACCCAATAATGAATCCAATATGGAACAAAACCTGACTTTCTGACAACATTAGAAACTTACCATCACTGGCCCCATCTTCTGGACCCAAAATATCCCCGTTCCAAAGCCTCTACATTCTAGAACCGTGTCCATTATCCCTATGTGATTCAGAGTGTGTCTTCACTTCATTTGACACATCGCTTCCATTGGAACTCCAAGTTACGTCAGTCAACACACTGTTACTCTTCGAAGTGAGAGTTTCTGACAATGAAAAAAGAAAACACATCAGTATGTCAGCCACTGTGGTCATTTATCTAAAGGAAATTGTAAGCATGCTACTTGCCACAATCACAAAGATACAAAACTCTGACAATACTGAAAGCAATGTCTTATGTCCAATCCTCTTGCCTCAAGTTTGAAGAACAACCTAAGATTCTTTGAGTTAAGGCCAAGTTACAACAAGAAAAAAAGGAAAACTGGCTGAGATAGATTATCAATTGATAGTAGAAATGAAAGATCTCCGTGAGTGAGATCCCAGGGGAAAGAAGGAGCCATCCAAGAAGGAGGTACCTTCTTTCTCTGAATGCTGGAGAGAAATTCTGCTTGAAGGATGGCCTTATCTAAACAAGGGCAGAGTTTGTGAACTCAAGAGGCATCCATACCCTTAGCAGCTCGTCACAAGAGCCTCGGCTGATCACTGACATCATAAATAAGAGTGTCAATTGTTAAATCAACAACAGAAGTCACTGTGCACTTGCTCCTCCTGTAGGACCTCTGTCCTTAACGTGGTGTACTATGAGAATTCACGGTAACACTAGCCTTCAAACATTACTTTCCACTTTGCATGTCAGTGTGGGTGCAAGCTGTGAAAATCTTTACTGAGTATAGAGTTGGTCTCTATATAAAGATAATTAAAAATGAATCTTCATGAAGAATGGGATGCGAGAGGGAGTAGGGGGTGGGGTGGTTTGGGGGTGGGAGGGCAGGTAGGTGGGAAGAACAGCTACAATCTGAAAGCTGTACTTATGTAATTTATCTAGTAAATAAAAGCTTTCTATAAAAATAGATACTAGATATTAATAAATAGAGCACAGATATAATAACAATAATAATAATAGAAAGAATCAAAACAGACTGAATGCTCCAACATGGGAAGTATTGCATATAGCAGCCTCCCAGAATGACAATGACCTCAAATAACACCCTGGCTCAGAATCAACCCTGAAGACATTCTGATGTGGCTAAAACACCTATGAGAGCATGTCAGGCATGGGAAGACAAAACACTGTGGCAAACAGGGTTCCCCATGAAGCACTTCTGTGGGCAGACCCCAAGAGAAAGAAGTGGTCATCCACAAAGGATACACTTTATTCAGAAGGCACAAAAGAACTTCCTCTTCCCCGTGGCCCTGTCTAAATATGGAAGGAGTCAGTGGATTCCACAGGCTTCCACAGCTGAGGCAGCTCAGGTCAAGATCCTCAGGTGTTCGCTGATGTGCTAATTCTGAAATTCTCAACAGGGGTCACTGTGCACTGACTTCCCATGCAGGACCTCTCTGCTCAAAGAGTTGAGGTATGTGAGTTAACAGTACCACTTGGTCACAAAGATCTACCACACTTTCACGTGAATGACACCATCTATGGATTATAAGCTAGAAGAATGTCTCATGCTCGCAAAAGTCACACCGCCCTTGGGTTCTTCTCCAAAGTTAACTCACTCCACCGCAACAGATACTATAGACATACGTAAGTCAAATCTCAGAAAGCCTTACTTTCATTGAATTCAAAAGCACTTTCATCTCTTGTTTGTTGTAAAAACAAGCCTGCCGGTGTTCTAGTGCATAGTAGGGTAATAATACTTCACCAAACATACAGTCTTTTCTCAAAAGCTAGAAGAAAGACTTCTGAATGTACATACTACAAAGAAACCTTGAATAGGGTAGCGGTGGATGCGGATGACCTAATATGATCATTTAAATGTATGCATGTAGGGCAATATTACATTATACCACATCAATATGTACAGCTACTCTTTGTCAACAAATAGAGAAACACATCAAAAAGGAAATACATCATTGTTCAGTGAAATGCATCTCCAAATGCTCACTCTTTTTCATAGAAGTATATGCCATTCCAAAGTTTCCAAATACGTATAGTATTCAGCCCGTCATGTTTTGTTAATAAGTTCTAGGTAAATTCTACTCCTGTCAGAGAAGATGCCCCTAAAGGAGACAGAGGAGGAAGAGAGGTGGGAGGGCTGCTGTGAAGTTAGGTATGGTGGGAGAATCACTATGTTCCGAAAGCCGTGTTTAGGAAATGCATCAAGTTGGTATAGCTTCCATAAAAGGTGTCTGGGAAAAACTGGAAATAAAATAATCCAGGATTCCATGGCTGGCTGTGCACTGTGTAGAGAAAATCAGTGTCTACAGGGGCTCTTTGCTGTACACCCAGGGCAACGCTCTTTCCGTCTTTTCTCTAGAAGATCCCACTTGGGAAGAAATTATGGACATCTAGTAGTCTATTTTCCTGTCTCGTCTAGTAGTAGAGGGTGCACTGCGCTTCCAACAAATCCAAGGCTGATGCTTGCTTTTGTGGAGTGGGAAGTAAGGGTGTGACAGTCAAGGGATACTCTTAACAAAAGAAACATGGGTTGAGAAGGAATTTAGCCTAATGGCTTAGATGCTTTGATGGTGAGTTCCGATGCCCATTTCTCATATCAGAGTACCTGGTTTTGATACTCATCTCTGGAGCCTAACTCCAGTTTCTTACTAAAATACCTCTGGGGAAACAATGGTTCCTATAACAAGTTCCACGCTATTCACATGGGCAACCTGGGTGGAATTGCCAGTTCCCAGTTGCAGTCTGGCACATCTCAAGGCACTTGCAGGACTGGGAAGTGAATTAGCAGTTGGGAGCTCCTCTCCTCTCTCTCTGTCTCTGTTCCTTTATAATGTTAAGATGGGAAGCGTGGCAAAGGCCCTGCCAACTCGGAAACAAAATGCGTTAGTTATAAATGAAAAGGCTGTTATATTCAGCCACACACAAACCTTAATTCATGCATGGCAAACCAAGATAAAGGAAAAACAAATACCAACTAGGAAAGTGTAGGTGGTCTGCCTAGTATATCAAAACGAAAGAAACCTAACGTACACATTGTTCTTGGAAACGAGGGAGAAATGGCCAACATTCCAACAGAAAGATGGGCAAAGGACAAGGACAGCTGACAGGAAAAGGGACACAAGTGGCTTTTCTTCCAATGGAAAGAGCGCCACCTTTCTCCTGTGCAGGGCAATGCAAATAGAAACTGCACATCTCTCATTTGGCTACAATTCAAGTACTTGGCAGCATATATTGGAATAAGAAGACACTCCTCGAGGAGTGGTAATGAACATGCGAAACCATGCAACCTCTATCAAAGGGGAATCTAGCAATAGAGTTCTACAGTAGATCTGCCATTTGCACTGGCACTGTCACTTCTGGGAGTTAACTCCACAAGTATAGGGGCATATGTGGTTTCTGTGTTTGTGTTGCTAACACTCAATGCCTGAGACTGGATAATCTGTGAAGACCAGAAATTTATAGTTCTCACACCTAGAGCACCTGGGAAGTCCAACATCAGGGCATCAGCATGCTTTGTCTGATGAAGGTCTTACTATTGCATTGTCACATGGTGCAAGGCTGAAGGCAGAAGGGCCAGAGAGCAAATCAGCTGAACACCACATGGAGCCTGTTTGACAGGGACCTCAATCCCCGGTTTCAGTAAGGCCCAGCCACGACCGTTGTGGGTATTTGGAGAGTGAATTAGTGGATAGAGATTCTCTCTCTCTCCGTTACTTTGCTTGTGTCTGTCAATGTGTGTGTGTGTGTGTGTGTGTTGTGTGTGTTTCCACATCTCAAGAAAACTGGACGAAGAATCCATCAAAGCCAACCATTATTCTACAGTGAATACTCTAAAATAGACAAAATTCACAGTCTGCTCAGTTCTTTAGAGGTGGACTAAATGCTGATATCATTTAAAGATGATGGTCCTCTTTCTAGAACACAGAAGGAAACAAACTCACCCAAAGCCTAATGACCCTCATTGTATTTTTATTTTTTAATATCTTTCCTGATTTACTTGGAAGATTTCTGGGTTCATATTTCATATTTCTTGATTTAGTATAGAAAGGTAGAGTGACAGCGAGGGAAAGACAGAGTAGTTTCCATTCCCTGGTTCACTTCCCAAATCCTGCAACAGCCAGGGCTGGCTGGACTAAGCCAAAGCCAGGAGCCAGCACTTCAATCTGGGTCTTGGAATTGTGTGGCATTTTGTCATCCGTTGGGGCATAGTCTGTTTCACAGGTGCATCTGCAGGCTCTTCTATCAGAAGCACAGAGGAACAAGGACTCCAAAAGGGGATATGAATGCCCCTTGTGGTACTTTAATCACTGGACCAGATGCCCACCACAAGAGTGATGATTTATTCCAGTCGATGTCTGCTAAGTCCTTTGTATGAGAGCAAATTAGGAAAAGCAAGCAAAAGGAGAGAAGTCACTTTCCCAAAACTGGCTTAACGCACAGCATCACAATGTTCACCCACAACTTCACTTCAACAATGGCCAAGGGCAAGGACAGACATTTCTCCAAAGACGAACAGCACAAGAGCTATATTGAAAGGACACACTATTATTGGTCATTGGCCATCACAAATCAAGTCTGCAAGGAGATAGATACCCCTTCCAAACCACCTCGAGGCTATTCAAATAACCATGAACCTGCAGTTGCATTCTCAACGAGCTATCTAAAAGAACCGGAAACAAGTTTGAAAAATATTTATCCAGAAGACTTCACAGGATTCACACTAGCCAAAACACAACCACAGCTCCAGTGTCCATCAGTAGATGAATGAATAAACACAATATGGTCTACTCGTATGATGGAATTCAGCATGAAGTAGAATACAAGTACTGATACGGGCTACCGCATAGGCAAAACTTGAAACCATGGTGCAAGTTGAGGGAATCCAGACACAGCAGAGAATAGTTTATAATGCTAGCTCTATGAAACATCTAGAGCATACTCACAGACCGAGAACTAATTGGCAGTTGCAATTGCTGGGGGAAGGGAGACTGGAAACTGGCTACTACTGGGTTTCGAGCTTGCTTTGCAGGTGATGTGATTCACTATTAGATGGTGGCCGAGGCGGTGGTGGGCAGGACTAAAGCTCTCAATAAACTTGCATACAGCCTTTTGGGAAAATTTTTCTGACTGCACCCACCAGTGAACTAGGGCCTCTCTGCTGCTATAGATTGGCTGGTCAAATTATTTTACTGTTTGAAAGGCAGAGTGCCAGAGAGACAGGCAGGGAGGAGGGAGACAGGGAGGTTGATCCAGTGAAACACACGAAAACCCCTTCAGCTGAAACCCCACAGTATCCACTGTGAACCAGACATGTCCTGTCCCCACAGCAAGTAGGAACAAAGTACAGCAGGTGGTATTGAACACACAGCAGGCCATCAGTACCTTTAGAGCACACCGCAAGTTGGGGGTGCACAGGATGTGTAGAAAATCACTCTCTAGGCATGACTGGTAGAAAGGGATACTTTGGTGACTTCAGTGGAAGAACATCTACCAGAGTTGACCAGGATTTCCTTCTCAAGAATTCTAGGTCTTGAATCCTCCCCCAGAGAATTATCAAAAGCGATGCATGAGAATCTACAAATTCGGTAAGACGATCAGGTTTCTCACAAGAAACTTTACAGGCCTGAAGCGTGTGAAAGCTTATCTTCACATAACTGAAGGAATAAACTTCCAACCAAAATGACATCTTCTTATGGACAAGTTAAGGGACAGCATCAGCATTAGACCTGCCTGACAGGGAAGCTCTATTGCCCTCTCCTGGAAGCAAATCGACACTACATGGCAGCAACACAGAACAACCAAAAAGTGGCAAAGCGCCCCAGGGTAAGAGAAAAGGAAAAGACACATACAGGATCTTCACTACCGCCATGGAATAGAAATCACTTTTACAACTTGGAATGCAATTTAAAGTAAAATCACAGAACTTGCAATGACTATACGGATCTCATGTGTATTTTGTAGCAAGTCATTTGGAACTACATTGCTTCTATGTGGATGAAGTGGAAGTCTAAACTAAATGTTTATAGGTGTGAATAGTTTATAGATTCCCATTGCAATGTGTCAGTAGATACCTGTAGATGATGCACAAAAGAAAATGAGAGATAAGAAGTCATTAGGAGGGGCTGGCACTGTAGTGTAGTAGGTTAAGCGCCCGCCTGCATCAATGGCATCGCATATGGGCACCAGTTTGAGGCCCGGCTGCTCCACTGCCTATCCAGCTCCCTGCTAATGGCCTGGGAAAGACGTACAGCCTGGAAAGACAGTCAGTGATGATTCAAATCCTTGGGTTCCTGTCGCTCCCCGTCTTCGTGGAGGAACGACACAGGACCCTGCGCTGTTCTTTCGTCTGCTCGGCC